>NC_040102.1:17743721-18368721 GCF_003369695.1 Bos indicus x Bos taurus | reverse complement strand
AACTGGTTTAGAAAAAAACACTTTACAAAAATAAAAGTTTAAAAAATGTGGTTAGTGGTTAAGAACAGTAAAAGATATAGAAAACCAATCTCCCATACCTTTAAAAGTAAATGTGGTTTATTGGCTTACAAATAAAAAAGTCCAAGAATAGATGGACGTTAGTCAAAGTGTGAGGAGAACTGTCTCTATGTTTCTTGATTTACTTGCGTTTCCATCTCTTGTCGGTCATTTTCATCCTTAAAATGTTATCCTGTGTTCATACAATGTCCATCAGCTTTGTCTGCACATCCAGTGTGAGAAAATGGCCACTGTCTTCAATTGCTGAACAAATGCCCCACATTTGCTCTCACTGGCCCATCTCAAAGGTGCTCAGCTTTGGACTAATTTGTTTGAGCACAGTGGTGCCTGGTCTTGGTTTAGGATAGAGTTAGATAATGAAACACTGATGAAACAATCTTAATAGTAAAAAGTAGTGGGAAATCAGGAGCTACCCTTGGACCTGGTGAGGAAGTAAGTCCCACCCAAATTCCCTGGCTGCTGAGCAAAATGAATGGAGTGGTGGTAGGTGGAATGGAAGGTTGGTAAGATAACCACAGTACCCACTGGGGAATTCTGCCACTTCAGTAAACATTATCAAGAGTAGTCTGTTTCCCCACAGGAAACTTGGAGATCAAACAAGAACTCCATGCCTTCATAGAGTTGTACTGGTAGAAAGAAATTTAAAGACAACCCAATCTAGTCCTCATACTTGGAAGATGGGAAAACTGAGACTCAAAGAGGTTAGATAATTTGTCCTAGAAAATATAGCAGAACTTGGAGGTAGTCTCCACATCACTGCCCCCATCTAGTGCCCTTTCTATGACACATTTGTCATTTATTCATTCAAGATGTAGTGACCATTGCTGTCTCCTGTGTTGCCTATTGAAAAGTGTCTGGATATCTATCGCAGATTCATGTTCATACATAACAGACACCAACACTATAATTTAAAGTATTATTCTCCAACTAAAGATAAATAAATTAAAGAAAACCCACTTCAAAGGCCACCTTGTCCATTAGAATTTTTCAGTCTTAGAGTCAAAATTTTCTTTTTCATGTTATACATGGTCATGGCATGTTTTACTTCTCTCAATCACTTTCTACATCATATTACATTTTTGGCTTTATCTCTTTCACTGAAGTTTAAGTTCATTAAAAAGGATGTGCTGTTCATTTCTCTGTCTTTCAGGGTGCTGCCTACATACTAATGTTTGAATATGTGAATGAAAAAAGTAAATATTAATATTTTGCTCAGGAAGTGGTGATTTGAGAGTTTCTTAGGAGTAGACAGTTTGCACCCTTTACAATTAACCAGAATCATGTCTACCATCCCTTAGTTGTAGCTGGGACTGAACCAGTCTAGCTATTGGTAACCCAACATTTGGAGTCAGGTCAAATGTTGGAGTGAGTGAAGCCTGCCTTCTTCCCTTCTGCCCAGTTGTTTGGGGGCATCACTGTTCTCCTGAAGAAGCCAGTATGTCTCACAGATAACAGTACCACAAGTAGCTTTCCCCAGCCCTCAGTCAGTTCAGTCACTCAGTCATGCCCAACTCTTTGCAACCCCAAGGACTGCAGCACCAGGCTTCCCTGTCCATCACCAACTCCTGGAGCTTGCTCAAACTCATGTCCATTGAGTTGGTGATGCCATCCAACCATCTCATCCTCTGTCATCCCCTGCTCTTCCCACCTTCAATCTTTCCCAGCATCAGGGTCTTTTCAAATGAGTCAGTTCTTCGCATCAGGTGGCCAAAGTATTGGAGTTTCAGCTTCAGCATCAGTCCTTCCTATGAATATCCAGGTTGATTTCCTTCAGGGTTGACTGGCTTGATCTCCTTTCAGTCCAAGGGGCTCCCCCAGCCCTATCAACATATATAAGTTGTTCTGTTCTATTCCAGCAGACTCTTCTAGGAATCATTTGAAATACATTTATTCTAACTTTATGTTCCTAATACTCTCAGTGGTATTTGATTTTTATAGGCACTCTTGAGGTAGAAGTTCTATGGAATCTAAATTAAATTTTGAGTTTGAAATAGCATGATAAGGTAACAGTATGACCTTTAAACACAAGATGGTCTTCTTTGTCTTTCTTCTATTTAATTTGCATCCCTACTTGCCCATTCATAAAGCCAGCCCAGCCTTTACTATGTCCTGGTTCATTTCATAATATCCCTTGAAATTATGTGGAGAGGAGCAGGGGTTGAGGGATCATGGAAAGCTTCTCTACAATAAAATACACTTCATTGGACCCGCTGGGACTCCAGTCTTTTTTGACAAGTACAAAATTGATGATATATCTGTGATGGGAGAAGCTGAAATAACTCTAACATAAGTGTCACAGCCTCAAAGTCATACCAGAAGTATTGCAGACACTGTTATGTGAAAAGGAATCTATGTTTATTAAGAGGCCACGCATTAAAACTTTTAGGGTACTGAATCTGCCCAGAGAGAGATATATGGAGACATATTGAGATGGGTCCCTTCTTTCTGTCAATATTACATTATGATTAATTTGAACAAGATAGTAAATCTTGAATTGCAAATGAGATAGCTAAAACTTAGCTGTTTATCTTTGCTGTCACAGTACCACATATCAAAAAGAATACCCTTCAGATTAAATGAAAATGGTCTCTAAAAGCAATTTTACTGCACCATTGGAAATGGTGGGTGTGGAGTGAGTAAATTATTTCATGAATAGACAGTCTATAGAAAAAAAAAAAAACTTTAGTGAATTTTTAAACTCCCCACCCTTCCCTTCGGTTATATTTTTACTTTATTTTTCATATATTTTGCCAGAAAAATATGGATTGACTTCTTAATAGATGTCTAAACAGCAAAGGTTTGTATCATAACAATAAGGCCAGAAAATAAAGCCAGCATGTTAAAAGTAGTGTTTGTAGTGGCAAGCACAATATAAAAGCGTGGATTCAAGTTGCTTTTTATAATCCTGTTTTCAGTCCTTTGGACATTTATAACCTTGTTGGCTTGAGAATTCAACTTTTCCATACTTCATCTAAGTGATAAGGTGTTTCTTTTGGAAAGCTCTAGGAAAAATAATCCTTTCCGTTATTTTTGAATTATGAAGGCATAGTTGCACCAATAACTAAAATGCCTGATCACAACCATTTCAAATCTGGCATGTGGTTAAGCCTCCAAAGAAACAGTTGCATTTAACAGAAAGAATACGAAGAGGGGCACAAAATAGTCTAGCCTCTACTAAGTGGCTCACTGGCATTTACTGAAGTTTGATTCCCAGTGAAAGGAGACTTTTTGTCATTGCTTGTTAGATGTGACTTATTTCTGAACAAAACATTTAAGGTCATATGATTTTTTTGGAATGCTAACTTGGGTTTTGAAGAGATGTGGAATCTTCGATTCATTTTCTACGTCATTCAGGTCCGCACTTCAGATGACAAGGGGGGCTTGAAACAGGATGGAATTCTGTCTTACTGCACTCAGAAACCTCATTCTGTTTTACTACCCACCCCCCACCCTGCACTTTGAATATGGGAAGAACACATTACACATTATCATTTTTCTGATGGAAATAAAGATAAGCCAACTCACATAATTTATATTCTTCCCATTCAAGCTTCATGTGGAGCAAATCTAACCAACACACTCTGATATATCAGCACCTCATTTATCTTTTACTGTCATGTTTTTTCCATAAAAGAAAATGTAAAGAAAACTAAAATCTATACCTTTAAGCACTGAAAGATCTTCCGGTTTTCTATTTAAGTAGTTTTTAATCCTAAAATGCCTTACAAATTTGCTTCTTATTCTTGTCAAAAAAGAAGCAGCTATCTATAATCTACTATAATTTTATAATATCTCAAAATCATTTATTATAATACTTAATGTAATCTGCTAAAATATAGTGTTGTGGAATCATATGAGTATATAAAATTATAAATAAAAGACTGGATATTTATTGTTCTATTTTAGTAGATGTTGAATAATCAAAAATTATTTTCCCCTACAATTAGTGGTCCAGAGGTACTCATGTGCTTTTGTTTTTACCTTTTTAGATGACGTCCCCTCTTATATCTCACTTTTAAACTGCCAATTTTTGGCTTCTATAAATATGATCCTTCTAGTAGTCATTTACTCCCTCTAAAGCATTTCCTCTAATTTTCTCTTTGGTCTGGAAAATAGAATAATTGACTGTTAAAAAAAAATCAGTCCTTTTAGAATACGAATCTGACCATGTTCATAACCCTGCAGTAAGTGCCCAGCTCATGCAGTCAGAAGCTGTTCTTCCTCGTGGTCTCCCTGCACCTCCATGACCCTCATGCAGTCAGAAGCTGTTCTTCCTCGTGGTCTCCCCGCACCTCCATGACCTGCTCGCACTGCTTCCTCATCGCCTTGCCCTTCCGTCCTTGCCTTTGCTCACTGTGCTCAGACCTGGGAGTGATTTACTGACCTGGAAAACACTTTGTTTTCTCTTGCCTTAGGGTGTTTTCACTCGTTCGTTCCCTCTTTCTGAAACAGTCTCCCCAGGTATCCATCTGGTTAACTTGCTTGCATCCTTTAAACCTTTATTCAAGTTTTGCCTTCACAATGATGTCTATTGTGCATTCTCCACAGTGTCACATCCCATTATTTTTTTTCAGAGTATTTATCACCTTAGAACCTATAATATATTTTAATAATATATTATGCTTTTCTTTCTTTTTCCTCTTACTAGAATATTAGTTCCAGGAGCCAAAAATATTGGTGTTTCTTATTTATTTATCCCCTGGCACATACAATAATAGAACATCATGAAGCACATAGTAAGCACCAAGCAATGTGTTTTGAATTAAATGAACACATTTTCAAATTAAGTCCAACATTTAAAAAGCCAGTAAGAGCTGTCACAGTGCATGTGTTTGAACTCCCTGAGTCACACAGCAAAATTCCCACAGGCTATCTATTTTACATATGGTAATGTATATGTGTCCAGGCTACTTCAAGCCCTGTGACAACCTAGAGGGTGGAAGGTAGGAGGGAGGTTCAAGAGAGAGGGGAGATAGATAGATAGATAGATAGATGGGTAGATATACTTACCTATGGCTGATGCATTATTGATGTGTGGCAGAAGCCAACACAACATTGTAAAGTGATTATCCTTCAATTAAAAATGAATACAATATTTTTAAAAAGTCAATAAGAGTAGAAAGTGTTACTGCTGATCAGTAGTAATGATTCAAAATGGTTCAAAATTTTGGTCAAAATTATTTAATCTTTATTGTGACTGTTCAGATTCATTCTAGATTAATTAAAAGATTCTTCTAGTTGAGTTAGTGAGATTTGCAGATATCTTTGGATTAAAAAATTTACTATTAATAGAAAGTGAACCTATCTAATCCAAAACTTAACTTTAATCCCATATATGAACTCTAAACTTTAGCTAAAATCAAAAGAAAGAAAAAAAAGCTTGATATTCATTTATTGTTTGCTGTCTAAAACTTTTCCTAGTCATTAAGGAAAAATAGTGAAAAATGTTAGAAATAAACAAAATGTATGATTCTCCAAGATCACTACCTCATAACCTCCCTGCTGAAATACCCCTCTTATAACACCTTTGGAGTTATAGACTCCCCTACATTTATTCTGATTACTCACTGATGATTGAGCTATTCCTCCTGAATCTTGGACTCATCCTGTCTCAGCTTTGATCTGTCTCTTCCCTATGCTTTTGCTTCTCTGGACTGATTTATGACTTTTGAGCAATCTTAAGGCCTTCTCTTCTATAATTTCTACTACTGAAATAAATTTGCTCTTGCTTTGCTCAACTTAAGAAATCTCAGGCCTTTGCCCTACGTAGTTATGTTTGGAATTCAGTTCCAGTTTACTCGGGCCAGGATTTTCCTGATGCCACTTAAGTTCTGGTTATATCATCTTTCTGAACTGGTGTTTTACAAAATAGCCTATCAGAATAATAATTTTAAGGTAAAAATAAACTAAGATAATTTACATAGAAGGAAAGATAGCATCACTTTTACCCTGCCCATGATAAAATAAACATATACAACTTTCCTTAGATAAAATTTAAATAACTACAACTGTGGATCAGAAGTAATCCTATCTGAAAAACTGCTTTATGACTACTCACTGTAGACAGTGGTTGGTGGGTAGCTTAGTGTTTCTGTTACCCAGACAAGATACAAAATCCTGTTGATGTGTTTACAAAGTCTGTTATTATACACTCTTGACTCTCAGTCAGGCTCCTTTCCAAGTTGCTCTTTTTATTTTAGGCTTCAGACTGTAATGCTTATTTTAAAGTATTCCGCACCAAAATGTAACACAACATCTACAGCACATTTAATAGCTAGTATATATGGTTGCAACAAGACACAGTGGAAAGTGTTAAGAAATGCTGAAGTGTCAATGTTATAGTGGTTAGCATAGCTGCCTTCCAAAAATGATATTGCTTCTGGCTCTTGATGCATGAGTTAGCCATGCAGAGATGTCAGGTAGAACTCTCCATTGACCCCTTGTTGAAGTGGAGATTCATGAGTTTAAGAGTCTACTTTGCTCTGCTTTACAACTCCTTTGGAAAAGGACACTTGAACTTTGGTTTGGTTGAGTTCATTAAGCTGCATGAAATCTCCAAGTGCCAGAGAGCAAGCCTGGCATGATCAAGTAGTGTTAGCACTCTTAAAATAGTTGCTGTGACTATGAGAGAATCAATTCCTAGGCAGGTTGATAAGAAGTCCAGGGTCCCTGAGGAGGTGAAAGGGGTCTGGGGCTCTCAAAGAGGAGATAGGGGTCTGGAATTCTCAAGGAGGAGTAAAGCACAAATGCCTTTTATCCCCCTACATTCCTTAGTCACATAAAAAGTTTTTTTCTTTAAGCCCAGAAGTGATGCTTACACAACAAACAACTCAGTTTAACTCTATGCTAAGTGTATATAACAACAATGTATCCTGCTTGAGGACAGCTTCTCCTTTCTGAAAACCTTCTGACTAATTCTGTTGTCTTAAAATGTATATTATGCAAGTGGGTCTGGTAAGATCTTTCATTAGTTCTAATCCTATCATCTTAAAATGTAGACTGTGGGAGTGGGTTTAGTAAGATCTTTACAGCCTTGAGATATTTCTTTGATTTATTATAATAACCAATTAAAAAAGTGTATAATTCCCTTGCTAGGACGAGCGAGGCGGGCACTCTCCATCCCCCTTCTGATGCCTATGTCAGGAGCTTTCTGTGTTTCTTTTCATACTTTAATAAAACTCTGCTACGCAAAAGCTCTTGAATGATCAAGCCTGGCCCCTGGTCCAGAAGCTAAATCTTCTTCTTCGGAGGTCATGAATCCAACATCATTCACTGTAAGCTTTCAAATATCCAAAATATTTTTCAAGTCCCATGAGAAGGATTTCTTCATATAATAGGTATTATTATGCTAGTACTGAGAATATTAAAACCTTAGTCAGAAAAGTCTTGGCTAACATCATATTAGAAAACTCAAATCAATTCATGTTTTTCAGTAGGGATGCTCTGAGGATTCAGTTTGCTTTCTTCTCCCTAAAACTGAACAATGAACCAGAGCAGAAAAGATAGAGTAAATTTGGTAGTTTAGGTTTTAGGGGCTCAGGTTCACTTGAATTTGAGTTATTGCTCAACTAGCACACTAATCTCTGTTTAACTGGCTGCTTGTCATCATTCTGTGCCCTAAACTGCCCTGAGTATGATAAACAGTATGGAAATAGGATTGCCTCGTAAGTATGCCCAGATTTTCCTCACATAAGCTAAATTGTCAATCAGACATATAGTGCTCTAGAGTGAGTACAAGGCTTGTATGATTATTCAAGCAAATCTTTCCTGTTTCAGAAGATATGATGTCTATTGGAAAATATGGTTTCTATCCATGAAGAAATAAATGCTAAGCTTTGTTTTTTCCTGATATCACAGAGTATCTACTGAATGCCCTAATATTAATTGGAAATGGTTTGGATTTATGCAGAATTTGAGTTTATGCTTTTGTGCCCTGTCTGATGTACACACAGTTAATCTATTTCTCCTCCAGGCAACGATCTATCTCCCTCTATTCCATTAAGAGTATATTTAGGTATCTTATCCTGGTCATGGTCTGTGACTTCAAGGCAGGGATTATATGAGAGGCAATCAGTATTTAACTTGTTTTTTATTTCTGTTCTTCCTCAGGTAAAATAATAAAACACTTATGCTACAATAGACCAACAGTTTGGGCCCAAAATAGTCTCCTTTCTGTACATAGGGAATTTTTATGAGCTCACCAAAATGAGCAGTAACTGCTTTTCAGAGGGACAATTAGTGGAGTAAAATAAATTCCAGGTTCTGATTTTGCCGTCATGATTGATTCATTAATAAAACATTCCAGGCATCCCTTTGACACTGAGGAAAACCAAATATTTTCAGATGTGGCCAGCTGTCAGGCAAAGGAAAAGTCTCCTCCAAGGTGTTTTCAGACATTTTATTTACTTTGTCTCCACTGAAACATTCTTTTTAATTGTCAACCACATAGTTGCAGTTGGGCTTAGCCTTTGTAATATGGATTACTTGGAAAAAAAAATGAAAAAAAATATTGACTGGAAAGCTGATCTTTTAATAATCTAGACATCTTTATAGAGAGTATAAGTTTTATTCACACGAAGCCTCTGTCCTTCTAATCAGATATTTTTTGATTATCTGATTAAAAATTTTTTTATTGATCTAAATACTATTTTTAATAGTATTTCATGGTATTTAAATCTCAATGCCTTTTTTATTCTCTCAATACTACATGTCTTGGAAATTGATAAAAGCCCATAGTAGGTTGAGGGACAATAGAGGTAGCAGATATGAGTGATCATTAAAGCTACTAGAGGAATACATTAACTAAAGAGGAAGAAAGAACTTGACAATGAATAATTAACTGAGTGATGAATAATGAGATCCTGTTGTATGAAGATATTTTGCATACTTTTTGTACTTTGTGGTCAGTTGCTTGCCCTATAATTTTATTTGACGGTGATCAGGAAACTGGCACATTAAGTGGTATCTTCATTTCCCTCTCATTCGCTCTGGTTTTCACTATCAGCATTTGAGTTATTTATTTCTAATCTGGAATCTCAGTTGAATAGTAAGAAATATGAATGCAGTGGATAATTTGGGGGGAAAATTTATTTATTATTTGATTGATTGATTCCAAGCATTCAAAATATATACAAATAACAATTTAGTGAGGCTTCATGATATCAAACTTTATGTGCCAGAGCACCTTCACAATTAACTTGACATAACTAAATGAAATCCCTCCTGCTTCTCCTCCTCCCTCCCACCCCGTTTCCTCCATCCATTCTTCCTTCTCTCCTTTGTTTCTCCTCTCTTCTTCTTTCCTATCTTCAGTTGTCCATCTTAACTACGTTTTCTTGTAATTCCCCGAATCATATTTTGTTATTGAATGTTGTTCCTTTTGTTCGAGTTAATATTATTTAGTCTGAAGTGAATTACTTTATACAAGTCATATTCAGATATTACTGTGCATCTTTATTTTGTTGCTGAACTGTGCGCCTAGTTGCTCAGTCATGTCTGACTCTCTGCAGCCCTTTGGATTGTAGCCTGCCAATCTCTTCCATCCATGGG
Source organism: Bos indicus x Bos taurus (assembly GCF_003369695.1). Taxonomy (NCBI): domain Eukaryota; kingdom Metazoa; phylum Chordata; class Mammalia; order Artiodactyla; family Bovidae; genus Bos; species Bos indicus x Bos taurus. The sequence goes on along the minus strand of NC_040102.1, from coordinate 18,359,094 downwards.
ATTCTCCAGGCAAGAATACTGGAGTGAGCTACCATGGCCTCTTGCAGGGGATCTTCCTGATCAGGAATCGAACCCATGCCTCTTGTGTCTCCTGCACTGCAGGTGTGCACTTTAGCTGCTAAGCTATCAGGGAGGCTATTCTATCATAAACACTGAAATATCAAATAAATCACTTACACATGTCACTATGCTTTTAGGGCATACTCAAGAGGAATACTGCTTTTCAAATAGCCAAAAATCATATTAGAAATCTGAATATATGTTACCATTGTTCTCAAATTCCATGTACAGTCACTGTTAATAAGTCAACTTGATTTTGAGTTCATTCACTATTTTCCATTTGAGAGGACATGTTAATTAATATGTCAGAGGGAGTAGTGGGTTGAGATTAAAGATGATTAGTGAGGAAAAGTTAAAGAAGAACAAATTTCAGTTAACAACTTGGAAAAAAAGAGCCATATCTCAGCTTAAATTTCAGATAGAACTCAATTAAATAGCCATTATTTGCATAGAACTGAGGTCTTATATATTACACTGCCTTAACTTTCTATTACATTTCTCATAATATCACAACTAAAGTAGTGGGCAGAAACTGACATGCATACTGTTTTATCTTAGAATGGTTATATATGATTGAATTTTCCATGCACTATCAACATTTCTGCTTTAGAAGGAAAAAAATATCCAAGGAAAAATAGACATCTTAAAAAGGGAGAAAGAGCTTTCCAGATTAAGCACTATTTTCCAACATTGATAAATATTAGTTGACTTTTTATGACAGGAGATAGCAGACATTGTTGATTCACTACTCATCAACTCCTTCTTCTTTCCATGCTACCAGAATTCCATTTTTTCAGTGATGCTATATCAGGGAGCAGTACCCTATACACAGTTTGGTTTTGGTCAAAGCCAATTATAGTAATTCCATTCCTTTTGTCGTGACTTCTATGGGTGTGAACATGTAACTCACCAACTCAATTCTGTTCCATGAAACTTGAGGACAAATTGAAGAAAAACAGGAGTGGGGGCTTCTAGAAAAGGTTTTTCTCAGTCATAAAAGGATACTAAAAAAGATGATCTCATTATACCTCTGCTCTATCTGAAATATGGGGCTTTCCAGGTGGCGCTAGTGGTAAAGAACCTATCTGCCAATGCAGGAGATGCAGGAGACGTGGGTTAGATCCCTGAGTTGAGAAGATTTCCTGGAGGAGGACATGGCAACGCACTCCAGGAGTCTTGTCTGGAGGATCCTATGGACAGAGGAGCCTGGTGGGCCATGGTCCGTAGGGCCACAGAGAATCAGACACAACTGAAGTGCCTTAGCACTCATGTACTATCTGAATGTGATTCCTGGAGTTGCTTCAGCCATCTTGCTAGCAAAATGAAAATGAGGCAAATGGAAGGAAGGAAACAGCACGAAGAAAATCACAGAGAAGTGAGAACATTCTGGCAATATGATGCCAGGTGTGGCTCTGCCTCTGGACCTATGGCTTTGCGAGGTAGTATATTATAACCACACTATTCAAGTTAATTTGAGTTGGCTTTTCTATTACTTTTAACCACATTTTTTCTATCTGATAAAACTTATTTCTTTTTAATTTAATTACCAGGCTTGTTCCTGGACTTTCTGTTTAGTAAGCCTTAGTTTAAATAAGTATTGTTAATTTTCTTACTTTAAATCAACTAAATGAAGCCAAAAAGCATTTCTAATTTTGGTTGGCATGCCTCTAATCTTTCCCCCCCTCTCCCCTCCCCCCTCCCCTCCCCCCTACCCCCCTCCCCCCCCACCCCCCATCCTCCGCCGCCACCCCCACTTACCACACCCGAGAGATTCTCACAAATCTAATCATAACACATTAGGTTGAAAACCACTTCATTGTGTTCTACCATGTAAATAGTTGCAGAAAAATCTAGCGATCATTATTTCTTTACTGATTTGAATACTGAAGGCATTTGAGGCTTTATTGTGTCAAAGACTGTCAGATTATATAATTTACCAAATGCAGTCAAGGTGCTTGTTTTCCCATACTTCAATCACATAGACTACTTGGAGTTAGTTTGTGGTAATATTTAGAATAACAATGAAGAAATCTATTAAAGATATAGTTGTCAATAACATCAAATGCTTCTGAGACCAATCTATGAATCTGATATTCAAATCTGCCTTATAGCATTTAAACTTGACTTGTTGTGCAAGACTGTATTGCCTTAGTTCCTTGTAACTTTTAAAATCCCTTTATTAACAATATTCCATAATAAACTTGACAGTGACAAAGCTTCATATCTTTTCAAAGTGGTCCCCACACTATTACTACAGGATTCTAAAGTTTTTAGCAGCTTTCATAATAACAAGTGCTACTTATATATTGCTTAATATGGGCTAGGTACGTACACAGGCCCACAGAGGCACGTGCACACCCACCTGAAATAAAATATGCCGATGTATTGAAAATTCACTAGGAAATGGAAAAACAAGACTATTGTTGTTGACTTCTATCTTATAACATCACTCGCAGTTGTAGTAACTGTCACAGCAGCACCAGATTACTTTTTTGTGTTTCTAAAGGTAATGCAAAATTTTATGCCTCTCTAAAACTTTATTATATTTTTATGAAACAATTTGGCTAATATAGCACTTGTATAATTCTAGGGTATGCAACCCAGAGAGTTTTGAAGGTGGTTGTTATTTTGAGCAACATGAAGGCCTTTTTAGCTCTATTGTCTATTTCTTAATAAATTTTCTCCCTACATCTGCTCGGTCAGAGTTGAGTGAGTAGTATAATACTCTCATTCTGAAATGTTTCCCATGCATTGCTGTTGTTCTTATCCTTGGCTCCAAGGAAAATCTATTCTACAAAGCAGCAGGGATCAGGGTTGACACTAGCTTTCTTGTAATACCTTCAAGGTGTCAGAGAAAAATTTTAGAATAGAAAGGATGCTGTGGTTGCTTCCCAGAGATAAAATCAGTTGCAAATGCAGTTATCCCTGTACCACGACAGAGGCTAAGTAGGACTGGTCCTGTGCAGAAAGCAGTGGTTCTTGCTGTGTGATCTGACTTGCATCTCTAGGTCAGAGATTTAAACATGCTGAAATATACACGTACCTTACAATTTAGCACATTTGCCTCAGCTTTCTCTTTCTATTTTGTCCACAGAGCAAATGAGGGAGGATCAGTTTGTCTGGATTCATCAGGGATAAGGAACTTAAGACAAAGGTCTGCCATGTAGGCCTGAAGAGATGTGTTCAAGGTCATAGCTCGCATTTAACCAGAAAGACAAAGAAAATAAGAATTAACAGATCTATCCTGGGATTAATGGTAAATTTCAGTGAAATTTGAGAGTACCTGAGGCATTTGTCTACTTCTTGTAGAGGATAAAATAAGGTGATACCTGCATGCTTTGGCTATTTGAGTTCAAAAGGATTCTGACCAATAAATGTAGAAAGTGTGTCAGTTGTAATATAACTTCCTCAGAATGCTAATAGATAGTAGAGGGAAGAGGGCACGATTTATTTATATAACGTTGGGGAATTCTGGTTCAAATCTAGTAAACATGATTCCTGTATGACTTTCTGTATCTTTTAATGGACATTGAAAACATAACAGGTCATTATAACTTTCTAAATTAAATATATGGTGGAACTAGCACTCCGTATAAAGTTCTTCAGGAAACCTTAAAGTTAACTCTTGAACAACACACATTTCAACCATGTGGGTCCACTTATATGTGGATATCTTTCAGTAAATATGTACTACAGTATGTGCCACAGTGCTGCACAACCAGAGTTGATTGAATATGTGGGTGCTGAACTCTGGATACTGAGGGTCAACTGTAAAGTTACATGGGGGTTTCCGACTAGTCGGTAACCCTAACTCCTGAATTCTTAAGGGTAAATAAAAAGTTAGTATCTTGGCCCCTTTAAGAAATGGATTCTACTACTTTGGCACATTATTGTTCAGTTGCTCAGTTGTGTCCAACTCTTTGCCACCCCATGGAGTGCATCACACCAGGCTTCCCTGTCCTTCATCATCTCCTGGAGTTTACTCAAACTCATGCCCACTGAGTCAGTGATGCCATCCAACCATCTCATCCTCTTTTATCCTCTTTTTCTCCTGCCTTCAATCTTTCCTAACATCAGGGTCTTTACTAATGAGTCAGCTCTTCACATCAGGTGGCCAAAGTATTGGAGCTTCACTTCAGCACAGACCCTTCAAATGAATATTCAGGCTTGACTTCCTGTAAGATTGACTGGTTTGATCTCTTTGCAGTCCAAGGGACTCTCAAGAGTCTTCTCCAACACCACAGTTCAAGAACATTAATTCTTCAGCCTTCAGCCTTCTTTATGTGTTTCTATATTCCTTGCATAAGAGTCAGTTCAGTTCAGTCGCTCAGTTGTGTCCAACTCTTTGTGACCCCATGGACCACAGCACACCAGGCTTCCCTATTCATCACCAACTCCCGGAGCTTACTCAAACTCATGTCCATCGAGTCGGTGATGCCATCCAACCATCTCATCCTCTGTTGTCCCCTTCTCTTCCTGCCTTCAGTCTTTCCTAGCATCAGGGTCTTTTCCAGTGAGTCACTTCTTCAAATCAGGTAGCCAAAGTATTGGAGTTTCAACTTCAGCATCAGTCCTTCCAATGAATATTCAGGACTGACTTCCTTTAAGATGGACTGGTTGGATCTCCTTGCAGTCCAAGAGACTCTCAAGAGACTTCAATACTACAGTTCAACAGCTTCAATTTTTTGGTACTCAGGTTTTTTTATGGTCCAACTCTCACATCTGTACATGACTACTGGAAAAACCATAGCTTGGACTAGATGGACCTTCGTTGGCAAAGTCATATCTCTGCTTTAAAATATACTGTATAGTTTTGTCATAGCTTTTCTTCCAGTGAGCAAGAGTCTTTTAATTTCATGGCTGCAGTCACCATCTGCAGTGATTTTGGAGCCCAAGAAAATACAGTCTCTCAGTGTTTCCATTGTAGATTGTCTCAATTCCTAGTGATTGTGATTTAACCACTCTTATTGTGTAAACAAAGTAGAAGTTTGACTTCTTCTGTTTTTATTTTACCTCATTCTAGTAAAAGATATTCAGTCCTATGATATGAACTGTTACCTCATTTTAATTCTTGTCAGTTCCATATTTCAGGCTGTGAATCATCCCTAGACTTTAGTCATATGTCTCTAAGCAGCCTCTACAATAACTCAGTAGGATATCTTAAAGCATACTCAAATATTGCCCTTAAATGAATTGTCTAGCAGGTCCTCTAAAACACAGCAAGATAATCATCACCACCACAACAGCAGTAATTACAGTTACTAGCATGTATTGAGACATCATATGTCAGGCGGGCTTCCCTGGTGGTGCTAGTGGTAAAGAGCCCACCTGCTAATGCAGAAGACATAAGAGACATGGGTTAAATCCTCGAGTAGGAGGATCCCTGAATGGCAACCCACTCCAGCATTCTTGCCTGGAGACTCCCATGGATAGAGGACGTGGTGGGCTACAGCCCTTAGGGTCACAAAGAGTTGGATACAACTGAAGCAAGTTAGCCCGAACATGTATGTCAAGCACTTACATGAACAACCTTTCTTAATAACTGTAATCCTCACAATAAATCTAGTAGGTAGGCAGTTATTTCATTTTATGGTTGAAAAGAGAACCTCAGAAAGATCATGTAATTTGCTCTGTGTTCCTCAATAGAAAATTGTTGAAGCAAGATTTAAACCAAATAGTTTTCTTTTTAGAGCACGTGTGTTTAATTGCAGTTATTTCATTTCTTAATGTTTACTATTTCTGTCTACAACAGTATGAAACTGTAAAAAGCGTTAGTCATTTTGCAACCCCATGCAAAGACTCTTTGAAACCCCATGGACTGAAGCCTGCCAGGCTCCTCTGTCCATGGAATTCTCTGGACAAGAATACTGGAATGGGTTGCCATTCCTTTCTCCAAGGGATCTTCCTGATGCAGGGAATGAACCCAGGTCTCCTGCATTGCAGGCAGATTCTTTACTGTCTGAACCATCTCAGAAGCCCCTACACCAGTATACTTTTCTGATAATAGAGGCTTAATAAACATATGGAATTGTCAAATCTAAATTAAAATTCCATTAAGCCATTTAGTGTTGTAAACTTCTTTAATTATATTTCTCACATTTGGACTATTCTTTTCATTCTTATGACCAATACCAAATGTTTCCTTCACTTGATTTTTTTTTTTATTGAAGTTAAGTTGACTTAAAATGTTGTGTTAGTTTCAGGTATACAGTAAAGTGAATATGAATATATATACATATTCTTTTTTAGATTCCTTTCCATTACAGGTTAATACAAAATATTGAGTATAATTCCCTTTTCACTCAATTTTTAGTAAAACGTTTTACTAATCTCTAAGAGGTAATAGCCCTCTCTGTTCCAACATGATTTGCATATACCTGCCAGATTAATCTTCTGCAAACATTGCTCTCATCATATCACCTACTACTCAAGCATCTATGTTTGTCCTTTTTCTTAAAGATAAATTCCATAACCCATAAATGGTTTACAAAAGTTTTCACATGTAGTTTTCATTATCCTTATAAACTGAGGCTCCATTCCAGTAAAGAGATCTACCAGTCGTGGCATCAATGCAGCCTCCAAATTCCTGGCTTAAGTTTTGGTATTCTGTTGTTGTTCAGTTGCTAAGTCGTGTCTGGCTCTTTGCAACTCCATGGACAGCAGCACGCCAGGCTTCCTTGTCCTTTACTATCTCCCAGAGTTTACTCAAATTCATTTCCATTGAGTCAGTGATGCTATCCAACCATCTCATCCTTTGTCTCCCGTTTCTCTTCCTCCCTTTAGTCTTTCCAAGAATCAGGGTTTTTTCCCAATGAGTCAGCTTCTCGCATCAGATTACCAAAATATCGGAGCATCAGCACCAGTCCTTCCAATGAATATTCAGAGCTCATTTCCTTTAGGATTGACTGATGTGATCTCCTTGTAGTCCAAGGGAATCTCAAGAGTCTTCCCAGCACCACAATTTTAAAGATCAATACTTTGGCGCTCAGCCTTCTTTTAGTGTTGTATATGACTCTCACATCTGTATATGACTATTGGAAAACTCATAGCTTTAAATATACAGGCCTTGTCAGCAAAGTGATGTCTCTGCTTTTTAAAGTGCTGTCTAGGTTTGTCATGGGCATTCTTCTAAGGAGCAAGGGTCTTTTAACTTCATGGCTACACTCACTATCCTTAGTGATTTTGGAGCCCAAGAAAATAAAATCTTGGCATGCAGTCCTTTGATTCTAGAGCAGGCTCTTTCTCTTCATTATTCAAATTCCACCAGTGCATAAAAAATGCATTAGAATTCTTTTATAAGCTACCACATTAAAGAGTGTCAAGATATTTTGTAAGACACAGTTACAAGAAATAATTCAAATTACCTATCTGGTCTTACTTCAGCCTGCAGTACACTTTGGCCACATTGCAGTAGCAGTGCGCTGTATAGCTACCGTCCTGAATGGAAGTTGGCCCTGTGATACAAGACTCTATCCACTTAATATACAATTATCTACAAATAATAATTTTTTCTTGCTGTAGTTAAGGTTTAATAATGAGATAAGCCACTTAGTTGATTATGGAGGAAGGAGGGATCTAATAAACTCCTTGGAAGCCTTTGCCCGTTTATTTTGTGTGATACACAAAAATTCTAAGGATAAACTGATTTCTCTCTCTCTTCCTCTGAAATTAAAAATTATATAGTTAAATAATTTGGAGAAATTACTCAGACATCCATAAGAAAGTAAAAGAAAAAGAAAATATAGTGCTAAGTCATGTCCAACTCTTGCGATCCCACGAACTACAGCCTGCCAGGCTCCTCTGTCCATGGGATTCTCCAGGCAAGAATACTGGAATGAGTTACCGTTTCATTCACTTAAAATTCCCACCAAAAGAATGAGGAAGGCAAATAAATAATTTTGAGGGTATTTTATGTATCTTATTTCTTAGATACCCACTTAGAAACGGTTGCACACTTGGTTCTAGGATAATTCAGATCTTAGCTGCAAAATTGAGTTCAATAATTTATCAACATTTTCTGGCATTTCTTAATATAATCCATGCCTACAATTTATATAGGAGTATTAGAGTTGATTTTTCAAATTTTTAAGCAGTGTATATAATGTTCCATCCTTTGTAAATACAGTGATAGCATTTTTCTGTAGTTCAGAAGTTGGCTAGGTCTACGAGAATAGAGGGACCTGGGGATTGAATGTATTATGATATTTAATTTGATTATTTACCTCATTATGGGTTTAGTTTCCCATCTCCCTCTGAGAGTGAAACATACACAGAATATAAGTTTTCTGAAGTATTCTAGGTATGAAATTACAGGCAGATTAAAATCTCATGAAGTGTATCACCTAACCCAAGTTAAGTGTGTATCAGTGGGAGGAAATGATGAATATTCACTTAAAATCAGTTTGCATCCTTCAATCAATCTTATAATATTATGTTTCCTATTTAATTAAACAGAGGGGTTGAATCAAAAAGCCTACTTTTATTTTCTCCTGTGTGAACAAATATATACTGGGAACCTCAGTGCTGGCTCCATTCACAGTGAGTTTACAATTCAATCTAACATACAGCTTAAAATGATCTGCAATTTGATTCTTAAATTTGTAAATGCCAGGCTTGTGAATTAGACCTGAAAGGAAATGTTAAGCAGGGATTTCGAAGTCTGAATATGAAGCACAGAACAATTTGTATGTGGACGAAATTACTTGCTTCTATTACACTGTATATACTCCAGAGAGACTTTTGTCTAAAATGAAAGAAAATATTCCAATCATTTTTAAGCTATTAACATGTGGACCTTCTGATCTGTGTGATTTATTGCTATTCCCACAAGCAGTTACATATCAATCTACTATGAGCTGAGAAATATTCCCAGTTCTACAATAATTTTGGTTTTCAAATTGGAGCATAGCAGCTGAGGTACTGTCATTATGAGAACGGACCATAGGTTTTTGTAGTGAGACCTCACTTATCAATCAACACCCTTTCCTTCTTTCCCTTGCCTCTTCTCAGACATTGAGTCACATTGAATCTAATATACACCCTTTGATAAAACATTACAAGAAGGCAACGTGATGTTGATAGAACACACTTGTAATAACTACCCTACCCAACTCCAATTTCAAATAAGATGAACGATCCACCTAGCCATTTCAGCTGAAATGAGAATCTCCCATGTCCTTTCCTGGCATTGATTCCAAAGACCTAGCATTTAAAGGCTACTCCTATTGAACTTAAATCATGTTAAGTGTTTTGCAATACAGAGATGGGAATTTGAAGCTAGTAAGTGTATAAAGTTTGTAAAACAAAAATTTACTTCTGATTTAAACTCAAAATCAGATAAACAAACAAACAAAAAAAAGAAAATTCCCATATCGACAAAGTGAAATAGAAAATTGGGAAATTGCAAGTTCACAAAAATATTTTTCCTTCATTTTAAGCTTTTCTCCTCATGATCAAATAAATTCAGTTTTTAATTAGAATTCATCCATGCCCCTGACAGATTAGCAAATTTATATTACTAACTGCCTCAATAGCCCTTACACTGTAAAAGATGAGGCTGGGTAATTAAGCTTTAGAAAGAAACTGTGTATCTGAGTTCTGCCTGAAATAAACTGAAATTAACATCATGAACTAACATGTACATATGCATATAATTGTCTTATGAACTTGTATGTACATATCCATATGACTGTCTTTAATAAATTCCATATTCAAAACTTATTTTCTTTCACCACAAAAATAGCATGTTGAATAAAAATTTGCCTAATTGTTTATTATCTCTAATATACTTCCCTCTCAGCGAATAGCCAGGTTAGTTCCCAGCCTCCCTTTGGTTGACACAGCAAAGCTTGTGCCTGAATTCTGACAAATAGGATGTGATCAGAGCAACTTAAAACACTTTCAACTCTCTATGTTTTCTTGGCTTCAAACCTCTGAGTGTTCTTCTGAATTAGCATTTTTCTCAGAAATCTCTGTAAGGGCAGGAACCAGGAAATAGCCACACTTGAATATTTCTTATGCCCAACATATATATGCTGTATAGAAAGTGAAAGTGAAGTCACTCAGTTGTGTCCGATTCTTTGCAACCCCATGGACTGTAGCCCACCAGGCTTCTCTGTCCATGGGATTTTCCAGGCGAGAATACTGGAGTGGGTTTCCATTTCCTTCTCCATATGCTCTGTAATGGAAAAATAAATTGTGTTTTTAAATAAATCAGCAATGAATTATACATACATTTTCCCTGTGTTCTAGCTTGCCCAGGACTTACCAAGTTTATATATATTTCTCTGGCATAATTATTAATATGGCCACCTTTCACTAACCATCCTCTGCTAAGGAGATTTTGGACTATCCTGGTAGCTCAGCCGTAAAGAATCTGTCTGCAATGCAGCAGACCTGGATTTGATCCTTGAGTTGAGAAGATCCCCTGGAGAAGGGAAAGGCTACCCACTCCAGTATTCTTGGGCTTCCCTGGTGGCTCAGATGGTAAAGAATCTGCCTGCATTGCAGGAGACCTGGGTTGGATCCCTGGGTTGGGAAGATTCCCTGGAGAAGGGAAAGGCTACCCATTCCAGTATTCTGGCCTGGCCGTACTCCATGGACTGTATCGTCTATGGGGTTGCAAAGAGTTGGACATGATTGAGTGACTTTCACTGTACTTCACTTCACCCTCAACCTGTTGTCTTGGTTGCAGTGACCTAGCTGTTGTCTTTCCTTTCCTATATAAACCAGTTGCCAGGATCTGCACAGATGAGATGATGAGTGTTGGTTCTCTTTGTGGACACATTCTCACTAGTAAGTAAGAATTGACACAGGGGAGATTCCCACTTTGCAACACCCCCTAACGCAGTAATGGATTTAGGCAGCATCAGTGGCTGCTGACACAAATTAGAGAGCTACCCGACAAGCTCCCAATACTTAGAAACCTTGCTTGCAAAACATCCAGCCCTAATCTGATTAAGCCTCCAGTTTTAAATAACAGCGTACAGGAACAAAGGACATGGTAAGTGACATTTCTGGAAGAAACTGCAAAATCCGATGGGTAGAATATTCTACAAGACAAAATAATTAGTCTTTCAAAAAAAAAAAATCATGAAGAGAAAGAAAAAAAAAAAACAAAAACGGGGTGGGGGAACCTAAAGATCAAAAGAGAGTTCTAACTATATCAACCATTTGCAACATGTGGATCTGATCTAGATCCTGATTCAAATAAGCTTAAACAAACATGATAAACATAGAAAATGTCTGGATATTTAATTATATTAAGGAATGCCTTAATTTTAGTTATATGCTGAAATATTTATAGATGAAATGATATAAAGTTGGAAATGTGATTCATAGTAATCCAGGACAAAGGAGAAAGGAGAGGTGGAATAGATGGAATAAGATTGGCCATAGCTCGATAATTGCTGAAGCTGAGTGATAGATACAATAGTTTCATTATACTATTCTCTCTGCTTTGTCTATGTTTCAGGTTTTACATATTGGATTTATATATATGTATAAAGGAATATGTGTGTGTTTCTTCCTCTACTGTGTCTCCGCTATCCTGCCTTTCAGGCAACACTTCCGTGTTATCAGTTGTCACAAGTCGTGAGGGATCAGAGAGCACCTTTCTGAGCCTTCAGCCCCATTGCTTTGGTTTCAGTTTCAGATACCAGCCAACCCTTCCAATCCTTTTGGTGAAGATTCTAGAATGCAGTTCTCATTCCCTGTGAAAGTAAGTGGTTATAAATTATAAATGAGCAAATAACTGATAAGGAATAGGGGAAAAAAAAAACACACAGAACAGTCATTAGTGGAAGAAATAAACAAAACGCAATAGATTCAAAATAGGAGCCACAATATATGTAACATCTACATAGTATAAACACCATCTAGTGGCTCAAGGTTAAAATCTGATGTTTACTAGATAACCTTTGACAAATCTTGGAACAACTATTCAGTCTCATTCTGTTAATTTGTAGAATAAGAAATTAGAACTCCTGTGTGATAAACTCGTATGAGCATTAAATAACATACATGAAGATACCTGGCACATGGTAGGAGGGATTATTTTGAATTTTTATGGGCTACTGAGTACAAGTACAGAAAGGCATTGATTAATAGATAATTGTACATACACTCAGTTATTCTACCAAATATTCATCAAGTATCTACCACAAGCTATGCATTTTTCTTTGAGGATATAGCAGTGAACACAACAGAGAAATGCCTGCCTTCATAAAGCTTGCATTCTAGCAGTAATAACTCAGATACAGTACATGATTAATACAGTTTTCAGTATCTATTTCTTAAGTTTCTTTAAACTACTGTTTGAAGCAACACACACTCACACACTCTAAGAATGAATCTTCACTCTGATCTTTCTCTCACGAGAAGAGATGAACAGTGAAATTGAGGTTTACGAGCCACTTCACGCATCGGTATTCTCTGAGGGTGGGAGTACTGGTGGGTGTGTTTTCTAAGAACTTGGCCATGTACTTTCAGCGCTCCCTGAGCCAGACGGAGGCAGGTGGTTACAATCTGCAGCAGTTTTACTTAACTACTTTGCTCCATTTTGCAAGCTTTGCTTTTCTCAAGTTCAGTGACACTGCACCAGAGAACTCATCAGTATGTGGAGACATGTGCTCCTACAGTAAACATAAATCCCTCTTTTAAGAAGGAGTTAGAACAGCAAAACACAGCACTTTCCTTTGTAGAATTTGTCACTTATCATTTCAAAGGTTGTGTTTTTCCCGGGGGGGGGGGGGGGGGAAGCTTGTCTTGTTTTGTTTTTAAATTTGTCAGTGAGCCAAATGGAGAAGACACACAGGTGTGAGGATTTAAACGGCAGTGATTGACCTGCCCACCCACAACGAATTCTAACTAGGAAATTAAGGATGTTGCCAGTGTTTGCCAGCCTGATTGCTCTATCCAATGTTAATTTATGAGCTCTGTGATGCCTAGCATGTCACGAGGAGATCCTCCCCATTTTTCTCTAAAACCTGCTGGGACATATCATTATACCTGTGACTAAAAATAACATACGCATTCCAGGCAATGTAATTGAAGTGATTTCTTTTAATTGTTTGAAAAATAGTTTGTTAGATAGGTTCAGTCTGTCCCAGTTCCCATGATCCACGTGACATTAACGTTCTGAAGTCCCTCGGCCCCTCTTTTTGAGCAGTTAGCAAGCAGTGTTCAGTTAGGTGAGTGTTTCCACAGTGGCTGGGTTGCAAAAATTTTTTCTAAAATAATTTTGAGCTTCCTCAAATCCAAACAATCTTAATTTTCATAATAGGGATTTGGGAACTCGTAATTTCACAATTACTGGGGAGGCTGGTATCCAACTTAGAGGATATAGGGCTGAAGACCACAAAGAAACTAGAGACACGTGAACATATCATGCAGGGAATCCAAACTGGCCAAGCTGTGAGAGACACTGGATTATGATGGTGAAAGCAAATGGTGTTTCTGATTTCAAAGTGCTTGCAATCAACTGCAATGGACGGAGTGGGACATAATAGATACAGTCTTACAATAGAATATTACAGCTAATATTTGGGAAATGGCAGGTGAAGAAGTTGGATGGGATAAACTGTAGATGAAAAGGCAATAGTTGAGATTAGAATATGTGTTGTGTCCCAGTGTTGATGATTTGACCTTTGAAATATGATAAAGCCATAAAGGTGGCCCTCCCAGTTGCAAAAAAAAAGAATGTGAAAGAACATGAAACATGAAAACTTATTTAAGGTAGGATTATGTAAATTGTACATAGAGTACTTGTTTGAGATCATAGCAGAGTAATCTTTCCAAACATAATTCTGTCCTTAAAAGTATTGACTTGCAATTTGGAACCCCATATTCAAAAGCAGAGACATTACTTTGCCAACAAAGGTTTGTCTAGTCAAGGCTATGGTTTTTCCTGTGGTCATGTATGGATGTGAGAGTTGGACTGTGAAGAAGGCTGAGCACCGAAGAATTGATGCTTTTGAACTGTGGTGTTGGAGAAGACTCTTGAGAGTCCCTTGGACTGTAAGGAGATCCAACCAGTCCATTCTGAAGGAGATCAGCCCTGGGATTTCTTTGGAAGGAATGATGCTAAAGCTGAAACTCCAGTACTTTGGCCATTCTTCATGCGAAGACTCTGATGCTGGGAGGGATTGGGGGCAGGAGGAAAAGGGGACGACAGAGGATGAGGTGGCTGAATGGCATCACTGACTCGATGGACCTGAGTCTAAGTGAACTCCGGGAGTTGGTGATGGACAGGGAGGCCTGGCGTGCTGCGATTCATGGGGTCGCAAAGAGTCGGACACGACTGAGTGACTGAACTGAACTGAACTTAGGATTTTATATATGTATACACTACACACACACACACACACACACACACACACACACACACACACTTATCATTGGCCAACAAAGATAACTATATGTCCTTCTTTCTTACTTGGATGCTTTTTTTTTTTTTTTGGCTTGATTTCTCTGGCTAGGACTTGCAGTACTAGGAGTTGAGAACAGGAGTTAGTGAAATACCTGAATAGAAGTAGTGAAAATAGGCAGCCTTGTCTTGTTCCTGATCTTAGAAGAAAAGCACTCAACCTTTCACCATTGAGTATGCTGGTAGCTGTGAATATGTCATGCTTGGCTTTATTATGTTAAATATGTTCCTTCTACTAATATATATATAATTTGTTGTGTGTCATGAAAAATATTGTATTATGTCAAGTGCTTTTTCTGTATCTACAGAGATGGTCATACAATTTTTATCTTTCATTCTATTCATGTGGTGTATCATAATTATAAATTTACACATGTTGAACCACCCTTACATTGCAGGGACTATTTTCACTTTTCCATAGTGTATGATTTTTTTAAATGGAGGTTAATTAATTTTATGTTTTGCTGAGAATCTTTGCAATTATCAAGAATATTCCAATCTTATTTTTTACCTTATACTTAGTAATGTTTAGTGAGTGATTACCTCCTAACGGGACATCTAAAATAATGGGACATCTATTTATTTATATGAATATTAGATTTTAAGAAATCCTTATAAAAATAGCTTTTTTAAAAAACAAGATTCAAATTGAAAATTTGGAGACTATTAGTTTATGTCATCAGTAAGTGTAATAATACGTATTTACTTTGTATATTATACAAAGGACAATATACAGAACAATACCGCTGATTTTGGATTATAGATTGCTTTAATAGACTTTTAATATTTTACTTCATCTAATATATGTTATGATGTATAAATTCCATTCTTCCGTTTGATGTTTTTCAGACAGCTGTGTGATAGATTCCACATGACATTCCCAGTTGGAATGGCCCCTATAGTAGTCAATGCCCACTTAACATTTGTCTAATGAGATTTGTTCATAATAGGAATACAAAGCTATCCATGATCTGGGGACCATTACATATCTAGGAAACTTTTCTACAACAAAAACAGCGAAGCATGTTTTTGTCAAAATATTTTATATTCTTTACAAAGCTGTTGCTTTAAATAAGATAAAAACATTCCATCAGGATTTTCTTTAGGATTGACCTGAAGGATTCTTTTCTTAAGGATTTCAGCCACACTGATTTTTTAAGATTTTTCTCTTTAAATCCTATTTGTGTCAGATAATGTGGCTAAACAAAAGATGAGACAACTGTAAAGTTAAATCTTTAAAACCAGTAATTTGAAGCATACTCTCCTAATAACCAGTAATTTAGGAGATACTCCATTTTATGTTCTTAAAAATTAAATTTTTAATTAAATGCCTCCAAATCTAAATTCTTTAATGTTTAGTGTATACAAAGAGACTTAAATATGTATTTTAATAATCAAAATTCTCCCAATTTACAACTTATAAGTTTATTTTTTGAGAGATATTCTCAGAAGGTTATTTATTCATTCACTCATTCATCGATTTATTTATTTATATATTTTAGGACCCATATCTTATTATCAGTTCTCCAGAGACTATATTTATTTTACTATAAGCATGAATGACGTAGAACATTGTTCTAACAATGTAAATGTTCTGTGATTGATTTAAACTTAGCTCTATCAGAATTGAAAATAAAGTAAAATTGTTATATTTGACATTTGGTGTGACTGGAATTCACATTTTTAAGTATTAAGCATAGTTTTTTATTTAAATAATACTGTAAAATGTGTGATTTTTTAATACTGTATTGGAAACAAAAGAGATTTTGAGAATTTTTCAATCATTCTGGATTCTAGTTCTGATTCTACTGCTAAATTGATGTCTAATACAATTATGTAAAGTTTAAAAATAAAATAAAATTAAAAAAATAAAATAAAATATGCATTGGATAACATAAAAAAAAAAATAAATAGATGTCTAATCTTAACGTATTTCTTAAACTTTCTTTGCACTTACTTTACTCCCCTGATAAATGTAAGTTTGGACCAAGTCCATGACTTTGTATAATTTTTTTTCTGCTTTGAAATACATGATAGAAGCTATTCTTCTTGAGATCATACTTCCAACTTGTTTCTAAGAATGTGCTACATTCCCAGGGTAATTATTAACTCTGTGAAAAATTGCAAGTATATTAGTGTTGCTGAACTTCAGTTTGCTCATTATTGCTTCAGTCGAGTCCGACTCTGTGCGACCCCATAGACAGCAGCCCAACAGGCTCCCTCATCCCTGGGATTCTCCAGGCAAGAACACTGGAGTGGGTTGCCATTTCCTTCTCCAACGCATGAAAGTGAAAAGTGAAAGTGAAGTCGCTCAGTCGTGTCCAACTCTTAGCAACCCCATGGACTGCAGCCCACAAGGCTTCTCCGTCCATGGGATTCTCCAGGTAAGAGTACTGGAGTGGGGTGCCATTGCCTTCTCTGAAATTAAGATGTTATCATGAGAAACGCTGGGCTGGAAGAAGCACAAGCTGGAATCAAGATTGCTTGGAGAACTATCAGTAACCTCAGATATGCAGATGATACCACCCTTATGGCAGAAAGTGAAGAGGAACTCAAAAGCCTCTTGATGAAAGTGAAAGAGGAGAGTGAAAATGTTGGCTTAAAGCTCAACATTCAGAAAACTAAGATCATGGCATCTGGTCCCATCACTTCATGGGAAATAGATGGGGAAACAGTGTCAGACTTTATTTTTCTGGACTCCAAAATCACTGCAGATGGTGATTGCAGCCATGAAATTAAAAGACGCTTACTCCTTGGAAGAAAAGTTATGACCAACCTAGATAGCATATTGAAAAGTAGAGACATTACTTTGGCAACAAAAGTCCGTCTAGTCAAGGCTATGGTTTTTCCAGTGGTCATGTATGGATGTGAGAGTTGGACTGTGAAGAAAGCTGAGCGCTGAGAAATTGATGCTTTTGAACTGTGGTGTTGGAGAAAACTCTTGAGAGTCCCTTGGACTGCAAGGAGATCCAACCAATCTGTTCTAAAGGAGATTAGTCCTGGGTGTTCTTTGGAAGGACTGATGCTAAAGCTGAAACTCCAATACTTTGGCCACCTCATGCGAAGTGTTGACTCTTTGGAAAAGACTCTGATGCTGGGAGGAATTGGCGGCAGGAGGAGAAGGGGATGACAGAGGATGAGATGGCTGGATGGCATCACCGACTCAATGGATAGGAGTTTGGGTGAACTCTGGGAGTTGGTGATGGACAGGGAGGCCTGGTGTGCTACAATTCATGGGGTGCAAAGAGTCGGACATGAATGAGCGACTGAACTGAACTGAATAATACAAAGAAAGGTATGAAAAGAGTGCAAGGTTTGGCATAGAGGAATTACTTATCAAATGATAGTTATTATAATTTTAGGTCTAAATCTTATATAATTATCAATTCAGTCGCTCAGTCGTGTCCAACTCTGCAACCCCATGGACTGCATGTAGCACACCAGGCTTCCTTGTCCATCACCAATTCCCAGGAGTTGTTCAAACTCATGTCCATTGAGTCAGTGATGCCATCCAACCATCTCGTCCTCTGTCGTCCTCTTCTCCTCCTGCATTCAATCTTTCCCAGCATCAGGGTCTTTTCCAGTGAGTCAGTTCTTCACATCAGGTAGCCAAAGTATTGGAGTTTCAGCTTCGGCATCAGTCCTTCCAATGAATATTCAGGACTGACTTGATCTCGTTAGAGTCCAAGGGACTCTCAAGAGTCTTCTCCAACACCACAGTTCAAAAGCATCAATTCTTTGGTGCTCAACTTTTTTTTTTGTCCAACTCTCACATCCATACATGACTACTGGAAAAACCACAGCTTTGACTAGATGGACCTTTGTGGACAAAGTAATGTCTCTGTTTTTTAATATGCTGTCTAGGTTGGTCATAGTTTTTCTTCCAAGCAGCAAATATCTTTTAATTTCATGGCTACAGTCACCATCTGCAGTGATTTTGGAGCCCAAGAAAATAGTCTCTCACTGTTTCCCCATCTATTTGCCATTAAGTGATGGGACCAGTTGCCATGATCTTAGTTTTCTGAATGTTGAGTTTTAAGCCAACTTTTACACTCTCCTCTTTCACTTTCATCAAGAGGCTCTTTAGTTCCTCTTCACTTTTCTGCCATCAGGGTCATGTCATCTGTATATCTGAGGTTATTGATATTTCTCCCAGCAATCTTGATTCCAGTTTGTGCTTCATCCAACCCAGCATTTTGCATGATGTACTCTGCATAAAAGTTAAATAAGCGGGGTGTCATTATATAGCCTTGACGTACTCCTTTCCCAATTTGGAACCAGCCCATTGTTCCATGTGTGATTCTAACTATTGTTTCTTGACCTGCATACAGATTTCTCAGGAGGCAGGTAAGGTGGTCTGGTAGTCCCATCTCTTTAAGAAATTTTGGCAGTTTATATAAAATATGTATTGTTACTACTATCATCAATATTATTAACTTCAGTAATATCTTCCACATTAAAAAAAGTGTATTTGAGTACAATATGTTATGGAATAATTTTATATCTAATAACATTTTGTAATGAAGTAAATAACCTGAACTTCTAACCTGCAAACAGAAGTATTTTTGTTGTTGTTCAGTCACTAAGTCGTATTTGACTCTTTATGACACCATGGACTGCAGCGTGCCGGGCTTCCCATCCCTTTAGAAACCCTAAAATAGATGATTAGAAAATATCCTTTGTGCGCTGTAAATCTGTGTTTTCAAGCACCCTTGTATTCATTGACCAGGGTTGCATAATAAAATACCATAGATAGGTGGCTTAAAATACAAAAATTTATTTCTCACATTTCTGGAGGCTGGAAATCCAAGATCAAGATGCTGGCAGATTTGACTTCTCCTGAGGGCTCTCTCCTTGGCTTACAGAGAGCTACCTGCTCTCTGTGTTTTAACATGTCCTTTTCTCTGTGTGCACTATTTCCCTGGTAAAAGGTCCCTGAGGTGAAAGTCGCTCAGTCGTGTCCGACTCTTTGTGACCCCAGTCCCTCGTCCTGTTGGATTAAGAGCCTACCTGAGTCACCTTATTTAAAGCCCTATCTCCAAATACAGCCACACTGGGAGGTGGGCCTGCAACATATAAGTGTTGGGAGATATAATTCAGTCCATTAAAATCCATTACTCAGCCCGGGAGAATTATCAAAGCATTTTCTAGGATATATGAGCTCTGTATAATGTCTTGTTGGGTCATGTGGAAAACAAAGACTAAGTCCTGAGAGCAGATTTCATAGTTGCACGTGTGCCTTTAAGTTATGTGTGGTGGCTCAGGTGGTAAAGAATATGCCTGCAATGCAGGAGACCCAGGTTTGATCCCTGAGCTGGGAAGATACCTGGAGGAGGGCATGGGAACCCACTCCTGTGTTCCTGTGGAGAATTCCATGAACAGGGGAGCCTGGCAGGCTGCAGTCCATGAGGTCACAATGATATGGACACATCTGAGTGACTAACGTTTTCACTCCACTCGGTTCATTTTTAGAAAAAAACTCACTACTCATAAAGAATACTTCTGTGACCAGATGTGTAGAGTTTTTCCCACACTGACCTCTTCTCTGAAACCAGCTCAGTATTCTACAGTTTAATTCTGTGCCTAGCCAGGGTTGCTTCCCTGGTGGCTCAGATGGTAAAGAATCTACCTGCAATGTGGGAGAGACCTGGGTTTGATCCCTGGGTTGGGAAGATCCCCTGGAGGAGGGCAAGGCAACCCACTCTAGTATTCTTCCCTAGAGAATTTCATGGGCAGAGGAGCCTGGCAGGCTGCAGTCCATGGGATTGCAAAGAGTCAGACATGACTGAGCAAGTAAATACACATAAGCAACTGGAGTTAGCTCAGACCCCACAGGGCGGGGGCCCAGTCCAACAAGACTGACGCCTCTTTCAGATGCCAGGTTCAAGTAGCAGGTTCCCCGGTTACTCCCAACTTCTACAAATTAGAGGTTCCACTACCCTTTCCTTGGGTTCTATAATTTGCTAGAGAAGTTCACAGCCCCAAGAAAACAGCTTAAGTATCACCAATTTATTACAAAGGATATTTTAAAAGATATTACTGAATGGTCAGATGAAGAGAGTCATATGCAGTGAGCTTTGGTAGAGTCCAGACCCCAGGATCTTTTTTCTTGTGGAATGAGGTTGTGCCACATTCTTGGCATGTACATGTATTCACCACCCCAGAAGCTCTTGGAACCTCATATGTGGGGGATTTTTATGGGGGCTGCGTCACGATAGGCATGATCAATTAATACCTCAATTTCTAGCTCCTTTATTTCTAAAAAAAATCTGGGGAGTGGGGCTTAATGTTATAAGCTTCTAATCATGACGAAATTAAAAGACACTTGCTCCTTGGAAGAAAAGCGGTGACTAACCTAGTCAGCATATTAAATAGCAGAGACATCACTTTGCTGACAAAGGGCTGTCTAGTCAAAGCTATGGTTTCTCCAGTATTCGTGAGAAAGCTGAGCACTAAAGAATTGATGCTTTCGAATTGTGGTGTTGGAGAAGACTCTCAAGAGTCCCTTGGGCAGCAAGATTAAGCCACTCAATCCTGAAGGAAATCAACCTAAAATATTCCCTGGAAGGACTGATGCTGAAGCTGAGGCTCTGATACTTTGGCCACCTGATGCAAAGAGCTGACTCACTGGAAAAGACCCTGATGGTGGGAAAGATTGAGGGCAAGAAGAGAGAGGGATGACAGAGGATGAGATGATGGGATGGCATCACTGACTCAATGGACATGAGTTTGAGCAAGCTCTGATAGATAGTGAAGGAGAGGGAAGCCTGGTGAGCTGAAGTCCATGGGATCACAAAGAGTTGGACATGACTTAGTGACCGAACAACAACAATGAGTTGGCCTTTCTGAGACCAACCACCATCCAGAAGCCCACCAACAGTCACCTGATTGGGACAAAAGACATTCTTGTCACACAGGACATTTCAAGGAATTAAGGACTCTGTGTCAAGATCCAGGGCCAAAGATCAAATATTAAAACAGATTATTCTCATAGAATTTCTACTTAAAAGGGTTTTAGGACCTCAGTCAGTAACCCAATATATATTTCTTATTATTTCATAGAAATTATTCCAAAGAAAATAAGCATGGTGTGATCCAGACTGCATGTCCAGCAGAGTGGCAGAACACATACTCTGAAATATACTTCTGCCATAAAACACACATGTGCTGGATAAATTACAACCATAAACATTGAAATGCATACTGAGTCTGTAAGAAAGTACCAGAGATTCACAAAGGCTTCTAGACCAAGGTTGGCTTGGGATCCTAAGGAAGGTGGAGCCTCTCTTGTGAAAAGAGATAAGCAGTTTTCTCACTGACTGATCCTGGTACACAAGAACTCTTCTTTCACATGCAGACATAGAAATACAATGCTCAGCAGACAAGTCTCCCATTCAAATTATCATAAAATATGATATATCACATCCTATTAGGAAAAACATCTTTGAACTATCTATATACTAGGATAAATATGAAAGTTAAATTTAAACTAATGGATGGAATCTTTTTATTTCATTAGCTCAGACTTGTCCATGAACTCTGTTTATTCAATTCTTTGTGTATTCAAAAAATTCCACTTTTCATGCTTATCACATTTCACAGAAAATATAACATTAAAAGGAACCCCAAAATTTCAGGATTTGCTTATGTTAGTAATATCTTTAAAAGGATAATCCGACTTTGCGTTACCTCATTATTCCTTCACCACAAATCATGTAATCAGTACATATAGTTGTTGAGCTATGCTTGTTGACTGAAAACCAGATAAGCTCCTTAGCGGTTTTTGCGTTGTTGTATGCATGCTTAGTCGTGGCCGACTCTTTAGGACCCCACAGACTGTTGATGCTATGGACTGTAGCCTGCCAGACTGCTCTGTCCATGGAATTTTCCAGGCAAGAATACAGGAATGGATTATTTCCTCCTCCAGGGGATCTCCACAACCCAGGGATCGAACCCTTGTCTCCTGTGTCTCTTGCATTGGCAGGTGGATTCTTTACCACTGAGCCACCAGAGAAGCCCCACATTAAAATCAGAGGAACTCAGTCTCTGTGCAGTACAAAAAAAGAAAATAAAAAAGTTGCATTCAAGAAAATTAAACACTTTTAGAAGGCCACATTTTGAATGGAATTGGAGCAGTGCTACAATCATGGAGAATACAAAATGCAGACACCATAACCGTTAAAGTCAAAGTAAGCCAGAATTTATTTGCCTTTTTTAATGGGCACGCAGATGGAGGCAGGTGATATTACAGTGTTTACACCAAACTGCATGAGCTGAATGGGCTTAAAGAAACAGTTGGATTATCCATGTGTCAGCATTCTAATCCTATCAGGCTTGTCAGCACTATAATTTCCATCACTTGGTTTAAAATACAGAGGTGGAAAGTGGGAATGTTTGTTTTCTTCTGATGAGTCATATGACTCAGAGCAAAGTAAGGACTTAGAATACTTCAGAAAATGACGGAGTGTTGCAAATTATAGTGGTTTTGTTCACAGCTGTATAAATTTATTTTTTCTATAAAGCAGGTACACATTGAGCCGTATTTCCTAGGGTGCAAATTCCTGAAACAGTAATTTTCCACTCTTCTCTGGTTGCAGGAAACCGAGCAACTTCCAAGTTTGCCTAACTCCAGTGAAACAATTTTGGAAATGAAAGAATCTTGCTTAACTTTTACTTTTGGATGAAAATTTTCAAATGCAGCAAAACTTGCCTCTACAACATAGACATATGCCTACTTATATCACTGTCTGTGTGCCCTTATATAATATTTAAGGAATCATTTAAGAAAATAATAAAGGCCATGGGAGTCTATACTTATATTTCCATCAGAATGGCAGACTAGATATTCTGAAATGCCCTTTTGGCATAAAAATATGCAGATGTTGGATAAATTATAGCCATAAGCTTTTGAATGCATTACTGAGTTTACAAGAAGGGGGCGGAAATCCCCAAGGGCCTCCGTACCCTGCTTCTCCCGCAAAACTGTAAGCTGATATCAGAGTGGTAAATAAATGTGAAAACCGGGGCTGCCCTGAATACAAGGAACTTTGGCAGGAATAAAGAGCTTTAATGGAAATTGAACACTAGAACTTAGATCTGGCAGAGGAAAACCTAAATCTGAGGAAGCTATACAAATAGAGGATAATTCAAGTATAAGTTTTAAGCTGTGAACTGTCCTTTGGAAGTAAAAACAATTCAGTAAACAGCTTATTTTTATAGGCTTCAGGTGAGAAAAAAAATTGATGGTACTAATTTTTCTCTGAGAATTGCTAAACTTTTCTCAGGAGGGTCTGTGGTTTGAATTTACATTACTTGCACAATCAAGGAAATCTCAACTATAAAAATTAACCTAAAATTCTGGCAAATAGGTATACCTCCTGTCAAGAGTAAAGGAATATCTCTTTAATGAACATCATTCTCAGGCCAGGCCTTCAAAGTTCATAAGATTTGGTTTGAACAAATAAAATTTGCCAGTTAAAATATAACAAATATACGAGTAATCAGAACCTATTAGATTTATATCACCAAGGACTTTATAGATTGGAATATTGAATGTCAATAAAAATCATTGACATTTATAACTCAATGGAAAAATTAAGTAGTAATTTAGATATACTTTAAAAGAGAATTAGAAAAGTTTTGAGAAAATTATATATGTATATATTTCCACTAAATAATTGATAAATATACCTTAAAGTACACATAAAACATTAAAACACTTGGCCAGACATTTTTTGAGTTCAAGTATAATAAGCAGCAAAGATTTTAAGGGTGCAGATGTTATCATTACTACTACTACTAAGTCACTTCAGTCGTGTCTGACTCTGTGCGACCCCATAGACTGCAGCTCACCAGGCTCCCCCGTCCCTGGGATTCTCCAGGCAAGAACACTGGAGGGGGTTGCCATTTCCTTCTCCAATGCATGAAAGTGAAAAGTGAAAGTGAAGTCTCTCAGTCGTGTCCGACTCTTAGCGACCCCATGGACTGCAGCCCACCAGGCTCCTCCATCCATGGGATTTTCCAGGCAAGAGTACTGGAGTGGGGTGCCATTGCCTTCTCCGAGATGTTATCATTAATAGGATGTTAACTATAGGTTTAATAAGATGCTTTTCATTTGACCAGGAATTTTCCTTTGCTCCTAGTTTTCTGCATGATATTTAGAAATCAAATATCTAATGATTTTATGAAATGATTTAGCCACATCTTTGAAAAGGATGATATGCATTTTTATTTATTATTTTAGTATGGTGAATACACTGGTCGATCTTTAAATATTTTAAACAATCTTGTTTAAGATCTTGGAATAAACCTCATTTGCCATTGTGCTTTTGTTATTTGCTGAATTCTACTTTTTTAGGTTTTAATGCTTCTGAGTCTATATTCAAGACAGATACTTTTTTATAATTTTCTACCAATTTCTTTATAATTTCTTCTTTATCAGGCTTTGTAATCAGTTGCATGATGACTTTATTACATAAGTTATAAATTGTTCTTCTTTCATTATTTAAGAAAGAATTATAAGATAGGTATTCTATCTTCATAAAATATATAATGGAGTTTACCAATTAAACCAGTCATAACAATATTTTTTAAATTATGAATTTTATATACACCACTTTTCTATATCTTGTTATGTCCATTTGTGTTTTAAAAGGACTTTTCCATATTATCTAATTTGAATTTATTGACATGAAGTTTCTAGTGTTTGGATGATAGAAAGTGACACCCTTCTTTCATTCCTCATATTAGTAGATTATTTCATTTCTTTTTGGTTGATCACTCTTGCTAAGTATTAATTTTATTAATCCTTTGAAAGCATTAGGTTTTTATTTTAATGACTTTCTCCATTGTCAGTTTTTCTATTTTACCTATTTCCATTTTCATTTTATTGAATCCTTTTTCTTGCCTTCATGTTTAATTTGTTCTTCTTTTGTAACCTTTTAAGATATAAACTTAAATAATTGACTTCTACTATACATTTCAAAAGAATTACATAGAAAATATCTTTTAATTTCCCTTGTGTGTTTTTCTTTGATCTGGGAAATTTAAAGTTGCTGTTTAATTTTCAAGTATTATGGTATTTTTTAGCTATTTTATTATTTGTGATGTCTATTTTAATACTGCTATATTAAGAGAGTAAGAACATATACTCCTTAATAATTTTGATCCTTTAATGTTTATTAAGGCTTAAATTCCTGGAGAAGGAAATGGCAACCCACTCCAGTATTCTTGCCTGGGAAATACCATGGAGAGAGGAGCCTGGTGGGCTCTATTCCATGGGGTCACAAAGAGTCGGTCATGACTTAACAACTAAACAACAACAAAGGCTGGAGTTATCAACTTGCATGTTCCTTTAAAAAATGTATAACCTGATGTTGTGGTTAATGTTCTTTAAATGTCAAGTAGGCAATTTGGCTGATAGTGCTTTTCGCATCGTCTATATCATCATCATTTCTGTTTCTCTGTGGTTCTATGTTAATCAATGACTAAATGATAAGTATTAAAATTATAAAATGATGGGTATTAAAATTTAAAAATTATAGATATTAAAATCTCTGTTTGTTGATTGGTCTATTCCTTTCCTTAGTTCTGTCAGTTTTGCCTCATATTTTTTTGAAACATTGTTATTGATTGAATTTAAATTATTTATAGCTTCCTGTTTCATTGACTTTTATGATTATGAAATTTTTATCTTTGTTTTTGGATATACTGAATGTCTTGAAGTCTAATCTTTTTCAATAGTGTAGAGTCATACCAGTTTTCTTATGCCTAATGATATCTTGGTCTGTGTTTTCCTTCCCATGTATGTATGTTCCACCTGTCCTTTTCTTTATATTTAAAATATATTTGTTTACACAGCATATTACAAGTTTGAGCTTTTAAAAATAATTAATTGTGTTTAGTATGGCTAGTTCTACTTTTATATGGTGTACTTAGTATATTTTAGTTAATGTTGGTCATTGATAATGTACTGGCTTAAGTCTGCCATCTTAGTATTTGTTTTCTATTTGTCTCACTTCTATTTTTTGTTTAAAGAGATAGGAATATCAGACCACCTGACCTGCCTCCTGAGAAATCTGTATGTAGGTCAAGAAGCAACAGTTAGAACTGGACATGGAACAATAGACTGGTTCCAAATCAGGAAAGGAGTACATCAAGGCTGTATATTGTCACCCTGCTTATACAACTTATATAACTGAACTGAACTGAACTTTTCTGCCTTTATTTGGATGAATGAATTATTTTTTAGTGCTCAGTTTTACCTCTTCTGCTACCTTTTAGTTATAAATCTTTGAGTGTATGTCTGTGTGTGTTGAGCATTATTCTAAAGAATAAGTATGCATGTTATAATAGTATTTCAATAATATCTTATAGTAATAATGGAAAAGATCCATAGTAAGGAAAGAAAGTAGGAAAGTAACAAAATATTATATATATAGTTTTATCACTATTTCTCATCACACACACACAAACACACAGAATCCATTTTTAACACATATATAGGACATACTGAATTTTCCTCTCTATTGCAGATGTGACATAAGTATGATAGGATAAACAGTTTTGAAATTTTAAAAAACAAGAAATTTTAAAGTCTTATTCCAGGCCCCTATTGTATCTTCAATATTCACTTGCTTCCAAGTTTTTAAATTATAAATTTAAGAAGGCAAAGCTTGTACTTTCTATTTATTTCTCTAAATCTTGTTTATAGTGCCTAGTAGCTAAAATTAGGTGAAACTGCTTGGAAAATTATTAATATGTTAAGCACTAACCCTACACAAGCTATTAATGAATAATAATTCATTTTACTCTTTTGGGTAATACAGAATTTGAATGATTGTGATAATCATGGAATCTAAGTGATGAGTACTCTGTGTATCATTTTACTATGCTTTTTCAGTATCACAAATGATCGACATTATATATAAAGTAATATTTGCACCCAACTCAAATCAACTTTAACCCACTAGAGTACTCTTGCCTGGAAAATCCCATGGGCAGAGGAGCCTGGTCGGCTGTAGTCCATGGTGTTGCTAAGAGTCGGACACGACTGAACGACTTCACTTTCACTTTTCACTTTCATGCATTGGAGAAGGAAATGGCAACCCACTCCAGTGTACTTGCCTGGAGAATCCCAGGGACGGGGGAGCCTGATGGGCTGCCGTCTAGGGGGTCGCACAGAGTCGGACACGACTGAAGCGCCTTAGCAGCAGCAGCAGCAGCAGCAAATCAACTTTAAAATTAACTTAATAAACAAAACCCACATTTAACAAGAATACTTTAGTTAAGTTTTATATGAACTAAAATGATTCATTTTTGAATTCCTTTAATTATCAATCTCCCCTCAAATATTTAAGTTGTGAATAATTTACTAAGAAAAAAGAAATAGCTATTTAGAAATTCATTTATTGTGTCAAATGAAGCATGCCTACCGTTGAAAGTATAACGTGAAAATAGTCTTTCAATCCTTTCCTTTAATCTCCCTTTAAAAAAATCAGTGATTGTAATTTTGATTTATAAGAATTACTACTCTAAGATCTTTATTTGAGCAATGTTTTTCAATCTTATTATCTTTTAAAAGTTGATGTCTTTTAACATTCACTCTTCCAGTATTAGTGATACCATACATTATCTTATGCAGAGTGAAATGTTTATCTTTAACCTATTTTTTTGCTCACTTACCACATTCTGTAATTTATTAATTAAAAATTAGAAATTACATTTGCTACTTTCAAGAAAATGGTAGCAATCTACAATATAAAATGAAACTAATAGAATGTATACTAATGAATGTCATCTTCAGTGTTGTATAACATATTTATAAATATACTTTCAACAAATCTGTACCATTGTGTTATTAGACAGATGGTGTATATAACAAGCCATGTGCATTATAAAAACATTCATACAGATTCATAACTTCAGCAGGTAATTATCATGAAAGGTAATTTTTATATGGGAAAGTACCATGATGTATGTTTTATTTTACATATATATATATATATACATAAAATAAAAATTGACCAGTACATGAAGTAATGTATAAATGATAAGAATGACAAAAGTAGATAAACCTTTTTGTGGCTGTTGTCAGTTTCAAATAATATTTTATCCGTGTAAATATAATTTTCACCAAATTAACTAGTAAAACATGAAGTACAAAGAGTGTTCTGATAATACCCTAATATTCCATAAATACAACTTGACAACCTTCCCAGTGAGGAGTCTTGTTATCAAAATGAAGTATATTATTATCATCCTTTATCATATTTTATAACTTATAAAGAGAAGTCAAAGTATTTATAAATAGCCTTGTGTAACTTTGGTTCTATTGAGTGGAGATGATCCAATTTTCCATCTTCTCTGAAAGATCCATTTTAGTTATATAACTAAAGATTTTTTAAGGTTTTGTTTTCATTTTAGTTTTAGTTTTCTTTTTAGTTAAACAAAACTCCCAGTTTTTCCATTTCTTGTTCTTGATTATCAGTATGACAAATCACAAGCGTGGTCTCAGATTTTGTTCTTTAATCTCTGGGAAGATTTAGGAAGGTTTGGAGTGGATTCCCTCAATCCCACATTGAAATATTTGGGATATTTGATCATTCAGTTCAGTTCAGTCGCTCAGTTGTGTCTGACTCTTTGCATCCCCATGGACTGCAGCACACCAGGCTTACCTGTCCATCTGCAACTCCCAGATCCTACTCAAACTCATGTCCATCAAGTGGGTGATGCCATCCAACCATCTCATCCTCTGTCTTCCCCTTCTCCTCCCGCCTTCAGTCTTTTCCAGCATCAGGATCTTTTCCATTGAGTCAGTTCTTTGCATCAGGTGGCCAAAGTATTGGAGTTTCAGCTTCAGCATCAGTCCTTCCAATGAATATTCAGGACTGATATCCTTTACGATGGATTGGTTGGATCTCCTTGCAGTCCAGGAGACTCTGAATAGTCTTCTCCAACACCACAGTTCAAAAGCATCAATTTCTTCAACGCTCAGCTTTCTTTATAGTCCCACTTTCACATCCATACATGACCACTGGAAAAAAAATAGCTTTGACTAGACAGACGTTTGTCGGAAAGGTAGTGTCTCTGCTTTTTAATATGCTGTCTAGTTGGTCATAGCTTTTCTACCAAGTAGCAAGCGTCTTTTAATTTCATGGCTGCAGTCACCACCTGCAGTGATTTTGGAGCCCAAAAAGCAAAGTTTCTCACTGTTACCATTGTTTCCCCATCTATTTATCATGAAATGATGGGGCCAGATGCCATAATCTTCGTTTTTTGAATGTTGAGTTTCAAGCCAGCTTTTTCACTCTCCTCTTTCACTTTCATCAAGAGGTTCTTTAGTTCTTCTTTGCTTTCTGTTATAAGGATGGTGTCATTTGTGTATCTGAGGTTATTGATGTTTTTGATGTAATGTAATTTGATCATTAAAGTGAAGTCGCTCAGTCGTGTCTGACTCTTTGCGAACCCATGGACAGTAGCCTATCAGGCTCCTCCGTCCATGGGATTTTCCAGGCAAGAGTGCTGGAGTGGATTGCCAATTCCTTCTCCAGGGGATCTTCCATATGTACCTGTGCACTGAAGCAAATAATTAATATGGTGAGAAGTTTCTCCATAACGCTGTCTTCTTTAATGCTGAGGTATTTTTTCAGAGAAAACTATTTCTCTGTATGAGTAGCTCTTCTGCACAGCCAAGTATTCAGTCTTCAAGGAGCCAAGTGGGTCCAGATTAGCTGTGTAAGAGAACAGCTTTTGTTGATGGAGCAAGTTTTCTTTCATATACAAATACTACTGCCCTTGGCAGCTGAATTGCAGACTTCTCTAAAGGCAATGTGACAAGCAGATGCTTCTTAGAGTATTCAGGGAGCCTG
The DNA here is from genome assembly GCF_003369695.1 of Bos indicus x Bos taurus. Classification (NCBI taxonomy): domain Eukaryota; kingdom Metazoa; phylum Chordata; class Mammalia; order Artiodactyla; family Bovidae; genus Bos; species Bos indicus x Bos taurus. The sequence continues at coordinate 18,328,740 of NC_040102.1, read as the reverse complement.
GCTCACCCAACAAAAGTATTACCTTGCTAAGGAGAGAACTTGCAAAATGGCAAGTACTCTGTCCACTATATGTGGAAAAGATAGTTTTCTTTCACTGATTCTTTACAATTTCTATCAGCATATCAACAGAAATTAGGTGCAGTGTTCAACAATCTGAGACTTTCTAGTCGATGCAATAAGTATGCAGATAACGCATGTAATACAAATTCTTTGGGTTGATCTGTGGATTACTCTGCAAATACAATTAGCTCAAAGTTGTAAAATAGCTTTGGAAATAAAAGAGTTCATAACATTTGTAATAAATTCTTCATATAATATATTCCATAATTCCTCATGTGTATCCAGAATCTTTGATTTCAATCAGACTTATAGAGGGAGCTGTGGATGCCTGTTTTTCCTGACAGAAATGCCAGCTGTTTATGTAAAGGCTGGGGCAGGGCAATAAAACCCATCTCTAAACTTTACACGAAATATGTAAGCCTAAATATTCAGAAAAGATCAGTCAGCACTTAGGTTTCCTGAACTGCTTTATAAAACCCACAGGAGTGTCTGAGAAGAAAGTGAATTTGAGGGGCCATTGAACACAGACCATTTTCCAATTACAGGCACACCTGTGCTGCATAGCTTTCTGCTGATCTGTTGTGAGCATTTTACAGAGTGGTTTCATAGTCCTTCAAATCCCTCATTCTTCAGTCCAAAATGGTCTGAGGGTGTTGTTGGCAGGCTTGGACTTATCACAGACTTCTCTCTGAGATAATTTGATACCCTACCCACCGTGTAAAATGCTTGGCCTGGTTGAGTCTCAGATGCCACCCATTGACACTCTAATTAACAGCCTCAGTGCATTGGCTTCTGGGGAAAAAAGGAGTTGTTTTCTTTCAGTTAGTGAGAACCAATTGCTGGAAAAACCAATGACTCAGCTCTTTGCGGTGAAACTATTTACATGGGCAAGAAAGGCTGCTGCAGGCTTATAAAAATCTTGCTGCAGATACTGTTTTTTCTTTCCTTATGAAACTGTGGTTCAGGTGGAGTCATGCATCTTCAAACTTTTTTTTTAACATCTATTACTTAAAATAAACATGTGCTTTGCTGCCAGAGGATCTGAACAACAATTACCTTAATTATTTCTGTTTACTCTTGGAGTATCCAAAACCACAGTATGAGAGCTGTTGGGCTTTTAAACACCCCTTTCTATGCAGTTAGTAAACAGTAAAGGATGAATATAAAGTCTATCTGTATTTATGCGGTGGTTTCAAAAAACCCACATTTTTGAATTGCAACTTCAGCATTTTTTAAAAATCCTTCCAACTATATTTTGGATATCTCCTCTGGAGAAAAAATGTTAATGAAATAGCATAGCTTGCTTTTCTAAAGCTTAAACTACATTTTGGAATCTTTTCCAGCATCACTGTTGCTCAAGATTTCCGAGGGAGAATATCCTAGAAGTAGTGAGACACAAGGCAAAAATAATGTCTGAGACTCTTTATAGATGTGATTAGGAAAAGGCACACACTACCCTTCTTATGTTTTGTTGGGCATGTTTGCCTTTATGCTCTTGACTATCACATTAAAGGAAATACTCCAGCACTGAAGGTGGTGCCTTCTTTTGACTCCCTCAGTTCACTTAGAGTCTGATTTTTTTTTCTTCAGCAGTATTTAAGTTCACTGTAAAAAAAAAAAAAAAAAGCTAAATTTAATAACCTACCAACAAGTATTTTGTTTAAAAAGTCAATTGCAGAAAAAAATAAAGATATCTGTCATAATATGCATAATATTTGTCATAAAATGCAAAATGCATTTTCTACTAGCAATGGAAACAGTGGTCAGGGAACACCAATGTACACTTCCCCTTGTGAAATGAAACCCAAAATGGAGTTGGGATTGCTAAGAGAGCTCTCTAAATAGAGCCAAGAAGACATTAAGGCTGTGTTACTCGGGTACTTGTTAGCCGAAAGAGAACCTGACTCTTGAGCTGATGAAGGCATCAAGAATATCTGGCAGGTTCTTGTGGCAGTCTCACTACTCATCAGACCCCTATCTTAAACTTGTGGCCCCTTAAGGACAGATATTTCCTGACTCACATCAGAGTCGATCATAATTCTCATTAGGTATCTGTTGACAACCTCATGGTTTTTTTGTCTGTATAAGCAAGCCCCTGACTCTTTCTCGTCCCTGGAATACTCTTTTGAGGTAACCTGAATCTTTGTCTCCTGAATTGAGACACCTTATAAACTCTTCTCTTATTGGCAACCTCCTGCATTATTTGGGGGAGGGAGTTTGGCAGTCTAAGAGAGAATTAAATGTTACTTTTAGAATCAGATTAATAACAAGCCTCATATTAACATTGGCTGTACCATTAAAGTTGCTGTGTATCTGAGAATAAAATTCCTTTTTGTGTCTTAGTTCCTCATCTACAACATAGAAATATTACAAAAATATGTGCCTACCTCTGGTAAGGGAATACTGTAAGCCTAGCTCTTTTCACATTGAATCAGTGTCCGTATGTATGAAGGTGTCCTGAAGGTAAATAGACTCTTGGGTACCACTATTAATTCTTACAGCCATTTCAGTGAATATATTGAGGTTGTAATTTATTTGTTGGCCTTTTAGCTGAGGATAGTGGGGGAGTCTAAAGATTTCTCAGGTTATAGCAACAACTTTAGAAATAGCTGTAAATAGTGTTTAATTCATCACTAGTCAACACTAGGTCTATAAAAGTTGGAGTGATTCTGACTGTATAAATTTCAGGTGTATATTCTATGAAAAGTTTTGAAATTATCAATACTTTTTCCTCTCTCTCTTAGTCATCCTTTTCCCATCAACATTAAAAGAGGTTGAATAAGAATTAAGTTATTTATAAAACCAGTGGGACTAGGCTTGTTAATAATGTCTAGAGGCACCTTTGTGATAGTGGTACAACGCTTTGGATTGTACTCCTCATTTCACCTGACATAGCATTCTCTCTCTTGGTTTCTTATGTATTTTTTCTAAGCAATTAAAACTGTACCAATTCTTAATTTAGCTCATTCTACAATTGAATGTATTAAGGTTAAACCTGTGTTCTTTACAATGATCGTAATCTTGTAGAAAATGTCTTGCATAAAAGGAATTATTTTGAGTAATACTTGCTAATGAACTTTACTTCATTTTTATTCATGTACAGATGACATTAGATACTCAGAAGGGGGAGGAAACATACTTGTCCTTGTCATATAGCAAAACAAGGACGTTTGGAGATCTAATGCAGGAATATTGTATCTACCTGTCAAGAAAACAGCAACTGAAGTGTTTGTTCCTTCCTGGGGGGTCTTCAGTCAGTGAGGTTCTGTTTTAGAAACGGTTGTAGGTAGAAACAGCTAATGGCAAGCCCTATACAGTATCATGTACAAACTCAGAATTCAGGACATTTTGCTGATGACAATAGCTAACACAAGGCACTGTCACTCAAAGTACATTTAGGGACTTCCTTGGAGGTCCAGTGGTTAAGATACACCCTCCCATGCAGGGGTACAGATTTGATCCCTAAGAGGCAAAGTAAAATCCCACATGCCTCCCAGCCCAAAAAACCAAATATAAAACAGGAACAACATTGTAACAAATTCATAAAGGCTTTAAAAATGGTCCACATCAAAAAAATGTTTTAAAGTACATTTAAAGTAATTTCTTTTTTTTCATTTTTTAAAATACGTATTTTAATTAGAGGCTAATTACTTTACAATATTATATTGGTTTTGCCATACATCAACATGAATCCGCCACGGGTGTACACGTGTTCCCAATCCTGAACCCCTCTCCCACCTCCCTCCCTGTACCATCCCTCTGGGTCATCCCAGTGCACCAGCCCCAAGCATCCTGTATCCTGCATCAAACCTGGACTGGCAATTCATTTCTTATATGCTATTATGCATGTTTCAATGCCATTCTCCCAAATCATCCCCCCCTCTACCAAAAATTTAGAGAAGAGCTAACACCTATCCTACTCAAACTCTTCCAGAAAATTGCAGAGTGATTTCTGATGATCCATTGGCAAAATCGCTCTCCAGGAAATATGTGAAGTAATACACCCTTTGTAGGCAGACCTTAAAACCAACACACTGCATTAGCCTCTTGACCAATCACAGAAATAATCTCGCTTTCATTCACAATGGCTTTAAAATAGTGATAGTGTGTTAAAGCATTGCAGCTATTTGAATGCCAGTTTTATAAAAGCCTTACCTGGTCTCTCTTGCTGATGTAGATCTATAATAGACTGAAACTTCCTGGAGTTCAGTTAAGTACTGAATTATCCCAGGGCCAATTTATTAGGACTCTGTTTTTTTTTTTTAATATTTTTTAATATTTTAATTTTTTATTAATTAATTAATTTATTTATTTATTTTTAGTTTTTTGTTTTTTTTACAGGACTCTGTTTTAAATGCACCACAGGATGCTAGGCTGACTTCAAAAAAATCTTTGATTCTTAGGACACTGGAAAATAGAATCTGGTTATCGCAGGTTTTCTCGCTATTATACCCCAAAGACAAACGCATGTTTATTAAACTTGGGAGATTTTCCTTTCAGACATTTCATAATCAGGTTGGTATCCATAGAGCCTGTGCACATATTTGGTGATAAGACAACACTAGGTTGGCAGGGACCTCTCTAAGGAGATTTTGGTTTGGACAGGAAGGACACGGAGATTCTGTCTGCCATATTGGTCACTGATCATGTTTGTTTGTTTTTTTTAACAGTATTTTACTCTATTGTACTGCAGATGCTGTATCATCGTACAAGTGGTTTGAGGGAATGCTGACTTCCAATAAAAGTAATGCTGGTTTTATTAGCGGTATGTACCTAAAATATATTTTAAATTGTTCTACTTTTCTAAGTGTGATTTTGAAGGATCACTGCAGAGATCAAGGGAGGAAAATGGGAGTCATTTCAGAGAGAAGAAGCAGCACAAAGAAAAGTCAAACTTGTTGAGGTTCAATCTGCTATTTGAGAAATGAAATTTTCATTCTACAGTACTAAAATATCACGCGATAACATGTAAATTTAAACATTTAGTGATACAAATGGATTCAAAAACACAAACCAAATCATTAGATTCTCACAAGGTATTTGCTAGAAATTTATAAGCATAGAAACCCTGCTATTCATGTGAAACGTGGGGTCAGCTACATTTCTGTGTTTGCTGTAAGTCTGACTTTCTTACAGATTTAATCTAACTGGGTTAACCAAGCAGAGTAGAAAGACTGCTGATGTACACACGACACATGAAAACTGGCATTGTTATGAATGTAAACAGGTGTAAACAGGACTTAAAGTAAATAGGACTAAAGAAGCAGGGATTTTAGTCCCTGCTTCAAATTTTTCAAGTTTTCAATTTTGAAAATATTCTCTCTGTATTGCAAGGTGTAACACAAATGAAAATCTGAAACTGTATGTCAGAAGGAACTAGAATGTGTTTTTTGGAAATACTGTACAAATTTTTGACTAGATCCTAGGGGGAAAAAGCTAGAAAAAGAAATTACTTTTAATATGCAATATAGATAGTTGGAGCCCTGGGATCAAACGATAGGCTCATGATGAATAGATACTTTGGGACAGCTCAGAAGTCCCTTGGCTTTAAAATTCCTTGATACTGTACTTAACCTTTAGAACTTTCCAAAAGCATACTGCACTCAAGTTGCTCCCTTGAAAATTTCCACTTTGAAAACAAAGTCTAGAATTACAGAGAAAATTATGACCCAGTGCCCATGTTCAAAATGTATGTATGTGGCCTCTGAAGAAGGGAGGCCCATGGGAGAGGAGTGCTGACTAGAAGCAGAGGTGAGCTGAGGAGCTGGACTTGAAAATCTACCTCTCTTTCAAGTTGGAGGACATACCTTTTCCATTGAGGAGTATCCATATGATTTTCATTTTGTAATCATTGCCTCATATTTCCTGTCTGCATATATTCATTTTCTGAATGAAAATTTATATTGCAGAGGTTCTCCTTGATTTAGAATTTTTTTTGCTCAATCAAAATTTGTTCTCCCAGAGAATAGATATTGGGTAAGTTTCACACTTTTGAGAGACACTGTAAATCTCAATTTATGGGCCCTTTGAGCAAGGGACTGATCAAAGGCAATTCATGAAGTAAGACAGCCAAAGAGAGCTTCTGGTCCAAACTTCATTTTTACAAATTAGAAAGTAGATGTTTAGGTGTTTATTCTAGATCAGTTAGCTTGAGAATTTATAGAACTAGAACTTAAGCCCCTCCTACCACCTGTTTAGTTTCATCCCTTGAAATCAGTTACAGTTTATGTGGATTTCTTTGATATTGCTTAAATTTACAGAAAAATATATAATCAAACCATTACTGATGATCTATCCTAAAGGTAGCATATGTTCATTTTTTTCTTTTTTCAAATCTCAAAGCATATGTTTGACTTTTAAAACCATTACTAAAGGTCCATAAATTAGACAAATCTCAATTCTTATTTACCCCAGACTATGTAGTGTATTGTGACTCCAAATTGGGGACATACAATTAAAGGTAAAATTTTGTGTTTCAAGAGATTTTTCAGGTGCTAAAGCGCATGGAATGTAAAAGTTCTTTAAAAAACGAATGATAGGAAGCCACTCGTGTCCATCAAGAAATGAATGGACTAAAAAATACAATATATATTCATGCAACTTAATATTTTTCAGTCTTAAAAAGGGAGGAAATTCTGATATTATGCTACAACATGGATTGTTGTACATTGAGACTGTTGTGCTAAGTGAAGTAAGCCAGTCACAAAAAGACAAATACTGTATGATCTCACTCATAGGAAGTTTACTGGGTAGTGAAATTCATAGAGACAGAAAGTAGAATGGTAGTTCCAGGGGCTGGAGAAGGGAGAAATGGAGAGTCTTGGTTTTGCAAGATGAAAGCATTCTGGAGATTGATTGTACAGCAGTATGCGTGTGCTTACCACCACTGAACTGTACATGTTAAAACGATTAAGATGGTAGATTTATGTTTTGTGCATTTTACCACAATTAATAATTTAAAAAACAAATAAACATAAAAACAAGAAACATTAGATAAAACTAAACAAAATAATCCTAAAGGAAAACTCAAGTCTGATGGTGAGAAAAAAACTAAAGTACACTTTTTTTTTTTATTTTGCTTGATGTGGTTTTCAAAGAAGAGATAGTTAGCAAGCCTGCCCATTGAAAGAAAATAGAGAAACTGGAGCTAATGGCACGGTGATATCTATTTATTGATTTTATTCACTTATACGTTTGTTTATGATTAAGAAATTGTTGCCATTTGAATGTGTAAAGAGTCAACATAGTCCACAGGTTAAAGTCCAAAGTCTACTCTGACTGTTTGAATCCTAGCTCAGCTATTTAGTGATCACTACCCTTGGACATGTTACCTAATCTCACAGTGCTTAGATTTCTCATAATAATATGGGGGTAATTATATTGCTTGTCCCAGAGAGTTGTTGCAAGGACTAAAAAAAATTAAATATCTACTGTCAAGGCTATGGTTTTTCCAGTGGTCATATATGGATGTGAGAGTTGGACTATGAAGAAATCTGAGCGCAGAATTGATGATTTTGAACTGTGCTGTTGGAGAAGACTCTTGAGAGTCCCTTGGACTGCAAGGAGATCCAACCAGTCCATCCTAAAGGAGATCAGTCCTGGTTGTTCATTGGAAGGACTGATGTTGAAGTTCCAATACTTCGGCCACCTGATGCAAATACCTGGCTCATCTGAAAAGACCCTGATGCCAGGAAAGATTGAGGGCAGGAGGAGAAGGGGACAATAGAGGATGAGATGGTTGGATGGCATCACCAACTCAATGGACATGGGTTTGGGTGGACTCTGGGAGTTGGTGATGGACAGGGAGGCCTGGCGTGCTGCAGTTCATGCAGTCGCAAAGAGGTGGACACGACTGGGTGACTGAACTGAACTGAACTGCACATAGGAGCATTTAAAATCTGATACTTGATAAAAATCATACAGTACATGCTATATTTAAAAAAATAAAATAGATACAAATTTAGAAAATAGTTACCAGTTAATATAGTACTCAATCTTTTGTGAATTATTAGTAGACATAATGATCAAAATAATGCTTTTGTTCATTTTGTCATCTAAAATCTCTCTCCTGTCAGAAAATTTCAACAGATCATTACAATGTTTTTGCATTTTCTTTTTTTTTTTTTTAATAATTACACTACTATACAATGTTTAACACTGAAAGAAAGAGAAGAAAGAAGTAGGGAATTCACATTTATTATCAGAAATACTGGGCTGAGGAACAACAATTACATTTTATTGTTAGGTATCAAATGCTGGAATCACAGTGATGATTGAATGATTCGTTGGTTAGTTGTGCTCATGTTTGGTTTTGTTTTTCATGCCTTAGAATCAAATACCAGCAAGTGGTTCAGATTCAGTAGTGATGATACTATGTCATTAAAATGATTCAAGTAACATGAATAGGAATATTGCATGTCACATTTAAGATGAGTTCACTGTTAAGAGTGGGCAGTGTATTTTGAATAATGTATTACAGATGTGCCTTCAGCAGTATGTAAGAAATTAGAACACAATCATTAGTCAAATTTAATAGGATCACTTGTATAATTAATATTAGTACAAAGAACATATAATAGCAAGATGAAAAATTTCCTAAGAAATGCATCTGAAACTTCTTTTACATATGACCAAGTAAATGTTGGGGAAGCTATAGTAAAATCCTTGAGATAGAGGCTAATCCATATCAAGCAATGAATCAGTCTTTCAGGGGAGTTTATCATTAAAACCTTGGAATTAAACATATGTTGAGACCATTATTACATTCATAATGTTAAAACTTTAACTATTTCAAAATTTAATTCTTCACATTAGACTTGTACCTCAAAGTAAGGATCATAAAATATTACAGACTGCTGAATTCATCCTTCAGCAGTGATCTCTAATTTTCAACCAAAACAAAACCCCACCAGCAAAAACCAAAACCCAATGTAAATGAGGCTAGATTTAAATTATTTTTAGTAATATAAAATGCTTTAGAAAATATATTACTAGATTCCAGTTGTTAAAGTCCCTATTAAAAATTGATATCTCTCCAAACTTTACAAATCTCCAAATGGTGAGTCCATGAAATCTTAGAAGGCTGCTGCTGCTGCTAAGTCACTTCAGTCGTGTCTGACTCTGTGCGACCCCATAGACGGCCGCCTACCAGGCTCCCCCGTCCCTGGGATTCTCCAGGCAAGAACACTGAAGTGGGTTGCCATTTCCTTCTCCAATGCATGAAAGTGAAAAGTGAAAGTGAAGCCACTCAGTCGTTTCTGACTCTTAGCGACCCCATGGTCTGCAGCCTACCAGCCTCCTCAGTCCATGGGATTCTCCAGGCAAGAGTACTGGAGTGGGGTGCCATTGCCTTCTCCGCTTAGAAGGCTAGGATCATATTTATAGTAATAGAGAACCTAATTGAAAGAAGAATGGCAGCCTTAATTGGTTTTCATTCATTCAGTTCAGTTCAGTTGCTCAGTCATGTCCAACTCTTTGCAACCCCATGAATTGCAGCATGCCAGGCCTCCATGTCAATCACCAACTCCCGGAGTTCACCCAAACTCATGTCCATCGAGTCGGTGATGGATCCAGCCATCCTCATCCTCTGTCGTCCCCTTCTCCTCCTGCCCCCAATCCCTCCCAGCATCAGAGTCTTTTCCAATGAGTCAACTCTTTGCATGAGGTGGCCAAAATATTGGAGTTTCAGCTTTAGCATCGGTCCTTCCAAAGAATACCCAGGACCGATCTCCTTTAGAATGGACTGGTTGGATCTCCTTGCAGCCCAAGGGACTCTCAAGAGTCTTCTCCAACACCACAGTTCAAAAGCATTAATTCTTCAGTGCTTAGCTTTCTTCACAGTCCAACTCTCACATCTATACATGACCACTGGAAAAACCATAGCCTTGACTAGATGGACCTTTGTTGGCAAAGTAATGTCTCTGCTTTTTAATATGCTATCTAGGTTGGTCATAACTTTCCTTCCAAGGAATAAGCATCTTTTAATTTCATGGCTGCAATCATTACAGATATATAGAATTGATTGTTATTTACAAGTCAAGGGGAATGAGTTTGAGAAACACATAAAGTAACCTGGCTCCTATTGACTACAGGAAGGAACCAATCGTAGTATGATATCTTCATAAATCCTTATAAATCTTCATATAACACCTTCATGTAACTCAGTGGTTAAATTCATAAGGAAAATACATTGAAATTGCCCAGCTCTATTCTTGTCTAGTTTTCTGGGTGTAGCTGGCTCATTCAGAGATGGGTAAGTTGTGAACATGTGGAATAGCTTGGGCAAACCTTCCTGATCGGACTTCTGCTGTCAAGAGGAGTTTGTGTTGTTGAGTACGTCCTGCTGGTGAGATAGGGAGCTCTCACACTATCAGGTGATACCTAAAGGGAACTTTTGACTTTTTTGTTCCAAAGCTTTCTAGTATAGAGCATGACAACCAATGAGGATGATTTAGCCCAGTCTCCCAACTCCCAATGTGCACTGCACATCGTCACCAAGCCAGTCTGGAAACCCTGCTTCAATCTTGTCATTCTTTTGCTGAAAGACTTCAGTGGTTCATCATTTATAATAGGTTTCCTTGGCAGTGTAGTTGAGGCCCTGCTAACTAACCTATTTAATAAGCTTGTCTCTTGCTATCCATCTATTAAAAGCCTTCATTTCAACTAATCATTTACCAGCCTTCAAATGTAATTATGTATTTTCTTTGCCCGTATTTCTTAAATACCATGAATTTGGCCCATTTTTTAATCCAAAAAATACTTTAATTATCTTTCAAGATGAATCAAGCCTGTATTTCTCCATGAGAAACAGAATCTACAGTGAATTTCATTCCCTTTTTAATTCTGAAGCTTTTATTGTTCATTTTCACTTAGCTTATTCATCCCTGTACTGGTAACACTGTGTTTAATTTCCCCATTCTTCTTACTCATTTCAGCAATTTAATAGATATATGCCCACTTTTCCTTAGTTTTCCTTACACACATATATGTATAATTTATATATATATATATATATATGTGTATATATAGGTACTACATGTATATTCCTGCATGTAGTACCTATTACAATGTGTTTCCTTCATTAGACACTTAACAAATATGTGCTGATTGATCTATAAATATGTCATAAACCTACAAAAGATAATTTTGGGCAATGAAGAATTGGTTTATCTGGAGGAGGCAAAAAATCATAGGTCTAAACCAACTCTTTCCTCTAGCAACCAGTAATGCTGAAAGAATGGTAACCAAGCTAGGTAACCCAATGAATAGACTCAACACATGCTTAGGACACCATTACACAAAACTAGATAATTTTTGAAAGACTATCTATATCCAAACTCAAAGCACATCAAATTAGTCACCATGAGGAAAATCAGAACTCGGATGGCTTTCTCTTAATTTATGATTTAACATTATTTTTACCTTGGATCGCTATGGTGGCAGAAAAGTGAAGGAGTGATAATCAATATTTTAGTTCAGTCACTCAGTCATGTCTGACCCTTTGCGACCCCATGGACTGCAGCATGCCAGGCTTCCCTGTCCATCACCAACTGCCGGATCCTACTCAAACTCATGTCCATCAAGTGGGTGATGCCATCCAACCATCTCATCCTCTGTCTCCCCTTCTCCTCCCACCTTCAATCTTTCCCAGCATCAGGGTCTTTTCCAATGAGTCAGTTCTTCGCATCAGGTGGCCAAAGTATTGGAGTTTCAGCTTCAGCATAAGTCCTTCCAATGAATATTCAGGACTGATTTCCTTTAGGATGTACTGGTTGGATCTCCTTGTAGTCCAAGGGACTCTGAAGAGTCTTCTCCAACATCACAGTTCACAAGCATCAATTCTTCGGCACTGAGCTTTCCTTATAGTCCAGTTCTCACATCTATACATGACTACTGGTAAAACCATAGCTTTGACTAGATGGACGATTATTGGTAAAGTAATGTCTCTGCTTTTTATTGTCTAGGTTGGTCATAGCTTTTCTTCCAAGGAACAAGCGTCTTTTACTTTCATGGCTGCAGTCACCATCTGCAGTGATTCTGGAGCCCTCCAAAAATAAAAGTCTCTCAGTGTTTCCATTGTTTCCCCATCTATTTAACTATGAAGTGATGAGACCAGATGCTATGATCTTAGTTTTCTGAATGTTGAGTTTTAAGCCAATTTTTTCACTCTCCTTCACTTTCATCAAGAGGCTCTTTAGCTTTCTTCACTTTCTGCCATAAGGGTTGTGTCATCTGAGGTATCTGTATCTGAGGTTATTTGTATTTCTCCCAGCAGCCTTGATTCTAGCTTGTGCTTTATCCAGCCTGTGGTGTTGGATGATATACTCTGCATATAAGTTAAATAAGCAGGGGGACAACATACAGCCTTGATGTACTCCTTTCCCGACTTGGAACCTGTGTATTCCATGTCTAGTTCTAAGTGTTGCTTCCTGACCTGCATACAGATTTCTCAGGAGGCAGGTCAGGTGGTCTGGTATTCCCATCTCTTGAAGAATTTTCCAGTTTTGATCCACACAATCAAAAGCTTTTGGCATAGTCAGTAAAGCAGAAGTAGATGTTTTTCTGGAACTCTCTTGCTTTTTTGGTGATCCAACAAATGTTGACAATTTGATCTCTGGTTCCTCTGCCTTTTCTAAATCCAGCTTAAACATCTGGAAGTTTGCGGTTTACATACTGTTGAAGCCTGGCTTGAAGAATTTTGAGCACTACTTTGCTGCAATATTACTATGCTAAAGCATTACTATGCTAAAATACATAACCCGACCCCAAATCTGGAGAGGAGACAGTAGACTTTTATGTCTCTACATCCTTTGCTGTAGGATGTAGAGACATCCTTTGTTGTTTTTGATGTGACAACAACATCCTTTTTTAAATAATATGAACAGTCACAGAACTAGTATATATATTCCTTTTCAGTAAATTTCCAAATAGAGAGAATGGAAGTAGCCCAACTGTAAACTTAGTGATTGATGGGTGTTTCTCAGTGTTATGTGTGTTTGGCAGGAATATACTGTATCAGGAAAATTACTTGATCTTGTCAGTAGCTCTGACGGAAAGAAAGAAATGAAAAGGAGAGAGGAAAAGCAAAAATAAGGAAAATCTTAAAAAGGAAGAAAAGAAGGAAACATGAAAGAAATCATAAAACAGATATATTATCTCTGTTTCAATATGAAACAAATTAATCATGTTAAATTAAAATATAAACTCTATATTTATAGACATCAGGAGCTATAAGGAAAGACACTATTAGGAAATATTACAATAAGGGGAAAGGTATTAGAAATAAACTTTTAAAATATTATTTTTAATATCTCCTATTTACCCCTTGAATTTTTATAGCTGAATGGTAGCATTTGAGTCAAGTGTAGAGAAATTGGATCTGGTACTCTGCAATCATCACCTGCCTCTGGGCAGAGGATTCAGTGGATAGTAGAATAAAGCTGCAGATTGTCTTCAGATTCTCAAATATTCAGTAGGGTAGCTTCTGAAAATTGTAACACCTATTTATGCTTTTCTTAAAAAGAATACTGGATGGTAGCTGTGAATGTTTCATTCGTAGAGAAAACAGGTAAATTAGGGAACCAAAATTGTTGTGCCAAATCTTGGATAGAAGTTCTGAGCTGGAAAGTAGAATTTGTAGAAGCTAGTCTGAAGAACTCAGTGGTCACCCAGGATATTCCCATCATCCCCACCCCTTCAGCCTTGCAAATCACCATGTGTATGCAGAGAGCACATAGTCCTCTGCTTTTTCCTCCATTTGGGTACACACTTTGTGTATTGTATTTGGGAATATTATGCTTTCAGATGGCCCCCAGATGGGGAATACTTACTCATATTGTGGCAGATAGACCTCTGAAAATCACTGGTGTGAAACAAATATTTTGAGAGACTACCTCCACCTCCAATCCAGGCCTGTGTTCCCCACTTTCATCTGTTATTCTGAGATTCTGGATTTTGAGAGAGCTTATCTGGCTTCCCAAGACTGCCTCAGGCACCTTCTTATCTATTACATTAGCAATAATCAATTCCAGTCTTGAATATAGGGAAGGCACCTTCTCAGGCTGGGTGATGCTAACTAGTGTTCAGGAATCTATACTTTTTTCTGGATGCTGTGCTATCAAATTGGAAGAAGTGTGACTAAGGGCAATAGGAAAATACACAGAGCAGCTTTGCAATCCAAAGTCTAACTTCCATGCTAAGTTCTGGAGCATGGTATTTATAAGCCTAGGGGCGTGTCTGTATTGATAGTTCTATGAAACAGTACTCCTGCGCTGTATTTTATCCTGAGTCATTTCATTCTCTCAGGAAGAGTGTACTGACCCTGCTTTACACATGAGCTTAAATGCAAGCCAGTGAAATACATTGAGTGATCTGAGAGTGGAAAAGTTCTTGAAGTCTTTGTGCTAATGGATTTGTTTAGTTGATGAGAAATGTGAAAATATATATTTTTTTTTCCAAAGGTTGAATGATGCATGACTCTGTACCTAATCAACAATAATTGCTATACTAAGCTAATTTCAGATAATATTCCAAAAAGTTAAAGTACACATTTAAGAATCATTAGATTAAAAATTACCTCTTTATTTGCTGAAAATATAGATATTTTCTTATATACTTGCTTTCTAAGCTCTTAGAAATAAAACTACATCATAAGTGGAAAATGTTATTACAAGAAATGTATTTCAATCTTAGGTTAGGTCTTTCTCCATTATTCCATTTAATTTTACAGTGCAATATATTTTTTGTGAGAAAATTCTAATATAATGGAATAAACCTGGCAGGATATATATTTTTTTCAAATGAGAACACTGCCCAGTATGCTTATTGTTTGAATGATGACTTTTGAAGTGTAGATACCGTATGATTATTTCTAAATATATCGATCACTCTTTCAGTATGTAACTTTAATTCCTTTATGTGCAATGAAACTTTATATGTAGTCCTTAATTGCCTAACATAATATAGGTACAATTCAGATATTCACAGTGTTTATTAGCAATAGATTGTGTAATAAAAGTGAAAGTGTTAGCTGCTCAGTCATGTCCGAATCTTTGTGGCTGCATGGACTGTAGCTCATGAAAATTCAGGCATTCACAGTGTTTATGAGCAATAGGTTGCTATTTTTATGAAAATGGTTGATATAACTAAGGGTAGGACATTTACCTTTCCTTCTCAGCAACATTTTGTCTGTGACATGTGAAACGATATTCTAATAATTAGCACTGACCAGTTAAGAAAGTCTTTTAAATAAACCATATTTTAAAGGAGTAAATACATTAGCTGAAAACGATAGCATGACCAGTGTGCAGTGTTGTATGGACATGCCTATCCAACGTGTTCAGTGCCAGGAAAATGTTTTAAGGCCCAGGATAAAGATAAAAACACATGGCAGTAAGTGCCTATACCAAATAAGAGTTTTATCCTTCTGTCATAAAATACATCACCTCTATTTTCAGCTGGGCCTTAATAACCCTTGGCAATCATTCAGTCTGTCTCTAATTGCCTCAATTTTTCCATTTTCCAAAATTGATTCTTGTCTTTTTCCTTTTCCTCCCTGGATCTTCCTACTTATTTTATGGAGAAAATAAGAGTCCAGTAGACAAAGACTTTTCAACTTCTTGAAAGTCTTTATAAAATTAATGAGCTTCCTTCTTCTTTTCCTTTTTTTCTAATTTAGTAGAAGTGTTATCTCTTTTTTGGCCCAAATCTAATCCATCTTTCACCTTAAAACTTTGTGCATTCATCACTCTTTCTTGGCTTTATCGTCACCTCTTTCACTACAGGTTCCTCATTCTCTAAACCATAGAACGTACTCATGTCTCTTACATTTAACATCTCTCCCCTCCCTTAATTTCACCCTAAATAACACCTTCATCGATTCCCTTCTTTCTACTAAACTACTTGTACAAGAGTGTCTGATACTCTGCATTCAGTTGGGTATATCTTTCCCTTTCTCCCTGCTTTGACTTCTCTTCTTTGCTCAGCTATTTGTAAGTCCTCCTCAGACAACCATGTTGCCTTCTTGTATTTCTTTTTCTTTGGAGTGGTTTGGTCACTGCCTTCTGTACAATGTTATGAACCTCTGTCCATAGTTCTTTGGGCACTCTGTCTACCAGACCTAATCCTTTGAATCTATTTGTCACTTCTGTTGTATAATCATAAGGGATTTGATTTAGGTCATACCTGAAAGGTCTAGTGGTTTTTCCCTACTTTCTTCAATTAAAGTCTGAATTTTGCAATAAGGAGCTGTTGATCTGAGCCCCAGTCAGCTCCAGGTCTTGCTTTTGCTGACTGTGTAGAGCTTCTCCATCTTCAGCTGCAAAAAATGTAATCAGTCTGATTTCAATATTGACCATCTGGTGATGTCTGTGTGTAGACTCGTCTCTTAGGTTGTTGGAAAAGGGTACTTGCTATAACCAGCATGTTTTCTTGACAAAATTCTATTAGTCTTTGCCCTGCCTCATTTTGTACTCCAAAGTCAAACTTGTCTGTTATTCTGGGTAACTTTTGACTTCCTACTTTTGCATTCCAATCCCCTGTGGTGATACGGACATCTTTTTGGTGTTAGTTCTAGAAAATGTTGCAGGTCTTCATAGAACCAGTTAGCTTCAGCTTCTTTGGCGTCAGTGGTTAGGGCATAGACTTGGATTACTGTGGTGTTGAATGGTTTGCCTTGGAAACTAACCTTCAGATGTTTATATATGATCTTCTCTTGACCATCTGTCCAGTACATCTTGCGCCATTCCCCTTGTGAAATTATTCAGTGGGTACGTGCCTTACCATTTGCAATTCTCAGAAAGTTGCACGATCTCTTGTATTAGGGCCTTTGTATCCAAGATGGCCTGTGTATGACACGGATTTGCCATCCTCATCTGGCCACTCCTAGTCATCCTACAAGACTCAGAGCAGAAGATTCTAAAGATCATCACAAAATAGGCTGAAAAATAGCAGAAGGTTTTAAATGTTGCCAAGAGTAGGTGGGGAATATTAAGATAGAATTCAAAGCCAAAGTAATTAAAGTTAGTATATTTCTTACCCATAAATAAACAGATCAGGAAAAATAGATCCAAAAAATCTTAGGAACACAAAGAGGTATCTTTATTTTATGTAAATCTGGCATTTCAAAACAGGGGTAGAAGGAAGATATAAAAAAAATATTGCTGGAACAATTTTTTCAGTTAACAGAGCAAACTTGACTGGCCTGTTTCATCATAAACCCCAACAAAAATGTAGACAGAAAAAAGATCAAACCTAAAATTACAAAGTAATAAACATTTACTCTAAATGAATAAAAAATATTTAGAATGTGGGTAGGGGAATAGTATGGCTTATTAAAATATAAAACTAAAAGCAGAAATTATAGTTAAAGTGATGAAAATGACTACAGAAGAAGTCCTAGTAGTCAAAACATTATTAACCAAATGAAGCCCTCAAGAAACCATGAGAGTCAGCTTTAACATTTTCTAGTCCATGGGATTCTCCAGGCAAGAATACTCAAGTGAGTTGCCATGGGAAGATTCCAGGGAATCTTCCCGATCAAATGTGGGGCCTCCTGTGTTGTGGGTGGATTCTTTACCACTGAGCCACTGGGAAGCCCTTTCTAGGCCCACAGAGTCCAAAACTAACTTACAATGTTCGCATGTATAGGGTGATTTTATTTTATCCTACTTATATCTTGGTTTATTTTAACAAATTCTTATAGAATAATGTTATTAGTCATTGTTCAAAACAGTTCATAAACCTCCTCCTCCTATTTGAAGATTAAAAAATGTTGAGAAATATGATATTAATAGTCATGGTATTCTAAATTTAGGAAAACATAATGTATTAAGGTATATCAAGTTTAGGGAAAGGGGGAAAAAAACGAAAAACAAGTCAATTTTCTTTATCCCTCGAGAGAAACAATTACTCATTATGACCAGAAAAGCTGTTTTTATTTTTCAGTTTATTTGAACAAGATATAAACAGTATGTTTATAGACCAGGCATTGGGTCAAGGAAATAGTGCATGTAGATATTGGAAATAAATTTTTTTTTATAAAAGAATTTTTTAAATAGAAAAGGTCCTTAATGTTGGTACAGTCTGCTTTTTGAATAAGTCACACTTTAATAAGTTACAACATCATTATTATTACAATTCCATATATCAGCTAAGACATGGCCATTTTTTATTATTGTATATTGGTTCAGCCTGGCGATAAGAAATACAGTCAGTGGCATTATCTATCACTGGGTTTGCATTCAATAGAAATATTAAAATATTATACTGTGCTTATATAACTATGCAGAAATTTTAAAATATTGTTGCTGGGGAAAAAGCCAAGGTATCACAAACTTCATAAAATTGAGAGGAGTTGTAAATCAGCAGATATGCTGAGAACAGAGAATCTTTAGCCTTAATGAGTTGCTTATTGGCGTGAAGCCAGGTGAGTCTACATTCAATTAGGAGACAAAAGAACAAAATTAAAACTATTGATGAAAGCTAAGCAATAAACCATCTATTCTGTGTCTAAAGGAAATGAGTAATTAGGGCTTAGGTACTATGTAGCTCCCCAGAAATTAAACCCTGACTTTCACATATTTTAATTGAGTTTGTAGTTCTGAAATGCACATTTTAAATTGAGCATTTACTGAAAGATAACATAAGGTAAAGTTTGCAAGTCATAAGTGTATATAGATGAATGAATTATTTTATTGAACACACCTGTGTAATCCACACCCAAGGCAAGAAATGGAACATGACCAGCACCCCCAAAACCTCCTTTAATTCTCCTCACCTTTCTCTTCCCACAACATATCCACTAGCATGGACTATTTTTGCCTATTTTTAATTTTATGTGTCTTATTCCTCCTTCCTTTCTTCCTTCCTCCCTTCTGTTTTCCTCTTTTTTTTTTTTTGGTAGTTGATTCCTTGCATGTATGTAAGATTTACATCATGTATGTAAGATTTACCCATATTGTTATGTTAGAGAACTTTATTCATTTTCATTACTGTATATACTGTCCATATACTAAAATTTATCTAGTCTAATTAAGAAAAATTTCATTGTTTCCAGTTACATAGAATGCTGCCAACTAAAGGCAATGCTGCACATATCTTTGAGCTCATATATACACATGTATGTTGAACATATGTAGGGATGGGACTCCAGGGCCATAAGGTACGCATATTTAAACATTAGTTGATATCAGCCAAACAGTTTTCTAATGTAGAGTTTTAAATTTATATTTGCATCCTTACCTCATATTTTTACCAACACTTGGTTTGAATGCTTTTTACTTTAAATCATTCTGGTGGGTGTGTAGAGGTACTTATTTTGGTTTTAATTTACACTTCTGAAATGACTGATGGTCTTGAGCAGTTTTTTATTTGTATTCATATGTATTGTGGACATTCTCATTGGGAAATGACTGTTTAAACCTGCGTTCTTTCTCTTACTGAATTGTGGGAGTTGTTTTCATGTCTGAATACAGCCTTCTTGGAAGGTATATGTGTGAAATATCTTCTCCAAGTCTGTGGCTGGCCTTCTTCTCAGTTCTTGCTCTCAGGCTTGTAAAGAACAGTGCCTTGTTAAGTTGCGTCTTTTCTCAGGGATGCTTTCAACAGAATGCGTGTTTTGGTATTCAGATATTCTTCAGTGTAATGAAGTTGAAATACTTGAATAGTTTTGATTCTTCCCAGTCAGAAAGTTTTTTGTCACATACAGTAATCTGCAATCAATAGGGATCTGAGTTTTCTCTGTGTTATAATGCAGAAGGCATTCCCTGTTGTTTTTTTTAATAAGTGTATCCAATTGATGTAGAGCCATTTATTGAAATTGTCTTCCTATTTCTACTGCTCTGTAATTCCACTTTTGTCATGTATTTAATGCCTGCTTATATGCAGGTTTATTTCTAAATTTGCTCTTCTGATTCAGTACTCCACTCACTTCTCCAACCTATTTTAATAGGATAATTTTGTTACAAATCTTACTGTTAGCTAGGGTAAGTCGTCTCTTTTTTCTTCAAAATTGCCTTGGCTAGTCTTGATTTCCTAAAAACTTCAGAACTATCTTGTCTTATTTTTACAAGAAATCCTTTAAATTTTGACTGACATTTTACTGAATTTACAACTTGTATCTGGGAGAATTGATAATTGGTCCCCAAGATTCTTAATGGCAGTGGCATTATTTCTGTGAGTAGAATCTTGTCAGATCTAAGCAGCTCATTAATTGCTGTGCTACATCCTTATTACAGATAAGGCTAGCACACCTTTCAGAAAGATAGCTACAAATTTATGGCCTTAATGTTGAGTATTTACTGATACATGAAATATTCCCTGTTCTAGAGCATTCTCTAGACTGAGGAACAACTCTAGGACTGGAGAACTCTAAGAACTCTAGGACTGGGCAAACAACTCACTGCTGAACAACTGTCTACAGGAGAATGATGAATCCCATCAAAAAAAAATACACCTCACATCCAAGGTCAAAGAAGAAGCCCAAGCAGTGTGGTAGGAGGGGCGAAATCATGGTTAGAATCAAACCCCATACCCGCCAGAGATGCTCGGAGGGCTCAAACAAAACCTTCTGCGACTTCACAGAGACTGAGCCAGACCTGCCTTTGAGTATTTGAGTGTCTCCTATGGAGGTATGGGTTGCAGTGGCCTGCTACAGGGACAGGGGCTCTGGGTGCAGAAGACCTGGGTACGGCATACGCCCTCTTGGAGGAGGTTGCAATTAACCCCACGTACAGCCGCCAGAACTTACACAGGACTGGGGAAACAGATTCTTGGAGGGTACACACAAAGCCTTGTGCATGCCAGGACCCAAAGGAAAGGAGCAGTGACCCAGAAGAGACTGACTCAGACTTGCACATGGGTGTGCAGGAGTCTCCAGCAGAGGCGTAGGTTGGCAGCGGCCTGCTGCAGGGCTGGGGGCACTGAGTGTAGCAGTGTGTGGGACCTTCCGAAGGAGGTGGCATTATCTTCATCACCTCCACCATAGTTTGGCCTCAGGTCAAACAACAGGGAGGGTACACAGCCCCGCCCACCAACAGAAAATCGGATTAGGATTTACTGAACATGGCCCCACCCAGAACAAGACCCAGTTTCTCCCTCAGTCAGTCTCTCCCATCAGGAAGCTTCCATAATCCTCTTATCCTTCTCCATCAGCGGGCAGACAGAATGAAAACCACAATCACAGAAAACTAGTCAAATTGATCACATGGATCACAGGCTTGTGTAATTCAATGAAACCATGAGCCATGCCCTGTAGGGCCACCCAAGACAGACGGGTCATGGTGGAGAGTTCTAACAAAATGGTCCACTGGAGAAGGGAATGGCAAACCACTTCAGTATTCTTGCCTTGAGAACCCCGTGAATAGTATGAAAAAACAAAAATATAGGACACTGAAAGATGAACTCCCCAGGTTGGTAGGTGCCCAATATGCTACTGGAGAACAGTGAAGAAATACCCAGAAATAATGAAGAGATGGAGCCAAAGCAAAAACAACACACAGTTGTGGATGTGACTGGTGATGGAAGTGAAGTCCAATGCTGTAAAGAACAATATTGCATAGGAACCTGGAATGTTAGGTCCATGAATGAAGGTAAATCAGAAGTGGTCTAACAGGAAATGGCAAGAGTGAACATCGGCATTTTAGGAATCAATGAAATAAAATGGACTGGAATGGGTGAATTTAACTCTGATGACCATTATATCTACTCCTGTGGGCAGGAATCCCTTAGAAGAAATGGAGTAGCCCTCAGAGTCAACAAAAGAGTGTGAAATGCAGTACTTGGATGCAATCTCAAAAACAACAGAAGATCTCTGTTCATTTCCAAGGCAAACAATTCAATATCACAGTAATCCAAGTCTATGCCTCAACAAGTAATGCTGAAGAAGCTGAAGTTGAATGGTTCTATGAAGACCTACAAGGCATTCTAGTACTAACACCAAAAAAAAAAAAAAAAAAAAAGATGTCCTTTTCATTATAGGGGACTGGAATGCAAAGATAGGAAGTCAAGAGATGCCTGGATTTGGCCTTGGAGTACAGAATGAAGCCAGGCAATGGCTAACAGAGTTTTGCCGAGAGAACGCACTGGTCATAGCAAACACCCTCTTCCAACAATACAAGATAGGACTACATATGAACGTCACCAGATGGTCAATACTGAAATCAGATTGGTTATGTTCTTTGCAGCCAAAGATGGAAAAGCTCTATACAGTCAGCAAAAACAAGACTGGGAGCTGACTGTGGCTCAGATCATGAAGTCTTTATTGCAAAATTCAGACTTAAATTGAAGAAAGTAGGGAAAACCACTACACCATTCAGGTATTACCTAAATCAAATCCCTTACGATTATACAGTAGAAATGGCAAATAGGTTCAAGGGATTAGATCTGATAGACAAGTGCCTGAAGAGCTATGGACAGAGGTTCATGACATTGTAAATAATGCAGTAGTCAAGACCATCCCCAAATAAAGAAATGCAAAAAGGCAAAATGGTTGTCTTAGGAGGTCTTACAAATAGCTGATAAAAGAAAAGAAGCAAAAGGCAAAGGAGAAAAGGAAAGATATACCCATCTGAATGCAGAGTTCCAAGGAACACCAAGGAGAGGTAAGAAAGCCTTCCTCAGTGATCAGTGCAAAGAAATAGAGGAAAACAACAGAATGGGAAAGACTAGAGTTCTCTTCAAGAAAATTGGAGATACCAAGGGAACATTTCATGCAAAGATGGGCACAATAAAGAAAAGAAATGGTATGGATCTAACAGAAGCAGTAGATATTAAGAAGAGGTGGCAAGAATACACAGAAGAACTGTACAGAAAAGAACTTCATGACCCAGATGACCACGATGGTGTGATCACTCACCTAGAGCCAGACATCCTAGAATGCGAAGTCAAATGGACCTTAGGAAGTATCACTACCAACAAAGCTAGTGGAGGTATGGAATTCCAGTTGAGCTATTTCAAATCCTAAAAGATGATGCTGTGAAAGTGTTGCATTCAATATGCCAGCAAGTTTGAAAAACTCAGCAGTGGCCACAGAACTAGAAAAGGTCAGTTTTCATTCCAATCACAGAGAAAGGCAATGCTCAAATTATTGCACAAATGCACTCATCTCACATGCTAGCAAAGTAATTCCTAATTCAAAATCCTCCAACCAGGTTTCACTGGTACATGACCCGTGAACTTCCAGATGTTCAAGCTGGATTTAGAAAAGGCAGAGGAACCAGAGATCAAATTGTCAACATCCATTGGATCATCAAAAAAGCAAGAGTTCCAGAAAAAACATCTATTCCTGCTTTATTGACTATGCCAAAGCCTTTGATTGTGTGGACCACAACAAACTGTGGAAAATTCTTCAAGAGATGGGAGTACCAGACCACCTGACCTGCCTCCTGAGAAACCTGTATGCAGGTCAGGAAGCAACAGTTAGAACTGAACATGGGACAACAGACTGGTTCCAAATCGGGAAAGGAGTACGTCAAGGCTGTATATTGTCACCATTCTTATTTAACTTATATGCAGAGTACATCATGCAAAATTCCAGACTGGATGATGAACAAGCTGGAATCAAGATTGCTGGGTGAAATATCAATAACCTCAGATATGCAGATGACACCACCCTATGGCAGAAAGCAAAGAAGAACTAAAGAGCCTCTTCATGAAAGTGAAAGAGTAAGTGAAAAAATTGGCTTAAAACTCAACATTCAGAAATCTAAGGTCGTGGCATCCGGTCCTGTCACTTCATGGCAAATAGATGGGGGAAAATGGGAACAGAGACTATTTTGGGGGCTCCAAAATCACTGCAGATGGTGACTGTAGCCATGAAATTAAAAGACACTTGCTCCTTGGAAGAAAAGCTATGACCCACCTAAGACATTACTTTGCCAACAAAGGCTCATCCAGTCAAAGCTCTGGTTTTTCCTGTAGTCACGTATGATTGTGAGATTTGGACTATAAGAAAGCTGAGCACTGCAGAATTGACGCTTTTGAACTGTGGTGTTGGAGAAGACTCTTGAGGGTCCCTTGGACTGCAAGGAGATCCAACCAGTCCATTCTAAAGGAGATCAGTCCTGGGTGTTCATTGGAAGGACTGATGCTAAAGCTGAAACTCCAATACTTTGCCTACCTGCTGTGAAGAACTGACTCACTGGAAAAGACTCTGATGCTGGGAAAGATTGAACGTGAGAGAAGGGGAAGACAGAGGATGAGATGGTTTGATGGCATCACTGACTCGATGGATAAGAGTTTAATAAGTTCTGGGAGTTGATGATGGACAGGGAAGACTGTTGTGTGGCAGCCCATGGGGTCACAAACAGTTGGACTTGAGTGACTGAACTGAGCTGAACAGAGCCATACTCAGTATCGTTAGGCACATTATTACCTGGTGGAAGTGATGGGAACAGGTATGCCCCAGTGTCTCTACAAATTATCTAGTGTCTCAGAAATTCAATTTCATTACATATATATTGACTACAGTTTGGTGTATGTAAGAGAGTGGAGACTTGATTGAAATAAATATTGGGGATATGATGAGCTATATGAATTGGCAAAATTTCCAGATAATATGAAAAAAAAAGTTATGTTTGTATCGTGGAATGAGATTAAATAAAAATATGTGATCCAAATTTTTAAAATAGAAAAGAAATAATACAGTCTTCTAATCAGATCAGATCAGTCACTCAGTCGTGTCCGACTCTTTGCGACCCCATGAATCGCAGCACGCCAGGCCTCCCTGTCCATCACCAACTCCCAGAGTTCGCTCAGACTCACGTCCATCGAGTCAGTGATGCCATCCAGCCATCTCATCCTCTGTCGTCCCCTTCTCCTCCTGCCCCCAATCCCTCCCAGCATCAGAGTCTTTTCCAATGAGTCAACTCTTTGCATGAGGTGGCCAAAGTACTGGAGTTTCAGCTTTAGCATCATTCCTTCCAAAGAAATCCCAGGGCTGATCTTCTTCAGAATGGACTGGGTGGATCTCCTTGCAGTCCAAGGGACTCTCAAGAGTCTTCTCCAACACCACAGTTCAAAAGCATCAATTCTTTGGCGCTCAGCCTTCTTCACAGTCCAACTCTCACATCCATACATGACCACAGGAAAAACCATAGCCTTGACTAGACAAACCTTTGTTGGCAAAGTAATATCTCTGCTTTTGAATATGCTATCTAGGTTGGTCATAACTTTCCTTCCAAGGAGTAAGCGTCTTCTAATTTCATGGCTGCAGTCACCACCTGTAGTGATTTTGGAGCCCAGAAAAAAAAGTCTGACACTGTTTCCACTGTTTCCCCATCTATTTCCCATGAAGTGGTGGGACCGGATGCCATGATCTTCGTTTTCTGAATGTTGAGCTTTAAGCCAGCTTTTTCACTCTCCACTTTCACTTTCATCAAGAGGCTTTTGAGTTCCTCTTCACTTTCTGCCATAAGGGTGGTGTCATCTGCGTATCTGAGGTTGTTGATATTTCTCCCGGCAATCTTGATTCCAGCTTGTGTTTCTTCCAGTCCAGCGTTTCTCATGATGTACTCTGCATATAAGTTAAATAAACAGAGTAACAATATACCAGCCTTTGCAATACTCCTTTTCCTATTTGGAAACCCAGTCCTGTTGTGTCCATGTCCAGTTCTAACTGTTTGGGCTTTCCTGACCTTTGCATACAAATTTTCTCAAAGAGGCAGATCCGGGTGGTCTGGTATTTCCCATCTCTTTTAGAATTTCTCACAGTTTAGAATTGTGACCGCACACAGTCAAAGGCTTTGTCATAGTCAATTAAAGCAGAAACAGATGTTTTTCTCTTGCTTTTTTTCTAAAGTTAAGGATGTAACTTTAGAGACTGACTAAAAGTGAGTGACTCTAAACCAGGAAAATTTCATTTTTCTCTGTATCCTGAAGGTTGTATGAAAAGTCACAGTTGCCTCCATCCACTGAAGGAAGAATTTCCCCCCAAACACAGGATGCTATGCTGCTTTTAATATGTAGTTATACCTGATTACCAGAAACTTCATTTTTCTCTGTATCCTGAAGGTTATAAGTCAAGTGCCTTATCCACGAAGGAAGAATTCCCCACACACGGAGCTATGCCTTTAAATATAATGTACTTTCATTTCATTCCTATTGAAGGACAGACTTATCCCCCCAAACACAGGATGCTGTGCTGCTTTTTAATATGTAGTTATACCTGATTACCAATTAGTTGATGTTGCTGTTTTATATGCAAAATGGCTCCATTTGTAGCAAGCACCATTCAGAGCCAATGAGATCTATGAACAGGTTGGAGGTGCCTTTCGGGTTCAAGGATGCCGTGAGGAACTTTTGGGGAAAACTCCTCATGACTCATCAAACTCCTCAGACCTCACATCACGGTGGGTTTTGGGTATAACAAATGCGTAGGCTCTGTCGATCATTTTCATCCTAGTCCTTGTGTTGATTCTTCTCTGACTCAAATATCAGTTACTGTTCTCCTCCCTCAGAGTATCTGCTGACCACTCTGGAATCTTCAGCGTCCTTACTGAATGTTTCCTCCATCTCTTTGCACTGAGGGCAAAATATATGCGGCTGATTTTGCCACTCTTCACTGCACTCATTATTAGGGTTTAACGTGAGTTTTTCATGCTGCCCAAAACACTTCCAGACCACCACTTTTCCATATTCCTCAGAGTTCACGTTGAGTATGCCTCCTTGACACTTGTTCTCATTCACTGCAGATTTTATCTCTTGGATCATACTCTTTCTATATATTCCGTGTTTTGCCATCAAGCTACATGTATTGCACAACTCATGTAATATTAGTCTTTGAGTTCTTTTGCCTCCTAAACTCTCATGATCTTGCAAATGTTTTATTTCTCCCATTGACTTGACTGCTATATTTTCTCCCAAATCATCAGCTGTTTCTGGTCTTCAGTTCTTTCTTTAGCAAGCTTATGCTTTGCTAAATTACTTCAGTCAGTATTTTCACACTTTTTCACCTGATTATTCTAAAAACTGGACTGAAACACCTTCATACCTGGATTAATCTTTAGTTCCCACTACTCTCATCATCCCTACTTCTGCTTTACCTCAGAGTGATGCTGGAGAAAATTTCAGTGTTACAGATTGATGTCATGGCACATTACAATTACAATTTGATGACAGTACCCAGCATCAAACACATTGTCACACTTCTCAGGCAAATATCCGTATTTCTCTAATTCATTTGTTCTTCCTTTATCCAAAATAGCTTTGTTCAGCCTTTTTCATACCTTAAAGATTTTCAATACCACCATCAGATACTTCACTCTTTGCTGATATCCCTGCTTTCTATTTATGTAGATTTTTTTAAAAAAGCTATCAAACATGAACTTCTGTAGTTCTGCTTTTACTTAAGATGTAAAAAGCTGCAGGAGAGCATCTCTAACACCCTAACAATGAAAGAAAGCAGGATAATCTGTAAAATTAGAACTTACTGTTGAGCACATCATACAGCAAATTTCACAAAATAACTAGCTAAACTGAGGAAATTGCAAGGATGAGAAGCTCATTCAGGAGAAGTTAGAAACTGTGAACTGTTTAACATTTGACAGACCATGGGAGGAAGAGACAGCCACTATTAAAGCAGGTAAGGGGTAAAAATCTTCATTTTTCATAAATTCTAAAAGAATGGAGCAGAATATGTGTCTGAAGAGAACAAATACTTCTGTCAGAAACTACACATGCAAGAAGACTGCAAAGACATCTGTAAAGTACTGTGAGAAAAATATATATGGCTTAGAATTGTTTATTTACCTACTGAAAAAGGCTTTCAAAAATGAAAATGAAATGAAATTTTTCTGACAAGCAAAAATGAGGAAAATTCATTGCCAGCAGACCTGAACCACAAGAGCCACTTCAGACATAATGAGCGTGTATAAAATGAACATTTGGATCAGTACAAAGAAATAAAAATCACAAGAAATAGAAAAGTTGAAGATGAATATGAAAAGATAATTGGCTACTTATAGGAAAAATAAGGGACTTCCCAGGTGACACAGTGATAAAGAATCCACCTGCCAGTGCAGGAGACACAGGAGACATGGTTTCAGTCCACCCAAGGTCAGGAAGATCCCCCGGAGGAGGAAATGTCAACCCACTCCAATATTCTTGCCTGGAAAATTCCGTGGACAAAGGAGCCTCACAGCCTACGGTTCATGGGGTTGTAGAGTCGGACACAACTGAGCGACTGAGCACACACTCAGGAGAAATAACAACAAGGTTTTGGAACGTATATAGAGATAAAATATGTGACAAATGGAGCACAAAGAATGGGATTATGGTAGTTGAAGTACAATGCTGGAAGATTCTTATACAATACAATGGAATGGTATGATATCATGTGAGGATAGATTGTGAAGAGCCAAAGATGCATACTGTAAACACCAGGCAGTGACTGAAAATATTTTTGAAAGAAGTAAAACTAAAAAGCAAATAGGTAAAATCGAGAATAAAATATGGTCAGTCCCAAAGAAGAAGATAAAAGTGGAAAATAGAAACAACACAGGCAGTAAGAAGAAACCAGTAAGGTGGCAGGTTTAAAAATCCAGTAATGTCAACAATTGCATTGAGTATTAATAGTCTAAACATAACAATAGCATGTTAGTAATTGTTTGAGTTCATAAAAAAAAGAAGACCAAAGTATGAGAAACTGATTTTAATATGTTTAAAAGCTATTAGAAAAGCCCCTGATGCTGGGAAAGATTGAAAGCAGGAGGAGAAGGGGACGATAGAGGATGAGATGGTAGGATGGCATCACTGACTCAGCGGACATGAGTTTGCGCAAGCTTCAATAGATGGTGAAGGACAGGGAAGCCTGGCGTGTTGCAGTCCATGGGGTTGCAAAGAGTTGCACATGAAGAATGACTGAATAACAACAAAATAGGTAAAAGCTAAAAAATGGAAAAATAAATAATGCAAACTTTAATTATAAGGGAGTTGTAATGGTTATATTTATACATATACAAATGTAGACTGCAGATTAAATATGCTTTTCAAGAAGAATGATGGACATTATGAGAAAGGAGTCAATTCATAAAGAAGATTTAATAATTTAATACATATGCACAAAATAAAAGGGCTTCAAAAATGCTTACTAAAAGAACCTGGGATAGAAAGTAGCTTTGATTCTTTGAAATATAAGATACAAACTGCCAAAACTTATGTTGTAATAGATGAATCATCTTAAAACTATTGAAATAATTAAATTCTTAGTTCAAAAACCTCCCCACATGAAAAACTCTAGGTCTAGACTTTTCTGGTAAGGAAGACAAGATAAATGACCAGTGTAGCTGGTTATTTATTATCTGCTTGTTTGTAATTTAATTGTGCTCATCTCTGTGTTAGGCGCTATACTTGATTTTGGTGAAGCAAAAGTGAGTATAAAACATTCTGCATCTTTTTCAATTATGAAAGCATAGGAAAAGGGAGAAATGAGAATTGGTGCCAGTCTGTAACCTTTTGCTAAGAAGTCTAAAACTAGTTTAACCTAGAATATGCTGCTGATTTAATTAGCTGGTTTTACTTGTCTACCTGTGTGTTCCTATCATCTTTTTCTTTTGATTTATTTTCTTAACAATTGAATTGTCACTTGATTTTCTAAGTAATAAAAAAAATACATTGTATTTCATTTTGAGCCATTGCAAAACCACTTTTCTATATAAAATTTTTCATGAGCAATTTTCTGCTAATACTGCACTGATCTCACGTGCTAGCAAAGTAATGCTCAAAATTCTCCAAGCCAGGCTTCAACAGTACCTGAACTGTGAACTTCCAGATGTTCAAGCTGAGTTTAGAAAAGGCAGAGGAACCAGAGATCAAATTGCCAACATCCATTGCATCATCGAAAAAGCAAGAGAGCTCCAGAAACACATCTACTTCTGCTTTATTGACTATGCCAAAGCCTTTGACTGTGTGGATCACAGCAAACTGTGGAAAATTCTAAAAGAGATGGGAATATCAGACCACCCTACCTGCCTCCTGAAAAATCTGTATGCAGGTCAAGAAGCAACAGA
Organism: Bos indicus x Bos taurus; assembly: GCF_003369695.1. NCBI lineage: Eukaryota > Metazoa > Chordata > Mammalia > Artiodactyla > Bovidae > Bos > Bos indicus x Bos taurus. Next base: position 18,298,678 of record NC_040102.1, on the reverse strand, counting down.
CTGGTTCCAGATCAGGAAAGGGGTATGTCAAGGCTGCATATTGTCACCCTGCTTATTTAACTTATATGCAGAAGACATCATGTGAAATGCTGCAGTCCATGGGATTGCAAAGTGTCAGACACGACAGAGTGACTGAACTGAACTATGTGCTTCACAGTTGTGTCCATGTGTGTTACAGTTTCAGAAAACCTAAATAATCGATTTTGGTTTTTATGAGTCTTTTCACCACAAATTATGAACCTTCCAATCATGAAAACTATTATGTCATTAAACCATTACATGTTTGAAATATATTCATGTTATAAAAAATGACAGATAATTGTTTGGAAACCTGTTAATAAAACCTGAAAGTACATACTTGAAAACAATAATGATTCAAAACCCTTAGGTGTATAGCACTAAACTGCCTTGAATTCTGTTATTTTCACGTATCAATTTTAAAAGCAGTTTTCAATGTTTAATCAGTACATAATTTGATTAGAAGGTGGTTTAAGGTCTTTCTTCTCTGCACATCACATATATTCTTTATCACAAAAAATACTCTTATTCAACTATTTTACTGATTTTTTAACTATCCTGAGGAAGCATGGTTTAGAAGGAAATCACTGCACAGGAGTCTGAACACAAGGTTTCTAGTCCAACATCATGACTTACTTCCTCAGGGCCAGGAATTTTTATTTCTGTGTTTTATAGAAACATATTTTCCCATAGCATACATAATGAATAATAGTAACTCCTAATCTTGAATATTACTTTGTATTTTTAAATGCATCTTATCATATTGCATGAGGCAGTTTCATGCTTACTAAGTATCAGGAAGACAATAACAATATTACCAATCCATAGAGGAGCCCAAACTGGAAGTTATCAGGTTCATGGCCAGGGTATGGTCTGGGACTTCAATAAATGCGTCTCAGTATGATTCTTTCTACTGAACACAGGAAGCAATAAGTATCTATTGAGAAAATGAGCAGTTTACGAAGTGAACTGTAACATGTAAATGAGAGAAACATTTTCTGAGCGGTGCTACAGGCTCCAAGGTAATAGCCCATACTCCCAGCTGGGGTTTCCAAAACCATGAATTGCTCACTACTATGCTGACAAATTTGGAGAAGGCAATGGCACCCCACTCCATTACTCTTGCCTGGAAAATCCCATGGACGGAGGAGCCTGGTAGGCTGCAGTCCATCAGGTCGCTAAGAGTCGGGCACGACTGAGCGACTTCACTTTCACTTTTCACTTTCATGCATTGGAGAAGGAAATGGCAACCCACTCCAGTGTTCTTGCCTGGAGAATCCCAGGGACGGGGGAGCCTGGTGGGCTGCCGTCTACAGGGTAGCACAGAGTCAGACACGACTGAAGTGACTTAGCAGCAGCAGCATGCTGATAAATTAAAAGATGCTTACTCCTTGGAAGGACAGTTATGACCACCCTAGATAGCATATTGAAAAGCAGAGACATTACTTTGCCAACAAAGGATCGTCTAGACAAGGCTTTGGTTTTTCCAGTGGTCATGTATGGATGTGAGGGTTGGACTGTGAAGAAAGCTGAGAGCTGAAGAATTGATGCTTTTGAACTGTGGTGTTGGAGAAGACTCTTGAGAGTCCCTTGGACTGCAAGGAGATCCAACCAGTCCATTCTGAAGGAGATCAGCCCTGGGATTTCTTTGGAAGGAATGATGCTAAAGCTGAAACTCCAATACTTTGGCCACCTATGCGAAGAGTTGACTCATTAGAAAAGACTCTGATGCTGGGAGGGATTGGGGGCAGGAGGAGAAGGGGACAGCAGAGGATGAGATGACTGGATGGCATCACTGACTCGATGGACGTGAGTCTGAGTGAACTCTGGGAGTTGGTGATGGACAGGGAGGCCTGGCGTGCTGCAATTCATGGGGTTGCAAATTGTTGGACATGACTGAGCGACTGAACTGAACTGAACTGAATGCTGATAAATTCCCTCCCATCATTAGGCTTAAACTTCCAGAGGTCAAGTAGATGTAAATGATCCCATGTTTCTGGTTTCTTTGTCCAACTGAACCAGTTACCCTTTCCTCCATTGTTGCTGTTCGGTTGCTAACTTGTGTCCACCTCTTTGCAACCCCACAGACTGCAGCATGCCAGGCTGCCCTGTTCTTCACTATCTGGTGGAGTTTGCTCAGACTCATGTATATTGAGTTGGTAATGCCATCTAACCATCTCATCCTTTGCTGCATGCTTCTCCTTTTGCCTCCAGCCTTCCCAGCATCAGGGTCTTTTCCAATGAGTTTGTTCTTCACATTGGACTAAAGTATAGGAACTTCAGCTTCAGCAGGAGTCCCCCCAATGAATATTCAGGCTTGATTTCCTTTCAGATCACTGGTGTGATCTCCTTGCAGTCAAGGGACTCTCAGGAATCTTCTCCAGCATCACAGTTCAAAAGCGTCAATTCTTCAGTGCTCTCCTTCTTTATGGTTCAACTGTCACATCCATACATGACTACTGGAAAAACCATAGCTTTGATTATACAGACTTTTGTCAGCAAAGTTATGTCTTTCCTTTTTAATAATATCTCTAGCTTTGTCATAGCTTTCCTTCCAAGGAGCGAGTGTCTTTTAATTTCTTGGCTATAGTCCCTGTCCTAAATGATTTTGGAGCCCAAGAAAATAAAATCTGTCACTGCTTCCACTTTTTCCCCATCTATTTGCCTTAAAGTGATGGGACGAGATGCCATGATCTTAGTTGGTTGAGTGTTGAGTTTTAAGCCAGCTTTTTAACTCTTCTCTTTCACTTTCATCAAGAAGCTCTTTAGTTCCTCTTTGCTTTCTGCCATTAGAGTAGTATCATCTGCATATCTGAGGTTATTGATATTTCTCCCAGCAATCTTGATTCCAGATTGTGCTTCATCCAGCCTGGCATTTCACATGATGGACTCTGCATATAAGTTAAATAAGCAAGGTGACTATACACAGCCTTGTCATACGCCTTCCCCAGTTGTGAACCACTAAGTTGTTCCATGTCCAATTCTAACTGTTGCTTCTTGACCCATATACAGGTTTCTCAAGAGACAGGTGAGGTGGTCTGGTATTAAGAATTTTCCATCTCTTTTAGAATTTTCCAGTTTGTTGTGATCCATACAGTCAAAGGCTTTAGTGTAGTCACTGAAGCAGAAATAGATGTTTTTCTGGAATTCTCTTGTTTTTTCGATGATCCAACAAATGTTGGCAATTTGATCTCTGGCTCCTCTGCCTTTTCTAAACTCAGCTTGTGCATTGTTGAGTTGTGCAAGCCCCTTTACCATGACAAGGCTGGAATCCATGAAGGGGACCCTTTCCTCCTAGGAATTTGGAATTGGGTCTCAAGAGGCTCTATCATTAGAAGTGTGCAGATATGGAAATAAGCTGAATCACATACAAGGTAAATTAATAGAATTAAGACTCATTAACTTTTACTGCAGATGTTCCAGGTGACATCTGATTCCTACCACCCTGGATACTTTTATTTATTTTTATTTAAATAACTGTGATATAATTGGCAAATAAAATTGTAAGATATTTAAAGTATACAATGTGATGATTTAATATAGTATATATTGTGGAAGTATTCCCCCACTTATTTAAATAATATATCTACTCTCTCACCAAATTTTAATTATACAATAGTGTTATCAATTATAGTTACCACGTTATATATTTGATACTCAGACCTTATAACCAAACATTAGTATCTTTTTACTAACGTTTCCCTACTCGCTACACCCCTGAGCTCCTTGGCAACCAGGTTTCTATTCTCCATTTCTATTATTTCAAAAGTTTTTAAGATGCTACATATTAGTGAAACCATACAGTATTTTCTTTTTCTGCCTTACTTATTTCACTTGGTGTAGTGCCCTCAAGGTCCATCCATATTGTTCCAAGTGCCAAGATTTCCTTATTCTCTAAGGCGGAACAATATTCCACAGTGTGTGTGTTTGTGTGTATACACACATTTTATTTATTTATTCGTCTGTCTATAGACACTTAAGTTGTCTGAGTATCTTTAAATATTCATTGAATTACATGTTATTTGTAGCTTTATGATAATGTCTCTCTTCTCAGTCCTCTCAATCTGCCCACACATTTTGAGAAAGACTGAATGGTTTCTTGTTCCTTGCCACCATAAAATTCTTGTACATTCAGTTCATTTCAGTTCAGTTCAATCACTCAGTTGTGTCCGACTCTTTGCGACCCCATGAATCACAGCACTCAATGCCTCCCTGTCCATCACCAACTCCCGGAGTTCACTCAAACTCATGTCCATCGAATCGGTGATGCCATCCAGCTATCTCATCCTCTGTCGTCCCCTTCTCCTCCTGCCCCCAATCCCTCCCAGCATCAGAGTCTTTTCCAGTGAGTTAACTCTTCGCATGAGGTGGCCAAACTACTGGAGTTTCAGCTTTAGCATCATTCTTTCCAAAGAACACCCAGGGCTGATCTCCTTTAGAATGGACTGGATGGATCTCCTTGCAGTCCAAGGGACTCTCAAGAGTCTTCTCCAACACCACAGTTCAAAAGCATCAATTCTTTGGCACTCAGCTTTCTTCACAGTCCAACTCTCACATCCATACATGAGCACTGGAAAAACCATAGCCTTGACTAGATGGACCTTTGTTGGCAAAGTAATGTCTCTGCTTTTCAATATGCTATCCAGGTTGGTCATAACTTTCCTTCCAAGGAGTAAGCGTCTTTTAATTTCATGGCTGCAGTCACCATCTGCAGTGATTTTGGAGCCTAAAAAAATGAAGTCTGACCCTGTGTCCACTGTTTCCCCATCTATTTGCCATGAAGTGATGGGATCAGATGTCATGATCTTTGTTTTCTGAATGTTGAGCTTTAAGCCAACTTTTTCACTCTCCACTTTCACTTTCATCAAGAGGCTTTTGAGTTCCTCTTCACTTTCTGCCATAAGGGTGGTGTCATCTTTTATTATTTCTCAGATAAAAACTTAAAGAGGTCAAACCTTGTCAAAAGTGCCACAACTAGGAAGAGGCACAGTCTAAATACAAAAGAACAGGAGTGATTATTTTTCAAAAGGAAGAAGCATTGCTAAAAATGATACTCATTGATAATAACAGATTCTTTCCAATTTAACTTCTATAAAAGTGGGGAGGGGAAAATCAACTTTACCTCAGAAAATGTATATCAACTGAAGTTTAGTAGACAAGATGGTAGTAGTGTTAGTCACTCAGTTGTGTCCAAGTCTCTGTGACCCCATGGACTGTAGCCCACCAGGCTCCTCTGTCCATGGGATTCTCCAGGCAGGAATACCGGAGTGGGTTGCTGTGCTCTCCTCCAGGGGATCTTCCCAACCTAGGGATTAAACTCAGGCCTCCTGCATTCCAGGCAAATTCTTTAACATTTGAGTTACCCAGGGAGAAGGCAAGGTACTTGAGTACAGCTTCCTTCCTCGAGACATGGCAGCTGTAGTTGCCACCACTGGTCTTCTCTGTATTTTCCCAAGTCTCTCATCCCCAGAGAGCAGGCATTAGCTGGATGAGCACTTTCTTACCTTAAGGTGTCAGACTGCTATGTCCGATGACAGAGGTGAGAAACCTAAGCTAGTAATATTTTGCAGCAAGAGAACATCCATAGGATTTCTTTTAATCAGCCTTTGGAAGCCACTTCTAGTACAGATTTTCATAGCTCTGGTTTATCACTAATTTAATTATGCTTCTGGAATGGATTATGTGTTAATTTTAGAATTCCTTAGGCTTGGTTACAATTTTATGGCTACCTTAAGCCTTCCTCAAGGGCCTAATTTTCATAGAGCAATCAAGTGCAAGCATTAAGTAAGACCAGGGGTCATTCATTCTCCTCTCTTTTCTGCAAGCAGTACTTTTATAGAGCTTTCAGAAGCTGTGAGGAGGGAGTACCTGAAACCATTTCCTTTTACTGCTGAACTGCTTCTCCTATCAGACTGCTCATTAATTATGCCAATTACATTTTGAACAGTACTAGAAAGTGCAAAGGGTAAAATACGAATCAATATATGATTTTAGTACTTGATTTTGTCCAGAATTTTATATTCCTTTAGGGTTATTTCTGCTCAAAAACAAAGTGTCTATAAAACTTCTATTATTATTTTTGCTTCTAAACTGCATGTATTGACTACCTCCAGAGCTCTACCATACAGAGCTTAATAAAGTCTTTTATGTTCAAGACATATACATGTATGCTTGGTAATAAGACAAGCCATATGTAAAATAAGAATCTCCTCTGTGAATGTTGTGCTTGATAAGAAATAAAATGGATACCCATGCAACCACCCCCCAGCTTAAAAAATAGATTTTTCCCCCCATAACCTGAAGCCCCCTTGTGTCTCTACCAGGTAATAATCCTCTCTCATGACCTAATGGTAATCTGTCCTTATCCTGAATTGTGTATCCATTGTTCCTTTTCTTTTCTTTATAATTTATCCATTTTATGTATACTTCACACACCTGTGTTTGAATTGTATACCAATAGAAGTGGCTCAGATGGTAAAGACTCGGCCTGCATTGCAGGAGGCCCGTTTTCAATCCCTGGGTTGGGAAGATTCCCTGGTGAAGGGAATGGCTACCCACTCCTAGTATTCTTGTCTGGAAAATTCCACAGACAGAGGAGATTGGCAAGCTATAGTCCATGGGGTTGCAAAGAGTCAGACATGATTGAGCGACTAACACTAACAAAATTACTCTATATTTTTAAAATCTTTTTTGCTAAAAAATACCTAAGATTTATCCATTTTGATTCACGCAATATGCTAGAGGCCCATTCTATATATCATTCATGCTATTCATTATTATTGTTGTAAAGCATTTGATTATATGGTCATGACACTTTGTTTACTCAGTTCATAGATACTTAGGTTATTTGAAATGTGTTGCCCTTATAAACAATGTGGCTGAGAACATTCTCATATCAATCACTATTGCCACATATAAGAGTTTCTCTAGGGAAATTATCCCACGTCCCCATTTCCATGTAATAAAACACAAATATCCATTTGTCATACTGGAAAAACAGTTAGATCTGCTCACAGGAGAGGGTGACTAGCCTAGGGGCTCTGGCTGCACTCAGCCCTGTTTTCCCCACTAAGTGGAGCTCTCAGGCACATCCATAACCCATTCATGGTATCATATGCCCAGATGATATCCAGGAATGAATTGTGCCATCTTCAGGAATAAACATCCTAATTTTTCTGAATAAGGCCAAATGGTTTTGAAAAAAAAAAAAAAAAGATATATCAATGCAGAAGGAAAAGACTGTTACAGATAGGGATAATTGAAAAGAACTTAAATATTAAGTTAATAAATGAGTATTTTAAAAATTATAGGCAGAGAAAAGAGGAGGGCAGAGCACCCTGGGACTAGGAGCCTCTGAGAGTTGTCTGGATCAGAAGGGAAGAGTCAGGATAATGAGCTGCTGTAAAAACTGAGAGACTGCAGCTACAGGAGAGCAGCAGTGGCCTTACTCAGACACAGCCTGACACTGGGGCCTCTAAGGAAGGAAGCCAGGGAAATCAAAACTCCACATCTGATCTGCTGGTCTCTCCCATTGACCAAACCCCCTAGAAGCAAAAAGCAAGAAACACACTCAATGTAGAAATTAAAAATCACCCTTTTGGCCTTCAGAGAAGGATGGAGGAAAAGTGGAGAATGGATACAGAGTGGTAAATGAAAAATCACAGTAATAGTAATTTACACTCCTGTTAGACATGTGTATTCCAATGATTGCTACTCTTGCTAGCAATTTTTATTATGCAGCAATTATATATGATACCTATTGCATAGATATTATGTCTCCATTTATTTAGATATTTTAAAATCTTTCAGCAAACTTTTCTCCATAGAGATTTAGTGCATCTTTTGCTAATTTAATCTTTGGGATAGCAATTGATCAAGAACTCAAATTATCACTTTAAAATGGTTGTTTTAATTAGTATTGTTTTTAATAATGACAAATTATTGTACATGTTTTCTTATTTTTATTGGACATTACTTATAGTGTTCTCTTCATTTTTCATTTTTTATTGGGCTTATAATCTTTTTACCTTTTGGCGCATTCATTAAATATATCAGATTTTTACTGCAAGTGCAACAAATGTGTTTTTACTATAAATGCACAAATGTTTTCTCTGAGTCTATGAAGCTTATGAACATAAATTCTTAATTTTACATTGATTTAATGATCAAGTTCTCACTTCTTATATTTATTTTTCAGTGTGTGTTTTAAGAAATGTTTTTCTTGAAGTCATACGTTTATTCTTTAATATTCTTCCCTAAATTATCAAAATTTAAGTTTTTAATCCATTGGAATTTTTGTGTGTGTATGGTATGAGGAAAGGATCTGATTTTACCTTTTGCTATATGATTTTTTCCCCAGATGCATTTATTGAGCCATTAATCTATATGACAAATGCTAATAATTTCAAATATCAAACCCCCAAAAAAGTATTGGACTGCTTCAGGGCACTGTACCAGTTTTATTCCATTAATTTATTGTGCTCATGTTGAACTAATAGAAAACCATCTTAATTAATAAAAATTTTAAACAACTATTGATTTGGTCAGGTAATCCATCTTCTTTAATCTTTCCTATGAATTATCTAGATTGATGCGATCAAATAGATCTTTATATGATGCTGGAGCTGTTCTGTATCTGCACTGTGCAATCCACTGACCTCTAGCTATACATGAATCATGAGCACTTGAAATGTGTCTCATGTGAGTGAGTAACCGAACTTTTGTCATAGTCGTCAGCTACCTCATTGGACAGCCCATATCCATGATCCCTAGCATGTTTTGTCTTTCATATAAATATCTTATAAATTTCCTTGAAATATCCTGTTGCAAGGCTGCTTCAGATAGCATTGTATCAAGTGTTCAAAATAATTGTAACTAAGATCATTAATATGGAAATTTCTATTCATAAATTTGGAATATTTCTCAATTTACAGAGATATTATAAAGTCTTTTAACAAAACATTATAACATTTTCCATGAGAGTATTTTAAATTTTTGTCCATGTATCCCTGTCGTTTTTTTGTTGTTGCTAATGGAAATAGCATATTTTATGTTACATTTTTTTTCTTCTTTTTTTTTTTTTAATTTTATTTTATTTTTAAACTTTACAATATTGTATTAGTTTTGCCAAATATCAAAATGGATCCACCACAGGTATACATGTGTTCCCCATCTGAACCCTCCTCCCTCCTCCCTCCCCATACCATCCCTCTGGGTCGTCCCAGTGCACCAGCTCCAAGCATCCAGTATCGTGCATCGAACCTGGACTGGCGACTCGTTTCATACATGATATTATACATGTTTCAATGCCATTCTCCCAAATCTTCCCACCCTCTCCCTCTCCCACAGAGTCCATAAGACTGTTCTATACATCAGTGTCTCTTTTGCTGTCTCGTACACAGGGTTATTGTTATCATCTTTCTAAATTCCATATATATGCGTTAGTATACTGTATTGGTGTTTTTCTTTCTGGCTTACTTCACTCTGTATAATAGGCTCCAGTTTCATCCACCTCATTAGAACTGATTCAAATGTATTCTTTTTAATGGCTGAGTAATACTCCATTGTGTATATGTACCACTGCTTTCTTATCCATTCATCTGCTGATGGACATCTAGGTTGCTTCCATGTCCTGGCTATTATAAACAGTGCTGCGATGAACATTGGGGCACATGTGTCTCTTTCTCTTCTGGTTTCCTCAGTGTGTATGCCCAGCAGTGGGATTGCTGGATCATAAGGCAGTTCTAATTCCAGTTTTTTAAGGAATCTCCACACTCTTCTCCATAGTGGCTGTACTAGTTTGCATTCCCACCAACAGTGTAAGAGGGTTCCCTTTTCTCCACACCCTCTCCAGCATTTATTGCTTGTAGACTTTTGGATTGCAGCCATTCTGACTGGCATGAAATGGTACCTCATAGTGGTTTTGATTTGCATTTCTCTGATAATGAGTGATGTTGAGCATCTTTTCATGTGTTTGTTAGCCATCTGTGTGTCTTCTTTGGAGAAATGTCTATTTAGTTCTTTGGTCCATTTTTGATTGGGTCATTTATTTTTCTGGAGTTGAGCTGTAGGAGTTGCTTGTATATTTTTGAGATTAGTTGTTGTCAGTTGTTTCATTTGCTATTATATTCTCCCATTCTGAAGGCTGCCTTTTCACCTTGCTAATAGTCTCCTTTGATGTGCAGAAGCTTTTAAGTTTAATTAGGTCCCATTTGTTTATTTTTGCTTTTATTTCCAATATTCTGGCAGGTGGGTCATAGAGGATCCTGCTGTGATGTATGTCAGAGAGTGTTTTGCCTGTGTTCTCCTCTAGGAGTTTTATAGTTTCTGGTCTTAGGTTTAGATCTTTAATCTATTTTGAGTTTATTTTTGTGTATGGTATTAGAAAGTGTTCTAGTTTCATTCTTTTACAAGTGGTTGACCAGATTTCTCAGCACCACTTGTTAAAGAGATTGTCTTTAATCCATTGTATATCCTTGCCTCCTTTGTCAAAAATAAGGCGTCCATATGTGAGTGGATTTATCTCTGGGCTTTCTATTTTGTTCCATTGATCAATATTTCTGTCTTTGTGCCAGTACCATACTGTCTTGATAACTGTGGCTTTGTAGTAGAGCCTGAAGTCAGGTAGGTTGATTCCTCCAGTTCCATTCTTCTTTCTCAAGATCGCTTTGGCTATTCGAGGTTTTTTGTATTTCCATACAAATTGTGAAATTATTTGTTCTAGCTCTGTAAAGAATACCATTGGTAGCTTGATAGGGATTGCATTGAATCTATAAATTGCTTTGGGTAGTATACTCATTTTCACTATATTGATACTTCCAATCCATGAACATGGTATATTTCTCCATCTATTAGTGTCCTCTTTGATTTCTTTCACCAGTGTTTTATAGTTTTCTATATATAGGTCTTTAGTTTCTTTAGGTAGATATATTCCTAAGTATTTTATTCTTTCCGTTGCAATGGTGAATGGAATTGTTTCCTTAATTTCTCTTTCTGTTTTCTCATTATTAGTGTATAAGAATGCAAGGGATTTCTGTGTGTTGATTTTATATCCTGAAACTTTACTATAATCATTGATTAGTTCTAGTAATTTTCTGGTGGAGTCTTTAGGGTTTTCTATGTAGAGGATCATGTCATCTGCAAATAGTGAGAGTTTTACTTCTTCTTTTCCCATTTGGATTCCTTTTATTTCTTTTTCTGCTCTGATTGCTGTGGCCAAAACTTCCAAAACTATGTTGAATAGTAATGGTGAAAGTGGGCACCCTTGTCTTGTTTCTGACTTTAGAGGAAATGCTTTCAACTTTTCACCATTGAGGATAATGTTTTCTGTGGGTTTCTCATATAGCTTTTATTATGTTGAGGTATGTTCCTTCTATTCCTGCTTTCTGGAGAGTTTTTATCATAAATGGATGTTGAATTTTGTCAAAGGCTTTCTCTGCATCTATTGAGATAACTATATGGTTTTTATTTTTCAATATGTTAATGTGGTGTATTACATAGATTGATTTGCAGATATTGAAGAATCCTTGCATCCCTGGGATAAAGCCCACTTGGTCATGGTGTATGATCTTTTTAATGTGTTGTTGAATTCTGATTGCTAGAATTTTGTTAAGGATTTTTGCGTCTATGTTCATCAGTGATATTGGCCTGTAGGTTTCTTTTTTTGTGGCATCTTTGTCAGGTTTTGGTATTAGGGTGATGGTGGCCTCATAGAATGAGTTTGGAAGTTTACTCTCCTCTGCAAATTTCTGGAAGAGTTTGAGCAGGATAGGTGTTAGCTCTTCTCTAAATTTTTGGTAGAATTCAGCTGTGAAGCCATCTGGACCTGAGCTTTTGTTTGCTGGAAGATTTTTGATTACAGTTTCAATTTCCGTGCTTGTGATGGGTCTGTTAAGATTTTCTATTTCTTCCTGGTCCAGTTTTGCAAAGTTGTACTTTTCTAAGAATTTGTCCATTTCTTCCACGTTGTCCATTTTATTGGCATATAATTGTTGATAGTAGTCTCTTATGATCCTTTGTATTTCTTTGTTGTCTGTTGTCTGTTCTGTGTTGTCACAACGGACAATCTAATTTTATTGATTTGATTTTTCTCCCTTTGTTTCTTGATGAGTTTGGCTAATGGTTTGTCAATTTTATTTATCCTTTCAAAGAACCAGCTTTTGGCTTTGTTGATTTTTGCTATGGTCTCTTTTGTTTCTTTTGCATTTATTTCTGCTCTAATTTTTAAGATTTCTTTCCTTCTACTAACCCTGGGGTTCTTCATTTCTTCCTTTTCTAGTTGCTTTAGATGTAGAATTAGATTATTTATTTGACTTTTTTCTTGTTTCTTGAGGTATGCCTGTATTGCTATGAACTTCCCCTTAGGACTGCTTTTACAGTGTCCCACAGGTTTTGGGTTGTTGTGTTTTCATTTTCATTCTTTTCTATGCAAATTTTGATTTTTTTTAATTTCTTCTGTGATTTGTTGGTTATTCAGCAGCATGTTGTTCAGCCTCCATATGTTGGAATTTTTAATAGTTTTTCTCCTGTAATTGAGATTTAATCTTACTGCATTGTGGTTAGAAAAGATGCTTGGAATGATTTCTATTTTTTTGAATTTACCAAGGCTAGCTTTATGGCCCAGGATGTGATCTGTCCTGGAGAAGGTTCCATGTGCACTTGAGAAAAAGGTGAACTTCATTGTTTTGGGATGAAATGTCCTATAGATAACAATTAGGTCTAACTGGTCTATTGTATCATTTAAAGTTTGTGTTTCCTTGTTAATTTTCTGTTTAGTTGATCTATCCATAGGTGTGAGTGGGGTATTAAAGTCTCCCACTATTATTGTGTTATTGTTAATTTCTCCTTTCATACTTGTTAGCATTTGTCTTACATACTGTGGTGCTCCCGTGTTGGGTGCATATATATTTATAATTGTTATATCTTCTTCTTGGATTGATCCTTTGATCATTATGTAGTGGCCATCTTTGTCTCTTTTCACAGCCTTTGTTTTAAAGTCTAGATTTAAAAATCTAATATGAGTATTGCTACTCCTGCTTTCTTTTGGTCCCTATTTGCATGGAAAATCTTTTTCTAGCCCTTCACTTTCAGTCTGTACGTGTCCCCTGTTTTGAGGTGGGTCTCTTGTAGACAACATATGTAGGGGTCTTGTTTTTGTATCCATTCAGCCAGTCTTTGTCTTTTGGTTGGGGCATTCAACCCATTTACGTTTAAGGTAATTACTGATAAGTATGATCCCGTTGCCATTTACTTTATTGTTTTGGGTTCGAGTTTATACACCGTTTTTGTGTTTCCTGTCTAGAGAATATCCTTTAGTATTTGTTGGAGAGCTGGTTTGGTGGTGCAGAATTCTCTCAGCTTTTGCTTGTCTGAAAAGCTTTTGATTTCTCCTTCATATTTGAATGAGATCCTTGCTGGGTACAATAATCTGGGCTGTAGGTTATTTTCTTTCATCATTTTAAGTATGTCTTGCCATTCCCTCCTGGCTTGAAGAGTTTCTGTTGAAAGATCAGCTGTTGTCCTTATGGGAATTTCCTTGTGTGTTGTTGTTTTTCCCTTGCTGCTTTTAATATTTGTTCTTTGTGTTTGATCTTGGTTAATTTGATTAACATGTGTCTTGGGGTGTTTTGCCTTGGGTTTATCCTGTTTGGGACTCTCTGGGTTTCTTGGACTTAGGTGATTATTTCCTTCCCCATTTTAGGGAAGTTTTCAACTATTATCTCCTCAAGTATTTTCTCATGGTCTTTCTTTTTGTCTTCTTCTTCTGGGACCCCTATGATTCGAATGTTGTTGTGTTTAATATTGTCCTGGAGGTATCTGAGATTGTCCTCATTTCTTTTAATTCGTTTTTATTTTTTCCTCTCTGATTCATTTATTTCTACCATTCTATCTTCTAATTCACTAATCCTATCTTCTGCCTCTGTTATTCTACTATTTGTTGCCTCCGGAATGTTTTTAATTTCATTTATTGCATTATTCATTATATATTGACTCGTTTATTTCTTCTAGGTCCTTGTTAAACCTTTCTTGCATCTTCTCAATCCTTGTCTCCAGGCTATTTATCTGTGATTCCATTTTGATTTCAAGATTTTGGATCAATTTCACTATCATTATTTGGAATTCTTTATCAGGTAGATTCCCTATCTCTTCCTCTTTGGTTTGGTGGGCATTTATCCTGTTCCTTTATCTGCTGGGTATTCCTCTGTCTCTTCATCTAGTTTAAATTGCTGATTTTGGGGTGTCTTTTCTGTATTCTGGCAGTTTGTGGAGTTCTCTTTATTGTGGCTTTTCCTTGCTGTCTGTGGGTTTGTACAGGTGGCTTGTCAAGGTTTCCTGGTTAGGGAAGCTTGTGTCGGTGTTCTGGTGGGTGGAGCTGTATTTCTTCTCTCTGGAGTGCAATGAAGTGTCCAGTAATGAGTTATGAGATGTCTATGGTTTTGGGGTGACTTTGGGCAGCCTGTATCTTGGAGCTCAGGGCTGTGTTCCTTTGTTGCTGGAGAATTTGCTTGGTATGTTTGCCCTGGAACTTGTTGGCCCTTGTGTGGTGCTTGGTTTCAGTGTAGGTATGGAGGCATTTGATGAGCTCCTGTCAATTAATGTTCCTTGGAGTCAGGAGTTCCCTGGAGTCAGGGTTTGGACTTAAGCCTCCTGCTTCCAGTTATTGGTCTTATTTTTACAGTAGTTTCAAAACTTCTCCTTCTGTACAGCACCACTGATAAAACATCTACGTTAAAGATGAAAAGTTTCTCTACTGTGAGGGTCACCCAGAGAGGTTCACAGCGTTACATGGAGAAGAGAAGAGGGAGGAGGGAGTTAGAGGTGACCCAAATGAGATGAGTTGGAGTCAATAGTGGAGAGAGTGGGCTAGCCAGTAATCACTTCCTTATGTGCACTCCACAACTGGACCGCTCAGAGATGTTCATGGAGTTATACAGAGAAGAGAAGATGGAGGAAGGAGACAGAGGTGGCCAGGAGGATAAAAGGGGGGAATGAAAAGGAGGGAGACAGATCCAGCCACTAATCAGTTCCCTAAGTGTTCTCCACCGTCTAGAACACACAGAAATTCACAGAGTTGGGTAGAGTAGAGAGGGGTTAGGGAGGAGACACAGGTGACCTGGTGGAGAAAAAGGAGAGTCCAAAGGGAGAGAGAGCAGTCAAGCCAGTAATCTCGCTCCCTAGTGAAAAATGGGTACTGAAGATTGGGTTCTTAAAGGTACAAAATTGGTAACAAAGGCATAGAAGCAAAAATTAAAAATCTAGAGTAGAGTTTGGAATTTCCAAAATATGATGTTAAAGAAAAGAAGAAGGAAAAGAAAGAGAGAAAAAAACGAACAAACAAAAACAAACAAGGTCGTGAAAATTATAAAGAAAATATAGGTACAAAATTGATAACTAATACGAAAAAGCAAAAGTTAAAAATCTAAAGTAGAGTTTGGAATTTCAAAAATACAATGTTAAAAAAAAGAAGAAGGAAAAGAAAGAGAGAAAAAAAAAACAAAGTTGTAAAAATTATAAAGAAAATACAGGTACAAAATTGATATCAAATACCAAAAAGCATAAATTAAAAATCTAGAGTAGAGTTTGGAATTTCAGATATACAGTGTTATACAAAAGAAGAAGAGAAAGAAACATAGGAAAAAAAAAGTCACAGAGATTATAAAAAAAACTATAGGTACAAAATTGATAACAAATACCAAAAGCTAAAACTAAAAATCTAGAGTAGAGTTTGGAATTTCAAAAATACAATGTTAAAGAAAAAAAGGGGAAAAAAAAAAAGGTCAAAAAATTATAAAATATATATATATGAAGTTTGCTGTAAAAAAAAAAGGGTCTTTTTTTTTTTTTTGCAAAGTAATAGGTTATAAAAGTGAAAATTAAAGGAATAATAGAGGACTTAAAAATTTTTTTTAATTAAAAAAAAAAGAAAGAATAATCGTAAAAATAGTAAAAATATATCTAGGACTTTCTCTGGTTTTGTTGTGAGTATTGTGGGTTCAGTTCATTTTTGGCTAGTTCCTTGGTCTGACTTATATTTCTCAAGATCTATAGGCCCCTTCCTATGTAATCGGTAGTAACCACAGGGTTTAAATCTATTGCCTGTAGCTTCCAAGGCGGTTCCCTCTGTTATAGCTTCTTCTGTTTGCTGGTCTCTTCAGTGTCTGGTTTCTGCCCTGACACAAAGGGGACGGTGGAGGACACTTTTTTTTTTTTTTTAGGCTCACTTGTTCAGTTGCGCTGTGGGGAGGGAGGGAGGGATGCTGCAAACAAATAACACTAGTGCGTGCTCGCAGTGCCTCAGCCACACTGGGTCTGCCCCCGCTCACGGCACGTGTAGCCTCCCTGCCCACACTGCTCAGGCTCTAGGTTGCTCCTCTGGGAACCATCCGTGGCCGGCCCTGGGCTGCCTGCACCTCCCAGGTCCAAGCCGCTCAGGATCAGGCACTCGGGTAATCCTCAGAGGCGCAGACTTGGTTGGGCCTGCGTTTTGTGCCCTTCCCAGGTCCGAGCAGCTCAGGTGATGAGGTGTTTGGGGAGCGCGATTGCTGCGACTTATCGCCTCCCCGCGGCTTGGTTATCGAGGCGTACAACCGGCGCACCTTCTCAGGTAGATGTTGACCATCCAGATCCCCAAGAAGTTTTAGTTAGCAAAGAAGCCTGCTTACAGGCTTATCTACATTTATAGATAATGTCTCTCTGGGGCTGCAATTGCCCGCTTCCGGCTCTGGCTGCCTGTCACCGGAGGGGGAAGGTCTGCAGCCAGCTATCTCTGTTCAGTCCTTTGTTCCCTGCGTGGGCCTGGAGGTGTCTTAGGTTAGGGCTGGCTTTTCGCGTAGTAGATACCCCACAGTCTGGTTTGCTAGCCCAAATTATTTCGCTCAGATAGTGCTCAGGGTATTCAGGCCAGGTCCTTACCATAAGCGATGCAGCCTGCGCCGCGCCTCCCTGCCCAGCCCCCGCTTGCTAATGGCGTGTGCAGGCGTCTGTGCTGCTTCTCCGCTGGGGGAGTTACCGTAGGGCTCGAAATCAGTGGGTTTTAATTGTTTATTTATTTTTCCTCCCTGTTATGTTGCCCTTTGTGCTTCCAAAGCTCAGCACAGATTCGGTAGTGAGAAGGTTTCCTGGTGTTTGGAAACTTCTCTCTTTTTAAGACTCCCTTCCTGGGACGGAACTCTGTCCCTCCCTCTTTTGTCTCTTTTTTTGTCTTTTATATTTTTTCCTACCTCCTTTCGAAGACTTGGGTTGCTTTTCTGGGTGTCTGATGTCCTCTGTCAGCATTCAGAAGTTGTTTTGTGGAATTTACTCGGTGTTTAAATGTTCTTTTGATGAATTTGTGGGGGAGAAAGTGTTCTCCCCGTCCTACTCCTCTGCCATCTTGGCTCCTCCCCCTATGTTACATTTTTTAATTGATTTATTGCTGGTATATAGAAATAGGTTTTTATGTCTTGCAGATTGATAAACTATTATTTCTGATAATTCATGGGATTATATTTGCATAATTTGAAGATGTGCAAATATTTTTTTCTTTTCTAATTGAAAAAATATTTCCCTTGTCTCATTGTACTGACCAAAATGTTGAAAGTGCTAAAAAGAATACTTTTGTAATGATCAGGATTTTAAACAGAATTGATTTTGTTATTTCACCACTCAGCTTAGAGTTTTTATAAGCATCTTTTATTAAGTCAAACAAGTTAATTTCTATTCCTGGTTTATTATAAGTTTTTATTATGAATGGGGTTGGATTTTATTATTGCTTTCTGTATGTCTATTGATATAACCATATAATTTACTTCCATTAAAGTAGTGTACTGAATTATATTAATAGATTTCCTGGGACTAAATTACCTTTGCATTTCTGGATAAACACAATTTGCATTTTGCTAGATATGATTTTTTTAATGTTGTTTTGGACTTTTTATGTTGAGGGGTATAAATCTGTAATTTTCTTTCTTAGGTTACAATTTTCTGAGTTGGGTATCATAGTATACAAGAGGCATAAAATATTTCTTCTCTTTTCCTGTTTTCTGGAAAAGTCTATATACTGTTTCAACCCCCTGGTCCATGAGTGTTAGGCAGAAAATTTCCTTGGCCTAATACTTTCCTTTGTTAGGTGTCTAACATGTTACTAAATATTTTACTAGATGTAAGATTGTTTGAATTATATGTTTGTTAAGCTAATTTCGAAATTAAAAGTTATTTTTAAATTTGTTCTATAATTTATCTATTTCATATAATTCTAAGACTTATTGCCATGATGTTGTCCAAATATGCAGTTTTTATTCTACACTTCTGCACGTGTTGTTATATCTCTCTTTCCTTTCTTGATACTATTTGTTCCATTTCTCTTGATCTCTCTTTCTCACCTGGGATCATTCTTGCCAAAGAAATTTGTCAGTGTTATTATTCTCATCAGTAAGCTAATTTTGGGCTTGGTTGATTGTCTAGATATGGTTTTATCTCAATCTTTCATTTTATTTATATTTTTTATTTTTAAAATTTTTATTATTTTCATTTCTTCTGCTCTCTTGTGGACTTTTTTCCCTGTTTGGCTTACTTTCTAATTTAGGTGTTTAACTTCCCCATATTTACTCTTCTTTCTTTTCTAAAATAATGTTAATACTTTAAGTTACAAATTCCCCTTTAAATAACATCTTCTCTATATCCCATGTATTAAGCTTATAGAAGCATTATAATTATCATTCAGCTCAAGTGATAATTTGGTATTTTTGGATTTCAAGCATTTTCTTCTTTCACCAATGAGCTTAATGTCCCATTTTTGTGTAATTTCCCAGGGTCTAGTTGTGGGGCTTTTTGTTACTTTTTTGATATTTAGTTATGTTTATATATAATTTCAGTTTCACCAGAAAGTATTTTCTTATGAGATTAACAGTTTGATATTTACCGGTGTGTGAATTGTGACCTCCTCCTTGGTTTTGCTCTCTAATATGTAAATGAAGGGAATGTATATTCTTCAAAATGGGATGTAATTAATATTTCATATACTCCCATAGATGTTCCTCAAAAAATCAGTTTCTTTACTGACCCTTTTTTTTGTACTTGGTCTTTAATGACTGTAAGTTGTTCATTAAAATCTCCTCCCTCTGGTGATGTTTCTTTCCCACTTTGAAATTATATCACTAGGTGCATGCAAGTTCAGAATTGCTACATATTTCTGATAATTAGAATATTTATTAATAGTTAAAGACCTTCCTTATCTCTAGTAATATTGAAACTCTATATTGTAGGATAAATATAGTTACTCTATTACTAACATTGTATGATACAATCAGTGCTTGTCATTTTCTTGACTGATTATTCCTTATTTTCTTTGCCATCTTTTCAGCTCACTTTGCTTCTTCCTGACATCTATTGTTATAAGTTCCCTTTATAAATATTTTGGCCTTTGCTTACAATGTATTTCATATTCCCCTGATACTGAAAGAGTTCAACCAGTTTTTAATATTAACTTGATTGTTAATTTATATCTAAGTGGCTGAAGAACTTGCTATTTTAATGGATTAACTTTTACTGCTGAGAAGTCAGCTATCTGCCTGGTAATCTGCTTTCTCTTTGATTTATTATAGAAACTTTCCTCTGGTATTTTGCTTTTGACACCTTTATTACAATGCATCCAAGTACTGACTTCTTTCTATTTATCTCTTTGGAGATTTTTAGTTTTCTGGATCCAACAGTTGTGGTTTTTTGGTTTTTTCAATTTTCAAACATTCTAAGCTAATATCTGTTCAAATACATCCTCTAATTTTTAATTAGACTTTATTTACCTATTTCCTGTGGCTATTTGTGCCTCATCCATGTTTCACATAATTATCTTCCTTTGCTGCATTCTGTTATTTCTTTAGGTAACATACTCTCTCCCTCACTCATTTGTTATTTTTTTTTAAACTGTGTTTAATCTACTGCTTAATTAGTCCCTAGAATTTCTTTAGAAAATGATACATAGTTTTCAATTTTAGAAGCTTTAAAAATTATTTTTCATTAGTTTCTAATATACACAAGCAGGTTTATAGTTTCTGGTCTCGTTGTACTTTAAATATCCACTAATATTCATTAAACATTCTAAAATACTTATTTTATATTTTCAATCATATGATTCTAGTATCTATCTTATAGTATCTTTTTTCAAGTTTCACTCATTTTGATGTTTTTACATTTTGTAATCTTTATTTCAAATGCACATTTTATGAAATATAGTTTAAATGGATTCCTGTAGTCTAGAGAGTATTTGTTTTTTTGTGTTGGATGTGCAATACATTGTATTACCATCCCAGGGAAATTTTAATTCTCAACTTACCCTACATTTTTGGTGGGGTGGATTATGAATTCCAGTGCAAACCCACTTGAGAGCCAGAATTTCTTATAAGTTATAAGAAAGAGTTCCGCCACACACACCCCGCCAATACTCAAAGGAATTTCTTTACCACTTTTCTTTGAGGGGTCAGTTTCCCTTGACCCTCCTTTCAGCCACTCTAACAACAATTGCTTTCAGTCTTTCTTAACTTGATATAGGAGTATAGAATTTTGTGTTTCTTGTAAGCCTCGGCCTTTGTCTCCTGTTAGACTTAAAATTTGGAAAGGATCACTTATGTGGAAACTACTGAAAGAGATGAAAATTTGTATCTTTATTTCCCCTGTATTACATGTGATACTGAAATGATTTATAGTTAAGAAAGATGAATTCTGCTTTAATATATTATTCAGAATATAGCACCTCTGGAATCCTCATAACATCTGCAAGGTTAGTATTTCAGAATCAGGAGAAATTATTTACATGATTTATTTCTGGGAGTTCTAGGGTGTAGAATTTTGTAAATTACTGAAAAGATGACAAGTTACAGGAAATTAGGAGATATGAACCCTGCTATCTTAGATTCATAAAAATCATCAACTAACACAGGACAGAAGGCATTTTGAATGTATTAAGCTTAGTAGTTAACATTGGAAAGCATGCATTCACTTTATTATAATACTTTTTCATGAACATATATTGTCTTCCTAAAACTAAATTCCTTACAAATTTAGAAGAATAAAAGAGAATTTTATTAAGTTTGGCTGAGGCATCAATAAATTTGACAGCCAGACATTCTATCTGGATCTTGGTTTAATAAAATCTTTTTCTTTTAATTAATAAAATCTTTTTCTTTTAATCTTTTCTTTCTTTTAATTTCTCTGATTTGAATTGTACTCATTTCTTCTTTCAGCCTGATCAGCAATTGTCTGCCTTGCTGATGGATATACAGAATATGAGAGTGAGAGGCCTCATTAGTCACTGATGACTGTCATGTCATCATCAGACATTATTTTGGTTTTAAACTGTCTTTCTCTTATTCTATAATGAGATACATGCTTCTAAGAGGAAGTTTCTACAATATCCATTTACAATTTCTCTTTGTCCCTTTATAATTATAGAGAAAATCAGAATAATAGGCAAGCTAAGTCCATCAAAAGAGAATAGCGACCAGCAGTACTGAAAAAAATTATGGAAAGTTTAAAGTCATAAATAATCATACATTTACTGAGATATATTCTTAATTTCTTTGATTGAAGTCTTTTACTTGAGAAAAAGTTTTTCATATAAATCAGTCTTGTTGAGTATTCACAAATAAATCTAAGATTCATATAAATTATTAAGAGAAATCAAGGTAACCATACCAGTTTTTAAAAGTGAGAAATTTTGGATTCTTTATTTATTTTATTTTTAAAAATAATATTTTACAAATATATTACAATATTTACAATATTGTATTGGTTTTGCCATATATCAACATGTTGGTGGGAATGCAAACTAGTACAGCCACTATGGAGAACAGTGTGGAGATTCCTTAAAAAACTGGATTCTTATTAGCAATTCCACACTGTGTAGAGGTTTCTGAGAAGTATATATGAGCTGAAGGAAGGAAAGAACCATCACTGTCAGGAATAGTATCCATAAAGCATGGATATTTTTTAAGAATATTGTAATTCATAGTTTGTATAGTAGTGATTTTGTATGTAATTAGATTACATGTTTAATTCTGTTTATTTGTAGAAAAAACAGTTCATATGCTTATTAACAACTTTGCATAGTTTTTATTATTTATAAATCACTTTAAATTCATTGTTCTTCTAATCTTTAAACCAAGCCTATAGTTAGGAAGGACAAATACTGGATTTCTAAAACTCTGGACTGAAAGACCAGTCCGTATTGTTGATTTCACAAATTAGGAACTTTTCAAAGATTTGCTCATGGACAAAGAGCTAGTTTGTGGACATACTAATGTCGTTTTAGGTTTTAATGCAGGAGGCTTGAAGAAGTTAAAGATTTACTAAGAGCAAAATTGGCATGGCACAGAACAGACATTTAAAATAAAGCCTTCTATCTAGTCTATATTATTTTCCATATTATCATGCTGTCCGATGTTTAATCATTTTTTAAATTTGTTTTAACATTTCTGACAAAAAATTTCTTGATTTGTTTAAGAAAAATCAGTCTGGCTCCTTCATAATAGATTATGATTTATTTCTTCAATTTGATATATATTTTTAATTTATCAAGTGGAAAATTGAATATCTCTTGCTATTTTTACAAACTGCATGCTAACCTCAACCTTGGTTTGAACATATTATAGGAAGTGGCCTTAGGAATGTTTGGACCAAAAATCCCAAATCCTGACCCATAACTTGAACTGACCTTCATAAGTGCACAGGAAATTTCTTAGAAGATTTATTTCCAGATGAACCAAATTGCTTTCACAGAGAGGGTGCAATCAAAATTTCATATGGGGAATTTAAAATATATCAAAACATAGCCTTGTTTTTATGGTTCTAAATTTTAAATAAAAGTTTTCCATTATACCACTCACAAAAATTAACTCAAAGTAAATTAAAAATGTAAATATTAGTCCTGAAACCAAGAAAATCTACAGAAGAGGGAAAAAAATTGCAAACCATACATCTGATAAGGGGTTAATATCCAAAATATAGAAAGAACTCTTAAAACTCAATAGCAATAATAATAATCTAATTTTAAAATTGTCAAAGAACCTAAATAGACATTTTTCCAATGAAGATATACATATGGCCAGCACATACATGAGAAGATTTTCAGCATCACTAGCTTTAGGGCAATGCACATTAAAATCACAATGAGACATCACTTCATGCCTGTTAGAGTATTCATCATCAGAAAGACAAGAGATGGAAAATTCTGTGTGGATATAGAGAAAAGGAAACCCTGATTCACTTTTGGTGGGATTGTAAATTGGTACAGCCACTATGGAAAATAGTATCTAGGATTCTTAAAAAATTAAGACTGGAACTACCATATGACCCAGTAATTCCATCTGGGAATGTATTTAAAGGAAAGAAAAACACTAAGTTGAAATGATATCTGCACCCTCATAACAGCATTGTTTACAACATCCAAGACATAGAACCAATCTAAGTGTCTATCAAAGAATGAATGGACAAAGAAATTGTGATGTATATACACACACAGTGGAATATTATTCAGCTATGAAAACAAGGAAATTCTACCATCTTCAACAATATGTAAACCTTAAAGGCATAATGCTGAGTAAAATAATTCATACCTAGAAAGACAAATACTGCATGATCTCACTAATATGTGGAATATTCAAAAGCAAACAAAAAGCACCAAATCCAAGTGTTGGTAGAAAAGAAAAGGGGAAAGAGATCAGATTTGTGGTTGCCAAAGGTGGGGACAAGGGAAAATTGGAGGAAAGTGCTCAAAAAGGTGCAAATTATCTCCCATTTATAAGATAAGTAAGTACTAATGATATAATGCATGACATGATGACTATAGTTAACACTGCTCTATCATATGTAGGAAAGCTGTTATGGAATAAATCCAAGAGTTCTCATTACAAGAAGAAATTTTTTTCTTTCTTTTCAGTGCATCTATAGGAGATGATCAATGTTAACTAAACCTTTTATAGTTATCATTGCATGCTATTAATATATGTAAATCAAACCATCACACTATACATCTTAAGCTTATAGAGTGATTTATGTCAATTATTTTTCATCAAAACTGGAAGAGGGATGCTTTCCATTAAATATCTTAAGAAGCATTTATTTATTTTATGAAAATAATATAAACTAAAGTGAATTTCCATAACTTATAAGTTTCAAATATCCATAACTCAATTTCTATCAAACAAAAACCTCATTCATAGTTTGAATTGTGTGCACATCCTTACTTCATGAGTGGCTTTGTGAAAAAAAATTGTTTAGGTTTTTATTACTTTATTTATCTGGAGAAATACATTAAGCAACTAAGAATACAATTACAATTAAAAGTGATAAAGTTGTAATGAATGAATGAACAGGGTAGGAAAGGATGGTAAGTTATAGAACTTAAGTAAGTTCAAGTCATGCATGGAATGCTGTTCTGTGACATTCAACGCCTTTAAAGGTTGAAAAACATAATTCCCTAGTTCTTGAGAAGGTTGCCAGCTGAGAGATTTCAACTGTCAAGTTTATCCTAGATTAACTCTTACCGTGGACAGCCTCTTCACTTTCTTAAGGTCATACCACTTCTTCTAAGGGCAACCAATATCCCATAGGTCCATCAGCCCATTTTTCCTGAGTATTCCATCTTGTTCATGATCAAATACCCTAGCTTCTCATCACTACGTGACTCAATATAGTTTTAGCCTAAGGGTGCTTCTCTTTTTGCACAAAACCAATAACCGATGCACCACCCAAAATTCTATGAGTAAGAGGGTTTCTTCTTCCCCATTGTCTCTCAAGACTCTCTGCAACCAGGGCTACAATGAACCAACACATCTGGGAACCAAGCTTTGACTTCTTTCTTTGTTAGTTGGTATATAATATTCTCTTGAAGGTGGCATGGCCTTGCTCCAGAATCTCAGGAGTCTGCATTGTGGTTGTCCTGTTGGGACTTGCCAGAAATGCCACACATATCCTTTCTTGCTATTGATGGATCTAATAGCTTAGTTCATCTGACCCAAGAGATGGGTCGCTTGGACCTTAACGTGGACCTTCCAGGCTCTAGATTCTATCCAATGTTGACAACACTCATATCTTCCTGTTTGGTTAAAATTTATTTTCCTTGGTATAAAGTGTGTTTCAGAACCCAAAGGAATCTTCCAGACATTATGCTTCATTGCTCTGTGGTGGTCTGCTTCTGGGGAAGAGTGTGGACTTGGGCAAGTAAATCCAAGAAAGGACAAGCAGCTAAGATTAATTGCTGAACAAATTTCTTAGGTTCTGGGGAAAAAATTAATCACAAAATAAGAGATATGGATACTAAGGCACAGAATTCATGACACTGAGGGTATGATTGTAGGGGTAACTTTCCCATGGTCACAATTCCAGATATGAGGTTGAGACTGGTTTTGCTTTGCTCTGTGTCTATTAGGTCATGATGAATTAACTCTCATGTTCAAACAGATCTTGTGTTAACTTACCATCATTGCACAAATATTTCTGTTGTTGTTTGTATGTTTATTTAGTGTCTACCGTAGATAAGCATAACATTTTTAGCTTTTCAAAGTCATACAAATAAGTAGTGTTAATTGTACACATAAATCTCTTACGTATACTACTTATTTTGTTATTTTTCTGAACATGCACCTTCCTCTCCTTTGCACATATCCAGTGGATTTATTTTAACCAATAAAATGAACGAGGTCAAATCTGGTAAACATTACTCTAGCTCATTTTTGGCATTTCAAAAGTGAATTATAGCAAACCATAATAGTGCTTGTGAAAGCACAGACAAGCAAATACAGTGATCTCCCAGGGCAGACATTTTAAATCATTTCGCTTTTTGAAATATAGGTAATGAAATAGTGACTTACCTCATTTTTTTCCTTAGAAGAAAGATAATTATTTCCTTGTAGGAGCTCATCATGTGGCAAGTGCCTAAAGAAAATGGTATAATGGAAAGTGAATGCATTATAGTTCTCTTTGTCTCATTTCTGGAAAAAAAAAAAAAGTAACATTCCGATCAATTATGTTCAATTCACAATTTATCTAGACATTCCAGCAATGAATAGAGAAATTAGTTCTATTAATGACAAGTATCTTGTGGAGACAGATATAATTTAATTTGGTTTAATTTTATATTTTATTACAAAATCTTTACAAAAAGGGAAAGATTAAATTAATAGAAGACATATCCTCCTACTTTGGTCTTCATGAGTAATTAAAAATTAGAAATGAGATTTTGAGTAAGACTTTTGATAATCTGTCAGCCTATGTGTTTCTGTCAAGCACTGAGAGACCAACTTTGACATGCACATAATTTTTTTGTCAATTTAGTTTGCCATTTACAATGCAGTAGAGGAGAATAGATTTTTTAAAAATATATTCGACTAAGAAGAATTAGCTTGCCTAATGGAATCATCTTTCACATATGTCAATCAAATGACCACTAAATCTATGAATCATCTTAAATAGCACACTATGGGGAATAAAATAAAATAACTTGAGCATTTGAAGTGAAAAAAAAAAAAAAACCACTTTAGGATCCTTTCACATTAATAAATATCATTCTTATTGCCTTCCATTGGTATTGACCTTTTTTCCCACAAACAGTAAGAATACTTAGCACATTGTCTTTATTTTTTGTTTGTTGCATTGAAAATGGAGGCAGGGCTTCACCATGCTTTGAAGATTACAGGAAATAGTTTTAGTGGCCCCATAAGGTGTTTTTCTCAGGTCAAAGAAATAATCCAGCATTTGACAGTGATAATTGCACAGACTGAAAACTTCACGGAAATGTATATAGGATTGCCAGGGTTACCTTAGGTGAGAGTTTGAAAAGTACTTCCGGAAATCAAAGGTAAGCGCAAATTAATACCAAATGCCAGTAGTTTTGTTAAGATGGAATTAAAAATCGGATATTAGATATATTTTAATTTAATCTTACTATGTCAAATTGTCATCACTCATAGTCTTTAGCTAGTCAAGCTTTTTTTTTTTTAACTATCATCATGACAAAAAAAAAAACTAATCATACCTTTTCAAACATAAAATTCTATGAAGTACTATTTTAATGACATATTAGGATGTCTGGAAAAAAACAACTTTAACTTAAAACTAGTAGGTTATTATTTTAAAATAAAGTAATCACCCACTATATTTAGTAGAAAAATACATATATAAATGCAAGACCCAGCTTGTTGGAATATCATTTCTCTGTGTATTCTCCATAAGTTGATTCCTTGGATATCCCAAAATAATCTTGAATTCTGAATAGTTAGGATCATTGATTGGATGTTTCCATATTATTATTGGGTATTTTCCATAAACTGCTATTGATAATCTGAAAACAAACAAAAAATATAAAAAAGCCTTTAATTTTAACAAGTACATAATTCAGTTAAACGTATCTTTTTATTTCTCATTTTGTTCAGAGATACTTCTGTTAGTGCAATTTTCTTACATTGTGTTAAAAACAACTATTTGAATTATTTACTTTTATTTTTCTTAGGAACTTCTGATAGAGTAGACTATTCAGATAGGCACTTTCAATGACCTGTAAACTTTTTTGTGCAATTACAAGAAGATTTTCCCATTTACCCTTCCCACTGCAGAATGGATAACTAATGTGTTATGGGAAGTCTATAGAGGAGAAAGTTAATTGCCATAATTTCTGGATAAGAAAAGAGAAGTCAGACAAACCACTGAGAAGTATTCTCTAGATTGCCCATTGCCACCCATCCAAGTGTTTTATGATTGTTTGTTTTTGCTGATCAAAGCTAGGAACATAAGTATAAATAAAGCAGCACTAATACCTTCCTAGGAAGGCAGAGACTCTCTTCCTTTGTGTATTACATATATCTTTTTAAATTAGTTGTTTATATATGTACCCCTATATTCATCACAGCATTATTTATAAGCTTATTGTTATAGTAAAGATTCTACTTCCATGTTTTCTCTGATACCAGATTTCACACTAACAATCTGTGCTTAATTTAAATCCAAATATATATTCAAATTTTGATTTATGTCAAAGGAATATTAAAGTGATTATTTTATAAACTAATTCAACAACAAATTCTCAGAGAAGCTAAAATGCACATTAATTTCAGTTACAAGAAAACAATCTCTTTGATGTCAGTTAAAATATTTTTAGTTCCAAATACTGGAAGCTATCTTAGTCTTTTTAAAAATAGCGGTAAGAATATATAGCTCATATGACTTAGTCTAGGTGAGACTGAAATACTATGTCTAAGACTTAGGTCCTCTTAATCCCTGATGCCTTCTACTGTATTTCCTTCATCAGAAGTCTTTCTCCTTATGACTCAAGATTTATTTGAAGGCATAGAAATTACAGAAAAAATGGGATAATGTTTGAAATTAGGGTTGCCAGATAAAATACAGAATATCCAACTAAATGTCAATTTCAAAAAACACAAATAATATATTGAAAGGGACATTTGTTCAAAACATACTCATTTTTACATAAAATTCAAATGTAATAGGGTATTCTATACTTTGACTTTCTAATTAAATCTGATAACTTTAGCTGCTGCTACTGCTAAGTCGCTTCATTCATGTGCTACTCTGTGCGACCCCATAGACAACAGACCACCAGGCTCCCCCGTCCCTGGGATTCTCCAGGCAAGAACACTGGAGTGGGTTGCCATTTCCTTCTCCAATGCATGAAAGTGAAGTCGCTCAGTCGTGTCCGACTCTTCGTGACTCCATAGACTGCAGCCTACCAGGCTCCTCCGTCCATGGGATATTTCAGGCAAGAGTACTGGAGTGGGGTGCCATTGCCTTCTAAAGCAGACATTTCAAATCAGTAAACTTTTTTTTAATTGGTGCTCAAACAATTGATAAACTCTGAGAAGTGTAACTTTTAATCTCACACTGTATACTACAATAAATTCTACATGAATTATGAAGCTAGAGGTGACAAAACTGCAGGTAGAAAAATATATGTGGGAAAATAGATATGATTTGTATGGGGAAGAGCTTTACAGAGACAAATCCACAAGAAATAGAATGCTTTATTAAAATGTAGAGAGTATATATATTCTTTAGAGCAATTTAAAGGAGAAGGCAATGGCACCCCACTCCAGTACTCTTGCCGGAAAAATCCCATGGACAGAAGAGCCTGGTAGGCTGCAGTCCATGGGGTCACTAAGAGTCAGACACAACTGAGCGACTTCACTTTCACGTATTGGAGAAGGAAATGGCAACCCACTCCAGTGTTTTTGCTTAGAGAATCCCAGGGACAGGGGAGCCTGGTAGGCTGCCGTCTATGGGGTCGCACAGAGTTGGACACGACTGAAGCGACGCAGCAGCAGCAGAGCAATTTAAAGTAATTGACTTATGCAGTTGTTGAGGCTGGCAAGTATGAAAACTGCAGGAAAGGCTGGCAGGCTGGAAGCTCAGGGGAGAGTTGGTACTGCATCTGAAGTCTGAAATGTGCAGACGAAACTGTAGCAAGATTTCTGTGTTGCAGTTTTGAGGTACAATTGTTCTTCTTTAGGAAACCTCAGCTTCTTTAAGAGAGCTGGCTGAGGAAGCCCACCTACTTTATAGAGCATAATCTTCTTGACTCAAAAATGTTCTTTAAATGTTCAGTTTAGTTCAGTTCAGTCACTCAGTCATGTCCAGCACTTTGCAACCCCATGGATTGCAGCACACAAAGCCTCTCTGTCCATCACAAATTCCCAGAGCTTGCTCAAACTCATGTCCATTGGTCAGTGATGCCATTCAACCATCTCATCCTCTGTCATCTTCTCCTCCTGCGTTCAATCTTTCCCAGCATCAGGGTCTTTTCCAATGAGTCAGTTCTTCACATCAGGTGGCCAAAAGTATTGCAGCTTCAGCTTTAGCATCAGTCCTTCCAGTGAATATTCAGGACTGATTTCCTTTAGGATGGGCTTCCCTGGTGGCTCAGCTGGTAAAGAATCTGTCCACAATGCAGGAGACCTGGGAAGATCCCCTGGAGAAGGGAACGGCAGCCCAGTCCAGTTTTCTGGCCTGGAGAATTCCATGGGCTGTACAGTACATGGGGTCGCAAGGAGTCGGACATGATTGAGCGACTTTCACTTTTACTTCCTTTAGGATTGACTGGTTTGATCTCCTTGCAGTCCAATGGACTGTCAAGAGTCTTCTCCAACGTCACAGTTCAAAAGCATCAATTCAATGGTGCTCAGCTTCCTTTATGGTCCAACTCTCACATCCATACATGACTACTGGAAAAACCATGGCCTTGACTAGACGGACCTTTGTTGGCAAAGTAATGTCTCTACTTTTGAATATGCTGTCTAGGTTAGTCATAGCTTTTCTTCCACGGAGTAGGCGTCTTTTAATTTCATGGCCACAGTCACCATCTGCAGTGATTTTTAGAGCCCAAGAAAATAAAGACTATCACTTTCTATTGTTTCCCCGTCTATTTACCATGAAGTGATGGGACCAGATACCATGCTTTTGGTTTTTTGAATGTTAAGTTTTAAGCCAACTTTTTCACTCTCCTCTTTCGCTTTCATCAAGAGGCTCTTTAGTTCTTCTTCACTCTCTGCCATGAGGGTGGTGTCATCTGCATATCTGACATTATTGAATATTTCTCCTGGCAATCTTGATACCAGCTTTTGCTTCAACCAGCCTGGCATTTCACATGATGTACTCTGCATATAAGTTAAATAAGCAGGGTGACAGTATACAACCTTAACGTACTCCTTTCCCAATTTGGAACCGGTACATTGTTCCATGTTCAGTTCTAACTGTTGCTTCCTGACCTGCACACAGATTTCTCAGGAGGCAGGTAAAGAATTACAATTACATGGTAAATATTAATTACATCTAAAAAATAACTTCACGGCAACATCTAGTCTGATGTTTGGTCCAACAAATGGGCACCATGAATCAAGTTGACTGATGAAATTCAGCATAACGAAGTTATTTTTAAAAGATTTTTAAAAATTATAATATAAAGTATATAATTTTAAAAAGGAACATATACTCAACAAGCAAGATTTTAGTCAACCCTCAGTTCAGTTCAGTCGCTCAGTCGTGTCCAACTCTTTGCGACCCCATGAATCACAGCACGCCAGGCCTCCCTGTCCATCACCAACTCCCAGAGTTCGCTCAGACTCATGTCCATCGAGTCAGTGATGCCATCCAGCCATCTCATCCTCTGTCGTCCCCTTCTCCTCCTGCCCCGACTCCCTCCCAGCATCAGAGTCTTTTCCAATGAGTCAACTCTTTGCATGAGGTGGCCACAGTACTGGAGTTTCAGCTTTAGCATCATTCCTTCCAAAGAAATCCCAGGGCTGATCTCCTTCAGAATGGACTGGTTGGATCTCCTTACAGTCCAAGGGACTCTCAAGAGTTTTCTCCAACACCACAGTTCAAAAGCATCAATTCTTCGGCGCTCAGCCTTTTTCACAGTCCAACTCTCACATCCATACATGACCACAGGAAAAACCATAGCCCTGACTAGACGGACCTTTGTTGGCAAAGTAATGTCTCTGCATTTGAATATGCTATCTAGGTTGGTCATAACTTTCCTTCCAAGGAGTAAGCGTCTTTTAATTTCATGGCTGCAGTCACCATCTGCAGTGATTTTGGAGCCCCAAAAAATAAAGTCTGACATTGTTTCCACTGTTTCCCCATCTATTTCCCATGAAGTGATGGGACCAGGTGCCATGATCTTCGTTTTCTGAATGTTGAGTTTTAAGCCAACTTTTTCACTCTCCACTTTCACTTTAATCAAGAGGCTTTTGAGTTCCTCTTCACTTTCTGCCATAAGGGTGGTGTCATCTGCATATCTGAGGTTATTGAGATTTCTCCCGGCAATCTTGATTCCAGCTTGTGCTTCTTCCAGCTCAGTGTTTTTCATGATGTACTCTGCATATAAGTTAAATAAGCAGGGTGATGATAAAATAAAGATATTAAACCAAAAATCAATATAACAGCATAGCTATTTCTTACATTAATATAGGTCTAAAGTGTCTTAATCTGTTTTCTTGGACTCAGGAACACCTTTGAAATGTACATCTCACCTTTGATAACAGGGAAATATCAATTTTAAGTTTCTTTATGCCAAACTTGTTAAATTACTATAATGCATGATTCAGTCTTAACTTTTATGCTTAATTATATTCTTTTGTAAATATGATATCTTTGTTTAGTTCCATTTTGTTTAGTGGAATTTATTTTAATAGTTGTTGAGTCAGAATGTACATTTTCCTTCCTGTAGCAGATCTCACTTATAAATATATAATGATACAGATATAAAGAGATAACTTGAGTAGGAAACGAAATGAGTTATCTGGTAAGCAGCTATTCCCTTTAACTAGTAAACTTCCCTAGTTCTTTAAAGTAATTTATTTTAAAATTTGTTTTTTAATTAGTAAGCTAAATTTTCATCAATAGTATTAATATATTAAAAAGAATAATTGTTAAGGAGTTCCCTTAGGGAAAGCTAAGGAAGGGAACCAGAATCCTTTCTGGGTAAATATGCACAGAGGGAGAGAGTAAAGAAAGTTTTAGCAAGTGTTGCAAAATTATTTTGTCTAAGAAAACTTAAGAATAAGTTATACTTATTAAGTATTCACCAGGCTCGACTTTTTATAAATGCTATAAATTTAATGAATGCCCCTTAAGGCTTCTTAAAGTCACTTCGACAATAGCCTGAATTATATAGTGTAAAAAGGCAGACACCAGTTGGGACGATATTATACCAAAAATTAAATGTCAGTGAACACTAGCATTACAACATCAAAGCTGTAAGCCACATAAAATCCATGTTTTGCATACTAAGAATATGTATTTGCATCTTATTTGTGTTGTTAATATTTATCTTCAGTGCAATCAAGGATATAGTATTCTCCATGGAAAAACCAATGTATTTGTTTTTAATGTTCAATAAGCCTTATTTATTTAAAATTCTGGGCTTTATGCATCTTGGTTCCCCTATGGCTTTATTATTTAGCCCCCATGTTTTTTCTTTATAATCCAAGGATAAGTATTTCTCAAGTAGACAACTTCCATCAAAATGATAGATACTTAAGTTTATATTACACATGCAGTAGTCTCACGGCATGTTAGTTACACGAACTCCACGGCCAAATATTGTCAAATGGTCTAAGGGATCATTGAAAGAAAGAAGAAAGGAAGGAAATAGGAGGAAGTAGGAGGGGGAGGAGAAAGAAAGGAAATACGTCGAGTGCTTGTCATGTACAATTGCTATCTCCACATTTGTACTTTTCATCCTTTTCCTCTATTCTGTATATTATCTTGCAAATTATATAGCAATAACTTAATTTGTTAAAAAAAAAAAGTTTTGAGTAGTCAAGGAACTTTCTCGAGGTCATATAAAATGAGTTGAAAGAACCAAAATTTGGTAAAAATAAAATCAAGGGTGTGGTCTCAACTCAACATCATCATGCTCATGCTTGGTCCGTGTCTGACTCTTTGTGACTCCATAGACTGTAGCCCACCAGGCTCCTCTGTCTATGGGATTCTCCAGGCAAGAATACTGGAGTGGGTTGTCATTTCTTCCTCCAGGGGAACTTCCCCACCCAGGGATCAAACTTGAGTCTCCTGCAGCTCCTGCATTGTCAGGCAGATTCTTTATCACTGAGCCACCAGGGAAGCCCATATTTGAAACCAGGGAATTCAAACTTGAAACCCATAGGAAAGTGCGGCACGAATTGAAGCAAGAGGTTTGGCCCTTTATACTTCCTGGTAATCAGTTATTGGACAAGGTTGACCCTAAGCAATGGGAGTGGGTGAATGTGTGAGTGAAACAGCAGGTGAGACAAGTCTTTAGAGTAATAGGAATTTCCTAGAGAAGAGGAAAATGGTAAATGACCAGCCAGCACTACACCTGATGAAAGTAGAGAGCTCTGTCTGGCCCTGATAACATCCACTTTCCAACCCCATTCAAATAAAAATAGATCCCGAAATCACCATATTAGTAGGAAGTAGAGTCTTTGAGACTATCTCTCTGCCTCCTCCCATATGTTAAAAAAAACCTGGAGACACTCACTTATCCAGTCAGAAGATCTATCAGTTCAGTTCAGTCACTCAGTCGTGTCTGACTCTTTGTGACCCCATGAATCAGAAGGTCTATGGACATATATATTTATATCATGAAGAAATAAATCAATGAGGGAGGAAAAAGCATAATTATTAGAAAGGTAGAGACATGTTTTTTGTATATGATTTGATTTTCTATACACATAATCAAATAAAATTTTTCTATATAGAAAAGTCAAATAATCAAATAGTTCTATTCAAAGTAATAAAATACAGAAAAATCAGATAGACAAAATTAGAAACTGTATGAAGGTACTAATAGTTACAGGGTCAATATATGAAAATCAGTTCTATATACCACTAGAATCTAATTAGAAAGTATGATATATTGGAGAAACACCTTATTCAGCATAAAAGCAAATATTATACCTAGGAATAAATCTAACATAAATGGGCAAGATGTTCATGAAAATATTCTGAAGCCTTTTTGAGGGCAGTAAGACCTGAGTAAGGATGCAGCTATACCACATTAAAGAACATAAGGACTAAGATTGTAAATATATCAGTCTTACCACTGTAATATAAAATTATATACACACACACACTCCAAGTTGATTTTAAAATGAAATATATTGAGGCTATAAAATAAAACATAATTAAGGCAATTTTGAATTACTGGTTTATTTTCCTACTTTGATGTTGACTTTAAAATGTAACTATAATTATTTCAGGAAAGCATTAGCACAAGGATAAGCAAATGACCAATAGAATCAAAAGAGCATTTATGGAAACAGCACAATAGAGCTGGCATTGAAGATTGAGGAAGTAATTACTTGTGCATATTTAGTTATGCAGAGAACAATGAGGTAAAAACAGATTCTTATTGTACTCTAAAAGTCAACAAGTCCAGATAAGGATTGAAGACCCTAAGGTGATGTGGGACTTTATGAAAACTCTAGAGGAAATTATGGAATAACATCTTTGTGACATTGGTAGAAATGTACACTTTTAAAAAGATATAGAAGCTAAAAGTCAGGAGTAAAATTTGAAAGTAAATGTTCTGTATACATTAAAAAATAACTTACCTGGGTACTCCTTATTGGAGAACTCAGAAGACATTTACTTAGAACCTAATATAGTAAAATAAAAGTCATTGTAAAAGTTACATAAACCTTTCTTAAAGAAATTCATAAGTTATGTATTATGAATTATATATTATATATATATTATGAGTAATACATTATATACATTTTTCACTCTTCTAAAAGTCCATAGGATTTTTACCCCTTTTGAACTCCAAAGAAAGAAAAGAAAGTGAAGTCGGTCAGTCATGCCCAGCTCTTTGAGACCCCATAGATAGTAGCCTGCACCAAGCTCCTCTGTCCATGGGATTTTCAAGGCATTTGAGCTCCGAGCTGACCAGTAATATGCCTTCCCATATTTTCTTAATTTCTTTCCTAAGCAATCTTTTATCTACTTTTAGTCAAATATCTAAGAAGTGAAGACAATGAATAAATTTGCCCTGGATAGTCACCAATTCAATGTTTATATTGTCATCAGAAACAAGTACCAACTATTATCAACATTTTGCAGAGTCCAAGGAAGTGCATATAGGTTTTTATAAAGATTCACAGGATGAATATTAAATTGTCCTTACCAGAAGTTTTTAAAACTACCTATGGGAAAGCAAATATCAATAGGTTTGAAGGTATAAAATTTAGCTGCCAAATTGATATTTTAGAGATAAAAAAGAGGCATTGGCTATCTTTTGAATGTAGATATTTTGTTCTTGATGCAACCAAACTGTGTTGATGAAATACAAAACATTTTAAGAACTATTTTATATTTTAGTAACCTGCATCTAAATCCAGGGTACAGGGAATAACGCACTGACATCCAATACAGAACTGAAAATCAAAGTGTTTGTAATATACTGTTTTAAAGAATGGAAAAATCAGAGTTATTTGTTGTATCAGACTTCACTTCGAATACCAGTTCTTTAAGGAAGTCTTTCCTACAGTGATCACTAGTAGCATGCTATACCTCCCTGTTACATTTTTCACAGGTGAAGATTTCACTGTAACATTTTTCACACTAGTCTCTATGCTCCATGTTGGCAGTGGGAGTCTCTGCATTTGCTCACCATTGAAGCATCAGTTATCATATCCCACAAGATTGCAATCGGACAGATATCTTCTAAGAAATTTGCAAGTATTAACTCATTTGATCATCACCATAATCTTGTAAAGTAAGTACTATTATTTGTCCCTGCTTTAAAGATGAAGAAACAGAAGCAGAAAGTTAGTTTATCCCAGGTTGTACATCTGTTGGCTGGCAAAGACAGGATTTAAATCTAGGCAAGAGACACTTTGTCAACAAAGGTCCATCTAGTCAAGGCTATGGTTTTTCCAGTAGTCATGTACGGATATGAGAGTTGGACTATAAAAAAAGCTGAGCACAGAAGAATTGATGCTTTTGAACTGTGGTGTTGGAGAAGACTCTTGAGAGTCCCTTGGACTGCAAGGAGATCCAACCAGTCCATCCTAAAGGAGATCAGTCCTGGGTGTTCATTGGAAGGACTGATGTTGAAGCTGAAACTCCAATACTTTGGCCACCTGATGCGAAGAGCTAACTCATTGGAAAAGACCCTGATGCTGGGAAAGATTGAGGGCAGGAGGAGAAGGGGACGACAGAGGATGAGATGGCTGGATGGCATCACCTACTCAATGGACATGAGTTTGGGTAAACTCCAGGAGTTGGTAATGGACAGGGAGGTCTAGCGTGCTGCAGTTCATGGGGTCGCAAAGAGTCAGACATGACTGAGCAACTGAACTGAACTGAGTAGAACTTGCCCATGAATGAAGAGGTGATCAATGTTTAGGAGTCCAAGATGGCTGAAAAGTATGGGGTTACTACCAGAAATAAGGGAAGCAAAAGGCAGAAAGAACTCCAGTTCTTTGTATGAAGGTTTCCATAGTCTTTGGTTGAGTCTTGGAATACCAATCTGTACAAGCCTAGGATAAAACTCTTGGAAGTTTGAAAAGGAGCTACTGCAAGAGAAAGTACAATTCCCAGGAAATCAAAACTGAACCATTGCAAAATCTCACATATAGCTGGGAATCAATTATTTTACCTCCTATTAATTGAATAGAGATACCTTGATGCATAGCTCAGGCATTAAATGGAAATGGCCAGGTGGATTGTTTTAGCTGTGGGGCCAAACTAACCTTAGAATAAAGACTACTCCAAGCTCATTTTCAAATTAAAACACACATATACACTTAGAAAGTATGTTTAAGTAGTTTTTGTCTTCATACCTCATCCAAAACCCTTTAAAGAAACACAACACTATTCATCAGTCAACAATGGAATTTCACAATGTCCAGAATCCAGGCAATAATTTTTGGTTATCCAAAGAAATGGAAAAGTTACTACTAAGTTTTTTTTAAAAGTAGTCAATAATAGCAAATCTTGAGATGACAAAATGAAGAATTGTTAGATAAGAATTTTAAAAGAACCATTTTAAGGCTTTAAAGGAAAATGTGAACTTAATGAAAATATAAATAGGAGATATGAAAAACATATATATTGAAGAGTAAATATAGGAAATAAAAATATGCTTTAGTAAATTAATACCAAAGTAGGTATTTCAGAAGGAAAACAAACTAGTGGTCTCAAACATATAGTTAATCATGGCTATCTAAATGAGATACAAAGAGAAAAAAAGAACTGAAAAGAAGAAAAACCTAAGTGATCTATGGGATAGATCTAACAACGTTCGAAATCTATGATAATAGATTTCTGGAAGGAAGGAAGGAATATGGCATCAGAAAAGTGAAATATTTGAGAAATAATATAGAAAATGTACTAACTAGAAAAAAAGTAGGAAACTGTGTGTGTGTGTGTGTGTGTGAATTCACTTTTATTTCAGGGAGGTTTAAACAGTTATGTCAGATCAGCAAACTTATTTGCTAGTTGTATGAGGTATATTTGACATATAAAATTATATTAGTTTTACATATAAAGCATAATGATTCAATGTTTATATGTATTGCAA
The DNA here is from genome assembly GCF_003369695.1 of Bos indicus x Bos taurus. Lineage (NCBI taxonomy): Eukaryota > Metazoa > Chordata > Mammalia > Artiodactyla > Bovidae > Bos > Bos indicus x Bos taurus. The sequence goes on along the minus strand of NC_040102.1, from coordinate 18,260,613 downwards.
AATGATCACACAGTAAATCTAATTACTATTTGTTATCATTCAGTGGCTTCCCTGGTGGCTCAGTGGTAAAGAACCTGAGGAGACGAGAGATGTGGGTTTGATCCCTAGGTTGAGAACATCCCCTGGAAAAGGCAATGGCTTCCCGTTCTAGTATTCTTGCCTGGGAAATCCCATGAACAGAGGAGCATGGCAGGCTATAGTCCATGGGGTTGCAAGCAGGTCAGACACGACTTTTTGACTGAACAACAACAGTCATTCATAATTACAGAACTCATTTTCTTGTGATGGTAACTTGTACGGTTTCCTCTTTTAGCAACTTTCAAATACGCAGTGCAGTATTTTTAACTGAGGATCGCCGTGCCGTGCATTACATCCCCATTACTCATTGATCTTATAACCTGAAGTTTGTACCTTTCACCCATTTCCCCACATGCCCCCTCAGCCCCTTGCCTTTTGGCAACCACCCATCTGTTCTCTGTATCTATGAGGTTCCCCCCTCCCCACATTTCATATATAAGTATTTGGTATTTATCTTTCTCTGTCTGACTAATCCTAAATAACCACACAATATATGGAAATGTGTAGGATGCAGCAGATCCAAGTTTGTATGGCTCAAGAGCCCCTGCCCTGAATCACTGTCCCTACTTCATTAGATCTGTTTATACTGTGAGACTGGCAGGCAGGAGGCTATTTTCCTCATTTACACCTAAGAAATCTGAAGCCTGAAACAATCGGAAACCCTCATGAATGTCCTAGTAGTAGAACTAACACAGCTGTGTTCAGATTGCCTGTCTACTTCTTGCACCACACTGCACCCTCTTATAACAAAATCTATAGATTCAAAGACATGACCAGTATGTCCATTTTATACACATATATTAGAGACATCGGAGAAGGCAGTGGCACCCCACTCCAGTACTCTTGCCTGGAAAATCCCATGGATGGAGGAGCCTGGTAGGCTGCAGTCCATGGGGTCGCTAAGAGTCGGACACGACTGAGCGACTTCACTTTCACTTTCCACTTGCATGCATTGGAGAAGGAAATGGCAACCCACTCCAGTGTTCTTGCCTGGAGAATCCCAGGGATGGGGGAGCCTGGTGGGCTGCCGTCTATGGGGTTGCACAGAGTCGGACGTGACTGAAGCGACTTAGCAGCAGCAGCAGCATTATAGACATAGGCTTATATACGCAAAGAATATCTCTGGAAAAATACAAAGTAATAGGTAAGGAGGAAGATCGTTGCCTTCCAATGCAAAGGGAAACTTAAGTGACTAGAATGCTATGGTCATGTGAAGGGGTCTTCTTTCCACTGTGTATCAGTTTATATATCTCATAAATTATACATCATCTCAAATGTGCCTATATTTCAAAATAAAATTTAAATGATAAGAATAAAACAAAAGTAATTTTATGTCTTGAATTTTAGTCAAATTTGATTGTAAAAAAAGAACTATGTGTACTATAAAAACATAGAAATGAAGATATATCATCATCCTCTTTATATTTATTCAGTCATTTTGTACAGTTGATGTGTAGTTTAAATGCTAAAAATAGCATTGTGCTTGAAATCCTTTACTTTTTCTTAAAATTGGCCTTTTGGCATATAGATTATCCCATTTTGCTCCTTTTTCTTATATATTATTTTTAATGACTGTGTCTTATTCCTTTGTATATTTGTATGATAATTTTTTGGCAGTTATTCCAAACATTGACATTTTTATTGCTCATAATTTTTCACTTTGAAAATAATTAAGTGTGCAATAAAAGTCCTTAATACATAAAACTTTATTTATTTGTAAGTTTATGCTAAGATAAATTCCTTATCTATTCCTATCTTATCTTATCTTATCTTATCTATTCCTTATCTATTCCTATAGATAAATTCCTATAATTTTAATTCCTATGTGAAAATATATAAACATTTTTTAAAATTATTTTGCATCCATCCAACCTGCACTGTATTTCCTCTATTTTAACAATAACCTCACTGTCTGTCTTCCCAGTAGAAGGCCCCATGACATCAGGGACAATTTGTGTCCATTACTGACTTTTCCTTGGTGTCCAGCAGGTGGTAATGGCTGATTTGGGGATTTCCCAAACAATACTGGAGTGGGTTACCATTTTCATCCCCAGATATTACCAATAGATTTCTCCCACTCTATACAATTTCCTTTTCTTTCCTACAGTGGCTGGGAATGTCTCTTTCAGCTAACTTCTTTATTATTTCTTTTTTTTAATTTATTTTTAATTGAAGGATAATTTACAGTGTTGGTTTCTGCTGTACAACAACATGAATCATGTGTACACATGGTCGTATGTATACATCAGTGCTATTCTAATTTATCCCACTCTCTCCTTTCTTCCCTGTGTCCACAAATGCATTCTCTATGTCTGTGTTCTCTACTCCTGCCCTACAAATAGGTTCATATCTACCATTTTTCTAGATTCCGTATTAAATTTTCATCAAGAGTTCATTATTTTACTAGCTTGATAGATGAATATCATATATGTCTTTGATTTTTAATAAGTCCAAAGCTGCCCAATGTCAGTTCCTATTATTTGTAGGCTTTTGTTTTTTCCCTCTCTCTCAAATTATCTACCTATATCCTTTAGTATGTATCTTATCCATTAGAATAAACTCATCATATGTTAAAAATTCTAATCCTTTGACTTTTATATTTCTTTAAAATATATCCTCAATTGCTAACTGCTAATTAATTCAATTTAATTAAAAAGAAAATGTTAATTTTTCAAGTTAATGTTCAGGCAAATGCTACTTCAAGAACATATATATCACAGTCAGAAGAAGCTGCTGCAAGGAGCATATAATTTTAAACATATGGTAGTTATTTTTCCTACCTCATAGCACAGCCATGCTGTTTTTCTCTCACCAGACCAATTAGTTGTTATGCCAAACTATTTTTGTGTATTGTTTAATCCCTTTCTATGGTAACATGATTTTTTCAAAAGTAAAGATAACAGAGACTGGTTAAGAAACTAAAGTCAAATGAAAATACCTTCTTCCATAAAGCATTACTAGTTGGAGCCAAATTAGATTTTGAAAATTATCCAGAATATTAATACAAAAGTGTTTAGAAGTGTGGCCAAGAAGAGAAAAAGAAATCTAACTCCCATGGAGTCCCCATGCCCGTCACACAATAACCAGAACCAGAAGTGCTCAGCTCAGCCTCCCACAATCACAGTTGAGCCCTTCAGCTGGACACTTAAACCCTGTACCCTCTACCTGCAAAAAAACTGAAAATAATAGACCTTAACATGAAGAAAATAAATGCAGTTCTCAGATAAAATAGAAAAGATAGGCATGAAGTGAAGTAAACTTTGTACTATGTTCATGCAAGAGAACTCTTCACATTAAACATGAACAAGAGAAACTTGTAGGCAGCCAAAAATAGTATAATAAATGAAAAAAAAGAAAAAAGACTACAGTCAAGGAGGAAAAATCCATTCTAGATTAAAATAAAACCAAGAGAAGAGGGGGAAAATCATTCTTTGATGTTCTTTTAGTTTAGATGAAATACATGTGGATATAAATTAAGCAGAAAAATATGCCAACATGATGACAAAATGACAGAGAGGGGAAAACACAAATTTCCTAGTGCTAGGAACTGTGGGAGAAAAATAGCATTACAGCACAAATAATAAATACATGAAAAAGAAATACACATTTAAAAATACAAATAGAGAATGATTTGAAATATTCATAGTAAATATAGAGGAAAAGTACCAAGATAGACAATAGGTAATAACTAAATAAATTTAATTATAAAACAATTTAAAAAAGAAATACAAAGTATAGAAAACAAATATGCAAATAGTGTTTTTAAAATGGCATCCAGAAAACACAGTTTTAATGTGGATCATAGTTTATTCAGTGATCAATGAATGAGACTATCTATTTGGGAGAAAAAAAGAAAATTGGAACTCTTCCTCATTTTTTACATAAAATATTTTATAGTTGTAGGCTGTTTTGTTCTGTGAAAGATTTCCAAAAACTCAATAGGTAATGTGAGAATTCTATTAACTTAGCATAATGTTTTGTTGAGCAATATGAGTAGTTCTGTATTTCTACAGAAAAAGGGACTTAAATTAGTTGGAGTTTATAACTTTAAAATTCTTACATTTATGTATCTTAAAGATACATAAAACTAAAAGTATTTTTAGAGTTAAGTAATACATATTCCAGATTCTATCTGCTACAATAGTAAGGAATCAATACTTCATCATAACTGTGAGCCAACATCAATGATCCACAAAGGGTTTAATCTGTAACTACTGTTTTGTTTTACATATTATAGCTGTTTTTATTGACTTGCATTTCAGTGGCAATTAGGTCAACAATCATATAAATAAATGGTTGAAAAATATTATCTAAGATTTTTATTTGACATCTGTACTAATAGGTTTAACTGAATCAAAATGTAGACATTGAACATTCAGGATAGTATTACTATTATTTAAAAAAATTATAAACAGCTGTTCAAACATACATCAGCAAGTATTGAGTCCAGTTTATTACTTGGAGGGAAAAAATGACAAGATTTATACAGTATACATTTTGGGTAAAATGCAAAGAATCAGTCTGCCCTAGGAATATTATAGAACCTCATCCTGAGAGACACTGAGTGACTATCATAAAGCATTTCTCTAATTTATGACCATTTGCTCTAATGTGGGTAAATAACATGACATAGATATTACAGTATTTTTAATACGTTTTGAGATGAATATTCTTAAAAGAACATCAAGATGTCTATTTATTTACTCACTAGGAAATTACACCAAAATTCAACTTATAAAGCTTTAATTTTATTTATTTAAATAGCTGTGTTATAAAATAATTGCATTTTGCTCATAACTGTATCACTGTTATGTAGTTTTCTTACCCTGTCAGTAGGGAAAATCATGGTCCATTATTTAATCAAAATTATATTTAGGGTACTTCTATGTTATATAATTAGGTGTCATTCTAGTGTTTTAAAATTGAATAAAACAATTGATCCAAATATTGTATTTCTATTTGTTAAAGGATTTCAAGTATTTATTATTAAAAGGAAAATAATAAACTCTTGCACATATTTTTTCAATACTAAATCAATAGGATAGATATTACTGTATGCTAGTCTGTGGTAAATCAAGGAAATGAGTGCTTATAGTTCTTCCTGCAAGTAAGGAACTGGGGCTCAGAGATAATGGCCTTAAAGAAACAGTGACAACAGGGTGATATAAACTAAGAAGAAATAGGAAGAATATAAACTGAAATGTGTTTAAATTTAAAAGTCAGAAATAAAAAACAGAAGGAAGGTAAATATGATTGCAAGTTTTGATCATTTATTATATTAAAACAAATATATTCCTCTTGCCCTGCATGTCTTGTTGTTCAGTTGATCATATTAAGCAAAGGTATGTACATTTGCAAGATATGAATACTCAATACTTAGAAGTCAGTGGCTTGAAAGGGCTTTATAATGACATATACTAGATATTTTTCCATATCATAAATTTAATTTCAAAGGAATATGTTATCTATTCCAAAATTTCAAAGATGAAGTCACCGAAGAGCTGCCTGAATTAGAGGTGAGGTTTCATAAAACATCTGTAAAGCTTGTATCTTTTTCACTAGTGTCTTTTGAGTTAAGACTTAGGAAGACCAAATTTCAACATTACTTTCTTTTTACTACTTATCCATATGAGGCAGAGAAGCCGTCAAAAAAGGAAAAAAAATCTTTGAGTGATTATTAGAAACATTTTATTTTAAATATCTACATGGTATTTCTCTGTCCCAGTCATTTTTTTTCTCTTTCTTCTTGTTGCTCATTTCTGTTTATTTTTCCCTGTTGCACTACTTCTTTTTTATAGGGGTATAATTGACATACAAAAAAGTTATCCATGTTTAGTACATACATCTTGATGGGTCTGAAGTCAATATATACCTATGAAACTGCCACCATAAACAATGCTGTAAATATAACCATCCTTTTAAATAATTACACTTGTGAGTACATATTGCTATCTTCACACATGTCAGTAATGAAACTGGTTTGAAAGTTGTAATTTGTTTAAAAGTTTCAAAATGTCACTCTAATGACATGAGGCTTGGCTCAATTAAGTCTCGTTTTAACTCCTGAATCTGACATTTGCCACTGTGTAACTGGATAATTTAATTTACTTAAACTACTGAAGTCTGTTTACTCTAAAGTGGAAATAATGACACCTTTTATAGGATTAGTATGGGGACTAAATTAAAGGCAAATGCTTAACATATAGTAAGAGTTATCGGTTGAATTATATCCCCACAAAATTTCACATGTTGATGTTCTAATCTCCAATACCTCAAAATGTCACCTTATTTGGCAATAGGATCATTAAAGATGTAAGAGTTACCATGATATCATCAAAGTGGACATCAGTCCAGTATGACTGCTCTCCTTATAAAACGGGGGAGACCTGTGCATAGGGACCTGTATGCAAGGAAAGCATCACATGGAAAATGAAGACATGTGATGATTGGCGTGATGCTTCAAATAAGCCAAGAAAGGCAGAAGATTGCCAGCAAACCACCAGAAGCCTGTCAAGGGTCCTGGATTCTCTCTCACAGCCCTCGGAAGGAACCAATGCTGCTGACACCTTGATCTTAGACTTTAGCCTCCAGGGCTGTGAGGCAATACATTTCTGTTGTTTAAGCCACCCAGGTGGTAGTATTGAATACTCTGTTAGACAAACCACACAGTGAAGGGTTTGGGGGCTTGCCAGGTGGCACAGTGGTAAAGAATCTGCCTGCCAGTGCAGGAGATGCAAGAGACATGGGCTCGATCCTTGAGTCGGGAAGATCCCCTGGAGAAGGAAACGGCAAACCACTCCAGTACTCTTGCCTGGAGAATCCCACGGACAGAGGAGCCTGACAGGCTATAGTCCATTGGGTTGCAAAGAGTCAGACGTGACTGAGTGACTGAGCACCCACACACACAGTGAAGGATCAGCAAATCTTCATGTCTGGGAGTTGTTCTACTACTGACCACCAGATGATTCAGACCTTTGAGTTTCATAAAATATCACATAAGATCATCTAATTAGTTTTCAAAAAATCACAAAACTGAGAAATTTATGATTAATGAACAATAAAATTTCTAGTTGCCTTATGTTTCCACATTTTTATATTATTATATCACTTATATATTATTCCTGGATAGGAAAAGATGTTCCCAGCATCATATTTATGTAAAACAGCAAAATTTTATTATGTCCTAATGGAAGCCAAAATGATATTCTGTATTTTAACAACAGCTCATTTATTTAAATGTATATTTATAAACAAAGTTACTTGAATTATTATATAAATATCTTCCAAAATATAAATTTAAATATGTGCATTTTAAAGTTATTTCTGAATAATTTCAAGACATATTCTTTGCTTTTTTAAGACACACTATTTTTGGAAAAGTGTAACCTAAAAAAAAAAGTGCATTTTATATCTTTTGCCAACCTTGAGGCTATGAAAAGAAACTCTCATTTAAATTGCAATATTGTGAAACTGGAGGCCTTCAGGCTGAAGAAGGATTCCAAAAAACATTATGGAAAATTCAAGCATTTATTGGCTATGCCAGCTGGGAAGGTTTCTTGATTGAATGGTGTTTGGAAAGCAGCAGAAATGTACTGTCAAATGTATAAAAGTCAACATCTCTCTAAGAGGGAAGACAAGAATGGGATTGGTATTTTATTACATACTTTCCTATGAGGTATTTTAAAGTAGCTGCAACATAGCATTTATATGACCTGAATGCAGGGTAAATTGGTAATTTTCAAGAGGACTCCTCATTGGAAATGACTTCTAAGAGTGAAATCAAGCTAGCATCAAAGCATTTTCTGTCATTATTACTCCTTACTAGCATGGAGAGAAACACACAGCCCAGTTCCCTCAGGAGCTTAACATCTAGCAAGAAATCCACTTTGCCATCATTTGAGTAAATTATGTAATGAGAACAGGCATGTGTCAGGATAATTCATTGTTTGGGGAGATACAGAAAGTAGCAGTAAGATAACCCTCTGTGATATCTTGATTTATAATAAATATGCATTCGGTCTCGTCCCCATTTCTGGTGTGGAGCTCCTAAAGTCTTTGGAATTTCTTCAGTGATAGGAGACATAATGGTATTTTTGTTTCTTTAATGAGGTGACTTTTGGAAACCCCTAACCAAGTTTTCCAGGAGACTAAGTGGGTAAAGAATCCACCTGCAATGGAGGAGACACGGGTTGGATCCCTGGGTCAGGAAGATCCCCTGGAGGAGGGTATGACAACCCACTCCAGTATTCTTTTTCTTGAAGAAGCCCTTGGGCAGAGGAACCTGGTGGGCTACAGTCCATTGGGGTCACAAAGAGTCAGACATGACTGAAGCAACTGAGCACAACCAGGTGGTTAGAGGGTTGGCACCTCCAGTCTCAGTCCTGCCCCCAGCCTCTATGTATAGAGAGGAGCTGGAGGTTGAATTGATTGCCATGGACCAATGATTTAATGGTTCATGCCCATGAAACGAAGTCGCCACAAAAACCCAAAAGGAGAGGGTGCAGAGAGCTTCCAGTTGGTGAACACATGGAGGGTCTGAGAGAATGGCCCATCCAGAGAGCATGGGAGCCCTGCGCCTGATGATGGTTTCCGAGAAGCACTGGGTGGTGTATGAGGAAGTCCACCCTGCCCCCCCCCACACACACACACTGGAACTGGGTCCAGGAACCCTAAAGTACCCTTGTTATTTGGAAACTAAATGTGAGGACAGTAGGGACCTGATAATCATTCATTAATTCATTTTAAAATATGCACCGAGACTTGTCCAATGAAAAGCACAGATGAGTACACGATTATGAATAAAGAAAATAAAAGTGTCTGCTTCCATAAGATGCATCTGCTATGAAAGACAAGTGATAAAACATTATATAATCTACAAATTCTGGAATTCTGTAAAGGAAGCAAAGTAGATATATTAATAGTGAATATTGAGGGCCTGAAAGAAGGGAAAGAGTTGTTTTGATTTTTGGTCAAAAGTCTCAAAGGGAGAGTAATATTGAGATTGGGACCTGAACCAATGAAGAGGCAGGACTTGAAAACAGCAGCTGAGGAGTGTTCAAATCTCTGAAGAAAACATGTAGAAACCCTAAGATGGGAAAGAACTTGCTGTGTTTTCTGAGAAGAGGGCAGTAAGTTAGAGATTCAATAGGTTCCAAAGTACAGAAGTCGGCATTATAGGGCATGATAGGATTTTAACTTTAAAGTATTGAAATGAGATTGAAAGAGTTTTACAGCAGGAAGATTTTTTAAGCCTATTAGTTGTCTTTTTTTTTATTTAGGTCCTGTGTGGAGATTCCTTCAAAGGAAGACTTGAGATTCAGTGGGAGATGGGTGAGTAGACTACCACAGAGGTGGAAGACCAGTGATAATCGTTTGAACCAGGGTGATCAGGTGAAAATACTGGAAACATTAATGTGTTCATGCAGGTGAAATAAACAAAAACATTTAGAACTGGTTTGGGGGAATGAGCACACGCCCTAAGAGTAGTCATTCAAAAATCAGGGAGAAACATTAGCCAATATGAATACAATTTCAGCTCAAGAGTGCTTGTCCTGTACTATTAATACATGTTTAAAATACAAGGGTGTTGCAAGTGGAATCTGAGTTTTGGTAGTCTTTCTGATAATTAAAGGAGTTAAGCCATTCCAATAGGCAGCCATTATACTTAGAGCATACACCTATGGTTTTCATCTCTTCTCATTTTCAGTCCAGTTCTCACCAGAGTTTAACAAAGTTAGCTGATGGAAAAGTGAAGTTCTGACGATTACCATCTTCAGTCTTGATAATTTACTTCTTGCAAAAATTGTTAGTTGTGTTTCTAAGATCTCTCTGCTGTTTGTTTGTTTTTAGTTTTATTTAGTTGCATTTGAATTATGTATGACTGGGTTATCTAAGCAAATTTAGTTACTTGAAAACCAAAATTCTTTTTAAGGTGCTTTACATACCTATAATCAGAACATGGAACCAATATTCCAAGTAAGACTAATGGCAAATACTGGTATAAGGATTCTAGGAAATACCACCAGTGCCTTCTCTCAAAGAGTGTATGAGCATGGATGTCCTTTTTAATTTTGATGGGATTCAGACACCTTGACAATTATCTAGAATGGATTTATAGAAAATATTGTGCAGAATACATATAAAATTCAAGACGACTAATATGACCGTTTCTTTTGAAAATATGGGGAACTATAAAGATTGAGTATTGTGGTTTGTGTTCTCACATTGATTTCCTGATGGCTTAGCTTTTAAAAATATTGCCTTCAACCAGGGTTTAGAAAATCTTTGCTTTTTGTTGCTTTGTACTTTTTAAAAACTACTTTATCAGCCACAGAATTGCTCCTTTTGTGTGAAGAGTGAGCTTCTGTGTTGTTACTTGGCAAATGGTTTCCATTTCCCTTCTATTATTAATCAGGAGATGTTAGGGTGCTGGGGAATTCATGGTAAAGACATTAGATCTTCATCAAATATTCACCAAGTGCCCACTTGATTTCAAAGTGGCACAGGATTTCTTTGGGATTCTGCTCTGGGAATTACTGAAAATATGGTAAATAATGGTGTCTAATTCAGAATTATTGTGATGATTGTATGAAATAATATGTATTAGGGGACTTATTTAGCATGATCATTTGCTATTTGTAATTGTTCAACAAAGATAAACATAAAATAATTAAAAGCTACTTTGGTTGTTACAATATTACACAGATTAAAAAATTCACAATCCTTTGGGTGACAAGGTAGAAAAAAAAAAAAATAGGAAAAAAATCTGAAGGACTCTTGGCCAAAAGATGATCAAGTTTTTACTAAAGAAATGTTTGTGAAGTTGGATAGGAGAATTAGCAGATTGTGTGACTGCCTGGAGGGTGTGAAATGAAGAAATGGGATGAAAACGGATCCCAGAGTGGTCTGGATTGCTTGGTGGATGGTGCTGCCCCTTCTGTGTTGGGTTGAAAACACGAGTTTAACAAAGTTTTGCTTTCAGTGACACTGCAGGTACGCTTCAATGACAGCATCAGCAAAGACTTCATTCTTTTTTTTTTTTTAATTTTTTAAATTTTATTTTATTTAACTTTACAATATTGTATTGGTTTTGCCATATATCAAAATGAATCTGCCACAGGTGTACATGTGTTCTTCACAGCTTTTTCTATGAAGACCCAAGGTGAGTACAAGCAATCATCTATGAGTATCTGTCATTTATTGACCTTTTTAAAAGTGCATGTTCTAGCATTTTTTCAGGTACCAGTTTTGCATTTGCTTCTTTTTTTCATGTTTACATGTTAAACCTGCTTGTAATAATTGGTAATATTAAGTAATCATATGAAGCTTGTGATGACCGTCAATGTTTGGAGGATTGGAAAAACAATCTGTGATTTTATTGGAGGATAGGATAAAGAAAGAGAAGAGAGGCCTTTATTGACTGTCCTGTAAACTTAAAACTGCTGTCAACTTACCATGTGAAAAATTAATCATCTAATTTTTTAAAGACACAATATTGAAAAAAAGTATTTTAACTAGAGTAACTTTTTAATGAAAACTGATGTCTGCACATATTCTAGTAGAAAGTGAATGTATATTAGTCAACAGTAATTTAATTTTCAAAAATATAATTTCTCATTGTTTCCATACGGTATAAAAAGACTTTCTTCTTTGAAATTGTCTCTTATATGACTAAGTAACTGATAAGATTCACAATTTAGCTTCTACTGGAGAAATCAGCAAAATGCTGTTATTGAAATCATGTCTTAATAGAACTTCTGAGTTCTGAGTCCCTATTTCTTCTCGGTCCTTCTTCTTACCCTATTTCTTGGTTTCTGTCTCTCCCTCTCTCCTCAAATATTGAGTCATAGTCCAGATAAAACAACTTAAATATAAAGAAAATACAGTTCCCCTGATAAAAAGATGTCAAAATCTCACCCATAATTAACATTTGTCTCTTTGTCACAGGTCCTAGGAGGAAGGTTAGGTAAAAATCACAGGATTGGGGATAAATAGAAAAAATTGGCCAGTAATCACTGGGGTTGGTTGCTCACAATCAGCACTCAACAAAACTTAGTCAAAGTGGGTAAAATAGAGAAATATAAAGTAATATTTTATGGTTTGTGTTCTCACATTGGTTTCCTCATGGGTTGGCTTTTAAAACCATTGTTTCAACCAGCATTTAGAACAGCTTTGCTTTTTGTTTCTGCCTACCTTTTTAAAAACTACTTTATTAGCCATAAAATTATGGCACAGGATTTATTTGGGATTCTGGCTCTGACCTTTTCTGCAAATGTGGTAAATAGTGGTGTCTAACTCAGAATTATTGTGACAATTGCATGCAATATTTAAAAACTACTTAGGTTGTTACAATATTACAATAATTTAAAACTTCACAATCTTTGGGTGACAAGGTAGAAAATAAAGGATAGGAAAGGAATCTGAAAGAGTCTTGGCCAAGTGATGATCAAGTTCTAACTAGAGAAATATTTGTGATATTGGGCTTTAGAATGACCAGATGATGTGTTTATCTGCAGTGTCTGAGATGAGGAAATGGGTTGCAAACAAGGAGATCCTAGAGTCTGTCTGGATTACTTGGTGAATAATGCTGCCCGTTCTGTGTTGAGTTGGAAAAATGCACTTTAACAAAGTTTTGCTTTCAGAGACACTGCAGGTAAGTTTTCATGGAGCCATCTGCAAATACTTCATTCCTCACACCTTTTTGTCTGAAGACCCAAGGTGAGTACAAGCAGCCATCCAAGACTGTCTGTCATTTATTGACCTTTATCAAAGTGCATGTTCTATAAAACTATAACATCTTTTAGATGCTGCTGTTCTGTTTAGTTGTTATGTTCATATTTACATTAAACCTGTAATAATTGGTAATATTAGATGATTTGTGAAGTTTGTGATGATTATCAATGTTTGGAGGATTGGAAAAATAATCTGTGATTTTGTTGGGGAATAAAAGAAAGGAATTAAAGAGAGGAGAAGCATTTATTGATTGTTCTATGAACTTAAATAGCTGTGTACTCTCCATGTAAAAAAAATTAAATCATACATTTTTTCAGTTAAAGACATGAAATGGAAAAAGGGATGTTAGCTAGTTACTTTTTAGTGAAAGCTGGTATCTAGAGATATGCTAGGAGAAGTTTGAGGTATATTAGTGAAGAGTAATTTAATTTTCATAAATGAGTTTTCTTAGTATTGTTTCCAGATGGTTTAAGTAGATTTTAATCTTTGAAATTATCTCTAATATGACTATGTAACTGGTGTGAGTCACAGTTTAGTTTCTGCAGAAAGGAGCAAATAAATATTATTGAAATCATATATTCTTAGAACTTCTATGAGTTCTAAATCTCTATATCTTCTCTGTCCTTCACCATCCCTTTTTTCTCGGTTTCTGTCTCTTCTGAATTACTGGACCATAGTTCAAACAGTTGCATGGAGTGATATGTTTAGGGGACTTTTTTGGCATGATCATTTGCTATTTGTAATCATTCAACAAAGCATAACATAGAAAACTTAAAAGTTACTTTGATGTTATAACATTACAAAGATTAAGAAATATCATAATCCTTTTGGTGACAAAGTAGAAAATAAAAGATATGAGAAGAGTTTGAAAGACTCTTGGCCAGGAGATGATCAAGTTCTAACTAGAGAAATGCTTATAAAGTTGGGCAATAGCAATACCAAGATGGTGTGACTGTCTGGAGGGTGTGAAATAAAGAAAAGGGATGAAAACGGGGGATCCCATAGCCTGTCTGGATTACGTGGTGGATGGTGCTGCCCCTTCTGTGTTGGGTTGGAAACACGAGTTTAACAACGTTTTACTTTCAGTGACACTGCAGGTAAGTTTCAATGGCAGCATCAGCAAAAGCTTGATTCCTCACGCCTTTTCCTCTGGAGACCCAAGATGAGTTCAAGTCGTCATCTATGACTGTATTTCATTTATTGGCTTTATTAAAGTGCATGTTCTATAAACTATAACATCTTTTACTTGACAGTTTTGTGTTTGCTTGTTTTGTACATATTAAATTGTTCGTAACAATTGGTAATGTTAAGTGATCATATGAAGCTTCTGATGAATGTCAGTGTTTACAGGATTGGAAAATAATCTGTGATCTTACTGATGGAAAGAGAAAGAAAGAGAGGCCTTTGTTGACTGTCCTATAACCTTGAAACAGCTGTCTACTTTCCATGTGAAAAAATTAAATCATGCAGTTTTTCAGTTGAAAGACATCATATTGAAAAGAGGATTGTTAACTAGTTACATTTTGGTGAAAGTTGATGTCTGAAGATATACTAGTAGAAGTTGAAGGTATACTGCTGCTGCTAAGTCACTTCAGTCATGTCTGACTCTGTGCGACCCCAGAGACGGCAGCCCACGAGGCTCCCCCGTCCCTGGGATTCTCCAGGCAAGAACACTGGAGTGGGTTGCCATTTCCTTCTCCAATGCATGAAAGTGAAAAGTGAAAGTGAAGTCGCTCAGTCGTGTCTGACTCCTAGTGACCCCATGGACTGCAGCCTATTAGGCTCCTCAGTCCATGGGATTTTCCAGGCAAGAGTACTGGAGTAGGGTGCCATTGCCTTCTAGTGAAGAGTAATTTAATTTTCCTAAATAGGTTTACTTATTGTTTCCAGATGGTGCAAATAGATTTTCTCTTTGAAATCATCTCTTATATGACTGAGTAACTGGTAAGAGTCACAAATTAGGTTCTGCTGCAAAAATTAGAAATGAAATATTATTGAAATCACATCTTCTTAGTTTAGTGAGTTCTAAATCCCTATTTCTTCTCTGTCCTTCTCCATCCTCGTTTCTCAGTTTGTGTCTCTTCCTCTCTCCTCAATTATTGGGCCAAAGTTCAGATAAAATAACTTAAATAAAAAGAAAATACAGCTCCTTTAATAAAGAGTTGTCAAGATCACATCCACAATTCCATTCCTCCCTTTGTCACAGGGATCAGTGACAAGGCCAGGTAAAAATCAGGATTGGCAATTAAAAAAAAAAAAAAAAAAAAAGACCACTAATCACTGGGGTCTTTTGCACACAATTAGCACTCAGCACAAGTTAGTCAAAGCAGGAAAATAAAGAAATGCAAAGTAGTTTTTTTATGGTTTGTGTTCTCACATTGGTTTCCTCATGGCCTGGTTTTTAAAACTGTTGCCTTCAACCAATGTTGAGAATAGCTTTGCTTTTTGTTTCCTTCTACTTTTTAAAAAAACTATTTTATGAGATAAAATTGCTTCTTTGATTCCTTATAGATATTTTGGATGAAAAGTGAACTCTCATGTTGATTATTACTTGGCAAATGCTTCCCTTCTCCTTACTTCATTATTCAGGAGGTGTTGGGTGCTATGGAGTTCATGATAAAGACATTTGACTTTCATCAAGTATTAACCAATTGCCTACTTGATTTCAAAGTGGCACAGGGTTACTTTGTGGTTCTGGCTCTCTCATGTCCTGCAAATGTGGTAAATAATGATGTTTAACTCAGAATTATTGTGAAAATTGCATGGAGTAGTATGGGTTTGGGGACTTATTTAGAATGGTCGTTTGCTATTAGTAATTATTCAACAAAGCATAACAGAAAATTTAAAAATTAACTTTGGTTGTTATAATATTATAAAGATTGAAAAATAATCACAATCGTTTTGGTGAGTAGGTAGAAAATAAAGGATCTGGATCAGTCTGTCTGGATTACTTGGTGGATGGTGCTGCCCCTTCTGTGTTGGTTGAAATATGAGCTTTAACAAAGTTTACTTTCAGTGACACTGCAGGTAGGTTTTCATGGAGGCATCGCAAAGATTTCATTCCTCACACCTTTTCCTCCGAAGACCAGAGGTGAATACCAGCAGTCATCCATGACTATGTCATTTATTGGCCTTCTTCTAGAAAATATAACAACTTTTAGGTACCAGTTTTGTGTTTGCTGGTTTTGTTCATGTTTCCGTATTAAAGTTGCTGTGATAATTGGTAATATTAAGTGATCAGATGAAGCTTGTGATGGTTGTCAGTGTTTGGAAGATTGGAAAAATAATCTGTGATTTTACTGAGGGTAGGAGATAGGCAGTAAAGAGAGGAGAAGCATTCATTGACTATTCCATGAACTTGAACAGCTGTTGACTCTCCATGTGAAAAAATTAAATCATACAGTTTTTCAGCTTAAAGACATAATATTGGAAAGAAGGATTTTAACTAGAGTAACTTTTTAGTGAAAGTTGATGTCCGCAGATATTCTAGTAGAAGTTCAATGTATATTAGTCAACAGTAATCCAGTTTTCATAAATAGTTCTTCTTATTGTTTCCATATGGTATAAAAAAGACTTTCTTCTTTGAAATTGTTTCTTATATGACTAAGTAACTGGTAAGATTAACAGTTTAGATTCTGCTGCAGAAATTAGTGAAGAGATGTTATTCAAATCACATCTTAATAGAACTTCTATGAGTTCTAAATCCCTATTTATTCTCTATCCTTCTCCACCTCTTTTTTCCAGTTCCTGTCTCTCCCTCTCTCTGGAAATACTGGGCCAAATTTCAGGGAAAATAAATACAAAGAAAATGCAGCTTCTTAATAAAGAGATGTCAAAATCCCATTCATAATTCCACTGGTCTGTCATGGGCCCCAGTGGCAAAGCCAGGTAAAAAAATCACAGGATTGGAGATAAATAAAATATGACTGCTAATCACTGGGTTTGTGGCACACAATTAGTGCTCAACACAGGTTAGTTCACGTGTGGAAAACAGGGAAATAAAAAGATAGTGTTTTATGTTTCATGTTCTCACATTGATTTCCTGATGGCTTGGCTTTTAAAACCATTGCTTTCAACCAAAGTTGAGAGTATCTTTGCTTGTTTCTTTCTACTATATTAAAAGCTACTTTATCAGCCATAAAATTGCTCGTGCAAATCCTTATAGATATTTTAGGTGAAAGTGAACTCTGTGTTGATTGTTACTTGGCAAATGCCTTCCCTTCTCCTTGTCTTTAATCACGAGGTGTTAGAGTGCTGGGGAGTTCATGACAAGACATTGGACCTTCATCAAGTACTTACCAAGAGTCTGCATGATTTCAAAGTGGCTCATGGTTTCTTTGGGTTCTGGCTCTGGCATTTTCTGTAAATATGGTAAATAACGATGCCTAACTCAGAATTATTATGACAATTGCATGGAGTAATATGTGTTTGGGGACTTATTTAGCATGGTTATTTGCTATTTGTAATCATTCAATAAAGCGTAACATAGAAAACTTAAAAGCTACTTTGGTTGTTACAATATTACAAAATTAGAAAAATCATAATCCTTTTAGTGACAAGGTAGAAAATAACGAGTCACAGAGTTTTTGCCAGGAGATAATCAAGTTCTAACCAGAGAAATGTTTGTGAAGTTGGGCAGTAGAATTACCAGACAGTCTGACTGTCTGGAGGATGTGAGATGAAGAAACAGGATGAAAATGGGATCCCAGAGTACAACAGTCATCTATGACTGTCATTTATTGACTGTTATTAATTTCCATGTTCTATAAACAAAACATCTTTTCAGTACTATTTTTTCCCTATTGTGTTTGTGTTCATATTAACCTGCCTGTAATACTTGGTAATATTAAGCAATCACATGGAATTTGTAAAGATTGTCAATGTTTGGTGGATTGAAAAATTAATCTGCGATTTTATTGGGAAATGAGAGAAAGCAAAGAGAGGAGAGGTATTTATTGAGTGTCATATAACTTGAAACAACGGCTCTCCATGTATAAAATTAAATCATACAATTTTTCAGTTTAAAGACATAATGTTGAAAGGAAGGATTTTAACTAGAATTACCTTTTAGTGAAAGCTGGTGTATGCAGATACGCTAGTAAAAGTATAGTAGTCAAGAATAATCTAATTTCCATAAATAGGTTTCCTGATTATTGTTTCCAGATGGTATAAATAGATTTTCTTCTTTGAAATTATCTCTTATATGACTAAGTAACTGCTAATATTCACAGTTTCGTTTCTGCTGCAGAAATTAACAAAGTGATGTTATTGAACATGTCTTAATAGAACTTCTATGAGTTCTGAATCCCTATTTCTTCTCTGTTCTTCTCCATCTGTGTTTCTGACTCTCCCTCTCTCTGGAAATATTGAGCTAAAATTCTGGTAAAAAAAAAAAAAAACTTGAATGCAAAGAAAATATAGCTCCTTTAATTAAGCGATGTGAAGATCATATCTATAATCCGTTTGCCTATAGGGCCCATTTGGCAAGGCCAGGTAACATAGAATTGGAGATAAATTTTAAAATGGCCTCTAATCATTAGGCTTGTTGCCCACAGTCAGCAGGCAACACAGTTAGATAAAGTGGGGAAAATAGGAGAGGGGGTCACAAACCCTCCAAGGAGAGGTCTTCAAAGGAGGCTCCCTAGTATGTCCTGTGGTCTCTGTTTCAGCAAGGGACAAGACAGGACTAAGTGGGAAGTCATCATCTGCTTCTCAGAGCCTCCGGCAGGGTCTATCTGAACCAACTCTCTGCAGATGGAGTTGGAAACTCAGCAAAGAGCCTCTAAGTTTCTTGGCTTTTTAAGGAGTCTGTCAGTGGAGTATAATGGTTATGCTGCAGGTAGTCTTGTCTATCAGTTGCTCCTTCTGTTCCAGCAACTCATGTTGCCAAATAAATTTCTTATCTAAAGTAATGCTCTTGGTTTATCACTCTGAGACACACACAGTCCTACAGAACATGTACTAATCTGTAGTTAGTACCGATTCCCTTTTGGTTATGACATGAGTTAGGTTAAATAAAATGTCTTGGTCTTACTTTCTTCTTTAGGATAAGTCAGCAAAGGTTTTCTGTGAAGTACCATTTCTGAAGATGCTCCACCTGTGGGTGCAAAATGCTCCACAAACACTGTGGTCTTAGGGATTCACACTGCACATGGCGTTCTAAAGGCTCTGTGAGGATCGTCAAAAACAGTATTAAAAAAAGGAGAAAGCTTAGCTTGTTCAGCTTGGTTTTTTCAAACCGTTTAATGAGGTGCCATACTTTTATCTACTATCACAGAAACACTGAGATAGAAGATCATTGAAAATACCTTTTAGAGGTAAATGTTTATGAGAATTTTTCCAAGTCCTCTGCAGAAACAAGGTATGCCTTAGTGAAGACTCTTAATTGCAACAAACAAGAATCTAGCCCAATTAACTTAAAAAGAAAAGAAAATTCAGTAGATTACTTGAATTTGGGATGAAAATAAAGAGAAAGAATGTTGCAGAGTCTCAGGAATAAAATAAACCCTTGGATAAGCACTAGAAACCCTAAAATAAGCACTTGAATAATAACAAAGTTCTATCTCCATCTTCTATCTCTCATTTCTTCTCATGCACGCCTAAGCCTGGCATTATCTTCTTTCTTAGTCCACATGATTGAAAGCTTGATTACAACAAATTCCAAGTTTACATGTTCCCATTCAGTCTCCTGGAGAAACCCTCCATACACTTTTTCTGGCTCCATAATGACATTTTTGTGAAGAGAGCTGATTGCCCAGCTTGAGTCAAGGACCCATCCCTGGGCATATTGCCTGTTATAAGATAAATAAGGTCCTCTTATAAAAACATAAAAACATGTATTGTAACATATTTGTAACATTTTTATTATGTTATTTTATTATATATATATATATTCATATGATCATATTATATATATATATATTTATTATATTATAAACACATTATTTTGACATGTAAATAGAGCAAGGAAAAGTAAGGTGATTCCCAGAAATGGGGTAGTGAACTGGACAC
Organism: Bos indicus x Bos taurus; assembly: GCF_003369695.1. NCBI lineage: Eukaryota > Metazoa > Chordata > Mammalia > Artiodactyla > Bovidae > Bos > Bos indicus x Bos taurus. The sequence continues at coordinate 18,240,792 of NC_040102.1, read as the reverse complement.
AGAACACAATAGCTGTAAGCATTTGTTCAGTTCATGGTGTTCTCACGACAGGAATACTGAAGTGGTTTGCCATTGCATCCAGTAGTCATGTATGGAAGTGAGAGTTGGGCTATAAAGAAAGATGAGCACCAAAGAATTGATGCTTTTGGACTGTGGTGTTGGAGAAGACTCTTAAGAGTCCCTTGGACTTCAAGGAGATCCAACAAGTCCATCCTAAAGGAGATCAGTCCTGGGTGTTCATTGGAAGGACTGATGCTGAAGCTGAAGCTCCAATACTTTGGCCACCTGATGTGAAGAACTGACTCATTGGAGAAGACCCTGATGCTGGGAAAGATTGAAGGCGGGAGGACAAGCGGACAATGGAGGATGAGATGGTTGGATGGCATCACCAATTTGATGAACATCAGTTTGAGCAAGCTCCAGCAGTTGGTGATAAACAGGGAAGCCTGGTATGCTGCAGTCCATGGGGTCACAAAGAGTCAGACATGACTGAACTGAACTGCATACACATAAACAGTGATCAATGATATTAATTGTTTAATTTGCTATTTTTGCTATGCATGCAATCTTCCCTTCTGGATATTCTGTGCTTCATTGCTGACCCAGTCGATTTCCTAGAAATCTAAATCTTGTGAGATTTGTTTCTGCCTTGCTTTTTCCAGCCAACTTTGTTCTGAAGTATAAACTACAATTTTGTCTCAGAACACCATCACAATTTCTGGGGCCAACTACTTAAGTGCTATAAAGAAAGGTCCAGACCCCTGAATTGATTACATGCTTTTTCCTATTTTAGTTTACTCTTAAAAATATCACTGTTTATTCCTGCTTGGATTTCCATGAGAATAAATATCTATTTTCTTTCTTGTCAAATTTCCTGAATACCTTCTTTGGCTCCACACTCATTGATTCTGTCCCCTAAGAGAGCAAATTTTAAATTTATCATCTAAATTCTGACATATGAGAGTAAAAGTGTGCGTTATTAACTAATAGTTATGCCAGGGCTGCAGACATATAGTGAATCTGTCCTAAGAAAAAGAGGTTGAATGATTACTTTTATGGACTTTAACTCTACAGAGTATTGCTATCTATTCAGTCTTTCACTAGACCTTCTGTTCCAGTCAATATCTGCTCAATCTTTGACTAGAACTTCTGTTGTTAACAGTCATTTAAAATTTTATAACCCTAATTATAATAACTGCATTTATTGACTTATAAGACATATAAAGGATTATGCTAATCCTATATATGCAATTGATTTATCCTCATGTGAAATACTACTAAATGTTTACTATAATTGTGGCTGTTTTTATATATGAAATAGTATTGCTTAGAAGTTAGTTCTTTGGTGCCAAGTTTATTCCTATAGTTTGTGGTGTTGATGTTTAATGGATTTTGAAGAAATTGAGAGAATTTTCGGTTGGATTATTTCTGAGACATATTCTCTCCCTCTAATGAGATAAATAAAATGGTTCCTAACTTAGAAACCAATTGTGCAACTTGCTTGGATAGATAAGAGAGTAGGTAAGAACCCCCAAGTGGGTGGTAAAACTCATGTGGCAGACACCGTCTCAAGGAAAAGTAATTCAATAGTTTTATCAAGGATAGCAAGAAATGGTGTGGACCATATGACCAGGGCCAGAAAAAAAGATTATGCTGGCTACACCAACGTGAAAGTCCATAGGCGGTACTTGAAGCTGAAGGAAGAAGAAACAGGGACTGCAGAGACAAAATAAAACACTGCCTCAGTTGAGGAGTATAAAAATATTATCCAGAGCAAGAGAGTGTTTTTTGATGATCCTACTAAGTCAGACGTCTTGCTGACCATCCCTCAGACCCATGGCCCAGACTCATCCCACAAAACCTGCCACGTTGCTGGTTTGTGTCGGACACACAGAGCTTTCCTGTTTCACTCCTCATGGATTAGTACCTGCCCATATGTGAAGATTTTATATGTCATTTCCTTTTCTTATTGAACATATATGTTAATTTTCAAGCGGACTTACAAAAGAGAAATTTTTTTTTTATCATTCATAGACAAAATTTACTATTTTACTTTTTTGTAAACTTAGCATTTTATCACCACTTATTAGCTCTATGACCCTGTAAAGTTATTCAGTCCCTGTGTCTTAGTCTTCTCATGAATAAAGTGGAGTGCTATTTAGCAAAAGAGAAATCTTTTAAAGTACTCTGACGATTGTGTTGCCAGTCAACATGTATGCAGTTCATCTCAACACTGTTTCAGATTCAAATTTGATGAGCATCCTGGCCATGTTATGAGAATGGGATTTATTTCCGCCATCATGTTATATTCAAAGGGGTTTCACAGACAAGTTGCATAACTAAATTTGTCTCTTCCTTAAAATATACCATAGTGAACTGCATGCTTAAATCAGAACACCAATACCCCATATCCTTACTTTTGAATTCAGTTCAGTTCAGTTCAGTCACTCAGTCCTCTCCGACTCTTTGCGACCACATGAATCGCAGCACGCCAGGCCTCCCTGTCCATCACCAACTCCCAGAGTTCACTCAAACTCATGTGCATCGAGTCGGTGATGCCATCCAGCCATCTCATCCTCTCTTGTCCCCTTCTCCTCCTGCCCCCAATCTCTCCCAGCATCAGGGTCTTTTCCAATGAGTCAACTCTTCACATGAGGTGGCCAAAGTATTGGAGTTTCAGCCTCAGCATCAGTCCTTCCAATGAACACCCAGGACTGGATTTTTGAATTAGTATGTGGTAAAACGAAGTGAAAAATAGTCAGGAATAACATATGTGAGTATTTGAAACAATTTTCAAGTGAGGAGGAACACAAAAATCCCTCCTTTCTTTGAAAGACATTAAATTCAGTTTAGTAGTTTAAAGCTATCTTTCAGCAATTGTGTTTTAGTATATGTTATTCAGCAACTTTTCATCAAAATATTTCACTTTTCACTTGGTGAGTCCCTATAAACATTGTTTAAGAATTAAATCTAAATAGTAATTCACATTTTTAGAAGGAACTATATAAATGCCAGCAGTCTTGTCTAATTTATTAAAGAAGTTTTACTGGATAAATGCATGTAACAAGTAGGAAATAGAGATTATTTCAGGTATTACCCTGAAGAGACATGTTCACTACAGAGCAGGGATTGTATCTTTAATTAGCATCGAGTTTTATATAGATAGCATCAGAAATAAATAGCAAAAAAAAACCCCAAGTATTTGAATTCTGAAGATGTTTAATACTTTATTATGGCCACTTGAGATTAGACAAAAGATATCAAAAAATCTAAGAATGTCTCTTGGTACATCCTCTCCCAAAGCTCGAAATGTCTTATGGTCCTTAGTCCCACTATCTGACTCTGAAGATCAGCACTGTCAAGGAATTTGCCCATAATTGTGCAATAACTAAATCCAGTTTTGCTTCAATGTACGTATAGCATTTTTTCCACTCTCTTGTGTGAAGTCATAAATGTTATGTGTTATCTATAGGCAACCTATTCTGCTGGTTTGCCATTTTTAAAATACATCAAGTATTTTATTTCCAACAAGATCCTAAGTTCCTGGAGAGAAAACACTGCCTTCTACTCATTTCAGCATGTCCCCCTAATACCTGGCACAATCTTGGAAAAAAAAATAGAAGAAAATGGATATCAATCATTGTAACACTGTATTCATTTAGGTCACAAATATTCACGGAGCACTGGCCATATGAATGAGCAGTGTTTCAAGCACTGTGGATACAGCAGCAAATAAACGATGCTTTTATGGAGTGTATCACTTATCAACTCCTTTGTTTCAAAGATCTTATTGAACACTGACTAGACACCAGGTACTGTGCTCTTAGTAAGAATATAAAAGTGAAAATTTAATCCATTTCATATTTCAAGAAACTTTTAGTGCAGTTGGAAAAATAAATCATCATGCTTCAATGCTGTGATAGAGATAAACACAGGGGTTCAGGAAGCACCAGTGATAGACCCCAGTTCACACCTGGACAGAGAGCAGTACAGAAATGCTTCTTGGAGGACATGATGCTTAAGCTGACATAGAGAGTACTGGATTGCTTTGCAGGTGGGGAGACCTTAGAGAGGGTAGAGGTGGTGGAGGTGGGAATTGAGAGTGGAGAGTCAGTCCAGGCAGACCCAAGGGCGTGTGCAAAATCAAATACTGAGGGCATATCCCATGATTAAAAGTGAAAACAGTTCAATATTGAATAGTTCAATATGGCTGGATAATAGAAATGTAAACAAGAGAAGCTGCCAAGGGAAGGTGAAAGACTGATCACAAAGAGCTTTGAACACCTATGAAACAGTGTGATCTTTTTCTAGAGGATAATTGGAAGCTATTATGATCAACACAGACTAAACCAGTAAACTGTATTCTGAGGCATAAATAAAATGTTTTCTCAAATTCTATAAATACATGAACAATTTTTGTGTTCAAGGCATTCCACAAGATTTGTAGACAGCATAAAAATAATGTAGTATTACAAATCTTGTCCTCAGTAAATTTGCAATTTATTAGAGGGCACAAGCTAAGTACACAAATGAGCACATAAAACTGGAATGCAATCAGAATCCCAAGAGACAAGTTCTAAAGGACAGAAAGAAACCACATTATTTTGATGAAAGGTGGAAGCTTCAGGATTACATCTGTATCAGGTTTTGAAGGATGGGTTTCATTTCAACAAAGAGAATTAGAGGAACAGTCGTGAACATGAACCATGCAGTAATATGGAAAATTAGAAAGCAAATCAAAGTAAAGGTTATGAATCAGCCAGAAACCAAGTTTTGCCTTGAGTGTGTAAAAGTGTGTGTGTAAAATTTGAACGTAAAGTTCAAGTGTGTGAAGTTTGTTGAGGGGGTTAACTCTACAGCTTGCCTTCTTGTCTTCTCTCAGCAAAACTCTGACCTCAGACCTAGGTCATAGGTGGCTTCTTCTTGTCATTCAGATCTTAGGGCAAATATTTGCTCCAGAGAGACTCCCCCTGCTTAGGTACCTCAAATGGAAGCTTCTGTTTATCCTCTATCATGACACTCTGCTTTATTTTCCTAATTTTTTTCACTATAGATCTCCCATTTTTATAATGTAAGTGGAATTAGTATGGTTTCCAGTACTTGTGCCTAGAAAATCCCATGGATGGAGGAGCCTGGTAGGCTGCAGTCCATGGGGTCGCTGAGGGTCTGACACGACTGAGCGACTTCACTTTCACTTTTCACTTTCATGCATTGGAGAAGGAAATGGCAACCCACTCCAGTGTTCTTGCCTGGAGAATCCCAGGGACGGGGAAGCCTGGTGGGCTGCCGTCTATGGGGTCGCACAGAGTCGGACACGACTGAAGCGACTTAGCAGCAGCAGCAGCAGTACATATTTCACTACTATACCATAGGTACAGGTATCTAAATTTGTACATATCTGCATGCCTGTAACAGGCCCCCAATGCCTATTTCTGGAATGTGTAAAATAATTGACAAAATCAATAAGATCAGAAAACAGTTTGAGAAGCTTCCATAAGAGCTCTGGCAAAAGAGATTAAGCACCAGAGCAAGGACTGTCGCAGTTGAATTAGGAAGGAGGAGAGGTGGGCCAGCTAGAATGGTGGGATTTAGTAGCCTTGACTCAATGTGCAAGTAAGAAAGTTAAGGAAAAGTCTCAAAGTTCTGGAGTCAATAAATAAAATAACAGTAAATCCGGGGATATTTTGAGTTTACAGTGTGGTGAAACATCCAGACGATGACATCCACTTGGAAACTCAGCTGTTGAGTCAAGAAGAGAATTAGGGCCGCAGACCCACACCTGACAACTGATTTATGGAGGTGAGTCCTGGCTTCCCACCCATAGCCATCCTCCCAGCAGGAAAACCTTTCAAAAGTTATCAGCAAAACTCAGGAGTTAAGTGCACTTATAACTGCCTTCCCAGTATCTTTTTTTTTTTTCCCCAGACAAAAGCATTTAAGCTACTTGAGCTCAAGATACACAACCTGATATCACACTCTATTCCTCCCTTCTCTGGCAGGTCGCTTTTTCCTGATGCACAGTCACGTTCAGCCTCATGCATCCCTGCGCAGCTTCTCTCAGATCTCTCCTTGGCAGAGGTATTTTGTTTGATTCAGGTGTACGTACCTGAGACTTTACTATGATTTCTCCTCCTTTCAGGAAATCCTCTCATGATTCACCTCTCTCTATTTTGCATTCCTTCTGCTGCTAAGTTGCTTCAGTCGTGTCCGACTCTGTGCGACCCCATAGACGGCAGCCCACCAGGCTCCCCCGTCCCTGGGATTCTCCAGGAAAGAACACTGGAGTGGGTTGCCACTTCCCTTTCCAATGCATGAAAGTGAAAAGTGAAAGTGAAGTCTCTCAGTCGCATCCAACTCCCAGTGACCCCATGGACTGCAGCCTACCAGGCTCCTCTGCCCATGGGACTTTCCCAACTCCATTTCTTTATCCAAAAGTGTGCTGTGACTTATTCCTCTGTTTAAGGCAGATACATTGGATTCATATAAAATGGAAGCCATGTGCAGTTTTGAAGAAAATGATTGGTGAGGAAAATGGGTGTGCCCTTAATGATATGGGTGGGCTGTGGTACCACCAGGAACTGAAAAATGATTGGATGGAACTCTTAGTATAGCAAGTAGGGCTCAGTCTTTCTGTTGAAGAGGAGCTAAAATAATGACTGCAGATTTCTAATAATTTGATTTAATCATTTAATTATTTGATATGGATATTTCTGTGAGACTGCAGTAAAAAAGCGTAACAAGGCAAAAAGTATCAAGAAATGGGTAAGTTTATAAATTAGGATATAGAAACAGAAAAGGAGCCAGGTCAGAGATAGAGGAACCAGAATAGAATAGTGTTGATGAATAATGATAATGATGATAAGTAATATTTATTATCCTTTTACTGAGGACCTACTATAGATATAATCACTTTATACATATTATTCTTTTAAGTAATATCCCATTATTTTAATGTACATTGGATACTGGAGGTTTTAAAATTAGAAAAGTTAAGTAGCTTTACAAGGTCACAGAGCTAGTGTGTAGATATGCCTATTGGTTGGTTGGACTTCAGATTTCCAAGCCAGTAGTCAGTAGGCTAAAGCAAAAGCCAAAAAAAAAAAAAAAAAGTTTGAAAAGAAAAGAAAAAAGAAAGGCAGGCAAGTGTCTTAAATGCTGCAAATAATCAGTGAAAATAACGACAGGGGAAAAGGCCGCTGGGTTTGGTAATTAAAATGTCATTATTAATCCTTGAGAGAGCAATATTTTTAAGGAAGAAGGAGTGTTAGAAATCAGATTGTAGCCTATAAAAAGAAGATGGTATTTTCTGTAAATGAGAGATATTAGGGAAGCTGAAAACAAAGTAATAGTGAATTGAGCATTCAATTCAAATTCCCATTTGATTTTTTATTCCAGATTTTCATTTATACATGCAATATGCTAACAAATAGACATTAATAAAGTAGTAATTCATTTAAATCTTTCAAAATACTTTGTTCTCATCTTAATGAGTAAAGAGAGAATGATTATCATGGACTAGCTAATTTAAGCTGCATGCTAAGGGCCAATGTTCTGGGTAGAGCAATTTTTAAGAAGAATAGCAAGGATTGCTTTTAAAAATGTAAGTGAACATTGTGCAGAGGGTCTTCCATTTATCTTCATTTCTGAGGTCAGAAGCTAAATTCAGTTGTAATTCACAATCTGGCAGGAGAGCGACCTTTAGGGTGAGCTGTTTCAGTCTCCAACATGTCCTTGTATGTTCTTACTTTAAATGCGATACCTTCAGTAATAAGACTGTCTTTTTTGTTAAAATTTTGTTGCAATCATTATATATACATATTTCATTTTGGACATATATAACTTTTAAAAAGTAATATCTGTGTTTGACTCTAGTTTCTATTTTTATGGCACAGAATAAGTTTAAATGTCATTGGACATATATTTACATAAAATTCAGTCTTATTTCTTTGGGGAGATATGAGAGATCAATTGGGTCTTAAATTTGCAAAAGATGCTGGTTCCCCAAGATGAGAGTAATGGCAGATAAATTGGGTTTCCCACTGTGGAACTCCCCAGAGATTTGTGCTGTAATACGGAGTGGAAGGGATGCCTTGGAGAATTTTCTTGCTAAAGTACCTATTTCTACACTTACTTACTTATATGACTATCTGCCATGAATTAGGGAATATAGAAATTTAAAAGAATACACTGAACTCTAAGAATATGCTATAACTGAAGATCTTTATATTTTGAAGATTAAACAACATATAAATGAATATAGGAAAAGTGCTTTATCTGAGAATTAGAGTCTTTGAAAAAGATAAAAATGTGCAATAGCTTAAATATGGATGTGAACTTAGAATATTTGTAATAAATTCTTTTTTTGGTGGCAACAAATAATTTATTATTTAACTTATGTGGAATTACCAAGACTATGTACCTTTAAGCTATTATGGTTTATTGATGAGGCCCTAGTGATTTTGGAGTTCTTGGGCTCAACTGAACAACAAATGTACCTTTAAAACTATCCAGGAGTCAACAGATTCAGAGGTAGAAGAATAAATAATGACTTTACTTCTTTGTTATTGTTTGGGAGGTCAGGAGAAAGACAATACAATTGATTTTGAATGCATATTGGCTTATATTACATTCTAATTGATTGTGCTGATAAATAGTAAATTGAACTCTACATTTTATTTGGTTTCAATGCCAAATTCTTGACAGTAATTAGTTCTTTGAATCAGCAGGAAGTATGGATAATTGTAAGTATTATTTTAATAATTTTTGTAGATTAATCAGTTTTTTTCATTCTGCTTTTTGTTTCAACAGAAGATCTTATTGCGCTTAAGGAATATAGTCATGTTCAGTTCCTATTTATTATTAACTATAGAATGCTTAGGTTAAGGCTCCATGATCAGCCTCAAGTGAGATGTGCTGCTTTACTTTAAATTACTTCCATAAAAAAAAAGGAAAATATGTTCATGACAATAGTATCATAATTGGATTCTCACCTGAGTGTAGCTTTTACAAGTTTTTAAAATACTTTTTTGGATCATTTAATTTTTTTGTGATGTTCCTTCCTCCCCCCTTTCTCCAAAATATAGCATATATATATATATATATACACATATTATATACACACACACACATACATATATATCTGCATTAAAAATAGTCTGTATCTTATCTACTAAAAGTAAATAGTTCCTTCTTTGTATCAAATAACCACTGATTCACAATGTTTATTGTTTAGTAGGTTTATACAGAAAAATGAGTTTATCATTAACATGCATCCAATTTTGTACTTGATTTATGGTCCCTAAAATGTTTTTTTAAGTCAAAACTTCTAGTAATGTACAAAGGTTTTATAAGGATGGGTCAACGGTCTCAGTTGAGTCTGAATCTTACCAGTATCTTCTAATAAGTCAATCCAGTCATTGCGATCTCAGTTTGTATCCTAGAATCAGTAGATGTCACTTCATCACTTATATTCCATCTCTTTACTCCATCTCTTATTTTAGGCATAATGTTGGTGTGCAGAACAACTGTGTGTGTGTGTTGTTGTTTTTTTAAGTTTTTCCCTGCTAAACAGACAAATTCTTTCAAAACCCGTGGGGTATTTACTGTTTTCTCCGTGCTTTGGACACCCTGGTTCTGCTTAAATTACTTCTCAAAAACTCTGCTGTGTAGTGTGATGGTTACAAATTTCCTCTCCAGCAATGTTGTAGTTTGTTTGTGCCTTACCTAAAATTAGTTTTGAAAGACTCATCCTATAAATGTTCTTTTCTAAATACTCCGGTCTTTATCACAGACACTGGGAAAGACAGGGAGTCAGGCCAAAGGGAATAGTCACTTGGATAAACAGGTGAGCTTTGGTCTAAAACACTTATTTGCTTAGAGACATTTGTGTTTTGTTCAGCAGATAAAAATGGCATGACTATGATCTCAGAATATACATGACATTTGAAAATTTGTAAGTAGTTATCCACCCTTAATCATCAACTTCATCTGACATCAGTGGAATAGCCAAGGAAGCCCAGTGGAATATCTCTGAAGTTTCCTTTGACCAATTGCAGATCAAGTGACTGAGTGAAAGTAGAATTTTAATTCTGAATATCAGACCTATAAACTCGAATGAAATTCTAGAGGACTTGAACAACGCTGACCATTTATGTGGCCTCTTGACATTGCTAAATAGTCCAACTTTTTACAAAAGGCAGAAAGTTTCCTCTGGTATTTCCAGAGTCTGAAAGTCCCCCTTAAACACTTTTTGTGTTTGTTAAGAACACAACTTTAGGAGATTATTATTAAAATATGTTCTTATATGAGAAGAAGGAGAAATAAGATATAAAAGAATAAAGGTATGGGTTTTTACGAGAAAGTCAGTGACAGAAGGCCTGAAATATGAGTTATCACATAAAGGACAATTATAGTGGAGTAATGAAGGATGGGCAGAGAAGGCAATGGCACCCCACTCCAGTACTCTTGCCTGGAAAATCCCATGAGCAGAGGAGCCTGGTAGGCTGCAGTCCCATGGGGTCGCGAAGAGCCAGACACGACTGAGCGACTTCACTTTCACTTTTCACTTTCATGCATTGGAGAAGGAAATGGCAACCCACTCCAGTGTTCTTGCCTGGAGAATCCCAGGGACAGGGGAGCCTGGTGGGCTGCTGTCTATGGGGTCACACAGAGTCGGACACGGCTGAAGTGACTTAGCAGCAGCAGCAGCAGCAATGAAGGGTGGGAGGAGAGCAAAAGGGGCCTGGGCGTCAGGTCTAGGGTGAAAAGGAGGTGGACTTGCAAAAAGAAAAAGCTCATTTCAAAGGGTGAAGGGCCCCCAACCTCGCATCAGTAATTACCCAAATCCCTCATCCAAAGCTTATAATTTTTCCCAACCCTGAAGGAACTTAATTCCTTCAACACAGTTTTCTTCTAAGTACAGCGGAACCAGTTTAGGAGATTGTTTTCTAAGATAAATATATTTTCTCAACATCAATGTTTTTTATTAATGTATTGTCAACTGTCTCATCATTTCTATTAGTATTTCTTCTACAACATAATATTATAAATGCTTCAATTATTCTAGTGATTAAAAAATTAAGCATAGGAAAAAGATTCAAAGAATCTGTATTAAATAATAGTATAAAGAATTAGTAGGTACAATATAGTTTTTAAAATATCCCAATGAAATGCAGGGCTCCACAGGCAAAGTTACTATGTCATTTTTGGTTCTATAAAATAATCTAGAACATGGTAGGTAGAGATATCTACTACAAGTGAATCGAATGAACTGGTCAAGAGGAAATTTCTCAAAATATACTTCAATTTCAAATATCTGAAAGAGGTATGAGATCTGCTCAACAACTTTCAGGGAATGCTGAGGACAAAGGAGCATATTAAAAAAGCACCACGTAGATAAACTCAGCCAATTTAGACTGAAATTACAGAATAAAAGATCCAATGTCTTCAGTAAACACAGTGCAGAGGGGATGTGGAGAGAGACAGAGAGGAAGAGAAAGATGAAAAGAGAGCTGTAGATTAAAGAGAGAAGGCTACAGTGCGTGGTCTATGATTTTATTCTGATTCAGAGGGATAAATTAAACACTATGTATGTGAAGAAATGTGTATAAAGTATACTATTTATAAGATAATTATTAAATTTGAACAGTGATTATTCAGTCATCCTTAAGGCTTTTCAGTGCGAAAGCAATATTGTGTTTCTGTTTTATAAAAGTTATCTTTTCAGAAATATGCAGTGAAATAGCCATTGATGAAATACTGTAATGTTTGGGAGTAGAAAAAGTTGGGAGAATCAAATTAATCAGATTTTCCATGAACTGTAACTATTAAGGGTTGGATAATTAGAAGATGGAGTTGACTGTACTCTTCTGCTTACTTCTCTAAGCATTCGAAATTTTCCAAAGTAAAGTTGTCAAATATATACGACAGTCGTAAAGTATATAAACACAACATATCTTTGAATCACTATTTTTCTATAGAAAATCTCTTCACAAAAGAAAAAAAAAAGAACCTGAGAATTCGCAACTCTTTCCTCTCAATCTTTATTTTTGGCAATCTTTAATGTTTTCATTGACCAAATATATATGTTACCTTGAGATGTATACACTATAGAACAGTCTCTAGCCATTAAAGATTACCTTGGGGGAAAAAAATAAATCATGTAAAATGATCCTGAATTTCACTCAGGGAGATAGATCATTCCACGGTTATGTCAAGGGAAAAATCACATTGTACAATGTTTGTGATATCAAATATGATCATTGCAAAATATCTTTAAAATATTTTTTAAAAGAACATTCTAATTGCATTGAGTATTTCTAACTTAATTTTTTGGTCCTCAATTTTGTATTTTCTGTTCTTCATTTAATCTGTGAAACAGGATATAAAATGATAAAAATCGTGTCCCTTTTTTTTGTTCTGTCCTAAGCCATGTTTCATTGATCATTTTCACAACTTCTCTAAATCTTAGATATTTATGATCATTCCTGTGTTTTATATATGAAGAAACAAAACAAGGAGAAAAATGTACTCAAGAAAATGACTGTGCACGTCTATGTTCTTACTTGGGGGCATTTTGAGGATGAATATAGGACTTGAAATGTATCTGAGAAATGTGCTTCAAGTATTAAACAGTAATAGCAATCTTGGTACATGTAAAGAAGCTTCATTTGCTTTAGCTATTAGTCACAAAATATCCCTTAATATATGGGCTTCCCAGATGGTGCCAGTGGTAAAGAACATACCTTTGACAATGCATGAGACATGAGTTCAATCCCCATGTCAGAAAGATCCCCTGGAGGAGAGCATGGCAATCCACTCCGGTATTCTTGCCAGGAGAATCCCATGGACAGAGGAGTCTGGCGGGTTACAGTCCATAGGGTCGCAAAGCAACACAACCGAAGTGACTTAGCACACATGCATCCCCTTATATATAATTGTTTGGTTACCAAGTTGATTAGTAGACAAAGATTAGTAGAAGATTTCAGATTCTGATAAAGTATTGGTAGAACTGTTTTCACATTACCTTTGCGGAACTATTCCTGGGTAATATTCATAGAACTTTGGTTAACCTTGTTAACAGAGTTTGATGTTTAATTTGCAATGACATGGCACACTCTTTAATCTATACATCAAATAAAATCTTTGCTAGACCATTGCAGTTTGAAGGTACCATAAAAGAAGAATTAAGTTGGGACAGTGAAGAATGCCTCTCCCCAGACTGACTCAAGACCAGAGAAAAATGATGCAGCATTCAAGTAACAGCATTGCTGTTTGATGCATTGTCATTTGGTGCAGAAAAATACAGTATCAGCACTAATTCCAGAATATTCTTGCTTATATACTCAGAAAATGATTTATCCTGACTCTTTATTTTCTAATAGTGCTTATGCTAGCTCCTACCAATGAGAAAAACCTCCTTGCAATTCTTTTAATGTTTTGCCTTTACGGTTTTTGCATTTTGCATGTTTCAAAGTAACCTAAGTATTTTTCTGCATTTTTCCTTAATGCTTTTAAAGTCTGGCTTTTTAAAAAATATTTCAGTTCTTCAAGCTTTTTTGAAATCTTTTTTTCAAAGTAGCAGAATAAGATCATTAGAAGAGATAGGCAGGATACAGGAGCCGACATTTTGTGAAATTTTATCTGGAGCCCCAGTATTTTGAGATTTGTGTCTCTTTGAAAATAGCATTAATGATGGACGGACAGTACTAGAACAATACCACGAGTCCATGAAGAAAATTGCAAATTGCTGAGGAGGGAAAGTTTGGGGGAGCAAAGGGCATGACATGCTGTAGTAGTAGCGGATCTCTCCACAAGATGGCGGTCATGGTTTAATAGTAGGTTTTAATTAGTATATTCAGGGTTTACAGTGTTGACACTACCAAACACAAACAGATACTTGAAGGTTACATAGATAAATATGACAACTTTCTACAGTGTTTCGTAATCTAGTATATTTTCAGCAGATATGTTTCTGACAAGCCCTTGGAGAAAACATAGTCAAACACCCAATGCATTCGTTAGAGACCTGGAAGGGTTATGCCATAGTCATATGTTTAAACTAGACCTAGAAAAAGGCTACTCTCAATGGGATCAAATATAATTTAGAAATTATCCTCAGAAGGAACAAACTAATTTTTAAGTTGCTTAACTGAAAGCCCAAACAGAATTCAAAACTATTTAAAGAAAAAAGACCCAGGCATTCAACAGTGTAATGTTTACAATATCCAGAATTCATTTTTTAAAGTAAACAGCCAAAGAATCAGGAAAATGTGACCCACATCTGGTTAGAAAAAGGTCAGTAGAAACTCATCATGTAGCTATAGAGGTGATGGAATTACTAGCAAAGATTTTCAAATAGCTACTATAAATATACTCAAAGACTTTAGAAGATGTAAATATGGAGGAGAGAAAAGGAGGCTAACAATAAAGAACCAAACTTCTAGAGTTTAAAAATATAATATCCAAAATAAAAATATTAACTGAATAGGTCTAGAGACAGATTAGACCCTGCAATAGGAAATGATTAATTAAGAATATAGGAATAGAAACTATCCAAGTTGAAATACAGAGAAGAAAAAAAAACATAAGATAAACATATACTAAATCTCAGTCAACTGTGGGTAAGAACCAAGAGCTTCCATATTATATGCAGTTGATGTCCCAAAAAGAAAGGACAGAGTCGGGGTAGACACAGAAAGAAATATTTCCAGAAATAATTTCAATATTTTTTTTCAAACTTGATAAAACATATAAAATCAAAGTCCCAGTGATATTGATAAACCATAAGCAAATAAGCATAACAAAAAATATATCAGCTGCTGCTGCTAAGTCGCTTCAGTCGTGTCCGACTCTGTGCGACCCCATAGACGGCAGCCCACCAGGCTCCCCTGTCCCTGGGATTCTCCAGGCAAGAACACTGGAGTGGGTTGCCATCTCCTTTTCCAATGCATGAAAGTGAAGTCGCTCAGTCGTGTCCGACTCTCAGCGACCCCATGGACTGCAGCCTACCAGGCTCCTCCGTCCATGGGATTTTCCAGGCAAGAGTACTGGAGTGGGGTGGCATTGCCTTCTCTGCAAAATATATCTAGGGCCACCATAATCAAAGTGGTAAAAAAAAATAAATAAAGATAAAAGCAGCAAGAAAAAAAGATACCTGTTATGTAGGGAAACAAACTGCAAAATCTTAGTCAGAAATAGTGAAATTCTGAAGTCAATGGAATGACATCTTAAAAGTATACAAACAAAATTCAAAACTGTTAATCTAAAATTACCTATCCAGTAAATGCTACTTTAAAAGTGAAGGAATATATGAACTTACTTGGGGCACACACAGAGTAACAAAATTTGTTTCTAATAGACCAGTACAATCTGAAATATTAATGATATTTCTGCATGTCAAAGAGAATGATATAGGATGAAGGATTTAAACTACAGAAGTAGTATAGAAAATGTTAAATATTTTAGTAAATATAATTTTTAAATTTATCTTTTAAAATTTCTTTAAAAGATAACTGTTAAAAGTAAGTATAATAATGTATTTTAAAGTTGCTAACGTAAACTTCAAATGTGTCACAAAATAAAGTCAATGTACAGGATGTCAGAAGGAAAGCATACTATTTGTAGATCTCTTACATTGTATGTTGGAGTAGGAAATGGCAACCCACTCCAGTATCCTTGCCCTGGAAAATTCCATGGGCAAGACCTGGTGGGTTACAGTCCATGGTGTCACAAAGAGTCAGACACGACTGAGTGACTGAGCACTGAGCACGTACATTGTATGTAAAACAGTACAGATAATATTTATTTGAAGATAAACCATAAGTTAACCAGTGAAAGTGAAAGTTACTCAGTCGTGCCTGACTCTTTGCGACCCCATGGACTACACAGTCCATAGAATTCTCCAGGCCAGAATACTGGAGTGGGTAGCCTTTCCCTTGTTCAGGAGATCTTCCCAACCCAGGGATCGAACCCAGGTCTCCTGATTGCAGGCAGATTCTTTACCAGCTGAGCCGCAAGGGAAGCCCAACTTAACCATGCATAAACTCTAGACCAACCACTACAAAAAAAAATAAATAAAACATAGAATAAACTATTAATAAAGATTAAATCAAGTCACAAAACATTCTCAATTATTACCAAAAAAGAGAGTAAAAAAAAGAACAAAGAGAAGGTGGGCAAAACTAGAAAATAAAAGGCAAGGTGATGGGGCAAAATGAAGCATATTAATAATGAAATAGAAATGATCTAAATAATCCAATTAAAATAAAAAATTATCAGAGTGAATACAAACAACACGAATTATAGGCTATCTAAAAGAAACAGCATTTCAATATAAGTGGTAGTTAAAGAGTAAAATAATTTACAAATTATACAATGAAAACAATAATCAAATAAATTTGTGCTAGCTATTAATATATTAATACTAAAGCAGACTTCATAAAAGCAGGATTACCAATGACAAACAGAACAAACATTATTATACCATTTTAAATATGTATGCATCAAACTGCAGAGCTTCATATATGAAACAAAAATGAGAACCTGGTAAATCAACAGTGATATTTGAAGATTTCCACATTCTTTTATTTGTAACTGATAAGTAGTGTGAAAAATAAGTAAGTGTATAGAATATTTGAATATTTTTATTATTCTGACATAATTGACATTTATAAAAGAGTTCGTCCAGCAATGGCAGAATACACATTTTTTTCCAATTAAACCAAATAGCATACTCTAATACCAATATAAAAAACAAGTCCAGTAGTTCTTTCAAACAATAACACAAAAATCCTTAAAAATATTAACAAATTGAAAGTAGCAATATGCCAAAAAATGGTGATACAAAGAAAATGAAAACAAAAAAAATTACACTTCATCACAATTAAAACTCATCTTCATTCATATTTATATTAGGGGTTGCTTTTTGAAGTATAAATACACAACTTTCAAAAATTTGAGGGACTATTTTGCCATCATGCTTTCACATATGTCTGTCTCATTCTCCATATGGGAATTCCATTACACATTTATTAGACCTTTTGATAGTGTCCCATAAGTTTCTGGGTCTCTGTCCATTTGTTTATAAAATTTTTCTGTTTTCTCCAGATCAGATAATTTCTGTTTAACCATCTTAATACGTACTGATACATTCCTCTATCATCTACATTTCAACCTTCATTTCATCTGGTGAAAATTTAATTTCAGGTATCATAGTTTCTGTACTAAAATTTTCTATATGGTTCTTTAAAATTTTTCTGTTTCTCTCCTGACATTGTCTACAATCTCCTTTATTGTGAGAATATTTCCATTTATGTAACAAAGCATAGCAGTAATAGTTACTCTCTTTGTCTGCTAATGCCACGTTCACATCATCTTAGGATATGCGCTCATTAATTTTCTTCCGTCTTAGACTGACATATTCATGGTTCCTTACACATCAAGTAATTTTTTATTTTATCCTGGACATCACAAATATAGTATTGTGGAGATTCTAGGTTCTATTTTATCCACCAAAATGTCTTAATGTTTTGTTTTAGGAAGCAGTCAACTCGCTTGGAGTCAAGCTGCAAATCTTATTGCTTGGACAGGACCTCAAATCTCTGTTCATTTATTTTCACTGCAGTTACGTGATTACAGAATAATAAACTGAAGCTTGTATTATAGTAATTGAATGATTTGCCTATAGTAACACAAGAGAAAGAACAATTTTTAAATTCATGCTTGTGTGATTTTACAATATCCCCAAACTTCTAACCACTATTGTACTTTCATTTATCTGATTACTAGATAAATGTTTTGAATTCTAGTATTAGAAATTTCCCAAAAATATTTTGAGAAAATATATTTTATTATTGTGGGAAATTCTAAAGAAAAAATCAGCAACTTCCAAGTTAGCTTATACTTGAGAGTAGATTAACTTTGTACATTTTTGTAATGTTACCTGTTGTTCAGTTGCTTAGTCCTGTCTGACTCTGCGACCCCATGGACTGCAGCACACCAGGCCTCCCTGTCCATAACCAACTCCTGGAGTTTGCTCAAACTCATGTTCATCGAGTCCATGATGCCATCCAACCATCTCATCCTCTGTCGTCCCCTTCTTCTCCTGCTTTCAATCTTTTCCAATATCAGGGTCTTTTCTAATGAGTCAACACTTCGTATCAGGTGGCCAAATATTGGAGCTTCGGCATTAATCCTTCCCATGAATATTCAGGATTGGTTTCCTTTATGATTGACTGGTTTGATCTCCTTGCATTCCAAGGGATTCTCAAGAGTCTTATCAACACCACAATTCAAAAGTATCAATTCTTCGGCACTCAGCCTTCTTTATTGTTGCCATTTAAAATCGTAAAATGAACATGAAAGAGGCCTAGAAAAGCAATATATTAATTATAAAAACCTTAAAATTATATAATCTTCTGTAGGAGCAGAATGTTTGATGAAAAGATATGGGGATTTGATAGCTATCATTTATTAATCATGTGTAGCATTAAATAACACATAAGATTCTCAGTATTTTGAGGCAGATACATGGATGGAATAAAACATAAGAAGGACCAAGTGCCATGCTAACTGCTAAGTCGCTTCAGTCGTGTCCGACTCTGTGCAGCCCCATAGACGGCCTCCTACCAGGCTCCTCTGTCCCTGGGATTCTCCAGGCAAGAACATGGGAGTGGGTTGCCATTTCCTCCTCCAATGCATGAAAGTGAAAAGTGAAAGGGAAGTCTCCCAGTTGTGTCCGACTCTTAGTGACCCCATGAACTGCAGCCTACCAGGCTCCTCCATCCATGGGATTTTCCAGGCGAGAGTACTGGAGTGGGGTGCCGTGGCTTTCTCCGAAGTGCCATGAAAGAGGTCCTATTAAATATACTTTCCAAATCTATCATAGATGAAATTTTCCACCAAACTCCCATCTCTCCTACAATTGATATAGGAGAGAGAAATCCTGAATTAATCACTAACTGACTTATTCCCCAGTATCACTTCTAGGGCAATTTTGAGCCACTCCTCTTACAACTGCCTCTGGAGACTAAGTGATAGACAGTAGCTACCTGGACAATTGCCAAATAACGCAGCAGAAGCAGGGGTAAGAGGAAGATCAGAAAGTTCGAGTTTAAAACTCAGTCGATGCTTTGTGGGGAATGCCCCCAGGATTAGAATTCATTACGCATAGAAACAGCTTTGACAATAAAAAGGAGAGGACTAAAAGCACACAGAAATTTAAAGTGAGAAAGAAAAACAAACAAGCAGGCACAGTGTTTACAAGGGAAAAAGTGTGTGTTTGGGGAAGGAGGAGGATTTTAATTATGCCATTCTGATAACAAGTAGATCATGTGATTTAAATACAGTTTCTGTTTCTCACATGTTGTTTTTCACTTTGATACGTAGATATCTATTCACCTATAATTAACATATTTGAACACTTACAACAAATCACCACTGTTGTCTTTGTGTGTGTGTGTGTGCGTGCGTGTTCAGTCATGTCTGACTCTGCGACCCCATGGACTGTAGCCCATCAGGCTCCTCTGTCCATGGGATTTTCCAGGCAAGAATACTGGAGTGGGTTGCCATTTCCTATTCCAGGAACTCTTCCTGATTCAGAGACTGAACCCACATACTTTTTCATCTCCTGCATTGACAGGCAGATCTTTACCACTGCTTCACCTGAGAAGTCCACTTTTCTCTTTATCTTCCTGCTAAAATTAATACAAGTTTTTCCTCTTAGAAATGGCCATTATATATTTAAAAACATAAATTGAAAAAATGTGTCATTATTTCTAATAACATTAGGGAGAACTAGTGTAAAAGATATTCTTTCCTTTTAATTTTTCACTCATTTAGAAACTTTTAAAATCATTAGAAAATACATTTAAAATGTATAAAGTTATCCTATGGTCTAACACTATTATAGTTATTTGGGATAGATTGGCGAACTAATTATATCATATTGTCAAGCAAAATTTGCACCTATTGCCCCTCCCAGTCTTTTAAAGTTCTTGAACAATTTTACTTTATTTACGACAATGTTTTTATTATACTCTAAATATGAATGTATTTTTTCAAAATATTCTGAAAGAATATAATATTCTTTTCCATTAGTCCTTATATGAATAACTCAAAGTCATGGGCTAAGCAAATGGTCATATTTCCCTCCATGGTTTTCTTAATATTAACATAGAAATTTATCACATAACTATGATCTTTAAGAAGAAAAAATCTGTATAGATAGTAATGAATTTTAATCTACAAAGTGAATGGTTGACCTTTGACTTATTTTAATTGATTTTATTTTTCACTGAAAGCCCTATGCTGAAAAATATATATTCTTATAGTTTATGTTTCAATTTCTCTTTTTTCTTAATATGGAAAATTTAATTTAAACACTTGATATATTAGTATTATAAGTAGCATATTTTTTCTGTATTAGATTCTTTTTTGCTAAGAATTCTATTTACATAACTACCAGGGACATTTATGTTCTACTCTTACACTTTGGATCTATTTTTGTATCAGAAATATACCCCCAATATAAGTAATTATATATTTGAAATAAGAAGTAGAACCTTGTGACACAGAAAAGAGTAGATGAGAATTCTGAGAAAGAATATACTTCTGATTTTAAGTAAGCACCAAGAAATGTCAGTGGAGATCATTACAACAACTAGATTATATTAAATTTCAAAAACCATCCTATAATAAACAATATTGTAAAGATAGTCTTATTTTGTTTCAGTAGCAGAAGTATCTATTTTAAAAACCTACTGATGTTTTGTTGTTTTGCCCTTGTAATGGTGGTAGTAAGTTGCCTTAATAAATCTATATACACTATCATTTTTGAAAAATGACCTAATTTCAAACTGAAAGGAATCATAAAACTCAAAACATTTAAGAGAAAATTGGAATTTTAGAAAGCATAGCTATAATTTTCTTTGAAAGCAAATGCATAAAATAAATAGACGTATGTTCACTATCTTGATTGTGGTGGTCATTGCACTGATATATAAAAATATTTAAAGTTATCAAATTGTACAATTTCAATGTTTGACTTATTGTATGCTAATTATACCTCAATAAGACCATTAAAGAGAAACAGGCACACTAGAATCTCACTTTAATGTAAAATTGTCCTGAGGTCTTGCCCCTTGCCCTTTCAAAAATACAATAAAAATCTTACCAGTTATTCAGTTATAAAGATCCCTTGACCAGTTCCCTCAGAATTGTACATTATAATACAGTAAACAGTTTTGTAATGAGGTTATAATGAATAAATATTAATGAATTTTAAAGATTTTGTAACAAGTTTAAGCTCATTGAAATATTTTATAATCAACTGGATAATATAAAGTCTGATTAGCAAAGTACAGATTGATAACAGTAAAACAGTGAGGCTATTTCATTTATGAAAAGAATTTAAATTATGAAAGTCAATGAAAATAGTTGGTAAAAGGTCTCTATCACTGGGAATTAAACAACAGTAGCTGGAGAAGGAAATGGCAACCCACTCCAGTGTTCTTGCCTGGAGAATCCCAGGGGCGGGGGAGCCTGGTGGACTGCCATCTATGGGGTCACACAGAGTCAGACATGACTGAAGCAACTTAGCAGCAGCAGCAGCAGCAGATGGCATATTATATGTATTACAACTTGAAAATATTCCTTAAGATAATTAGTTAATATTGGACTCAGGCAACTCTTGTTTAGTTTTCTCAATTTTGCAGAGGAAGTCAAGAACAGGGTTTAATGGACCACATTATTCCTTAGGAAGACATTCAACTGATACAGAATGTTCTTATGGATTTGGAGATGAAAGAAAAGGACCTCAACATAATTCTGCTTCATAGTTATAAATTCAAAAACTGATGTCTTGCCTTAATATAGTATAATTTACACAATTTATCCCTTATATAAATATAGAAAAATAATTTCTAAGTGATTATGCTAATGGGAATGATAATTTAATAATTATACTGATTTAAGAATTGATTTAACCTAATGAAATTAAATTTCATTTCTTTCGATGTGATTTCTTTTGATGTGATCTTTGTCACATCAAATTGGTTGTATATCAGTTATTTCATAGAGCTCCTTGTAACATTTGAGGATAGGATTTGGGCCCTGATCTTAATGACACAGTGTGTCTGGAAAGAAAATTAATAATGAAACAGCAAATTTGAATAAAACTGTAGACCAGATGAACCTAACAGACAAGTCCAAAATATCCCATTCAACAGCAGCAGAATAAATACTTTTCTTAAGTACACACAATTTCTTCCTAGATAGATCACAAACTAGTTCACAAAACAATTCTTAACAAATTTAAGAAGTTGGAAATCATTCCAAGTATAATTTATAATTAGAATGTAATAAAGATAAAAATCAGTAATAAAAGGAAAATGGGTAATGTCACAAATGCATAATGATTAAATAACAGATTCTTGAACAAAAAATGGATCAAAGAAGAAATCAAATAAAAATTAGAATATATCTCCTGACAAACTACAATGAAAGAAGACATATCAAAACTCAAAGGATACAGCAAAAAGAAGTATTCAGAAGGAATTTTATAGCAATAAATGCCTACATTTAAAGTGATGACAAATCTCATGTTAGTAACCAAATTTGACACCTCAAAGAATTAGGAAAGAACTAGAAAACTAAGTCTAAAGTTAGCAGAAGGAAATAATAGAGATAAAAGTAGAAATAAGAGAATAGGAAAGCAATGCGAAAAGTCCACAAAAGTGAGATTTGGTTGTTTTTGTTTGTTTGTTTGTTTAATACAGAAATAAAATCACCAAACCCTTAGCTAGACTACCTGAAAGTAACAACGAAGAGTCAAATATGTAACTACCAGAAATGAAAGAAATATATTACAGCTGATGCTATAGAAATTTTAAAAGATCATTAGAAACTATTATGAACAAGTATACATCAACATATTGAATAACATAAAATAAAAGGATAAATTCCTAGAAATATACAGCGTACCAAGATTGAATTATAAAGAAATAGATAGCAGGGAGTCATTACTCAAAGGGTACTAAGTTTCATCTCTGCCATGTGAATAAGTCCTAGAGCTCTTCCGTACAGCATACTGTCTGTAGTAAACAATATTCTATTGTATACTTGAATTTTGCCAAGAGAGTCAGTCATACTTGTGTTCTTATTACAAAAAGAAAACCCCAGAAATAACAAATAAGGAGGGCAGGAGCAAACTTGTGAATGTGAAAGTTGCTCAGTTGTGTCCAACTCTTTGCAACCCCATGGACTATGCAGTCCGTGGAATTCTCAAGGCCAGAATACTGGAGTGGGTAGTTGTTCCCTTCTCAGGGGGATCTTCCCAACTCAGGAATCAAACCCAGGTTTCCTGAATTGCAGGTGTATTCTTTTACCAGCTGAGCCACCAGGGAAGCCCCAAAATATTGGGAGTGGGTAGCCTATCCCTTCTCCAGGGGATCTTCCTGACCCAGGAATCAAACCAGGGTCTCCTGCATTGCAGATGGATTCTTTATCTGTGCTACCAAGGAAGCCCAAACTTTTGAAGGTGATGGAAATGTTTATGGCACACATAACATATGTACAGCTTTTTCTTTTTCAATCGTACCTTGATAAAGTGGTCTAAAAATAACATTTTCCTGAACGTGAATAATGAATATTGTGAAACCTTCCATCTATCTCAAATTAACATATGGATAATATACAACGCCCTGAAACATACCTTATGAGTGCTTTTAAAAAGTTTAACAAAATAGTTCTAAAGTTGATCCACAGGAACAAACATGCAAGAATAACTAGACATTTATTTGAAAAATAAGAAGCAATGAGGGAGACAGGATACCAGATGGTAAAATGTCATAAAAGCCTCATAAAAAGACAGTGTAAGGCAATGCAAAATAACACCAATAATAAGAAAAAGAGAACAGATAGCCCTGAAATAGACTTACTGGGTGAAAATTATGCTTTTTGAAATTAAGTAGCACTAAATATATTATTCCGGAGAAGGCAATGGCACCCCACTCCAGTACTCTTGCCTCAAAATCCCATGGATGGAGGAGCCTGGTAGGCTGCAGTCTCATGGGGTCACTAAGAGTCAGACACGACTGAGCGACTTCACTTTCACTTTTCACTTTCATGCATTGGAGAAGGAAATGGCAACCCACTCCAGTGTTCTTGCCTGGAGAATCCCAGGGACAGGGGAGCCTGGTGGGCTGCCGTCTATGGGGTCACACAGTGTCGGACATGACTGAAGTGACTTAGCAGCAGCAGTAAATATATTATTCAGGCTTCTCTGGTGACTCAATGGTAAAGAATCCACCTGCCAGTGCAGGAGACACAGGTTTGAACCCTGGGTTAGGAAGATCCCTTGGAGAAGGAAATGGCAACCCCCTCCAGTATTCTTGCCTGGGAACTTCCATGGACAGAGTGGGCTACAGTCCATATGTTCACAGAGAGTCAGACAATACGGAGCAACTAAATAACAAGTGTATTATTCATTCATTACGTTTGGGAAATGGCTAATTAATTTGAAATTTTTCTAGAAATTCTTTACCTATTCCATACAATAGCATTATCAGCCATCATTTATATAGAAAATATAATTACTGGACATAAAAAAAAGCTTGTTTTACTGGATATGAAAAAAGTTTATGTTTTACCTTATTGACTCTAGTAAAATATAATGAAAGATTTAAAACTTTTCTAGTTAGAAAATAACTTTTAATAGTTATTTTAATAGTCTATAGTAGTAGACTATTACAACTCCATTGTTAAATAACCATCAGAAATAAAGAGGCAGAAATATAGTAAAGAGATATTTACTAGAATAGGTAACAGAATGGTTATATTATGAAACAATTAAAAAGTAATTTCTATTAATGATCATGAAAAATAGTCATTAATACTTCCAGAACATAATTATCTTGATAGTTAACCTATGCACTCCTGGTTAGATTTGTTAGAACATCATAATTTATCTCAGTAAACACAATTAGCATCAACCTCAGTCTTAAGAATGGACCTCATACCTCATAAAGCAAGGGGCTTTCTATTGGAGTGTTTTAATTAGAAATATGGTGGACTGTTTCTCCTTGTCCCTTGGTAGATATAATAGAACTACTGTAAGTTAGGGCTTTTTTTTCATCTCCAGAGATCTTTAATATGAGTTTTGGGGAAAGTTTCTCAATTATTAAAGTTTAAGGCATGACAATTGAAAGAAATGAATTTAAGTCAAGGGTATTAGATTATCATCTCAATGAGAAGTGAAATCAGCACTTTCAAAATGCTAGAGAGTCTATAAACATTTTTCCTCCCAGTGTGAGAAACAGTGAGCAGCTTAAAATAGCAGCTTTTGTTGTTACTTAAGATTATTAGTTTAGATAAGCAGTAGACATTATCATAGTGCTAAAATAATTACAGGTTTTATTGAGTTTTAACTTGTCACTAATAACAGTCTTTCATTGCATTGGTCAGTACTGAAATGTATAAAAGATTTTTTCTTCTGCTTTCAACATTGTTAAATACACACACACACACACACATAAAACACAAAAATTACCAAAGACGTGTATTTCTTCCTTTCTTTATATGTTCTTGCCTTTTTTCTCCCTGATAAATATTGAGGCACACAAAGTGTGTTGCAGCTGTAAAGACCCTCTCAGGAACCTGGGACAGAATTTCCTCGAATTAATCCTCCATTAATGCTGAAGGAGTGTAGGTTCATTTGGTTCAGAAAGATTTCTTTATTTTACTTGAGAGTTTAGATTGTAATTTTGATAATATCTTGCTTGGAAAGTTAATTAGTTTGATTGGGAATCATGGAGATTTTGTCCTGAAAGTAAAATAATAGATTTTTCAAGTCTAAGTTGAACTTGGTTTTGCTGGATGGGTTAGTTAAGGGAGTATAGACCTAATCTGGGACAAGAAAACATATGCATTAACCTTGTGTATTTGCCCAAAGCCTTTCTATTTCCATACTGAAATGAAATGAAATAACAACACAAGCACACAGCCTGTGAGTTTGTATGAACTTTATCACCCGAAAGCACTCTATATTTCCTTTGGCTTCATATTTTAGATTAGCTGTAAGGTCCAGTGGAAACTCCTGTCATCTTATTTTAATGAATTCTTCTTCAGCAATTAAATTGCTTAATTGAAGCACTCTTACAGCAAGGGATCTCACATTAGAGACCACTGAAAACTAGCAAAAGTGAAAGTGAGGTCGGTCAGTCGTGTCCGACTCTTTGCGACCCCATGGACTGCAGCCTACCAGGCTCCTCCGTCCCTGGGATTTTCCAGGCAAGAGTACTGGAGTGGGGTGCCATTTCCAAGTTGTAAATAGCAAAAGATTCCCTTGGTCAAAGAAAATTGGGGAACTTCAAAACTGACTTAAAATTTTTTGGCTTGCTCTGATCCAGGCCCACCCTGCAGTGCTATGAAGATGGTGGATTTGTCATCCTGTACCTTCTCTTACCCATGCTAAACTGTTGAAATTAGCTTTTAAGTTTTATTCAATAAGAAACTTGTAGTGCTTTCTGGTTAAATAAAAAACATAGTTATGTCTGATAATACTTCATGTATGTGTGAGTATAATTCATTAGATTAATTAATTAGTAACAGAAACTAACTTTACCATTACCTGAATCTTAACAAAATTCAAGCATTATATCTCAATTTTCTCCAAGTTAACTGTCTTCTAATACTGAATTGGAAATGCCAATTCGCTGCCTCTCTCTTTCCCATTCAAACACCAAGTCCTATGTATTCTTTCCTGAGAACATCATTTTCTGAATGAAGTACTTAGGAATATAACAATTCCCATTAATATGAAAAGTCTACATAAATGCAAAAGGAAAAGTGGATATTCACGGTTATACAGGGTATAGCATAGAGTAACATTTGGTCAGTTTGTTAAGGTTTTTTATTTTTCTCAGGTTGGAAACCCTTTATAAATCAAGATTATATCCAAAATTTTACCACCCAACTGGTGCTGAGACTGAACGATGTGGCCATAGCAATGGAACGGTTAGACCTGTGTGTCATGTTGGCCTGCCATCATCCCAACTTATGCATTACATATACTCTCAAATGAGGTGTTTATTGTTTTGTCTTTGTTTGATTTTTTTTAAGTGGGCTACTACATGTCAACATCTTTCCTACTCCTGTTAATTGCAGTTAATTAAATCATTTTTATTCCCACAGTTCCAGATTCAGTGTACACGATATGATTAAAGGAAATAGAAGTGACTTTCCTGATTTTTGACAGAAATATGTATATACAAATATGTTCAGTAAAAGTGTTAAGAGACTGTGTTTAAGAGAGGTGTGTTGTCAGAATTCAGCCTGGGGATAGATCGGGGAGGAGATATTCTGAATTAAACACTAGATACTTGCCACTACCTACTTCTGTAGTACACAAATATAAGTAAAGCATTTGGGATTGAGTGATTGATTCTGAGAGTAAAACAACAATAATATCAACAACTGTGAACATTTGTTTTTTTAATTTCTCTCTGGGTTTCATAAGATCAAACAAAATATAATGCAAGACAGCCACATTAGAGCCTTTCAAACAAGGTGGAATAATAATAAATATATAATAACATAAAATAGCTAAGAACTTGTTTATAAATACTTTTTATTACTATAGTTTTCTCTTTCCCTTCCTTCATAAAGACTGCATTTCTCTTTTACAGCATTTGTTATATTGAGAGTGAATGATGTGCTAAAAGAAAACAGAACTATCTGTGTAGCCATAAGATGAAACAATCAAGTGATTTTTTTGCAAAGAAATATGAGTCACTCTTCAAGTGGCTAAGAGAATATGGGAACAGATGCTGAAATAATAAACATCTTGCATTATTTCATTTAGAGGAAGCTGTACAAATTCCATCATAAAATAAAGTACTTGGTACACTCTGAGAAATATGTCATCATCAAACAAATGCCTTTTTTATTACCAGCAGGAAGAACACAGATGGCTTGCTTGCTCATTTTGGTATTTATTAAAATAAATTTGCTAAAGAGCAGGTAGATGCCTTTCTATTTTTGAGACACATTCAATGCTATAGACATATATTGAGATCTCTTTCAGAAAAACTGTTCAGGACCCATATGACATTGTCATGTACTATGAAGATGTTTGATAGAAAAATGATTTTTTTTCTCCATTCAATTATAGTAGTCAGTGTGGTTAAAATATTTTGACATTTTCAAACGGTACCAAGGTGAGAAGTACCAGGAAGAGTTTGAGGAATGAGTCATCATATCCATTCCTTTCTCAGTACAAAAAAGGCAGAGTATGTACCTTACAATGTTCAGTCACACTTCACACTACTTCACTTTTAAACTGAGTTACCAGCTGAAAGAGAACTGCTTTCAGTTTTTACAAGGAATTCAACACTCCGGAGAAAAGATGTTTCCCATACTTTTATGGCTTGTCATTGTTTCAGGATTTCTCTAATGTCTTTGGTTTAAAATATATATATAGCCTTTATTTCCCTTACATTTTACCCATATCTTTCTCTCCATATTATATCATTATATCTTGGATTTTAATGTTGTTATAATACATTTAAGCCCTTTTATCATTTTCTTCTAAAAGTAAAATGCAATGCCTATTTTGAAATGTCAAAAAAATATGTGTTGGAATACATACAGAGTTTTAATCCACAAAGTTACCATTTCTATTCTGGGGAAAATATAGGAATAGTTCATGACATGCATTGTTGAATATAAGAATAGACAAATAAATGACAAATGTAGTTTGGCTTGAAGTTTTTAGGAATAGAATTGCCTGTATTTTCTATTTCCTTGAAATCGATGTACATAGTCAATGATAGATGCTACATTTTATGCTCATTGGATGTGAAGTACAGTAGTCACTAAAAAAGAAAAAAAAAAAGCAAATAGTGTGTTAATGAACATTTGTAATAAAAGTAATTTTGTATAATTAGTTATCTTTGGTTTAGGGGTTATTTTTTTAAGCCAAGGATATATTCAGTCATTTGAATATTAATATCTAACATCATCCCTGGAGAAGGGAATGGCAAACCACTTCAGTATTCTTGCCTTGAGAACCCCATGAACAGTATGAAAAGGCAAAATGATAGGATAGTGAAAGAGAAACTCCCCAGGTCAGTAGGTGCCCAATATGCTACTGGAGATCAGTGGAGAAATAGCTCCAGAAAGAATGAAGGGATGGACCCAAAGCAAAAAGAATACCCAGCTGTGGATGTGACTGGTGATAGAAGCAAGGTCCAATGCTGTAAAGAACAATATTGCATAGGAACCTGGAATGTCAGGTTCATGAATCAAGGCAAATTAGAAGTGGTCAAACAAGAGATGGCAAGAGTGAATGTTGACATTCTAAGAATGAGCTAACTGAAATGGACTGGAATGGGTGAATTTAACTCAGATGACCATTATATCTACTACTGCAGGCAGGAATCCCTCAGAAGAAATGGAGTGGCCATCATGGTCAACAAAAGAGTCCGAAATGCAGTACTTGGATGCAATCTCAAAAACCACAGAATGATCTCTGTTCATTTCCAAGGCAAACCATTCAATATCACAGTAATCCAAGTCTATGCCCCAACCAGTAATGCTGAAGAAGCTGAAATTGAATGGTTCTATGAAGACCTACAAGACCTTTTAGAACTAACACCCAAAAAAGATGTCCTTTTCATTATAGGGGACTGGAATGCAAAAGTAGGAGTCAAGAAACTCCTGGAGTAACAGGCAAATTTGGCCTTGGAATACGGAATGAAGCAGGGCAAAGACTAATAGAGTTTTGCCAAGAAAATCCACTGGTCATAACAAACACCCTCTTCCAACAACATAAGAGAAGACTCTACACATGGACATCACCAGATGGTCAACACCGAAATCAGATTGATTATATTCTTTGCAGCCAAATATGTGGAAGCTCTATACAGTCAGCAAAAACAAGACCAGGAGCTGACTGTGGCTCAGATCATGAACTCCTTATTGCCAAATTCAGACTTAAATTGAAGAAAGTAGGGAAAATTACTAGACCATACATGTATGACCTAAATCAAATCCCTTATGATTATACAGTGGAAGTGAGAAATAGATTTAAGGGCCTAGATCTGATAGATAGAGTGCCTGATGAACTATGGAAAGAGGTTCATGACATTGTACAGGAGACAGGCATCAAGACCATCCCCATGGAAAAGAAATGCAAAAAAGCAAAATGGCTGTCTGGGGAGGCCTTACAAATAGCTGTGAAAAGAAGAGAAGCGAAAAGCAAAGGAGAAAAGGAAAGATATAAACATCTGAATTCAGAGTTCCAAAGAATAGCAAGAAGAGATAAGAAAGCCT
Source organism: Bos indicus x Bos taurus (assembly GCF_003369695.1). Classification (NCBI taxonomy): domain Eukaryota; kingdom Metazoa; phylum Chordata; class Mammalia; order Artiodactyla; family Bovidae; genus Bos; species Bos indicus x Bos taurus. The sequence goes on along the minus strand of NC_040102.1, from coordinate 18,210,462 downwards.
TCTTCAGTGATCAATGCAAAGAAATAGAGGAAAACAACAGAATGGGAAAGACTAGAGATCTCTTCAAAAAAATCAGAGATACCAAAGGAACATTTCATGCAAAGATGGGCTTAGTAAAGGACAGAAATGGTATAGACCTAACAGAAGCAGAAGATATTAAGAAGAAATGGCAAGAATACACAGAAGAACTGTACAAAAAAGATCTTCGTGACCCAGATAATCATGATGGTGTGATCACTGACCTAGAGCCAGATATCCTGGAATGTGAAGTCAAGTGGGCCTTGGAAAGCATCACTATGAACAAAGCTAGTGGAGGTGATGGAATTCCAGTTGAGCTATTCCAAATCCTGAAAGATGATGCTGTGAAAGTGCTGCACTCAATATGTCAGCAAATTTGGAAAACTCAGCAGTGGCCACAGGACTGGAAAAGGTTAGTTTTCATTCCAATCCCAAAGAAAGGCAATGCCAAAGAATGCTCAAACTACTGCACAAGTGCACTCATCTCACGCTAGTAAAGTAATGCTCAAAATTCTCCAAGCCAGGCTTCAGCAATATGTGAACTGTGAACTTCCTGATGTTCAAGCTGGTTTTAGAAAAGGCACAGGAACCAGAGATCAAATTGCCAACATCCGCTGGATCATGGAAAAAGCAAGAGAGTTCCAGAAAACCATCTATTTCGGCTTTATTGACTATGCCAAAGCCTTTGACTGTGTGGATCACAAGAAACTGTGGAAAATTCTGAAAGAGATGGGAATACCAGACCACCTGATCTGCCTCTTGAGAAATTTGTATGCAGGTCAGGAAGCAACAGTTAGAACTGGACATGGAACAACAGACTGGTTCCAAATAAGAAAAGGAGTACATCAAGGCTGTATATTGTCACTCTGCTTATTTAACTTATATGCAGAGTACATCATGAGAAACGCTGGACTGGAAGAAGCACAAGCTGGAATCAAGATCGCCGGGAGAAATATCAGTAACTTCAGATATGCAGATGACACCACTCTTATGGCAGAAAGTGAAGAGAAACTAAAAAGCCTCTTGATGAAAGTGAAAGAGGAGAGTGAAAAAGTTGGCTTAAAGCTCAACATTCAGAAAACGAAGATCATGGCATCTGGTCCCATCACTTCATGGGAAATAGATGGGGAAACAGTGGAAATAGTGTCAGACTTTATTTTTCTGGCCTGCAAAATCACTGCAGATGGTGACTGCAGCCATGAAATTAAAAGACGCTTACTCCTTGGAAGAAAAGTTATGACCAACCTAGATAGCATATTCAAAAGCAGAGACATTACTTTGCCAACAAAGGTTTGTCTAGTCAAGGCTATGGTTTTTCCTGTGGTCATGTATGGATGTGAGAGTTGGACTGTGAAGAAGGCTGAGTGCCGAAAAATTGATGCTTATGAAGTGTGGTGTTGGAGAAGACTCTTGTGGAGTCCCTTGGACTGCAAGGAGATCCAACCAGTCCATTCTGAAGGAGATCAGCCCTGGGATTTCTTTGGAAGGAATGATGCTGAAGCTGAAACTCCAGTACTTTGGCCACCTCATGCGAAGAGTTGACTCATTGGAAAAGACTCTGATGCTGGGAGGGATTGGGGGCAAGAGGAGAAGGGGACGACAGAGGATGAGATGGCTGGATGGTATCACTGACTTGATGATCGTGAGTCTGAGTGAACTCCGGGAGTTGGTGATGGACAGGGAGGCCTGGTTTGCTGCGATTCATGGGGTCGCAAAGAGTTGGACACGACTGAGTGACTGCTCTGCTCTGATCTGATCTAATGATGTGATATAACTCTAACTTATTCTGGTCTATTTATGAAATGGAAAAATAATCCTTAACACCCCAAATATATTAATAGTCAGTTATTCCCTTCATTTATTTATTGAGCAAGAATGCAATTTTGATAGAATTATATGATGGTAGAAAGTGGCTCTTGGTATTATTTTCTAAAAATCATAAGGATATTTATTCACTTTCCTAACGGTTTTCACTGCTGAGATCAGAGCTCTTCCCTGTTGATAGCACTACCTCATATATATTTGATGAATGACCTGTAATATCTTACCAATGGTTGGTAACACAGCTTTTGATGATGGAGTATATATTTAAAAAACATCTGTTCTGAGGTGGAAATTATACTTTATTGAGCAGAGTTTTAATGCATTGTTAATTCAGAAGCTCCCTATATAGCTTCCAGGTTTAGAAATGCAAGCCCATGAAAGAAGATTTAATGTGGGTTTCGTATTTGTCTGCCGAGTTGTTTATACAGTTTCAGCTACAGTTGTAATATATATATGTGTGTGTGTGTGTATATATATATATATATATAATGTAGCTTCTAGTCAAGGCTGTGGTTTTTCCAGTGGTTGTGTATGAATGTGAGTTGGACTGTGAAGAAAGCTTAGTGCCGAAGAATTGATGCTTCTGAACTGTGGTGTTGGAGAAGACTCTTGAGAGTCCCTTGGACTGGAAGGAGATCCAACCAGTCCATCCTAAAGGAGACCAGTCCTGGGTGTTCATTGGAAGGACTGATGCTAAAGCTGAAACTCCAATACTTTGGCCACCTCATGAGAAGAGTTGACTCATTGGAAAAGACTCTGATGCTGGGAGTGATTGGGGGCAGGAGGAGAAGGGGATGACAGAGGATGAGGTGGCTGGATGGCATCACTGACTCGATGGACATGAGTTAGAGTGAACTCAGGGAGTTAGTGATGGACAGGGAGGCCTGGCATGCTGTGATTCATGGGGTCACAAAGAGTCAGACATGACTGAATGACTGAACTGAACTAAACTGAGCACTATTAAAAATATTTGTTTTATAAAATGCTAAATGTTATCCATTAGAGTTGAAAGTTTTGGAGGAGGAAATGGCAACCCATTCCAGTATTCTTGCCTGGAGAATTCCATGGACAGAAGAGCCTGGTGGACTACGGTCCATGGGGTCACAGAGAGTCAGACGTGACTGAGTGACCAACACTTTCACTTTCTTTCAGAGTTGAAAGTTTCGGCAAATTGAATTTAATATTTCTAATTTTAAGTTTATAAAAATGTAAGACCCTTCTCTGGAGTGCAGATGTATAATAAGGTAGTTTCCTTTTGAGGCCCAAAACCTTTTCTCTTCAAGGAAATCATCTTCATTGAATAAACAACCAATTGACATTTGCTTGTTCATTTGCATGTTCGTGAGGGTTGGCCTAACTATAAAAGAAAGCACTTTACTAGATGTATTAACCAATAAATTAGCAGATAACCAAGAATAACCACGACCAAGTAGAATTTGTTACAGAAAAGCTGTGTTGATACAACATACAGAAATTAATTGATATAATATGCCACATTAACAGAATGAAGATGAAAAGACTTACATGATCATCTCAATTGCAAGAAAATAAATTTGCCAAAATACAACATATTTCATGATGAAAATACTCAGAAACCTAGAAATAGAAAGAGACTCCCTCAACATAATGAAGAATATTTATGAAATACTGCCAGCTTGATAATATCAAATGGAGAAAGACATGATGCTTTCCCCCTAAAATTAGGAGAAAGAGAAAGACGCCCTTTTATCGCTTCCTTTCAACATTGTCCTGGACATTTTAGCCAAATCAATTAGACAAGAAAAATAAAGGCTTCTAAGTTGGAAAAAAGTAAGTAAAACTACCTGTATTCTCATATGATATAATCTTATATAAAGAAAATCCTAAAGAATCCATATAAACTTTTAGCACTTACAAATAATGACAAAATTTCAGGATTCAAAATGAACGTGTAAAATTTATTTGTATTTCTATAAACCCATAGTTAACAATCTAAAAAGGAAATTAATAAAACAATCCTATTTGCCTTAGATTAAAAATAACAAAAAACTGTGAAACTCTTAGAAAATATACATATTCATGATGCTATATATGACATCAGTTCTTAGCTATAACACTGGAAGTATAAAAAATAGGGGGGAAATAGATAATTTGAATTTTAAAATAAAAAAACTTTACGAATCAAAAAATACTGTAAAAAAAGTGAAAAGACAGTTTGCAGAGTGGGAAAGAAACATTTGCAAATCGTATATCTGATAAGTGTCTAGTACCCAGCATTTATGAAGAATTCTTACAAATTATCAACAACAATAAATAATCTAGTTTTAAAATGTGAATAGGACTTGAATAGACATTTCTCCAAAGATAATATAAAGATGGTCAACAAGCATGTGAAAGATGTTAAATAGTATTCAGGTAAATATAATTCAAAAGCACAAAGAAATACCACCTCAAACTCACTAAGATGGCTTAAACCAAAAATTAAAAAATGTAACATAACAAGTATTGGTAAGAATGTATGAAAATCAGTGACTTCATGTATTTCTGGTGGGAATATATATTTCCCCAAATAAAATGGTGGATACTCTGTGGAAAACACTGACGTTTCCCCATTATGTTCACCACAGAATACCCTGTGACCTAACAATTCCAGTCCTCGGCATATAAATTTCTATGTTGAAACAAACATTTGTATGTGAATTTCCTTTGAAGTATTATTGAAAATAGCCAAAAAGTGGGAACCTCATAAATGTCCCTCAATGAAAGAATTAATAAGTAAAATGTCATCACATTTACATAATGGATTATTATTGGACATAATTATTCAGCAATTACAAGGAGTGATGTTTTGATAAACGCATACACCATAGTTGGGGAGAGGAGACAGAGCAGCAGACAAAATACTAAAAATAATTTGGACAACGTGTGTATGTTTTTAATGGGGAAAACATCTTAGATTTAGTGCCACTTTTGTATTTTCCTCATAAAATTAGTTAGCAACTTTCAGTATGCTCCTAGGTTTGGGAAAACATTCATAAAAGTCTATTACACTTGGGACTAACCGAACCTCATATTAACTTTTTCATGTGTGTGGCCCACAGCCACTCCTATGAAAATCATTTTTGCAGCCTTTGTGGAGGAATGCTGCCCCCAGAGTGATTTTCTCATCACTGGTGAGCCACATTCCCCAACGGAATCACTGATCCAGGGATATTTTTCTGTTATTTTCCCAGTATAAGAATTTCCTTACCATGGAGGTAGTGTAAATTCACATTTTGTAACCACCATATCATCTTCCAAGTCCCAAACAGAGGGCAGAACTTTGAATTATCAATAGAACTATAATATTTCCCCTACTCAGAGCCTAAAGAAAGGACAAGCTATTTGTCATTTTACTGGCATTTTTCAGTATTTTCTCATATCCCTTTCAGGGTGGAAGGAACCCCTTGAGTGCTCTATTTTAGGTGGGAGATTATCTTATAAGTCCCTCCTTTAAATTGTCCCAATAGCTTGCTTCTTCTGCACCTATAAGCATAAAAAGCTAAGCTCATAACTATTAGGGGATATGTTCAGGTCAGGTTTCTATCAATGTGCCTCCAACTGCTATATGTATTTAAAGCAAATTCTTTGCAATTCATGCCCTCTTTGTATCTGTTCCATAGAGATTCCACTTTTCTTTCCTTTTCTTTTTTCTTGCAAGCATAACCATGCTTTTAAATGTATTTTTGTTGTTATTGTTTAGGAGTTTGTAGCAACAGAATTTTTTCTTTAGTCTCTGAATCCATTTAGCCAGAACAAAATATTTCACCCCATTGTGGTATTTATTACAGTGGGTAGCAAATTTGAAGGTATAACAGGCATGGAAAATTTATAATATATTGTATTATGTAGGTATAGTTTAAAGTTACTATAATGTCAGTAAGAAATTAGAAAAAAAGTAGTTTATTAGAAGAGAATAGAGACTACCCCAATGCATGAGAATTTTATGCATAAAAAGATAATAGTTCATAGATAAACTTATCTTTATCCTTAGGTAACTTTGAGTTCTCCTGTGTAACAAAATTAACTATATACTAGTTAAACACTAGTTAAATTAAAAACACTTTAATTTGTTTAGTGTTTGTTGATTTATTTACATAGGAAAACTTTAAGCTACTAAGAATAAAGACAAGTGATGATTCTAAAGTCTTTTTATTGTGAATTTGTGATCTAGGAGGAAACTTATATAAGAAAATTGAACATCAACTTTAACATCTGCTCAGATATTTGTAATGAAAAAATAATGGCCTCAGAAATCAAGGGGGTTTGTTATGTGATTAACATGATTTGGTGAACTGAAGAAATTAAAATGTTTTTGCCAATTTTCCTTAACTGACATTTTATATAAGCCAAAAAATATCATGGAAACTAAGGAGTAAGTATTTCAAACAGTATTGCTCCTGATGAACTAAATATTTAGCTTACTATTTGCATTTTCACTCCTTTCACTAGAAAATAGCTTAAAGGTAAGTTAATTTCCATGCTAAACCCAAAGTTGGCAAGGCCTCTACTGCTAAATCAGAGTTGACAAGGAAGAGAAATCAGAGCTTCAATTATAACACATTTTGCTCTATTTAAAGTCTGGCTCACATGAATTGATACACAGCTCATATTTTAGATGCCAAAATATTGTAATATAAACCATTCTTAAGAGTCACAAGTATCTTTAGCTCTTGTTCACAAATAGAAATTGAGATAATATAAAAACTCAAATAGAAAGTTATCTTTTTATGGGAAGTATTGACTTAAAAATAGTCACAACCTCAAAATGGAGAGTTACATTTTATTTGGTAGGAATTTTTAGGACTTCAAGCCTAGGAGGCAGCTTCTCAAATAATCCTGAGAGAACTCCTCTGAGGATGCAAAGGGAGGAGCCAGGTTATGTAGAAGTTTTACAACAAAGGGTGGGTAGCCTGAACATCAAGATTGCTGTTAATTAAAGGAAACCAGGTGTTCCAAGTTAAAGAAGTTAGCATTTTTCTATGTATGGGAAGACACAAGAGTCTGGGCTCACTGAAATCAGTCCTTTCATATGCATCTCGGCTCTCTGGGGCCAGTATCCTGTATTTTCACAGCCTGAGTTCCTGAAGCCTCACCATAGGGAGTGGCCACAGCATGATCTTGCAGTTGTTCTCCTTTCTGAGTGCCCTGGAGGGCTGGAATTGGTGATGTCTGTGACTTCCTTGTTTACTGACATGGCAGGAAATACTTCATTTCTCAAAAGAGCATATTTGTTTATTTGATTTGTTGTCTGAGGCATTCAAAATAGCTTCCCAAATTCTCAGCCTCTACAAATTCATTTTTTCCTGATGTATCATTATCTTCTGTGCAGTTGGAGCACAGAATAATAAAGGAGGGGAGACCTCTGTTGAAGCCAAAATGTCCAATAGCTGAGGATAAGGAACTAGGAAAAAATTCTTTCAACAAATTATAGCAAAGTGTTTTAGCTGAACTTTATATTAGCATTTAAGCCTCACTGTTTGCTGTGCTAGTGGTCAGCCACCCAAATGATGTGTACTTACTGTGCTCATATACATGGGGATGGGGTAGGACTGAAAAACAGCATTCTGTTCAGGGATACTTGTGGACCTGAGTAAAGTAAATATCAGGAATAGTGATAGATATGTGTGTTTGATCTATATGATAGATAGATTGTTTCATGTCAACAAATAATAGATTTGTTGCCTGTCTATCCTAATATACTTATTTTAAGCTCCAGTAAAGAGTGGATCAGTTCTAATGAGGTGGATGAAACTGGAGCCTATTATACAGAGTGAAGTAAGCCAGAAGGAAAAACACCAATACAGTATACTAACGCATATATATGGAATTTAGAAAGAGGGTAACAATAACCCTGTGTACGAGACAGCAAAAGAGACACTGATGTATAGAACAGTCTTATGGACTCTGTGGGAGAGGGAGAGGGTGGGAAGATTTGGGAGAATGGCATTGAAACATGTATAATATCATGTATGAAACGAGATGCCAGTCCAGGTTCAATGCACGATACTGGATGCTTGGGGCTAGTGCACTGGGACGACCCAGAGGGATGATATGGGGAGGGAGGAGGGAGGAGGGTTCAGGATGGGGAACACATGTATACCTGTGGCGGATTCATTTTGATATTTGGCAAAACTAATACAATTATGTAAAGTTAAAAAAAAAAAAAAATAGTGGATTGGGACCATATCTTACCAAACAGTCTTAGAAGAGCCAATGTGAGACTCAGACACATTATATAATGCTGCACTCTTGTTGCATTATTGTCTCACTGCTGCACCATCGTCTTGTGATGCCCTGGACTTTGAGTGTCTGGCTCAAAACAGTCAGATAGCACTGTTACTTGATTGGAGTAACATACCATCTTTACAGAGAAGCATGAGCGGCCAAAAATAATTGGCTAGACCTTCGAGGGCTGAGACATTTCTCAGTCATAAGAGTAGGGGCCAAGAAAAATAATGTGTTATTATGGTCTCATTTGTACCCAGACTGGTGAAAATTAAGAACATTCAACTTGCCTTTCTCTAACTGGCAGCTTTGAAAGGAATCAGAAGTAAGCATAATATACCATTTTGTCTTTTCAGAATTTCTATTCATGATGTTTTATGCTTCATATAACCAACAGTTTATTATCTTTCTCTTCACACTTGCTCTTTCTACTTTTCCCATCTTGATTTTAAAAATGTGAACTCAACCTCCAGGGTGCTCAGACAAAAAAGCCGTAGTCATCCCTGACTCCATACTTTCAATATATTATCCATCTATATCCAATCCATTCTGTTGGCTATGCATTTTAAATATATATAGGAGTCTAATAACTTCTGAATAACTCAGAATTGTCCAATGGAAATATTATGCAGGCCATAAATGCAATTTAAAGTTTTCAGGCTACGTGAAGTGAAAGTTTCTCAGTCGTGTCCAACTCTTAGTGATCCCAAGGACTCTACAGTCCGTGGAATTCTCTAGGCCAGTATACTGAAGTGGATAGCCTTTCCCTTCTCCAGGGGATCTTCCCAACCCAGGGATCAAACCCAGGTCTCCTGCTTTGCAGGTGGATTCTTTACCAACTGAGCAACAGATAGCTACATTAAAAAGAAAACCAAAGAGGTGAAATTAATTTTAATATTTTATTTAACTCAAAGAGCATCTAAAATATCTCAACATGTAATCAACTTTCATAAATATTAATGAGATTTAATTTTTCATATCATATCTTTGAATTCTGGTGTGTGTTTTTTTTTACAGTTAGACTCCACCTTAGTTCAGAGCTGCCACATTTCACATGTTCAACAGTGAACAATAGGAGATTTCAAATTGGACACAAGAGCTCCAAATAATAGTTTTCTGAGGTCACTTTCTACCTTTCCCTCTTACACACTTATTCTCAATGTTTTAGCAAGAGACATTATAAAATCTATAAAACCTATAAAACAGATCCTTATAGTATATGTACATATACAATGGCCCATATTCTATATATATATGATGCTTATTTCTTTAAATACGCAGTTTCACATTTGTTATGTGTGATGGAGCTCAGGGCACTGTGCCCCAAAATATGGCACCTTGCCATATTGCAAATCTTAAACTAAAGGAATTTGAGAAAATGGTAGAATTAAGAAGGTCACTCTGACCTCCCTGCACCTTGCTTTCTTCCCAGAAAATAGGAGATAAGTCATGCATATGAAGAACGTCCTCAATGTACCAGAAGGAAGGAATTCATTTTTATCACCAGAGATGGGGAACTTGGGGGTCAAAAAATCAGTACAAACCTTGCTAAATCAGTCCATATCTTTCTAATTACTTCTTTACATTTAACCTCCCAGCCCAGAATTCTGTTAATTCTTCACAATGTATTTTTTGTTTGTTTGTTTGTTTGTTTATAAATTATAAAAGTTTCCTGCTCTGGTCACATCTTTGCAATTTCGTGCTCTTGTGAAGGCACCCATACACATGTAAAAAATTAATAAAATTTTATCTTTTTCTCCTTTTAATCTGTCTTTATCAGTTTAATTTTAAGACCTAGCCAGGAAACCTAAGAAGGAATAGGAAAATGTTGTGCTTCTCTATCTAATTCACTAGTGCGCTTTAGTAAATAAAGCTATATAACTACTCCAAATATATCAATTTTAACAATTTATTGTCATTGACAGTATGGGTCATCTCTCTGAAGAAAGGCTCTAAACAATGCATAAAGCACTGTAAAACCATTTCATTGTTACAAAAAAATTAAGTGAAGAATACATTAATTGGAAATTCTTTTGTCTTTCCAGTTACTTGACTTATAACCATGTGCACCTATCCATTTGAATAGAATCATGTAGACCTGTGGTCTTAACTTTCATAAAGGAAACAGATTTTTACTACTTGAAGAACTTCCCAAAGGAGATTTTTATGCTCTGTAGAATTAAAAAATACAGCATAAAAATGTTTAAATAAAAATAAGGATATGAACCCAAATTTTTCTTTAAAATTTGGCTCCCCCCAAAAAAGAGTAAAAGATATTAGTGTAGCACTTCACTTTTTGAATGCTTTGTTTTTCAATGAGATGGTGGTAAATAATACAGGAAAATGATAAAACATGAATAAACTCTTCTTGGTACCACTTATTAAAATAGAAAATGAAAATTAAATTATATCAGCCCTTAAAAATTCTCTAGGCAGTATAATTCTTACATCACCTACCTTCAAATTCTGATCTTTTGAATCAGGAAAAAGTTATTGATGAAACATGCCAAATGATAATTTGAGAACAATTTGCTCTCTGATTAGGTATATTTAAATATAAAGCTTATTCCTATCAAAATATGTTTCAGATTTTGCTGAATTAATCCTTTGCTTAAGTCAGTAGTTCTCATACACATCATGTCTAAATCATCATAATTAGGTAGAATTATATCATGGTTATAGTCATTAGCCAAATATTTTTGGAAAAGATCTATTAGTTAGTCCTGTCAGTGGGATCTGTTGTTTTCCTGTTGTCATCCTGAAAGTGTCTTCTTCAATTATTGAGAATAGAGATGAGTTAGGAGGATGTAATTGTGAATGTAACAGGAGTTTATTTTTATGTCCTTGATAACTAGGACCTACATGATAGAGAAAAGTATTTTGGCAAAGCATGAACTAGTGCATCTGGTTTATGACCATATGTTCTATCATTATTAGTAAAGAATTGACCAGATGAAAAATTTCTTGAAAGGATTTTTTGTGAAAGTCAACTGTATCTTTGAGTGCTGATTCAAGAAAAGAAACAAAATGTGTTGGCTTCCCTATAAATGAAAGAATGAATCAAAATTGATTCCCTTTTTGCAAAACCACCCACCATTCTGAGATATTGTACAGTAAATCTTACATTTTTTAAGTAAATAGTTTTGAATTGAAGTCATGGCAACTAATTATTTCTAATCGTATCCTTACAGTGTTGTTGTTGTTGTTCAGTCGCTAAGCTGAGTCCAAATCTTGCAGCCCCATGGACTGAAGCATGCCAGGCTTCCCTGTACTTCACTATCTCCCAGAGTTCGCTCAAACTCATGTCCATTGAGTCAATGATGCCATCCAACCATCTCATCCTCTGTCGTCAATCTTTCCCAGCTTCTGGGTCTTTTCCAATGAGTCAGCTGTTTGCATCAGGTGGCCAAATATTGGAGCTTCAGCTTCAACATCAGTCCTTCCAATGAATATTCAGAGTTCATGTCCTTTAGGCTGGAATGGTTTGATCTCTTTGCTGTCCAAGGGATTCTCAAAAGTCTTCTCCAGCACTACAATTGGAAAGCATCAATTCTTCAGTTCTCAGCTTTCTTTCTGGCCCAACTCCTATATCTGTACATGACTACTGGAAAAACCATAGCTTTGACTATAGAGACCTTTGTCAGCAAAGTAATTTCTCTGCTTTTTTAATACACTGTCTAGGTTTGTCATAGCTTAGGGCTTTGCTGGTGGCTCAAATGGTAAAGAATCTGCCTGCACTGCAGGAGACCCAGGTTCAATCCCTCGATTGGGACAATTCCTCTGGAAAAGGAAATGGCAACTCAATCCAGTACTCTTGCCTGGAGAATTCCATGGACAGAGGAGCCTGGTGGGCTACAGTCCATGGATTGCAAAGAGTCAGACACCAGTCACTTTCACTTTTTCTTGCAAAGAGCAAGTATCTTAATTTCATGGCTGCAGTCACCATCTGCAGTGATTTTGAAGCCCAAGAAAATAAAATCTGTCACTGTTTACCCTTTCTCCCCATCTATTTGCAATGAAGTGATGGGACCAGCTGCCATGATCTTAGTTTTTTGAATATTGTTTTAAGCCTGGTTTTTCACTCTCCTCTTGTTCACCCTCATGAAGAGGCTCTTTAGTTCCTCTTCACTTTCTACCATTAGAGTGGTACCATCTGCATAGCTGAGGTTGTTGATATTTTCCCCAGCAATCTTAATTTCATCTTGTGATTCATCCAGCCTGGCATTTTGTATGATGTACTTTGCTTATAAGTTAAATAAACAGGGTGACAATATACAGCCTTATTGTACTCCTTTCCCAATTTTGAACCAGTCTGTTGTTCCATGTCCGGTTCTAACTACTGCATCTTGATCTGCGTCCAGGTTTCTCAGGAGACAGATACGGTGGTTTGGTATTCCCATCTTTTTAAGAATTTGCCACAGTTTGTTGTGATCCACACCTTCAAAGACTTTAGCATAGTCAATGAAGCAGAAGTAGATGTTTTCCTGGAATTCCCTTGTTTTTTCTAAAATCCAGGGGATCATCCTTATAATACTAATTATCAATTTCAATATCATCATCTGTTAACATTTTTTGAGAATGTGTCCCTTTTAAATATTGTTTTGCAACCTCTTCCCATACTTCAATATTGTTAAATCATATATTTTTGGTTAAGTCAAGAGTTAGTGCTTACATTAATATGACCTGTAAATTTTGACTATCTTTATAGACCACATTTGACTTTTTATTTTATTTTTTCCTTGAAAGCTACTGCATTTTTAATATTATTTTATAGGCTTGATTGTTTATGCATTTCTCACTGTTCATCACAAAACCACTTTCACATTAAACTAGTCTAAATTTTTTTTTCATATCATAAATGTGTTTGTATGCTTAGTCGCTCAGTCATATCCAACTCTTTGTGACCCCATGGAGTAGCCCACCAGGCTCCTTTGTCCATGGGATGTTCCAGGCAAGAATACTGGAGTGGGTTGTCATGCCCTCCTCTAGGGGATCTTCCCAACCCAGGGATCAAACGCAGGTCTCCCACATTACAAGCAGATTCTTTACAAGCTGAGCCACCAGGGAAGCTCAAGAGCACTGGGGTGGGTAGCCTATATTTTCTTCAGAAGATCTTCCCAACCCAGGAATTGAACCGGGGTCTCTTGCATTGCAGGTGGATTCTTTACCAGCTGAGTTACCAGGGAAGCCCATCATAAATCTATCCACAAATTTTTTATTTCCTAGAGACCTACCTCCTATACCCTCTGCCCAATATAAGACATATATATTATTTTAGTCTTCAAATATCTTTTTCTGTTAGTTTTAATCATTCTGAATATTTGCCACAAATGACATAGAAATTATATGTATTTTAGCCCTAGGATTTTTGAAAATAAATTCTACTGTATCATCATATTTACATGATCATATAGATGGTATGGGATTCTAGATTTAAAATATATCGTTCTAGGGATTTAAAGCTTGACTCCATCATTTTCTAGAATCTGATTATACTGTTGAGAATTATTTTTTAATTAAAGTATAGTTGATTTACAGTGTTGTGTTAATTACTGCTGTACAGCAAAGTGATTCAGTTAAGCACATATGTGCATCCTCTTTTTTAATATTCTTCTCTGTTGCGGTTGATCATAGGACACTGACTGTAGTTCTCTGTGCTGGCAGTAGGACGTTTTCAGTACTGATTGCGTCCGCAGAAGGCATTCTAATACGAGACAACAGAAATTCGTGCAGAGAATACAATGTTGGAGCCAGACACACTTAGATTCAAAACTCAGCTCTTTCACTTACTGAGAAAGAGAAAAATGAAACCTCTGTTTTCTAATTTGTAAAATAAGTGTAGTGATTTCTACTTGTGAAGGCATATGTGGATTAAATGAAATAACAAAAATAAAATGCAGAACATAATATATGCATGGCTTAACTATATTTACAAAAAACACGATCAGTGGCATAATTATGATAAGTTCATTTTTCTCTTATGCAGAGTACAAATATAAGCACTCGGGGAATGGTTGTTTAAGCAGTTTCTAGATACTCACACCCCTTTCTCAGGAGCATTGCAATACTATATATGAAATTTTAAAAGTTATTAATAATTTTTCTACCTTTTTCAAATCAATAAACATTACTTTTATCTTTCCTATAGTTCTTGAAACAGACATACTTTTAGTATGATTATCCTTAAACCTATTAAACTATTTCTGCAATTAAGTGACAAATGAAGATTTTCTTCTGTACGGAATAATCTGTAAAACAGTATCTTCCCTTGGGTTGTTTTGGTTTCAGCCCAATATACTTTATTCCCATGTATTCAGTCACAATTATAGCTGAAAAGAAGCTATAAAATAAATGTAAATAATTACCCTTCAGTTCAGTTGCTCAGTCATGTCCGACTCTTTGCGACCCCATGAATCACAGCACGCCAGGCCTTCCTGTCCATCACCAACCCCCGGAGTTCACCCAGACTCACGTCCATCAAGTCAGTGATGCCATCCAGCCATCTCATCCTCTGTCGTCCCCTTCTCCTTCTGCCCCCAATCCCTCCCAGCATCAGAGTCTTTTCCAATGAGTCAACTCTTCGCATGAGGTGGCCAAAGTACTGGAGTTTCAGCTTTAGCATCATTCCTTCCAAAGAAATCCCAGGGCTGATCTCCTTCAGAATTACCCTTAGTTATGTGTTAAAAGGAAACATGAGATTATGGTGAGAAATATATTTATAAATGACATTTGTATCTGTATCTTATCAATAGAGATGGACAGAAAGATATAGACAGAGATTACTATTTACTTGAAATGATTCAAGTGGTCATTATCCTAAGGGCTATCAGCAGTACTAGAGCACTGATGCCGTGTATGTCTTTAGGCACATTCTGTCTCTGGACTTAATTAAAACAAATATAATTTATTGCTGAGCACAGTGGTACTCTCAAGTTAATATCTCTGCAAATTCACCAATCTATTAGGATGTTTCTGCCTACCTTGATAGCTTAGATTGCATATCAAAATCATTGATTAGTTTCCATAGATTTGGTACCTCACTGTAATACATTTCAAAGTTATATTTTAACCAAACTTTAAAAATATTACTCAAGGACTAGTTGAAAAAGATGTATTCATTGTTAGAGAGTAAGTATAGTGGGGTCGCTAAGAGTTGGACATGACTGAACAACTTCACTTTCACTTTTCACTTTCATGCATTGGAGAAGGAAATGGCAACCCACTCCAGTACTCTTGCCTGGAGAATCCCATGGACGGAGGAGCCTGGTGGGCTGCCGTGTTGGGGTCGCACAGAGTCGGACACGACTGAAGCAACTTAGCAGCAGCAGCAGCATTGTCATATATGTGCTTATAGTGAGTCATAAGTAAATTTATATACACATTACTAATTATACATAAGTGCAATCAAAGCAAGGCAGGTGTGTTAGTCATTCAGTCGTGTCCAACTCTTTGTGGCTTCTCTGTGCATGGAAGTCTCCAGGCAAGAATATTGGAGTGAGTAGCAATTCCCTTCTCCAGGGGATCTTGCTGACCCAGGGATTGAACCTAGGTCTCCTGCATTGCAGATAGATTCTTTACTGTCTGAGCCACCAGGGAAGCCAATACAATAGCATATTCTAGAAACCTGCCTCTCTAGAATGATGGAAAGTTTTCATTTTGTAGTAGATCAGGAGCTCTTTAGTCCTGACTAAGATAGTCTTTCTATGTGGTTCTGATTTTTATGCTACAGCCTCTAAACTGTACTTTGATTTTGAATATTTGGGATAAATTTATTTCCTTGAATCATAATGAATTACTAATTGTTAATAGTTCTGACCTCTGTCTAGAGTTCTTCAAAGCTCATATTTAAATTATTGAGATGATCTGTGTCAGATAAACTTAATCAGCCTTATAAAAGTGCCCTGTATATATGCATTCCTGTTATCACACAACGCTGTGTAGTACAGTTAGTGACAATGAACATACAAAGAGGATATAAAAATCTTCCCACTTTCAAATATCTGTGAATGATGTCTAAGCCTTAGAAAGAAATTTTATAAAATTTTATGACTCAGAAGGAGCACAGATATATGAGAGATCAGTAAAAGTGTTATTGGATAGGATCATATCTCAAAGAGAGTGGTAACTTGGGATAAGGGTGTGGACAGACTGATACTCATAATTATGTGTTGTTGAGCCCATTGAGCTAATTCTGAAGGCAGTGTGTGATCCTGGTGGGTTTGTGGTCTGAGTCATGGGACTATTAGCCAAGAAAAAAACCATTTTATTCCCAATTTCTCAATCCAAAGAGATGGGTGTTGTTGGGTTGATTAGATCTGCTGGAAAAACATGACCCTGTACATGAAGCCAAAAAAGATAGATGGTGAGATTGAAAATAGCTGAAGAGATTGTATACATTGAACTGTGTTAGAGGAAGAGGAGTCTGAGTACTGAAGTCACTTTTTTTATACATCACCTACCACTTGAGGTAGAGCCACCTGATACAAATGGCTGACTCATTTGGAAAGACCCAGATGCTGGGAAAGATTGAGGGCAGGAGGAGAAGGGGACGACAGAAGATGAGATGGTTGGATGGCATCACTGAATCAATGGACATGAGTTTGGGTAAACTCTGGGAGTTGGTGATGGACAGGGAGGCCTGGCCTGCTGCGGATCACGGGGTTGCAGAGTCGGACATGACAAGCGACTGAACTGAACTGAACTGAACTGAACTAGAGACATAGTCTGAGTATTTAAGAACATGCAGTCTTCCAAATTGAAATAGTTATAATTTCTACAATAACCTCTGATTCATTTTCCTGAGTT
Organism: Bos indicus x Bos taurus; assembly: GCF_003369695.1. Taxonomy (NCBI): domain Eukaryota; kingdom Metazoa; phylum Chordata; class Mammalia; order Artiodactyla; family Bovidae; genus Bos; species Bos indicus x Bos taurus. Next base: position 18,193,569 of record NC_040102.1, on the reverse strand, counting down.
TTCTTCTGTCCTGTCTAATAGACCTTAGCATAAATACAGTACAATAGGGTATAATGTACTTATAAGAAAATAGACTTGAACCACAGGTGCAAGAGTTCGCTCCATTATATGTCTGTGTGATCTAAGGTATATTATTTAAGCTCTCCCAGCTGTAGGTTTCCCATCCTGAAAATACTGATAATAATAATATCTCTGACATAGGGTTGTTAAAGAAAAAAAAAACATTGTAAAGTATTGTTTAGCAAAATGTTCAGTAAATTATACATATGCAAAATGTTTCAGCTACACTCTTTTCATGGTGGGAAAAATAATGCAGTCCTAGCTGTTATGTAGACATCATCTTCCTTTTTAATTTCAAAAGGGAGAACTGAAGCATCTGATTTCATGATAGTTCTTTGGTTTAAATGTAATTATATTACAGCTTTTTAAATTTTAATTTGATCAAGAGATGGGTTCAGTTTTTTACAGTCTAAGATATACAGAGTAAACGCTGTGACAGAGCTTTAGTTTGTTATTGTAATATCTAGAAATCTCACATATATTAAATATTCTGATTCTACATTTTGGATCTTTGCTGTATAATCACATCATAGAAAAATAATTTTATACTATTTTCGTCATTAATATAATCTACTGTAGAAAAAAGTTCAAAGAGGCTTGCCATTGTTTATATTTTCTTTCCATTTTATTATGCTTCATTATATAGTATTTAGCATACTAAAGAATTATAAGTCTCTAACATAGAACATTCAGAAAACGAAGATCATGGCATCCAGTCCCATCACTTCATGGGAAATAGATGGGGAAACAGTGGAAACAGTGTCAGACTTTATTTTTCTGGGCTCCAAAATCACTACAGATGGTGACTGCAGCCATGAAATTAAAAGACGCTTACTCCTTGGAAGGAAAGTTATGACCAACCTAGATAGCATATTCAAAAGCAGAGACATTACTTTGCCAGCAAAGGTCTGTCTAGTCAAGGCTATGGTTTTTCCTGTGGTCATGTATGGATGTGAGAGTTGGACTGTGAAGAAGGCTGAGCGCCGAAGAATTGATGCTTTTGAACTGTGGTGTTGGAGAAGACTCTTGAGAGTCCCTTGCACTGCAAGGAGATCCAACCAGTCCATTCTGAAGGAGATCAGCCCTGGGATTTCTTTGGAAGGACTGATGCTAAAGCTGAAACTCCAGTACTTTGGCCACCTCATGCAAAGAGTTGACTCATTGGAAAAGACCCTGATGCTGGGAGGGATTGGGGACAAGAGGAGAAGGGGACGACAGAGGATGAGATGGCTGGATGGCATCACTGACTCGATGGACGTGAGTCTGAGTGAACTCCGGGAGTTGGTGATGGACAGGGAGGCCTGGCGAGCTGCGATTCATGGGGTCGCAAAGAGTTGAACACGACTGAGTGACTGATCTGATCTGACCTGATCTGAACATAGATAATTTTCTTTACATTTTACTTCTTGGGTTGTTTTATAATTTTTCATATGCCTGCATGTATACAAATATAATATCACCAATTAAGACACTTTTATAATCCACAATCTGGCTTACTAATGCCTTTCCAAATGCTTCTGTTACAAATACTTGTCTTGTTCATTTTTGTTATAGCTCTTGAGAACTTATTCATTCGTACAAATCTTTGTATCCAAATAAAAATGAGTGATGATAGTAAATGTTGAAAGTTGGGTAAGTAATGATATGCAGTGTGCTGGATAAAACAACAGTGAACTCCAGAAGCAAGATCAAATTTGTATTGATTTTCTTCACTACTTTACACATGAGATAAGTTGTAGATTTGTGAATAAACCTTAAAGAAACCAAACCTATGTAAAATATTAGGTAATATGAAGTTATTTTTGTTGAAGTTCAAAAACTCTGCAGACTGAGGCAACTATCCTTAAAACATTTAACAAGCATTGAGTGTAGTAGCTCTGTACTATAACATGATACTCCAAATTAAACTTTTGCATCTCAAGTGACCTTTAGAGCAGTTTTACAGTTCATAAATTCTCTACAATATTGCTCTGTGGAGTGGTTCTAATAAATCTTAATTCTGCTGTAAACATTAGTACACCTATTAAAAATTGCATTTTCAGTCCAAACACAAATACAGGAATGGGTCTCCTCTGCCATATGAAGAATTTACAATAGAATTCATAAAATAGTAGACATAATTTTGGTAGAGAGAGAAAGCACTACAAATTACTTATCATTGACATAGGGAAAATGAAAAAATCAGGTGGTCAATATTTACACATATTTAAAACATGTTTAAGAGTCATACATTTCCATGTGTACCATGGTGAGGGGGGATCTAATTTGTTAATGTGATGAAGATTTGAGACTGTATGATGGAGAAAGAAGAATCTAAGATATGAAAGCCTTAATTCCTTATAGCTTGCAAACTTTCTGTATTGAGCACATGAGGGGGTTCCGCACATTGGTTATGTTTGATTGGTGGAATCTCAGTGTATTCATTCCATGAAAATTTGATTCATCTGGAATTTTAAGTTTGCGATTACATTCGGAGAAAACTTATGGAAATCCCGATGTTGACAAAGTTGAGCATACTCTTTTATACCTGAGTTATGAGCCCAGGAGAACAGTGTTGGGTGAAGACACATGCAAATGCTGAGATTTAATTGATGATCTGTGTTGCCACTGTCTTCAGTATAACATTTTACAAGACTATTTCAAAATCAGGAATATAAATAAATATTATTTGATCCTTTCAGATTGTGCTGAAGCTGTCGACATGGAGAAAATGTTTCTAATGGACTAAAAGGGAAAAGCAAAGGACTTGGAATATGTATTTCCTTCTCATTTCTTGTAGGCAGCCCCTCCCCCATGCTTCCTACTTCCTCTTCCCAAATTTCAAATAGATTGTTGGACTTCTGGATATAGCTTCTGTGTTCCTTAACTTATGACATGTTTCCTTCACTTTTTGCCTGATATTCTTAGGAAATGCCTAAATATAATCATCTACTTGATTTATTTTCTCTTCAGAATTGTCCATTCCACTACTTATTGCATTGGTTGAGCTTTAAAAAAATGAACATTTTAATTCCAAAAACTTGTCTGTGCAGATCCTTTATTAGGGGGTAGGATATCTTGTTGTATATCTCTGAAGATTTGCAACACATCTATATTTTTTCTCAAGTCTCTGTTAGCTCTATTTGTTCCATTGAATATTAGTTCTGCTATGATTATCTTCTTTTCAGTTTGGTTTTCTTCCAATATTGAGGATTTGGGATTGTCTGCTCAAACTTATATTTGAGAATTCCTATTTATCTTCCTATTACATTTACTTAAGTCTGAAAGGCAGGACTTGACCCCTTGTGTGAGAGATCTCAGCCTTTTCGAGCATGAGCAATTACCTGGAGAATTGTGCAGAATCTCTGGTCTTGGTCCTGCATTTGTGCTATAACCTGGGGATAATTTCATCACTATTTGCTTGCTTAGCATGAATGTACCCGTAGGTGTCCGTATTTGTCAAATGTCCTGCTTCTTTTAATTCCTCTCCACTTAATCATGACATATTTCTCAGGGCATGAACTGAGAAATGACTGAGAACTGAACTGAGAAATGACATGAACTGAGAACTCTCACCCACTGACTCTTGACCTTAAATTTCCACATATTTTTCCTATCAATAAAAACACCTCTCCTACACTTACGGACTTTTACTTCTTTGACTTTATTTCTCCATAGACTAGATAATTGTGTTTTTTCTGTCTTTCAAGGATCCCATAAATTTATTTGCTTTAATGACACTGTATCTTTTTTTCCTACTCTGCATTACATTTATCGTATAAAAAATAATCTTTTCTGTCACACTATGGAATTTGAGGCCCAGGGATATATGTCCTGTCTTAATGCAACATATTAATTATTTTATAAACAATTACGATGGTAATCCTGATATCACGAATTAGTATAGCAACCTTCTAACATAAATTTTTAAAATCAGATAATGTGTCTTATTTACTCAGTGCTATGGAAACTTGAAAGAGGAAATAAACCTCTTTACTCTTTGTGAAGACTATTTAATATGGGACCCCTGAAGATCAATCACAAAATAGGCCCTGTAGAAAAAGATTTAGACATTAATTACCATTAAGAAAACTTACTTTATCTTAGGTTTATTTTAATTATGATTCAAGTACAATCATTTGTATACTAGTCTTTAAGCAGTAGGCTTTTCTAAAAGAGAACATTACAGTTTCATTAGATAAAAATTTTTATTAATGTCATTTAAAATCTTCTCCTACTTAAGAGAGTATTTGACTCATGAAAATGTTACATTGATTAAAATTTGTAAGATTTACAGTGTCAAAATTAAGAGGATCCATTAGTCTGCATTGTTAAATCATTTCAAGCACTTTTCAATAACTTAACTGTTAATCCAAGTAGCAAATTAATTATGAGTTATATCTGAAGATTGACTTTTCTTATGTAGAAATAAAAAGTTCAGTGAGCTGTGTGATGGTTTTAAGGATGATTATTTTCACTATGAGACAAAGGCAGCCTGTTGATATTTTATCACCAAAAGATGTCAAATGGCCATAGAGAACAGACTTATGGACACAAGGAGGCGGAGGAAGGAGAGGATGGGATGCATGGCGCGAGTAACATGGAAACATACATTGCCATATGTAAAATAGAGAGCCAATGGGAATTTGCTGTATGATTCAGGGAACTCAAACTGGGGCTCTGTGACAACCTAGAGGAGTGGGATGGGGAGGGAGGTTCAAGAGGGAGGGCTGATTCATGCTGATGTCGGCAGAAACCAATGCCCTGCTGTAACGTGATTATCCTTCATTTAAAAATAAATTTTAAAAAATGTCAAATGGCAAAGTGAAGTCAAATTATACTGAAATTGCTTCTAGTGAAGTGATTATTTATATTGGTACAATGGCTGACCTTCCTCCGCAGACACTAGAGGTCTAGGAAGCTGCCTGAGAGCATCATGCATAGTGTAGCCTCATAACTTCTATGTTTATTACTTGAGGCCCTGAGTAATAGTAGATAATCAATAACAGTATTGACACTTCTTGCCTTCTCATTTCTGGACCCTTGTTCTCCCAGGAGATGAAAGACTAAAGCATAGATCTTCTTAGCCAGTCTATCTTGTTCCAGACTAAGGGAACATGCTATGTCCACATTTCTGAGATCTAGCTGGAAATTTTCTGTTTGTATGGTGATGATAATTATGTCTGTTTCTTGACTGTGATGTCTGGGTTATATGGTTCCCAAAATGCTCTTAATGATCCAAGAATGAGAGGGAAACACATGGACTGAGGTTTCTCGGAGAACTACTTATTAAGCAATAAAGAGGAGGGTCCTGAGATACTCATTATCCCCCAGTTGATAGCTTGTGTCATAAAAATGGACAGTACCTTGCTCTCCTGAACTCATCCAAGACTCTGTTGGTAGGTAAAGCTTACAGATAAAGCAAATTTTATTATAGTAATGATTCACAGCTTTTCTATTTCCATCTTCAAAGTACAGAAGGTGTTCAAAGTTTCTTCATTATACTTAAAATCCAAATTAAAAAGAGAGAAATTTCTGTTCATTGTTGTAACAAGAATAAACTCATAGGTCATAGACAAGGTGAGCTAAAAATAAAATCAAGGTTATTAAAGGTCAGTGTCTCAGATGACTGCATATTATACAAAGGAATGTTCCTAACCACACATGGAAATGAAGATCAAAATAAAGGGCAAATTGTTTCTTCACACTGCTGGTAGCTGATGGCCTAAGGAAAGATAGCAAGATTATCTGAGAGTGCACCTCCATTCTCTAGAGGAAAAAACTAGAGTGGGAGCAGTGTCATGTGGCCACTGCTTACACCAGTGGCTTCTAAATTTGACTGCACACTGGAATCATCTGGCATCTTCAAAAGTCACTGGTAACCCACTCCCAGTCATTCTCATTTTTTTTAATATAGGATGTGACTTGGAATTTGGGAATTTTAAAAGGTCCCCAGATGATTTTACTGTGGAGCAAAGATTGAGGACTACTGGCTTATGCGACTATTAACATGTGAATTTTCAGCAGTTTCATTTTCTCACTCGCCAATCGATTATTAACGCAATTCCTGCCTTGTAGAGTGGTTGGGATGATTAAACAAAGATACTATGTGAAAATACTTTGGAAATGGGCAAGGCAATACTTACAGGTAAAAAAATCAATTAGTAGCTTATAAGAGTCTCAAAGGTTTATTAAAGTTTTCCCGATGAGTTTACAACTCTGGTGATTGTCAAATATTGAACGGTTTAGAGTCTTTACAAATTCAGAGATCTAACGGTGCTCTGAAATGTGTTTCTGTCTGTATTACACTCATATTCTGATACTGAGCTATCAAGTTGTGACTAATGCAGTGCAGCACACCAGTATGTATGTAAGTTGGCAACCAGAGGTTGGTCCAGCTCTCTGATTCACTTGACATCTTGAGCGTGTCATTTAACATTTCTATGCTTTACTTGTCCATAAAATGCAGAGAAATATGTGTACTATTTCTAAAGTGTAGGGGAAAAATCAAATGTGCTGATAGATGAAAGTCCTTTGAAAAGTAAACACTATTAACCTTCTATAAAAATAAAGATTAGCAATAATTCCAAACTGAGAAACAAGCAGCAGGATATTGTGAATGGAATATAGACCTGGGAAATTGGTAGCCTTTCTCTTTCATTTTCTTCTTAAAGACAGAGATATGAAACAAATATGACAAAAATCTCATCACTTGTTAATTGGTGCCATATTTGGTACATAGCTATCCACTAAGGAATATTGGTAAAGAATCAGATGGTAAAGAATCTGCCTGCAATGCAAGAGACCTGAGTTTGATCATTGGGTTGGGAAGATCACCTGGAGACTGGAATGGCTACCCACTACAGTATTTTTGCCTGGAAAATTCCATGGAGAGAGGAGCCTGGCGGGCTGCAGTCCATAAGGTCACAAAAAGTCAGACCTGGCTGAGCAACTAATACTTTCACTTTTCCTACTATTATATGTTTAAGATAATTTATAATTAAATTACAAATTAGAATATGACTTCCAATATTATAATTGTTTCAGCTTTCACAAGTCATATAACCTTCCTGGTCCTTTCCTTGTCATTTTATGAACAGAGAGTCTTTACTATCCCTTCTGAACTGTAACATTCAGATTCAAGTGCTTAGTTGATAACCTGATGCTGATTATAATAGATATATTTACATGCTTTGAAAAAAACAAAGAAAATATATATTTTATCATTTGAAGCAATTGAGAAATGAATTCAGAGATGTGGTCATCCAGGAAAAAATTGCCAAATGCCGTGGTGACTCCTTCACAAGAAAGACATAAGGTTATAAATGTTACAAGAGACATTGAATTTGGGCAAATGTAATATGTATAAGATAAAGCTAATATCTTTGGAAAACCAAAGGTTTAGTCGACAACCTCAGTCCAAAAAGGATCCCAGGAGCACACTGGAGGGCATCAGTTATAAATTAGATTTATGGACTTCTAGTTCTGTGTGTGTGTTTATAATTAGAGGTGAAATATGGATATTAAAATAAGCATAAATATGTGTATGGGTGTATAACATAGATATAAAATCATTGATATATTCAGTCCCCTTCTGTTTAGCAATATTGCACATTTATGGCCTCAGTATAAAGCCAAATCCTCTCACACAATATATAATTGTCAACATTTCTAAACCTTAGCTTGCTTTTCATGATTTTCTTCTAGGTTCAATCCATAGACTTTATCTTTAGTAAATGTTTCACTATCATTGCCTCTATTCAATGTAGTGAAAGTCAGATTTTTCAATTAAGAATTTCTGGTCTCATGTGCTACTTGAATTAACAATTTAATCAATTACTTTTTTAAGTCCTAACCAGGCCGGGTTCTGATTAACTTCTGAGATCAGACAATATCCTGTGCATTCAGGGTGATGTGACTGTAGACATTTTTTGGTGAGGCAGAGGACATAGGGCTGAAAGACATCTCATTTATTATAATCTCCCCTTTTCAAGTACTTGTACAGAAAGCCTGACAGCTGAGTGTTCACATACATGTACACATACACACACACACACTGACAGCTGAGTATTCACATACATGTACACACACACACACACACAGAGTCCTGTTTGCAATGACAGCCATGCTCCAGAGAGAAACCTGATAGGGAGGGAGGAAGATCAGGTGTGGCTCCCCTGCTTACCAATCAGATTCTCCAAATACACACCCACCTACATGCACACACACATTCATATCCCAATCTTTGCTGTAACGTAGCAATAGTCATAAAAGTTTTTAAAACGCTTTGTGCTTCATGTAAGGACTGCATTGCTATCTCATGCTACAGTGGACATCTGCGTTTCCTGCGTGCTTTTTGTGGTTTAGGATACAAAGCATTTTAATTCTCACAGTTTTGTGGGCAGGAATTAGAGCGGGGCTTAGCAAGCAATTCTTCTTTGTCACATGGTTGGCAGAGGTCACTTGGGGATATTTAGCTGGTGCCTAAGCCCTTCTAGAAGGTCCAGGATGTGTTTGTTCACTTGTCTGATGTCTTGGCAGAGGAGTTGGAGTGCTGGGCTCAGCTGGACTGTGAATCAAAGCTCTTACATGTGACCCCTCCAGGCAGCATTCCAATAAGTCAGATTTCTTACATGGCAGGTCAGGGTTCCTTGGAAAAGCATCCCAAGAGTTTTGTTTATTTGTTTTGTTGTTTTACCAATAAATCTGTGTACTTTCCATATTGCTTTTATGATACACGTGTGTTTTAATCTTGCTTTTCTTTATATCTTGATCTTAAGCTTTAAGTTCAATTCTTCCACGTCACTTCAATTTTTTTCTTGAATTTCTACCTCTGTTCTCAAACATATGCCAATGAGAAACATTTTCAAAATAAAAAGTAGATTATTACTGCCACTTTAGTTTATGTATGTGCTTTTGAAATCTTTAAGCAGATATGGACTTTTGTAATTGCCCTTTTGCATTCAATGACCAAGATAGGCTTTTATTCAGTTAGTACTTTTAGATTTCCTTGTAATAAATTGTGCACTTAGCTGTATTCAAAAATGATGGAAGAAATGGTCCTTATATTTTTGTGCTTTGTAATCTATTTCAAGTCTGACAAATATGAAAAAAGTAACAGTGGAAATTTCCAGTAATAAAGAAAAATGTGCATTTTATGCAAGAGTACTATAAAATATAAAATGAAATTATTGGTTTGTCAGAAATAGAGCAGGCGGGCGTTTGTATTGAGACAGAGGACCCTGAGCCAGTTATTGCAAGAATGCTGGCTGTGAGTCATCACGGACAAGGATGTGGACTTTCTCTGAAGAGCTGAAGGGGAAGGGATGTGTCCTTGGGTTATGGCCGGATACAGTGAATAATCATAATGAGTAATGTGCCTAGACGTGATAACTATAAGAAATAGCAGAAAGTTAAGGGGCTTATGTGGCAAAATAAAGGTCAGATTATCTCATTTTCATGTAAACTGAAGTCATTTATTACTCCTTTCATATTTGCTTGAGGAAATGAAACTACATCTATCTATTATCTATCTTACCTATTACATGGACTCTCTTTCTTTACCTCTCTATTTCTCTATTAGTTACATGTTTTTTTCCTTGCATATACCTGAGTTAATAATGTTATACCCATGTTAATTTCCTGGTTCTGATAATATCATTCGTTATGGAAGGTATTGTAACTGGGACAAGTTGGCTGAAAGGTACTTAAGAACTGTCTGTAGTATTTTTGCTATTTATTGTGAGTCTTAAATTACTTTTAAAAAGAAAAGTTATGCTTAAAAAAATTTAATGCCTTTTTCTTAAGTATGGCTGTAGGTAACCAATATACATTGAGAAGAAAATAGGAATAAAGGTTATCAAATTATCTATTGTTTAGTAAAAACTCATTCTCTTTGAGGAAAAGGTTAGTTTGGAAATATATCTTCATCCAAGCTAAATAACTAAATTCCTAAAACATTCTCTAAAAATCTGTTAGTCTTAAAAAGCAAACTACTCTATGAGGAAGGGAAATTTCGGTCAATTCAGTTTCTTACTAACATGATAAAAACAGAAGATAGTAATTGTACCCATCTTTATATATATGAGGAGGGAATGGCAACCCACTCCAGTATTCTTGCCTGAAGAATTCCCATGGACGGAGGTGCTTGGCAGGCTACAGTTCATTGAGTCACAGAGTCAGACACGACTGAACGACTAAGCACAGCACATAATTATTATATTCTCTTTTCTTATATTTAATATAGAAACTATCTCCTATGTTATTTGATACTTAAAAGTTATAGCAAAGCAGTTGGAAAATGGAATGTTTTATGCTCTTATTTTGTTATTTTTTCTGTAACTACATTTTGTGTTGTTATGAAGCTTATTTCTGCTTTCTTTGGCATTTTTTTCTTTACTTCCATACTAAGTAACCGATCTTATTACATTTTAAATTTAGGAGAAAGAATTTGATTTTTAGCAAGGGTGACATGTTTATGACTTGCTTATTTGTTTTCTACCCAAGCTGGCATTTTTTAAAGTCCTAAAATAATCACTCGGACTTTAAGAACTAAATCGAAGCACTTCTTTAAGCACTTCTCAAAATTAAACCTCTCTTGTGAATGGCTGTTAAATGCACTGTTTCTCTAAAATTCTCATCATCTTGGATCTCTTAGCAACTTTTATCTGCAAATCTGCTGGTGTTTTAGAAGTCATTATTTCATTATCCACTGTCCCCAAAGCTCTTCTGAAGTGTTAGGCAAATATGTCTTTCTTAAATCTTTCTTCAGTTCCCAAGTGAAAAAGTTAAGACACACAAAAAAGAAATGACTTTCCTGGGACCATTCTCATTTTCTGAAGGAGCAGGTTATTAGGAAGTGTGAAGGCACTGTTAGTCCATTCAAAAGAGAGAAAAGGGTATATAGTGGATTTTGTTTGTCCTTTAATCGGAGACAATAGTCATGAAACAGTTTAACTGGGGAAGAACTGTATTCTGTAGGTGATCTCAATAACCTGACCATCCAAGAACAGAGTCTTTTATTTTAAAAAAAAAATTTGTCCTTTTCTTGTTTTTGTTATTTTGGGTTTCTTTTTTAGTCTTGAGATCCAACCAGTCCATCCTAAAGAAGATTAGTCCTAGGTGTTCATTGGAAGGACTGATGCTAAAGCTGAAACTCCAGTACTTTGGCCACCTCATGCGAAGAGTTGACTCATTGGAAAAGACCCTGATGCTGGGAGAGATTGGGGGCAGAAGGAGAAGGGGACGACAGAAGATGAGATGGCTGGATGGCATCACCGACTCAATGGACATGAGTTTGAGTAAACTCTGGGAGTTGGTGATGGACAGGGAGGCCTGGAGTGCTGTGATTCATGGGGTCGCAAAGAGTCGGACACGACTGAGCAATTGAACTGAACTGATATGTAAACAACAAGGAATACTATAGCAAGAATTTGGTGAATTTATTTAATGAATATTTATATGAGTTCAGGACTCTTTTCAACCCTTGAGTTCTGCCCATCATACACAGGCACACACACACAGAAGTCACTCAGTCATGTCCAACTCTTTGCGACCCCATGAATTGTAGCCCACCAGGCTCCTCAGTCCATGGAATTTTCCAGGCATGAATATTGGAGTGGGTTGCCATTTCTTTCTCCATGTGCTCATCATAGTGCTTGAATAAAATCTTTATTATAATGTCTATTTAGGGTGAAATGTACTACTGAGAACTTATTCATTCCATAACCAATGTTTATAGAATGTGTATTGTATGCCAAGCACCATGTATCAAGATTACAGCATCAGATACCTTAGCAGTTAAGAATGTGATCTTTGAAGTCTCATGTTTTGTGCTTGATTTCTGCCTCTGCCACTTACTCATTGTGTGGGCTTTGTTCATTGTGTGTTTTTAATTTTCTTTCCCTCAACTTACCACCTATAAAGGGGGCAGAGTTATAGGATAATTTCTTCATAAGTTTGCTATGAGAGTTAAATTAAGCTATATATGTTAACTATATGGATGTGAGAGTTGGACTATAAAGAAAGCTGAGCACCGAAGAATTGATGCTTTTGAACTGTGGTGTTGGAGAAGACTCTTGAGCGTCCCTTGGACTGCAAGGAGATCCAACCAGTCCATCCTAAAGGAGATTGGTCCTGGGTGTTCATTGGAAGGACTGATGTTGAAGCTGAAACTCCAATACTTTGGCCACCTGATGCAAAGAGCTGACTCATTTGAAAAGACCCTGATGCTGGGAAAGATTGAGGGCAGGAGGAGCAGGGGACGACAGAAGATGAGATGGTTGGATGGCATCACCAACTCAATGGACATGGGTTTGGGTGGACTCCGGGAGTTAGTGATGGCCAGGGAGGCCTGGTGTGCTGCGGTTCATGGGGTCGCAAAGAGTCGAACACAACTCAGCAACTGAACTGAATTGAACTGAAGTGTTACTAAGTATTACTAAGACATAACTTCACTCTGAAAGATAACAGCACCAATACAGAGATAGAGAAAAATCTCTACTGGGATATTGTTGTACACAGGATACAATACAAGGTGAAAAGGCTGAACTATAATATGTGCTGCAGAACAGAGACATCTTTGAGTAGATTTGATACTAGAGCTGATTTGAAGGAAGGCAAGAGATAGATGAGATGGTTGGATAACAAGTACAAGTGAATGCCAGGGTCAGTATGTGTGAACACACAGAAATACAGTCATACCAAATTGCAGATTCTACTGGAGAAAGCATATAGCATGTATCTATGGAGGGGGTGAAAAAGATAGGTCTTGGAAGTTATGGCCAAACTGAGGCTATCTTTAGAAAGCAGGAAGTTTACAAAGCAGAAAATTGACTGATACAGATTGCATATTAATAAAAAAAAATCAGCCTGTCAGCTGTAGGGAGGATGACAAGGCAGTACCACACTGGACATGGGAAAGCTGGTCAGTGGGTTTAGGCAGTTGTTTAAGGCAAGGGTTAAGTAATGGTAATGTAGGAAAAAAAGAAGTTTCTGAAAGCTGTTAGTATAGATGGAATGTGTGGAGTTGAATATGAGGTGATGAAGTCAAGCAAGGACTTGAAATACTGAATCTGAGAAACTTGCTGGATTTGCAAGTGAAGATGGACTGGGGACACTGGAATATGGGGAGGGGTTTAGAGTTTAGAAGCATATTCTAGGCTAGACATATAGATTTGGGAAGCTTAACCAGTTAAATGGTTGTTGAGGCCAAGTAAAAGTTTCAGAAGGCTAAAGAAAGAGCTCTAGTGAACATTATTATTTAAAGAAAGAGTCAATAAGATCAGTAATATAGGAAGGGTCCAGAAAATATCAGTATTAGGTAGCTTGAAAGACATATTAGCCATCGGGGTTCCCTGGTGGCTCAGTGGTAAAGAATCCACCTGCCAATTTTTGCCTATGCAGGAGACAAGGGTTCGATCCCTGGATTGGGAAGGTCCGCTGGAGAAGGAAATGGCAACCCACTCTAGTATTCTTGCCTGGGAAATCCCATGGACAGAGGAGCCTGATTGGCTACAGGCCATTGGGTCACAAAGAGTCAGACACAACTTAGTGACTAAACAACAACAAGCTGGTCATCACTGTTAAATGATTTCAGGAGGTATGTGTTCTCTGGATTTACCAGTTTGAATGTGACTAAACACTTTATTCAAGGAGAAGGCACTGGCACCCCACTCCAGTACTCTTGCCTGGAAAATCCCATGGACAGAGGAGCCTGGTGGGCTGCAGTCCATGGGGTCGCTAAGAGTCAGACATGACTGAGCGACTTCACTTTCACTTTTCACTTTCATGCATTGGAGAAGGAAATGGCAACCCACTCCAGTGTTCTTGCCTGGAGAATCCCAGGGACGGGGGAGCCTGGTGGGCTGCCGTCTATGGGGTCGCACAGAGTCCGACACGACTGAAGTGACTTAGCAGCAGCAAACACTATTCAAAGCAGGCCCCCTCTTATGAGATGGTAACTAGCACATATATTTTCTTTCCATGCATCAGTTATAAAGTTAAATGTTTGCTTAAAGTTTTTAAACCTGCATTTACCCTCTTCACTGTGGTGTTTTCTAAAAAAATATATTCAACTAGTTCTCACTCCCTGGTGTGAAATAAAACTTTTATATAGTCTGAACTTTGATTTATCACGGACTACCGATGGTTGCAAAGAAAGTAGAACCTCTTAGAATAAAGTAGGACTGAAACAAATTATATAAATAGAATTTATCTGGAAACTGTGACAATAAGCATTTGGTCTTGGTTAGTTTGCATAAGCTACTCATCTTTCTTTTCCAGAATCTAGACTACAATTTCAGGCTTCCTTTCACCTCACCCAGAGTGACAAAATTGTGAGGTTTATTTCATCTTTATGGAGTTGAAGACTATGCCACATTCCTAATTCTACCCATGACATCCATTCAAACTTGAATTGTTACTGTTCATTAGAATAGTTTTCAAATTTCTTCCTCAAAATATTCCTCAAATGGAGAAACCACCAAAAAGCTTTTACTCAACTCAAAATGTACAAAAACAACTCTTCTTCACATGTAGTGCAATGATACTTGAAGAATACAACAGAAAATAATTCAGTAAGATATTCCCTATCATGTAAAATCTAAGGATTTTTTCTTAGCTAGTGAAATTTCACTAGCTAATAATCAGCAAGGCTGGTTATTTTCAAAGAATGCTGTTGCAGTTTTATGTATACAAACATTAAGTAAAGGTTTTTAAACATAAAATGCTGGGAAAATACTGCTCTTAGTAGTTTAAAAAAAGAAAAAGATGTGCTTTGAAGAAGACAAACGCATCTTAACTCTACGGGAGTCAAAAGATAACCAACCTTTGATCTGAGTGCCTGTATTTCAGGGGGTGAGAACAAGAAGTTAATGGAAATTTTTTCATGCGTTGGAGATGCATTTTGAAGCTGGGGTGAGGAACAAACAATGTGTAACTCTTTTTATGACACCTTGTGAGACTTAAGCATAGGCCAAGCTACTTTGGGGCCTAACCATTCTCTAACTGACCCAAAATTGGACGTTTAGAGAGGCTGTTTGGTATTTCACAAAGGGCATCCTAGGTGAAGTTCCTGCTATGGGTTTCATGGTCAATTGTAGCAACAAAGAAATGAATGAAAGTAAAATAATACATTTGATCCAAATCAGAACACACCACACAATGGGGAAGAGAATCCAGGTATTCGTGTTTCAATCCCCTGAAACTATGCTGGCATGATTCTGTCTATGAAGGTTGAGCTACAACTATTGTGGCATGGACCAGGCCCTGACCTGAGACACCCCCCATTCCTAGCCCTGTTCCCATACCCTTACAGAGAACCCCCTTCCCACACAGCACACCAACTCATCTCCAAATTGGCCAACAAGTCTTACCTCTTTCGATTAATTGCAAGTTTATTTGAAGGTCTTCTTGGCCTTTTTCTTCCATAGTGACAGGACAGGGCCCTCTGTTTAATTCACAGTAAGGATCTCATATTTCTTTTCTAGGCAAGCAGGACTGGGCTCTCTGACAAGTCTGTGGGATTCCTTATATCAACCAGTTTACTTCTACTTGGGAAATGTGTGTAACTAGTTTAGATATACTGTTGTTAGGACGTTGTTAAACCCTTCATCCAGAATACTTCTATTTTGTGTAACTAAGAGGATCATTGCATTGTCGACACTATTTTAAAAGCAAACAAACACCAACAAAACCCTAAAATACCATTGAGCTCTGTTGCACCTCATGCAATACCAGAGTTACTGGAAATCAAATAGATGAAGCCAGATTAATCAAATTTCATTTGTTCTGTATAAAAACTGGTGAATTACTCTGAGGACACATAAAATGTAGCAGTTTTTACACATGTATACAAAATCCAATAAAGTATACCTGCATACAAAATCCAGAAAGATTTTTTTAAAAAAAGGTTGAAAGCGATTTGTTTCATTTATTTTTCCACCCTTCTTTATATTGCTGCTGTTGCTACTAAATCACTTCAGTCATGTCCGACTCTGTGCAACCCCGTAGACTGCAGCCCATCAGGCTCCCCCATCCCTGGGATTCTCCAGGCAAGAACACTGGAGTGGGTTGCCATTTCCTTCTCCAATACGTGAAAGTGAAGTTGCTCAGTCATGTCTGACTCCTAGCGACCCCATGGACTGCAGCCTACCAGGCTCCTCCGTCCATGGGATTTTCCAGGCAAGAGTACTGGAGTGGGGTGCCATTGCCTTCTCTGCTTTATATTGCTAGATATTGTAAATATAATAAATTTCAGCTGCACTGCTTTAGAACAAATAATCACCAGTTTTTCAAAAAAAAACATGAAGAGATTTGAAGTGAGAGAAAAGTTCACTACAGGACTTTGGATAAAAGTCCTGCCTTGCAAAATCTGCTCTCCCTAAGCAGTAGCCTGTGGGATTATTAGGGTGACCAAAATTTTCCTGAAAAGTATCCTATTATCAGAAATTCCCCAAGTTTTGAAAATTAGTCTTTTTCAAATTAAGGCAATCTACAGTATAAAGAAAAACATGGAAGAAGGAGGGAAAAAAAAAAAAAAACCAACAACAAAAAGTGCTGGAGTGTTAGCTTTTTAAATTGTCCATTAAGATTTTTAATATAAATGCACCAGCTCATTTTTGAAGTTATTTAAGATGTTACATTAGTAGTGATATGTAGCAAATGTTTCATCCAACAAATTCTAAATAACTGTGAAAAGATTTAACGAAGTGCCAACTGGATATTAGAGTGCTGTGGGTTGTTTCGTTTCCAATTTGTTATTCTTGTTTCAAAATAGTATTCAGTTCTCCCTACAGGTAAATGCAATGCATGAATAATTGCCTCTATATAATTCCAATTAATAGCTTTAAGCAAAGCCAAATTTACTAAAAATGTGCTAAAATTCAGCATGTATATTGAACCAAAACTCAGAAACTAAAAGTGAAATAATATTTTTAGAGAGATCCTTTCCTCTACGAGAATTTTGCTGTATCAGTTCTCAAAACCAAGCTGTGCATATGTTTTGTTCTAAAGCATGATAAAGAACAATTATTTCTAGCAAATATCAAGAAAGCATAATTACTAATATTGAATAAATTTAATTCTTATATGTTCCTTATTCCTTGTATAAAGAGGAAATTACCAAATCCTCCTTTCGGTGGAAATACTTGTTGCTTTCCTGCTAATATTCTCTCTTATGACAGTGGTGATTGCTGCATATCCTCATGAATATTTGCACCAAGGTATTCCCAGTTACCTCTTTAATGTTCAGTAGATATAACTGTCTATATTATCCTCTGCTTGCTCATTTTAGCTGTGCCAATTCTAGACTCAAGATAAGTTTACAGTCATCAACCGTGTCTATAGAATTTCATGTATTCAGCTGAATTCATACCATGTGTCTTCACAAATTATAGCCTTCACCATAAACATTTTTCTATTTCTCTTTATTTATTTTCTGGCATAAACAAAATGTTTTGTATTATGTAAAGTAATAAAATTAGTATTTTATGGCTTACAAAGCATTAATTTCTAGTTACACAGTTAGTCTATTTTTCTGATTTATTGTTCAGTCGCTGAGTTGTGTCTGAACTCTTTGTGACCCCATAGACTGCAGCACACCAGGCTTCCCTGTCCTTCATTATCTCCCAAAGTTTGCTCAGACTCATGTCCATTGAGCCAGTGATGCCATCCAACCATCTCAGCCTCTGTCACCCGCTTCTCCTCCTGCCTTCGGTCTTTCCCAGCATCAAAGTCTTTTCCAGTGAGTTAGCTCTTTGCATTAGGTGGCCAAAGTATTGGAGTTTCAGCTTCAGCATCAGTCCTTTCAAAGAATATTTCGGGTTGATTTCCTTTAGGATTGATTGATTTGATCTCCTTGCTGACCAGGAGACTCTCAAGACTCTTCTCCAGCACCACAATTCAAAAGCATCGATTCTTTGGAGCTCAGCCTTCTTTATGGTCTAATTCTCACATACTGCTCATGGGGTTCTACGGGGACAACAGAGGATGAGATGGTTGGATGGTATCACCGACTCAATGGACATGAGTTTGAGCAAGCTCTGGGAGTTAGTGACGGACAGGGCAGCCTGGCATGCTACAGTCCATAGCGTCACAAAGAGTCGGACATGACTGAGCCACTGAACTGATCTGAACTCTCACATACGTACATTAGTACCGGAAAACCCATAGCTTTGACTGTATAGACCTTTGTTGGCCAAAGTATTGTCTCCGCTTTTTAATACATTGTCTAGGTTTGTCATAGCTATTCTTCCAAGGACAAGCATCTTTTAATTTCATAGCTGCAATATCACTATTTGTGGTGATATTTTATTCATTCAGGACACTTGTATCAACCCCCTGCTTGAAGTAAAATACTAAGTGCTTGTCAGGAAATGGGTGAAAAAGACGACCTATGTCCTTATGGAACTTACTAATCATGGTATATACAAATGTAGTACTATCTTTATAGTTTTGTAACAAATTCCATTCATGAGATATGTACTATCGAACATACTGAGTAAAGAAAACACCCCAGTTTTGTTTTTTTTAAGAGAAAATATTTTTAGAATCAGTAATAACTTCTGAATACTTAAACTGAGAAATTCAAGCATACTTTTGTTTCTTTATCATAAGCTATCTTATTGTACTATCTAGCAATCCTTTAAAAAGCCTGGCTGGGAAAAAAAAATCCCATTATATGTCTATTGAGAACATTCCTGATTACATCAATGCTAGTTCTGGGAGAATTGTCTCATTAAATTACAGCAGGTTAAGTAACAGTGATCCATAAAATGTTTAAACTATATTTTCTAAATCAGGATTTAAAAGATGTTATCTCTGTTTCCAGAGCCCCCCCCCAAGAATCCTTTGCCCACCTATAGTATATTGGAAAGAAATTGTATCAAGTATAGCAGAAAAGAACACAATTGTTGAACTGATAGTAAACACCTACACATAAATGCCAGACCTATTCATTCCTTATGATGTTTTAATAAACAATTTCTATTACCCAGATGATATGAATTATTACTTTATTATCACAGATCAAATCATAAAAGAATAACTCTGAGAAGCCCTGTGGGATTAAGGCCTTCCACCCCTCTCCCCACACCTGTCCATCCACACGTGATTCATTACCTCAGGCTGAGTATTCATATAGGTTGAAACACGACGCACACACCAAAGAAGTTGATTAAGCCATCCTTTTTTTTTCTTTTATCACTATTCATGTTAAGCCAACTCCAGCAAACACAGTAAGATTTATTGTAAATGTGTATCACTTACAATAATACATATTTTATTTGTAAATGAAATGTCCTAAATTTGAAATACTTTCCATCTTATTATTTAATAATGTGCAGCTGTAATTCTACTTGAAGTCTGAATTGTGATAAACATCATCAATTTTATAATACATTAAAGGAGAGTTCTCTTGGATTTCAAAAACTCAGCACAATCTTATACAGTTACCAGTAAACCTTTTTAATTGGAAGAAGAGTGAAATCACATTTAATCCTAAATCTGCATTTCACATTGATAAGAGTTCACTTAAAAATAATCTCAATTCCTTCCTTACTGGAGAAGTAATAGGGAACTTACATACAGGAAGACAAACAGAGAATGTTTAGACTAAAAATGATCATAGCTCAGGCCGACTGAAATTGCTGAAAAGTTCTGAAAGCAGAATGGGAGGCCAGAAGACAGTTCTTTGGTTACCAGGATGTGAAACTATTTTTTATCTAGAAGATAAAAGATGATTTAAAAATCTTCAGTATCCTAGGCATTCAAAGTAGAGACATAATACATATATCTAAACCTGCTTTAGATTATTCAGGCTATTATCAAAGGAACTTCAGGAATTAGATCAGAAGTAGAAAAATAAGGGCATATGACTGCAGTCCATGGGGTCGCACAGAGTCGGACACGACTGAGCAACTTCACTTTCACTTTTTACTTTCATGCATTGGAGAAGGAAATGGCAACCCACTCCAGTGTTCTTGCCTGGAGAATCCCAGGGACGGGGGAGCCTGGTGGGCTGCCGTCTATGGGGTCGCACAGAGTCGGACACGACTGAAGCGACTTAGCAGCAGCAGCAGCAGCAGCATGACTGCATCTAAGGAAAAAGTGCACAGGAAAATAATCTTTTTCTCATTCTTTTCCCCTGGAGATGTTGACTTACAAAATTTCCATTTATGCTTACTTTGGATTTGGTGTATGTGTGTGTGTGCGCACATGTAAATGCAACTAATTCATAGTAGATAAATTTTAAAAAGTAGCAAAAAACTTTTATATCAGCAGAGTCTAACTGTAAAGCAATGGAAGTCCTCTTTTATGCCTCTTCATTAATATCCTTTTAGGAAGACAAACTTATTTGGGCATGAGGAGGAGTCAGAAATATACCCATCCAACCAACACTTGAGTGACGATTGTGTGCCTCTTATGACTGCTCAAGTAATTGACAGCCGTCCATATAATCACCATCAGGGAGTTAGGAAATTCATACAGCTCCACTGAATTATTGTCATTAAAAAAACTGTACAACTTCTATAATATTGTAAGTTCAGTTCAGTCACTCAGTTATGTCTGACCTACAACCCCATGGACTGCAGCACACCAGGCCTCCCTGTCCATCACCAACTCCTGAAGCCTACTCAAACTCATGTCCATCACATTAGTGATGCCATCCAACCATCTCATCCTCCGTCATCCCCTTCTCCTCCCACCTTCAATCTTTCTCAGCATCAGGGTCTTTTCCAATGAGTCGGTTCTTCACACCAGGTACCAAAGTATTGGAGTTTCAGCTTCAGCATCAGTCCGTCCAATGAACATTCAGGAATGATTTCCTTTAGGATGGACTAGCTGGATCTCCTTGCGGTCCAAGGGACTCTCAAGAGTCTTCTCCAACACCACAGTTCAAAAGCATCAATTCTTCGGCGCTCAGCTTTCTTTATAGTCCAACTCTCACATCCATACATGCCTACTGGAAAAACATAGCTTTGACTAGATGGACCTTTGTTGGTAAAGTAATGTCTCTGCTTTTTAATATGCTGTCTAGGTTAGTCATAGCTTTTCTTCCAAGGGGCAAGCGTCTTTTAATTTCATGGCTGCAGTCACCATCTGCGCTGATTTTGGAGCCCCCAAAATAAAGTCTCTCATTGTTTCCATTGTTTCCCCATCTATTTGCCATGAAGTGATGGGACTGGATGCCATAATCTGTTTTCTGAATGTTGAGTCTTAAGCCAACTTTTTCACTCTCGTCTTTCACTTTCCTCAAGAGGCTCTTTAGTTCTTCACTTTCTGCCATAAGGGTCGTGTCGTCTGCATCTCTGAGGTTATTGATATTTCTCTGGCAGTCTTGATTCCAGCTTGTGCTTCATCCAGCCCAACATTTCACATGATGTACTCTGCATATAAGTTAAATAAGCAGGGTGACAATATATAGCCCTGATGTACTCCTTTCCTGATTTGGAACCCATCTGTTGTTTTATGTCCTATTCTGTTGCTTCTTAACCTGCATACAGATTTCTCAGGAGGCAGGTCAGATGGTCTGGAATTCCCATCTCTTTAAGAATGTGCAGTCAGTACTACTGACTGTCCCAGGTAGGCCTCTTAAGTGCTAAGGAACAGAAAGAAAATGAGGTTGCTGACTCTTTGTGACCCCATGGACTGTAGCCTGCCAAGCTCCTCTGTCCATGGGATTTTCCAGGCAAGAAGACTAGAGTGGATTTCCATTTCCTTCTCCAGGGGATCTTCCTGACCCAGGGATTAAACCTGGCTCTCCTGCATGGAAGGCAGATTGTTTATCACCTGGGAAGCCCATTCATTATCCAAGGGAGATGCCAGTACCTCAGTGCTCACTTAGGAAAGATTTTTCAGAGTGATAATAAACATGCTTTTAAAATCTTTAAAAATCACCTTAAATATGGGACAGCATGTTCATTTTCATTCATTTCCCTTGGATATGAAATCTTTATTAAGTGGGCACTGAGTTCTAGGCAACTATGACAGTCAAAATAATCATCCCTCCTAAAATGTCCACATCCTCTTCCCCAGAACTCAAGCTAGCTATCTTAAATGACCAAAAGGACTTTGAAGATGTGATTAAGTTAAGGACTTTGAGATGGGAGATCATCCAGAATCAGCAGCATGGGTCAGTGTAATCCAAGGGTGCTTATAAGGAAGGAGGGAGGCAGGGGAGGCTGAGAAAGGGATGTTATAACTGAGATTGTTATGCAGAGATTGTCAGTTCAGTTCAGTTGCTCAGTCGTGTCCAAGTCTTTGTGATCCCATGAACTACAGCACGCCAGGCCTCCCTGTCCATCAGCAACTCCCAGAGTCCACCCAAACCCATGTCCATTGAGTCGGTGATTCCATCCAATCATCTCATCTGTCGTCCCCTTCTCCTCCTTCCCCCAATCCCTCCCAGCATCAGGGTCTTTTCAAATGAGTCAGCTCTTTGCATCAGGTGGCCAAAGTATTGGAGTTTCAACTTCAACATCAGTCCTTCCAATGAACACCCAGGACTGATCTCCTTTAGGATGGACTGATTGGATCTCTTTGCAGTCCAAGGGACTCTCAAGAGTCTTCTCCAACACCACAGTTCAAAAGCATCAATTCTTTGATGCTCAGCTTTATTCACAGTCCAACTCTCACATCCATACATGACCACTGGAAAAACCATAGCCTTGACTAGATGCACCTTTGTTGACAAAGTGATGTCTCTGCTTTTAAATATGCTATCTAATTTGGTCAGAAAAACGCAGCCCTGAAGACCCACTTAGATATATGACCTCCACATTGGTAAAATAATACATGCGGATTCTTTTAAGCTACTGCATTTGTGGTCTTTGGTTACAGAAGCAATAGGAAACTCATACAACAATGTAAAGACATTTTTAGTATTTTTAAATTTACATCTATCTATAAAGTAAGGAGAATACATAGTGTTTAGAGAGAATTTATAAGTATTTGTAGAGTATAAATAATATGATATTAAACATAGTTGAAAAAATGCTAACAATCCATTAAAAGGTAAACCACTTCATTGTATGAATATGGTCAGTTATGAAAATAACATGAGAATTTTTTTTCAGTCTACTGGGAACATATCCTAAAATTTTCATTCAAATGAATTGCAATATTGTGAGTTACATCTCAAAAAAAGATCAAAATTGCTATCCCTTTCAGCTTGATTTTTTTGGTAATTTATAAGCAATATAAAGATTATGTAGACATCAAAAGTTAATAAACACAAAAATGAGAGTTAACAGATATGGAAAACAGCAGAAGGAAATATTAAAGACATCAGTGTATCAAATATAAATCACATCATTATGTCATTTTAAAACTGAGATCAGTTTTTAAGTAAATCTAAAAAAAACTTGATCCCTCCCAAATCTATAAAGTGGAGTATGTCTAAAGAGAATGTTAACATAAATTACTTTTCACCAATTATACTTCAGAGCAACAAAAAGCATTATCTCAGGGATTTTGCTTCCTCACTTTTATGGTATTTTTTTTTTTAACACTCTTGGCTATTTCATGGGGCTCTGAACTAACAAGCCTTCCTTTTTTCCTGTGAGTCTGAGGATAAATTAGTGCTTCTCTTCAACACCTCTAAAACAACAACAAAAAATACTTTCATTTGCATTTTTATGAGAAGAAAATGATTAACTATTTCCTTAGACCATAGAGATAAAAAGCTAAGAATTATATTTTAAAACTATATATTTCATAAATATCTATATGATATGCCATGCTGTGCTGTGCTTAGACGCTCAGTCTTGTCAGACTCTTTGCGATCCCGTGGACTGTAGCCTGCCAGATTCCTCTGTGCATGGGATTCCCCAAGCAGAAATACTGGAGTGTGTTACCATTTCCTCCTCCAGGGGATCTTCCCAACCCAGAGATTGAACCCAGGTCTCCTGCATTGCAGGCTGATTTTTTACTGTATGAGCTGCCAGGGAAGCCCATATTATGTGGATCCTAATCAAATAAAAACAGTTGCTCAGAGACTTTAATTGTAAATTGCTGAAGAATTATTAATATTATCTCTTATTGTGTCGTTTGCTCCCTCCCTCATCCCACATTTAAAATATCTGGGCATCTGGAAATTCTGGGTTTTCAAGCAAACAAACAAAAAGCTTTCCTCAGCATAGCCTAGAATGTCCATGAAGAGTTGGGAAGTCAGAAATTCTCAGGCCTCAGATGGGGACAGAAACGAACAAGGAGAAGGGAGCAAAAAAGTACTGAAAATGTGTACTTGGGCTGGAAGTTAAGTGGTTTAACTGTTAATTGTCTGTTTTACGAGAAATATTCTGCCATTTTTCCCATCCTAATATTTTGGATGGGGATATTGTAAGAAACCCTTGACTCTAAAGCTTTCATCCGCCTATAGACTATGGACTTTATCCTTTGAATTTAGGTCATGTTTATCTGACACTTCACAACTTCTGTCTTCGACAATGTCCCTGTGCTAAAGGGTGATCAAATAACAAAATATGACCTGAAGTGGAAGAAAGTATGTGGTTCTACCTCCTTTGAGCTTAACGGACAAACTTGGACAATAATTATATAAGTATTGGTCTAACAGTGAAGGTCTTAGACACTGCATTTCAAAAACTTTGGTTGCTAACAAAGTTGAGGCTAAAATGGATGTAGATATTGATATCTGTTGATTGTACTTTGTCTGTGTGAGAATCGTACCTCTCACTGGGCATTACTCAGTTGATCTTAGTTCTCAGTGCATTAATCAAGGGTCTTCTTTGGTTTTTTGACTTAGAGTTAGTCTCTCTGAAGCTGCCAACACCCAGTACTAGGGGAAATTGCCCTGTGGGCCTTCAAGGGAGAGACAGAGAAACACAGCTTTGCTCTTTACCTCTTGTGGTTTACATTCTCAAAACCGTTGAGGAAATATCACTTAAGCTCATATTAACATTTATATATGTGTTTGTGTATATATATACACACACATGTGTATCTTTCTTTCTCTCTCTCTCTCTGTCTGTTTGTATCAGCTGCCAATACAGATAGAACAGACACAGGTTTGATCCCTGGGTCAATAAGATCTCCTGGAGGAGGGCGTGGCAACCGTCTCCAGTTTTCTTGCCCAGAGAATCCCATGGACAGAGGAGTCTGGCAGGCTACAGTCCATAGGGTTGCAAAGAGTCAGGCATGACTGAAGCGACTTAGCAAACAAGCAAATATATATTTTTTAAAAAGTATATCTTCAAGTATGAAGAAGACAATAATTTACTTTTTTCCAGAAATAATATGCTGTTATCCTTATCAAAGGGACAGCATGAATAAAAAAAGATCTGCGTTTCCATAAGTTGTCTGGTTGCAGTGGCATTCTGTAGGACACATAGTAATTAGCTCTGTATTTCTTACAGAGAAATTTCTTACAGAGGTGATTGTCTTATTGCTTTCTTAATAAGCCCTAATGTTAATACTATGTTTTCATAAACATACTTGAAAATTTCCCAAAGGAAACTTTTATAAATCTGTCATTTGGTTGACTTTTATGTCTTTATAACTTCTAAAGTCAACAACTAACAATTTTCTTTCCTTATGCTTAGACTATTTTCAATACTTACATTTAAAAATACCCTGCTGTAAAACAGATCTGAGTATAAAAACCATAATAAACAATTAGGATTATGTTCTTAAAACATCATTCACTCAATAAGAAATTATTTAATCTAGTTTTGTAGGTACAAAATACTAACTTTAAAATGTACTTCTGGTGAGAATTGGAGAAGGAGATGGCAACCCACTCCAGTATTCTAGCCAGGGAAATCCCATGGGCAGAGAAGCCTGGTGGGCTGCAGTCCATGGGGTTGCAAAGAGTCAGACATGACTGAGGGACTATCACTCACACCCTCACTCTGGTGAAAATCATGGGAGTTCTCCTTTAAAGAGAAGAATATAAAGATAATCATTCTGGCTCTAAAAAAATTAAAATTTCCTATAAATACTATTGAATAAGTGCTATTGTTAATTATAAATTGGAAGAAATCAATAATGTGTGTAATACTGCTCACAAGGTCATCCTGAAGTCTGTTAGTAGTTACAAGTTGCTGTTACTTGTATGAATACTCAAGATTTTGCTCTGATTTAGGAGATCCAAAAAGTTTCTTGCCTGAATGCAGCATAAGTTTGAAGCATCCATATGGAACCCAGTCACACAGATGTGTGCCTTAGGGGAGTGTGTGAAGGAACCACAGGACTCTGGCAAGGAGCTGGAAGATACAAATTAAAAGCATGGAAGTATGTTAGGGAACTGAAGCTTGATGTACAGGAGGCAGAGGTTAGGCAAATACTCATTGGCAAAGTTACAATAAGATTTAAACACAAAAACATATTCTATAAATCCTGGTAATCCAAACCAGATCTGAACCTCTGTTCGGGTGACCCCAATTCCACCGCACCTCTAAATGAGCCCTTGTAAACTAGGCACATGAAATCTGCTCATTTATTCCAGGAATTTGATCTAAGTGATGTTAGTGTTGTTGACAGCACTGTGTGGTTTCTAACCAAATATTTGTTGCAATTTTATTTCTGCAATGTTAAGTAGAAAAAGTTTTACTTCACCATTTTTATCAGCCCCCGTTACTGGGATTCAAAGAAGAGAAGTTTCCAGTCATTTGCATGAATTTGAATCTTTTCTATTGATACCTGACCGCTTGCCCATCTGCAGCCCAGGGAAGCAGCTCTAACGTGAAAGATGGGAGTCTGTGATGCTGTAACTGAGACAGCTTCTGATTCTGACTGAACCTTCATAGAGCTGCACTTTCTGAAGAGACAAATGCTTTGATATTGTCAGAAAAAATTTTCACTTTAACACCACAATCAATCCTGGAGTCAAGGGCATCAACTGGACCCTAAGTCAGGCTTTTTAAATCTGTATTTTGAATCTTCCTTAACTGTGATAATGATAGAAAGTTGTCATATAAAGGAAGAGTTACCTTTTTTTTTTTTAACCTTTGTATGGTCCTCAGAGGCCTTGGAGAAGGAAATGGCAACCAACTCCAGTATTCTTGTCTTGGAAATCCCATGGACAGCGGGGCATGGCGAGTGTGGTCCATGGGGTTGCAAAAGAGTTGGACACGACTGAGCAACTAAACAACAGCAGAGGTCTTATTGAATCCATAAGTAGAATTAACTCAATAAATCTAAACAGAAGACACTATCTGTGGAGATCTGGCTATCGAAGCACAGAAGACATAGATGCTGAGAGCACTGTGTGCTATGAAGCTAAAACTCATTCTGCAGAAACTCAGCTTCAGATTTAGTTCAGGAGTGATTTGCAATTACATTACTTCCTCATGTTCTAAATGCATTAGATGGGAAGTGACTTAGGTTTAGCAGCTGTAACAACATACCATATACATGGGCTTCCCTGGTAGCTCAGCTGGTAAAGAATCCGCCTGCAATGTGGGAGACATGGGTTTGATCCCTGGGTTGGGAAGATCCCCTGGAGAAGGGAGCGGCTAACCACTCCAGTATGCTGGCCTGGAGAATTCCATGGACTGTATAGTCTATGGAGTTGCAAAGAGTTGGACACCATTGAGTGACTTTCACTTTCCCTTGAACAACAGATGATTTTGGTTCCTAGTGAGCACTCTCTTCCTGGCTTGCAGATGGCCACCTGCACAGCATCCTAACATGGCAGAAAAAGACTAAGTAAAATCTCTAGTGACTCTTCTTATAATGGCACCAATTCCATCAAACTTAGTTATTCCCCAAAGACCGCATCTCTCATAACATCACAGTTGGGCTTGGAGCTTCAACACATGAATTTTGGAGGAACACAATTCAGTCCCCAGCAGGAAGGCATCCCACATTCTAATTCACATGTTTTTTTTACTTTCCAAACCATCCAACACCAAACTGAAGAAGAGACTATGAACGGTTCTATCATGGAGTGTCCCAACTGTAGCTCATGATTGGGCAAAATCTTAGTTAAAAGTCATGTGATGTTTAATGTAACAAAAACTACTTTTAGTAAAGCACAAAAGGAAATCAATACTAGGATTCCTATCTTTCATTTTGATCTATGATGAATAGAAAAACCGAGCACATTTTCCACCAAGATAGCACTCTCAAAGAAAGTACTTTGTACTTGTCATTACCTAATTCTCCTTGAGAGAAAAATTGAAGCTGCTTAATTATCAGAGTCATTCTCCACCTGCCTTCAGAACAAAAGGTTTTTAATAAAAGATTTGCTTCTTCTTCACAAATACAGAGTCAGAAATTTATCTTGAAGTTCCACTCTATTTTTTTAGCTCTCTGTGAACCCTACAGGAAGTGGGGTTATTTGCAACATGTATCCCCTGACTGAACAACCAAAAAAAGTTTTAGTTCAGACACCATCCAGCATATTTGCTGAGGGAGCTGCATGGACAAGGAAGAAACAAACCCTGTCTTGGGTTTCGTTTCCTAAGAGAAACAGAGAGAAAGGCCCTCCCCTCCATGAAGACACCAAAAGAGCTGGAATTGGATAGGATGTGTGTCAATGCACCATGTTTCAAAACATGAAATTTTGGGAGCTTCCTTTCCTGGACTAGTGGGGAAAAAAAAAAAGTAGATTAATAATATGTTTGATATTAGTCCAAATATGCCTTTGTAAGAAATTACCCATTGCAGAGTATATTTAATTAAATGAAGAAATTTAAAATACAGATAGATATTTTTCTTTTGGGCAATCAGAGCAAACACAACAAAGAACAACCCACTCAGGGACTGTTAGATTATATGCTGTCATTCAAAGCGATTAACAATAGACATATTTAGAAGAAAAGCTTTGTCTGTGTCAGACAAGAAACATCTTGGGCTTTTTCTTTTTCTTTTCAAACATCACTTATAGACTTATTAGCCGTGAAATGTTGAAACAGTTTCAGAAATCCTCCAAGCAGAATATCTTGTATGGGAAGTAGCACATAGTAGGCATTTCATTATTTTGGCTTTCTTCCGTGATTGGGACAAGTCTGAAGAAGAGGCAGGGAGAAAGACATGGAAAGAAGAAAAGCATGAATGGCCAAGCTTCTTTGCTATTTTCATATTATAGAAAATATTATACTTCATTATATTATCTCATATCATATCGTATACTTACTTCTTTACTGCAAATCACTTCCCAGGCTAGCCCTTTCCATGAAGTCAAGAGCTGATCCATGGAGTCTTATACATTTACTGGAGCAGTCATTTCACTTACAGATTTGATACCCTCTCTTGAGAGGCAGAGCACTCTATATCAAAAGTCTGAAAAGACTTAAGGTTAATGAACTTATGGTATGACTTGCTCTGAGAGCAGATATGTATACATACATACATGTACATATAGGTGTGTACATATATTACATGTACACACACACATATACACCAATATAACAATATTTTAAATTTATTTATTTATTTATTTGGCTGCACTGGTCTTAGTCACGGCATGCAAACTCTTAGTTGAGGCATGTGGGATCTAATTCCCTGACCAGGAATCAAACCTGGGCTTCCTGCATTGGAAGCCCAGCGTCTTGGTCACTGGACCACCAGGGAAATCCAAATGTAACAATTTTATAATATCCAACTACTTGCATTTCAAAGAAAAAAAAACTTGATATATCCTCTCCATTTTTAGTATAGCTTTATTTCATCGCTAGGCTTCTGGAGTTCTTGGGAAATAGAATTTAATTTTTCAATAGACCTTTAAAAAAGCTGTTTAAATAATTTCCCAAACTCGTGTTATTTATGTAAATATTTGTAGGAATCAGAGTGTATTTTCTTTCCATTAGTGAGCTGTGAATACCAAAACTCACTGCTCTACCAGTTATTAATATTTTTCATTCTTCTTAAAAATCTATTATGGGCCTTTTTCTTTTGATCCTGTAATAATATTAACAATGGCAAACCCATTTTTTCAGTGTTGCTTTACTGAATGTAAACACTAAATTAAAAATGCAATACTTTCCTTGCAGTCAAGTGGTTATACTATATTATCTATCCTATCAAAATCTTTGCCTTCCAACTCAGAGGATGAGAGTTTGATCCCTGGTTGGGGAGGTAAGATCCCACAAGCCTCACAGCAAAAAAAACAAACAAAACAAAACATTTTTTTAAAAAGATGCAATATTATAACAAATTCAGTAAAGAATTTTTTTTAAAAAAATGGTCCATATAAAAAAAATCTCTAAAAAAAAGCAATAAAGAAAAGTACTAATATTTATATATTTTTTAAAATACCAATGACTCTACTGTTTCCAGTACAGAGAAGCATGCTGCAATAGATACTGTCTTTGACCTATGCAAGTACCACCATACTATGCTCTCGCCTGGAGAGTTAAATCTGGGTGTTCAGCAGAAGAAACACATGTATTCTTAACAACTCTGTTTTTCAGAGAACTGTACATCAGACAAAAGCATTTTCTTTCAAATTTCTTTTAGATGAAGGTTCATGTGCATATGAATGGTGTGCTTTTACAAGTTGCCAAAGAAACTATGAAATTTATTCACTACTACAGATAAAAGCATCCTCAGTTCAGTTCAGTTCAGTCACTCAGTCGTGTCCGACTCTTTGCGACCCCATGAATCGCAGCACGCCAGGCCTCCCTGTCCATCACAAACTCCCGGAGTTCACTGAGACTCACGTCCATCGAGTCAGTGATGCCATCCAGCCATCTCATCCTCTGTCGTCCCCTTCTCCTCCTGCCCCCAATCCCTCCCAGCATCAGAGTCTTTTCCAATGAGTCAACTCTTCACATGAGGTGGCCAAAGTACTGGAGTTTCAGCTTTAGCATAATTCCTTCCAAAGAAGTCCCAGGGCTGATCTTCAGAATGGACTGGTTGGATCTCCTTGCAGTCCAAGTGTCCTAGTCTTAGAGTTTCACCTTTATCCTGAAATTGTAGAACTTCTGAGATAAAAATATGCACCCAGTAGACCTGAGTGTGAAATTTGCTTTTAAAAACATAGTCAATGTCTGTATTATCAAAGTTTGATATAATTTGAGTTAACTCCTGAAGGACCATTTTCCCAAAATATTCTGGCACCGTTGTTCCATTGTAAATAAAAGAGCTCACCTAATTAACAGAGGGGATGGGACAATTTCTGAAGCAAGTGTGAAAAGCAAGTGAATGCTTTCCCTAAATAGAACACGTATCGTTTAAACAAAATGTCTCTGTTGATCAGATATTATAGCATTTGATTTGCTTCACACTGTGAGGCAAATCTGGCGATCCATTCAAAATCAACATGAAGGTTTGTAAAGCAGTTTGTGGTCTGCAGTAAACAGTGCTGGGTTGATCTCTAAATAAGAAAAAACGTTGCCCCCGAGGACAAGAAGTGCAGGATAACGCACAGACAATATCCTGTTTTTCTCTACATTTCCCAGTGGGTGCACATTTTAATAAACTAGCCTAGCACTGGCATCAATGCCCCAGGTATTGCAGAACTTCTATTTCTAATTTGCATTCACTAACTCATCTCTCTTCTAGCTTTGCTTTTCTAACACTTATATGGTTGGGCTAACATATCTGTTTTGGTTTTCCAAAATGTGTGTATTTTTAGTCCACTCTCAAAAGATGGAGGGATGGTTTTCCCTCAGTCTCCTGATTCAGCAAACACACTCCCCATTGGCTTGTGCGAGCCTGGGAGGGAACGCAGAGGAGATTACTGCTGTTCATTACTGAGCTGTCATGTAAACTGCTTATTTAAATTGCTCTTGACTTTCCAAATAATATCTCTCTTAAAAACAGCTATTTACTTTCTGTAGTGCTGGCTTGTGCTACTATATATTTTAGTTTTCGTCTTTTCATCATTTACTCACAAGGCTACCCATCATCTGAAATAACATTAATCAGACAAAAACTTGTCTAAAGAGTGACTGTCTCTGTATATGGACACTGGTAAGCTAGTTGACTGGATTTCCTCAGAGGCATGTGCACTTCACTCTAAAACTTTGTTTTAGCTTAAGTACATAATGGCAAGTTTAAATCAGGAAAAAAAAAAAAAAAAGAGTTGATCCTTTAACCCTACATTTCCTTATGTGGATTACTCATGTTAAGACACATAAGATGCTATTGGCTTAAAGAAGTCTGGTGATTTTATAACTGAAGTTGTTCTTTTTAAATTTGTATCGGTGAATCTTTAATCTATTGCTGAAAATTTCAGGCTCAGGAGAGATTTAGTCATAACATGGGGTTATCAACTTTTACTGTGTTCTGATTAATTTCACAAATAGAATTTGAAGAATCCAAAGTTTAGTAAATTTTGGCCATAATTCCCTACTGAGTAAATCTGGTGGAGCTGTTTCTACTTCTCCAAGGCTCGGCTTAATGTCCTTTGGCAAATAGCCTACTCTTGTCGATATGCCAGTTGGAACATGAGAGTGGGTCCCATTATCCTTTTTTGCTAACATGTTATTATATCATTTGACATAAGTCCCAGGCACAACACACACTGCAGTTCACCCACTCAGGATCAGTGAGGCCACCTTCTACAAAATGAAGTCACAGATGATGTATATGTATGTTCAATATGCTATGCTGTTCCCTTCAGACTTGTACTTTAGAGTATCTTAGACACTGCTGCTGCTGCTAAGTCACTTCAGTCGTGTCCGACTCTGTGCGACCCCGTAGACGGCAGACCACCAGGCTCCCCCGTCCCTGGGATTCTCCAGGCAAGAACACTGGAGTGGGTTGCCATTTCCTTCTCCAATGCATGAAAGGGAAACGTGAAAGGGAAGTCGCTCAGTCATGTCCGACTCTCCGCGACCCCATGGGCTGCAGCCTACCAGGCTCCTCCGTGACACGTGCCAAATCAAGTTAAAGATACCACTCCTGTTCACAGCGTATGCCACTTACACGTCTTTACTTCCTAGTTTCAAGTAGAAGCTACTCAAAGACTGTCAGTCCCAAAACAGCATTCATATCCCTCAAAGGATCTATTGTTTATTTTTAATAAAGAGGCAGGGAAATAGCATTCAATGAATCCCATCAAGTCTGACGTTAACCTAGCTATCTAGAAGGGATGCCGGTTTCTTAGGAATTATTATGGTATAGTATGGTGGTAAGAATGTGGTTGAGAAGATTATGGAACTAGATTCCCAAGTTTGAATCCTGGTCCCAGTACTTGACTGATGCTTAATTATTGATCCATTACCTAAATTCTTTCCTTAACTGTGAAATGGAACCAGTGCTCTTGCCAGCATCAAAGGATTATGAAAGGAATTAAATAAATTGTTGTATATAAAATGCTCAAAGCAGGGCTTGCCACAGGGGAAGTACACAATAAATATTAGATGCTATTGTTGCTATTTATACCATTGTTATTGTCATTATGATTATTTAAGGTAAAGTGACTTTTATTGCACAGATGCATGCAGTTTCATTTAAGTGTCTTCAAGTTGCATGGTCACTCCGAAAACGGCATTCTCAAAAGAAGTTGAAGTTCTGAGAAGGTGGGACAAATTGAGAGAGTAGCATTGACTTATATACACTAGCATATATAGAACAGACAGCTAGTGGGAAGCTGCTACACAGCACAGAGAGCTCAGCTCAGTGCTCTGCGATGACCGAGAGGAGTGGAACTGGAGTAGGAGGTGGGAGGGAGGCTGAAGAGGGAGGGATATGTGTATACTTATAGCCGATTCGCGTTATCAGAGACTAACACAGCATTGTAAAGCCATTATCCTCCAATTAAAAATTTTTTTAAATAAAACATTCTCCCCCAAGTTCTGATTTTAGCGTTGATTTCATGGTTATATTCTCAGACTCACAATGGCCCCTATCTCTTTGAATTTTATTACTTATAGCATATTCCAAAGAATCAGATGATCATGGTTGAAGTACATTCTTGGCAGGATATAAAAGCAAAGCTTTTACTCTGAGGTGAAGCTGAATGAATACTACAGCTTAAGTCTCAAATCTTATATACTTGCCCCTCCCAATGGAATCTTAATAAAATGAGCATCTTACATCTTACATGGACCAAACTTTGCAAACAGTCCAATCAGCAAAAATTTGTTTTAAGAGGCATTCCAATACTTAAATGGTGCTTCTAGGGAAAAGGTCAGTAAAACACACAGCACCATTTCTTAAAAGTACTTTTTTTTTCTTCCCACTGCTCTTCCCAGTTCTTATTCTCTTACCCTTCGCTTTCCCCTTCCTTTCTAATGTAGACTAACTTAAATTCTCACATTAAGGAACCAGATTGATCAAACCATAATTCTTTCAGTCAGCGAGTGCACGCATGCAAATGTGCGTGTATGTGCTGGGAGTAAAGGAGACAGGTATTTACACATGTTAATAAATTTGGTCCCGAAATAAACTTGGCAAATCATCAAAGGTAACATAAAACCAGGGAATGTATTGTAAATATCCATAAAACAGCTATTTTGAAACATAAGAAAGAGTCAGGTATTCAAGATATTTTGAGCAGTTACTATGTGTTAGAAATCAAGAATGTTTTATTCTTTTTTTTTTTTTTCAATTAGGTTAGTGGGAGAAACACACAAGAAAAGCGACACCAATTTAATGATAGAATTATGTACCAGGTGATACCAAAGTGTGAATCCAACGCCAGGTAGAGGAAGGGGTCTGTTTCCTTCAGGTAGCATGGCAGACGAGGGAGAAAAGTCCTCCTTGAGAAGGTGACACTGAAAGTAACCATCTTTGTTGTTTATTTGAGGTTGTTATTATCTCATGGTCTTAGAGATACTGTTACTTTTATTTGGTATGGGTTGTAATGTTCTGTTACACTTTTTTGTTTTGTTTTTTGACCTTTTAACTCTGTCACAGTATATTGTTTGCTCATATTATTATTTTAATTTCTTAAAAAATTTCCTAAAAGGAGCTTCTTTTTCGTAAGCAGGATTTATATATGGTTGTCAAAACATATGACGCTGTAACACAATATTACCCTCAAAATCACATTACAGATTAAGTGAGGCTCCCTGGGTAGACAAAGACATTAAGTCATCATGTATGACCTTGTTACTAAAGGAAAACCTACTATGAATTCAAGAAGATTCAAGCCTCAGTCTAGAATGTCATCTTAATGTCATGTTCTCTCTTTGCATAATGCTAATTACCCTGTACAAAGAGCCTGTGTTTGGTTTACTTTCTACGATGTTTATACCCTGCTAGTTTTATCCAAAATACATAGTTGCATATTTTCTTATATTTTCTATTTAAAGTGTTGAAATTAAAAATATTAGTTACTGCTGCAGGTTATTAGTTAGATGTCATATTTGTTTTGTCCTCTATGCCCTAATCGTCTCTTAAGCTGGTTTTAGGTTTATTTTCTTATTTTGAACTATGAATGGTGAGGGAAATGAATTGGTGCAGATGAAATCTAATCACAGATAATACAACTGCTGTTAATTAAATGGTCAAGTAAGCCTCAAGCAAAATGAGAGACTACTTCCAGCAAAAAATGGAACTTTAAAACATGCTGACATTAATAGGAAAAAAGGGAAATAAATTCATTCAAAAAGTACAGCAAAGAAAACCCTAAATGTTGGTACTAGAGTGGGTAGCAATTAGCTTCTCTGGGGGGGTCTTCCTGACCCAGGAATTGAACCCCGGTCTCCCATATTACAGGCAGATTCTTTACCATCTGAGCCACTGGGAAATCCCAAATGTTTTCTAACAAGCTCAAAAAGGATAGAAGCAAATCCTTCAAACTTTACGGTGCTATTCTTTCAAAAATTACCAACTGCACTTGCAAAACACATATCACGGTTTATAAATTCTTGCAATTTTTGCATTTTCCCAAACTCATTAAAAGAAATACCTGAACAAATAAATATAAAATTTCAAATTGTATTGTTACTATGAAAATTTTTAAAAGATTAAAAAGGACTTTAAGAAAGTGTCATCTCATAAAAGTTTTCCATGATGCCCCGCCAAACTGAAATTTAACTTTTCCTATTAAGATCTCTTGTAACAATCTTTCTCTTTTATAGTACATTTAAGAGTTAGATATTTTCCTGTTTGTTTACTTTTAATGGCTATCACTAGAATGTTAACTCCATAGGACAGGAAATAATCTCTTTTATTTAGCTTTAAATGTCCACCACTAGAAAATGCCTGATACATAGTTGGGGATCAGTCAGAATTTACTGAAGAGTGAGATGGAGAAGCTCTATACAGTCAGCAAAAACAAGACCGGGATTTGACTGTGGCTCAGATCATGAAATTGTCATGTCAAATTCAGACTTAAATAGAAGAAAGTAGGGAAAACCACTAGACCATTCAGGTATGACCTAAATCAAATCCCTTATGATTATACAGTGGAAGTGACAAATAGATTCAAGGGATTAAATCTGATAGAATTCCTGAAGAACTATGGACGGAGGTTCGTGACATTGTTCAGGAGGCAGGGATCAAGACCATCCCCAAGAAAAAGAAATGCAAAATGGCTGTCTGAGGAGGCTTTACAAATAACTGAGAAAAGAAGAGAAGCAAAAGGCAAAGGATAAAAGGAAAGACATACCCATTTAAATGCACAGTTCCAAAGAATAGCAAGGAGAGATAAGAAAGCCTTCCTCAGTGATCAATGCAAAGAAATAGAGGAAAACAATAGAATGGAAAAGACTAGAGATCTCTTCAAGAGAGTTAGAGATACCAAGGAATCATT
The DNA here is from genome assembly GCF_003369695.1 of Bos indicus x Bos taurus. Taxonomy (NCBI): domain Eukaryota; kingdom Metazoa; phylum Chordata; class Mammalia; order Artiodactyla; family Bovidae; genus Bos; species Bos indicus x Bos taurus. Next base: position 18,156,917 of record NC_040102.1, on the reverse strand, counting down.
TCATGCAAACATGGGCAAAATAAAGGACAGAAATGGTATGGACCTAACAGAAGATATTAAGAGGTGGCAAGAATACACAGAAGAACTATACAAAAAAGATCTTCATGACCCAGATAACCCCGATGGTGTGTGATCACTCACCTTAGAACCAGACATCCTAGAATGCGGTCAATTGGGCTGTAGGAAGCATTGCTACAAACAAAGCTGGTAGAGGTGGTGGAATTCCAGTTGAGCTATTTCAAATCCTAAAAGATGATGCTGTGAAAGTGCGGCACTCAATATGGCAGCAAATTTGGAAAACTCAGCGGTGGCCACAGGACTGGAAAAGGTTAGTTTTCATTCCAATCCCAAAGAAAGGCAATGCCAAAGAATGTTGAAACTACTGCACAATTGCACTCATCTCACACGCTAGTAAAGTAATGCTCAAAATTCTCCAAGCCAGGCTTCAGCAATATGTGAACCTTGAACTTCCAGGTGTTCAAGCTGGTTTTAGAAAAGGCAGAGGAACCAAAGATCAAATTGCCAGCATCCGTTGTATCATCTAAAAAGCAAGAGAGTTCCAGAAAAACATCTACTTCTGCTTTATTGACTATGCCAAAGCCTTTGACTGTGGATCACAACAAATTCTGTGGAAAATTCTTAAAAAGATGGGAATACTAGACCACCTTTCCTGCCTCCTAAGAAATTTGTATGCAGGTCAAGAAGCAACAGTTAGGACTGGACATGGAACAACAGACTGGTTCCAAATTGGGAAAGAAGTGCATAAAGGCTGTATATTGTCACCCTGCTTATTTAACTTATATGCAGAGTACATCATGTGAAACACTGGGCTGGATGAAGCACAAGCTGGAATCAAGATTGCTGGGAGAAATATCAATAACCTCAGATAGGCAGATGGCACCACCCTTATGGCAGAAAGTGAAGAACAACTAAAGAGCCTCTTGAAAGTGAAAGAGGAGGATGAAAAAGTTGGCTTAAAAGAGATCATGGCATCTGGTCCCATCACTTCATGGCAAATAGATGAAGAAATAATGGACACAGTGACAGATTTTATTTTCTTGGGCTCCAAAATCACTGCATATGGTGACTGAAGCCATGAAATTAAAAGATGCTTGCTCTTTGGAAGAAGAGCTATGACCATCTTCAACAGCATACTAAAAAGCAGAGGCATTACTTTGCCAACAAAGGTCCATCTAGTCAAAGCTACGGTTTTTCCAGTAGTCATGTGCGGATGTGAGAAATGGACTATAAGGAAACCCGAGTGCTGAAGAATTGATGCTGCTGAACTGTGGTGTTGGAGAAGACTCTTTTTTTTAATTGATGCATTAATTTATTCATTCATTAATTCATTCCATTTAATTCCAAACAGACTCAAAGACTTTATTTTACTCAGTGGATTATAATCTATTATTTCTGTTATAATTTAAGTACTTTTTAAATTTTGATGATCAAATTTTCCCAGATTGTCCAATGGGATCCCCTTCAAGCTGGCTCCTGTGTCGTTTTAATCATTTCCATTGTGTTTGGGGTCCTTCCTGTTGTCCATGAAGATGCTCTAGGCTCATTTTGTGCACCCCAGGCCTGGAGCCATCCACATCAGGAGAAGACTCTTGAGCATCCCTTGGAATGCCAGGAGACCCAGCCATTACATCCTAAAGGAAATCACTCCTGAGTATTCATTGGAAGGACTGATGCTGAAGTTGAAACTCCAATATTTTGGCCACCTGATGAGAAGAACTGACTCATTGGAAAAGACCCAGATTCTGGGAGAGATTGACAGCAGGAGGAGAAGATGACACCAGAGGATTAGATGGTTGGATGGCATCACTGACTCGATGGACATGAGTTTGAGCAAGCTCCAGGAGTTGGTGATGGGCAGGGAAGCCAGGTGTGCTGCAGTTCATGCAGTCGCAAAGAGTCGGACACGACTGTGCAACTGAACTGAACTGAATTCAGTGGACACTGGGAGCCTTCTAAAGTCTGTATATAGTGACATTTAAATAATAAAAAGTGAGTATAGTGGTTTTGGATTCTAAAAGTTGTGACAAAAGATTATCAATAGGATGAAATTAGAGGGTTTAGGATTTTTTATAGATAATGTCATACTTCAGTGTTAGAAGACAATCAGCAGAAATCATGGAATAATAAAATTTCCAGGCAAAACTAGTACATCTGCTCCTTAGAAATGAATCTAATACCCACTGAGATTTTGATGAGTCTGCTTAGAGAAGAAAGGGGATTTAATTTGTTTTATACACATATTATAAAATTTGTAGGTCGTTTTTAGGGATGCCAGTGTAATTGACCTCAATTCCAGAGAAATTCCTCACCAAAAAAAAAAAATAGTAATCTAATAACTAAAGCATTGATAAAAATGTAAATTTTTTCAGGAGTTTCATATGAGAAAACAAGGGAAGCATATGGCATCTCATATCACAAAGCATCCCAAACATGCCTGTTGTTTTGTGTTTTTTTCTCTCGTTTATAAGATTTCCTCACAACTTTAAATCTGATACAAATTTCTCTATCCTCTCCTCCGTTTAAAGTGTTTTTTCTTCTTCAATCCTTATTCTTATCCTCTTACAGACATCTCCTACCTAAATTTTTTACTGTCAGTCCTCTCTAAGCCTTTCTAATTATTCTTTTTCTTTATTAATGTGGATAAACTCAGCCATTTTTTAATACTTCACTTTTCATCTTCACCTGTCACCTCGCTTAACAAAATGGTTTTCCTCACAATTCATCCTTTTTTAAAGGCATGGGGGAAAGGAAAAGGGAATTATAAATGGCTAGCAAAATAATTTAAATGCTTTACCACCATATTAGAAAACCACATATATTATAGTAAGTGTCCTAGAGGGAATAATCAGCAAGCTCTCCTTGGAATCTCTAAATGCTGAACGTCTATTGCTGGAAAATAGAGCAAAAAGATTCTTTGCATGAGGGCCTCTAAGTCTGGTAGGAACATTTACAGAGGACTTTTTGATTGATAGGTGTGTGCTTAAGCTATGAGGCTAAGATTTTTTGTAAGTTAAAAGACTCCCCCCCACCTTCTTTAGAGAAAAAAATAGGGGGCAATTATTGTGTTTGGACTGCAAGAGATGAAACCAATCAATCCTAAAGGAAATCAGTCCTGAATATTCACTGGAAGGACTGATGCTGAAGCTGAAACTCCCAAAACTTTGGCCACCTGCTGCGAAGAACTGATTCATTGGAAAGACCCTGATGCTGGGAAAGACTGAAGGCAGGAGGAGAAGGGGATGACAGAGGATGAGATGGTTGGATGGCATCACCAACTCGATGAACATGAGTTTGAGCAAGCTTCAGGAGTTGGTGATGGACAGGGAGGCCTGGCGTGTTGCAGTCCACGGGGTCACAAAGAGTCGGACATGATTGAGCGACTGAACTAAATTGAATTGTGGTTGATTTTTAGTTGGTTAAAGGGATGCACAGTTTTCATTGTGACACTGAGTAGAGTCAAATGAGATAAAAGAGGAACTTAGTTGGCCACACATTCTTGAGAAAGTTGGTTTAGATACTGGAATGGCCATGATACTCTTTAAGATCTTAAGATTTAGTCAGTGCCGAGGGGACCCAGTCCCCTTGTGTTAGTGAGAGAATTGAAAACAGTTCCAGGAGAGGTGCACCAGCACCTCTGTTAGTCTGTTCGGCTGCTGTAATAAATAGCTCAGACTGGGTAGCTTATAAACAATGGAAAATTACTGTTCACAGTTCTGGAAGCTGGAAGTCTGAGGCCAGGAGGCCAGCATGGCTGGTGAGGGCCCTCTTCAGGGCCAGATTCTCTGGTTGTATCCTCTCACGGCAGAGGGGGCTGGGGAGCTCTCTGGAGCCTCCTTTGAGGGGGCTGGGGAGCTCTCTGGAGCCTCCTTTGAGGGGGCTGGGGAGCTCTCTGGAGCCTCCTTTGAGGGGGCTGGGGAGCTCTCTGGAGCCTCCTTTAGTTGTCCTTTCGCTCAGTTGCATCCAACTCTTTTCGACCCCATGGACTGCTGCACGCCAGGCTTCCCTATCCTTCACCTTCTCCCGGAGTTTGCTCAAACTCATGTCCATTGAGTCAGTGATGCCATCCAACCATCTCATCTTCTGTCTCCTTGTTCTCCTCCTGCCCCCAATCTTTCTCAGCATCAGGGTCTTTTCCGGTGAGTCAGCTCTTTGTATCAGGTGGCCAAATTATTGGAGCTCCATTTATAAGGGCACTGATCCCATCTGTGAGGGTGGAAGCCTCCTCTTAATACCTACCCCTTCTAACACCACAACCTCAGGGAGCTGAGATTTCAGATATAAATAGTGAAGAGACAGAAACCTTCAGAGAATAGCAGCAGCTCACTAGGGTACCACAGCTGGTGATGGGCTAAGCTGCCACCAGCACCAAGCATTCTGACAGAGTGTAAAAGTCAGGGTCACTTTCAGAACCCTAACGATTTTTCCTCAGTCTGGATTATTTTCCCCAATGTCAACCAGATTTCTCATTCAAAAAGAGATTTTTCACTTTTCAAGAAATTTTAGTATCTGACACAGCCAAGAATGTGGTATTTAGGGGAAAAGAAAGCTCTTTGAGTTTTCAAAATTCATTACAGAACATGTCTATCGATATTCAGATCCATTATATTAACATCATTTTTATGTAGTGCTGAATTATTACTGATAATATTGAATTGACACTAAATGAATTGAAACATCTTTGATTTTTCCATATCTGTAACTTTTCAGATTGCATGACTGTTTTTCATGAATTTTTGTTCTCCTACTACTTTTAGACTACTGTCACTTTTTTTATTTTGTCATATATATATGTGTGTGTATAAAATGTCTTATACATAAAATGTATATATTATACAGTCCATATACTATACAGTCCATGGAATTCTCCAGGCCAGAATACTGGAGTGGGTCACCTTTCCCTTCTCCTGGGGATCTTCCCAATCCAGGGATTGAATCCAGGTCTCCCACATTGCTAGCAGATTCTTTACCAGCTGAGGCACCAGGGAAGCCCAAGAATACTGGAGTGGGTAGCCTATCCTTTCTCCAGTGGATCTTCCTGACCCAGGAATCGAACTGGGGTTTCCTCATTGCAGGCAAATTCTTTACCAACTGAGCTATCAGGGAAGCCCTGAGAAGATTCAGAATTACGAGCGATCAAACCATTTAGAAGACAGTTGCACCAACACAGAAACAGCATACTGGAGTGGGTTGCCATGCCCTCCTCCAGGGGATCTTCCCAATGCTGGGAGAAGCCCAGGTCTCCCGTGTTGCAGGCAGAGTCTCTACCAGTTGAACCACAAGGGAAGCCCAAGAATACCGGAGTTGGTAGCCTATCCCTTCTCCAGCGTATCTTCCTGACCCAGGAATCAAACCGGGGTCTCCTTCATTGCTGGCAGATTCTTTACCAACTGAGCTATCAAGGAAGCCCCTTGTCATATATATATATATATATATATATATGTGTGTGTGTGTGTGTGTGTGTGTGTATATTTTATTTTATATGTATATTTTATTTATGTATATGTATATTTTATTTATATAATATATATTATATATAAATTATATAAAATATATAAATAAATATATATATGTATGTATATATGTATGTGTAAAATGTCATTTATATATAAAATGTTATATATGTATGTGCTATGTGATTTAAAAAGCCAATCTAGCCAAATGAATACAATTTATATTCAGCTTATGGAGTTTGTAAGTATATTATTTTTCTATAAATTTAACAAGCTACAGTTTACGATACATTTATTTCAGAGTTTTTTATTTAGTTAAAATAACATGATCTAAATTTCAGTGTAGTCTAAGGTAAATTCCTGAGAGACATACATTTTTGTTCTTCAAAAGTCAAATTATTCTCTATTAAATTGAAGTCGATTTACTTTCTATAATTTACAATTTTGGTAGATGAATAAGAAATTATGAAGTTTGAAGCTGCTACATAGTTAGAAGTTCTTTAACATATCTGTGCTTTGAGAAAGAAATTTTAAGTAACCTTATTAGCTCATTTATTTGGACTTTTACCAATACTCTAGAGAGAGATAAATAGCTTTTTGTGAAATTCATTTTGTCCTTTGCAATTTAAGGAATTTAGCAGTTAATGGAATTTAAAAATACTGTAGAGCCTGAGGGAAAACAGAGATTTTTAGTTTAACCTTATTAATAAAATTTTGATATAAGATACTGTTTTCCAAATTACTCTTTCTTGTAATCATTATATTAATAGATGACTTTGTTTATTGAACCATAGTCATAGCATATAATAATTTCTGAGCATATATTAATTACATATGTATACATAGAATCATTTGTAGATAGAGATTTAAGTCTTATTTTCAGTTATAAAATGCTTAGGCTATATTTAAAGACTGAGAAAATTACTTGTGTAAATAATTCATTTTTTAATATTTCGTAAGATAAAATTTCTTTACAGAGTAGTTCATTTTTTCATACATATTTACATTTCAGGAAAAACAAGCAATTAAATTTTTATCTATTACAATAATGAATATTTCAGTAAGCAAACATGTTTTTCCGATATGTTACTACCATTCTTACATCGATCCTAGTCTTAATGATATTAAAATGAATGTCCCCAATGAGATTAAGATATCAACACTAGCTTCTCACTAGTTCTCTTTCCATAATATAATTTTTTTATTTGTGTTTTTCAAAATTTACTGCCATGTACTTTACGGTTTTACTTTTGTGCTTTTCATAATTACAGTGATGTATCGAAGCAACTAGATGTCTGTCAGCTAAAATGAGTTTATACTTACAGGATACACTTAGAAAGTTGCATGAAATCTTTTGGAGTATACTTAATTTAAATGACAAATGTGCAACTTGCGGTTTTTAAAAATCTATCTTCCTTTTGTGCTTCAGTTGCAATGATAACTTGGAGAAGTTGATGGTGCATTCTAAATTGCAGGGCACACATTTCTCAGGTTTTTATTTTAGATCATGAATTGTCGACATATTCAACCAAGTTGATTAAACTTTTTCTACACAAGGTTGCCATATAAAAAGAGCAACAATCCTGCTTAGTGTCTAAGCAGTAGTAATTTAGATGTGTACGGAAGTACATAATGTATTTCAAGAAATAACTTACCATGAAGGAATTGCTTAAAAACAAATGACGATGTAAAATGACATTATATAACCAAAAATGTACCCCATTTTACATACATAAGTTTACAGGGTAAAAAAAAAGGAATAGTTCTCTAAATAGTAGTTAACTTTTTACATTTTTGGAACAAAGCTCAGTGTTCCTTTACATCTTCTTTTTAATGCATTTAGTTAAATTTCATTTATCATTGCCTATTATAGGTATACATGGTACCATGTGAGTCAGAGTACTCACATGATATGAGGAACATGGCATATTGATTTCTAACATCCACATAGGCTAAGGCAGTGATGACGGCTTCTGAATTGCCATGCTCAGTAAACCTACAGATCTGCTGTTAGTATTGTGAAAAGCACAGAGGGACTTCCTTGCCGAGCTGACGCTTTTCTGACTCCATTCACCTGATCCCAGTTTCACATGGTTTCATTTGCTCCCCGTGCTTCTCTGAGGTAGAGAGGAGCAGTCTGTTTTTTAGAAGGTAGAATCAAGTATTCAAGTTTTTCTCCACTGAGCAACATAAAAAGGTACTTAAAGGGCTAATGTATTCTTCCCCAAGCCTCACTGAAAGGTAATTTATCTTAAAGGGTAAAATTTTGAAGTTACATAAACCTAATCAGTTGTTTTCTTAAAAAAAACAACCAATAGCCATGCTGGCACACCTCAGCATTTTGTTCCAGACCACTGCGATAAAAGGAATCTAATAATAAAACAAGTCAGACAGCTTTTTTTGGTTTACTGGTGCATACAAAAGTTACCTTTACACTCTACTGCCATCTATTAAGACTACGATAACATTATGTCTTTAAAAAAATGCACATACCTTAATTTAAAATTACTTTATCACGGGAAATGCTAACCGTCTTCTGACAAGGCAGGGTGGCCGCAAATCTTCAATTTGTAAAAAACTCATTACTGTGCAATAAAACAAGGTATACCTATATTTGCTTGGAAGTTGGCATATTGCTTGCTCAGTTATCTGGGACATTTTACAATTTGCCAAGAAAAATATTTTCCAAATACTTATTAGCCGTGTTAAAAGACTTAAATGTCAGAATTAGTTATTTTCCCACAATAGTAATAATTCTTTATCCAACAGATATTTTGTTAAAGACTGTTTTCTTCCCCTATTTTAAACCACGCTATCAGGTAAAAAACCTGGTCGCCTAGTTCATTCTTATCAGAAGCAAATATTAAGAAGGCTAAGACTTGTAACTTATTGGGAAGGAGGGGACGGCCAGTGATTGACAAAGGACGAGGGAACTGGCCAAGAGCCTGAGGGTCAAGAAGTAGGTCTAGCACTTAGGAAAGGGAAGAGAGAAGCAGTGCTACCGAGGAACTGCTTGAGACTGCAGAGCATTTCTAAACGTCTCAACCAGAACAAGTGTTCCTCTCCTCCACTAAAAATGGCCCACTGGAGAGCAAGCAGCAGCAGCCCGCCCTGCAGTCGTGCCCTCGCTGTGTTAGTTGCTGAGCAGAATAACCTGAGGAAAGCATGGCCTCTGCGTGAGCGCAGTGAGGAACCCAGAGAGGAAGGAGCCCAGAGGCCGTCGGTCAGCTGTGCTCCTCCCGCGGGTGCTCTTGAAGGAGATTTGAGAGGCTTACTTCCATCCTGCCATCCCTGGGGACATTATCAATAAGACGTTGCTTTGTGAAGCAGTGACTGTAAAGATGAGCCAAAGTAGCTCATATATATATACACTTTTTTTTTTTAATTTGGGACCAGTGTGTCAAAACATTATGAAAATCTCTTTTTTATTTTTCTGTTAAACATTCCTATAAATGCTAAGCAATATATATATATATATACACACACACAGACAGAGAACCAGATTCTAAAGAGCTGAGAGCCATCCCTAGATGCCATAAAAATAAGAAGAAGCTCGATGTCACAGCTGTAAGCAGAAGGGTGGTGCTGATGACCACAGTACCACCTTGTCCATGGGAAGCCAGATCAGCTATAGACCAGAGTGATGGGGACTGAACTCCTAACAGCACAAGAATTAGGTCTGTTCTAGCACGGTACCAGCACAAGGCTAGACATTTCCCCATAATCATGATTAGTCCTTTGAATGTATCATCCCCCTTATGGCTTCTGTTGTTTGCAATGAGAAGCCAGATGTTAGTTTTACTGGGATTCCTTTATGTCTGACAGGTCATGCCACTCTTGATATTTTCAAGAATTGTCTTTGTCTTTCAACATTTTTACATGAATTGTCAGGGTGTAGATATAATTTTACCCTCCGTGGAGTTCACTGACCTCTGTGGTTGCGTAGATGAATGTTTTCCATCAACCTGGGAATTTCCAGTCATGATTTCTTTGAATAATTTTTACAGTCCTTTCTCTCCTGTCTTTCTGCTACTCATGCTACACGTATGTTGGTGAGTTTGTGTCACACATTTCTCTGAGTGTTCTGTTTATTTTTCTTCGTTCTTCTTTTCTCTCGACAGATTGCACAGCCTCTGTCAATCAACTGTTCAGCTGATTCTTCGGCCAGTTCCAAGTTTACTGTTGAATCCCTCTAGTAAATTTTTCATTTCAGCCATACTTTTCAAGCTCAGAGTTTTCATGTGGTTCTTTTGTATTTTTTAATAATTTCTCTTTATATCCACTGCGTGATGAAACACTGTTGACATTCCTTTACTTCTTAAGCATGGTTTGCTTTAGTTTTTTTAATGTATTTATACGGGTTGCTTTGAAGCCTTTGTCTATTAAATCGAACATCTGGGCTCCCTGACAGGCAGTTCCCGTCACCTGCTCTGTGTCTCCCTGTGTGTTTCACACATTCCAATGTATGTCACCTGTTTTTTTTGTTGTCATTGTTGAAAACTGAACATTTTAGATAATATGTTGTACTAGCTCTGGATACTGAACCCTATCATCAAAGCTTTTTAATGCTGCTATTTGTGTATTTGCTTAGCCACTTGGCTAGGCTGTTTTAGGGAAGTCTGTTTCAACAGCAGTGGGAACCCCCTGCTGTAGATCCTCTGAAAGCACAGCCTTTGGCAATGTGCACAGTCACGGAAGGAAGACAGTGTCATCAGTAGGGCTCTTTTTGCCTGTTTCTTTCCCTTTGTGTGTTTCTCTCTGCCTTTGTGTGTATCACACCCCACTCTTAGGCTCCACTAATTTCTGATTCATTGCTCTGTCATTTTCAACAATACCCTGGAGCATAAATAGTTTCACAAACTGATTCAAGTAAATGTGGGCCTCATTGTTGGGGTACTTTTTGAGTTCAACTTTTGAGGTCTGTTTTGACCCAGAAGAGCTCTTTTTAGCCGTCTCTTTCCATGATGCTCTCCAGGAAACTAGATGATCTCTGGTTTAGCTTTGAGCTCTCATGGAAGTCACCAGCTTTCTCTTAATCATTCACAGCTAAAATCTCCATTATATTCTCCAGCATCCTTAAACTTGAACTTACTGCAGTCTGTTCAAATAAAGTCCATTTCTTCAAGGAGCACACCAAAACTCTCTGTTCTTAAGGCTGCCTCTTTTGTGCAGAATCCCTGGCTCACTGTCCTGGAACTGGGACCAGGGTAGTGATCTGCTCCTCTTGGAGTAACATACGACTTTCCCACTGGAGGCAATAGTCTCTGATCTCTTCAGCTTGACTTTAAAATTAAAGTCAAAATTCTGTCCTATAAAAGATCTGGGGTAGAGCACTTGTGGGCCTAGAGTTCTTGATCTGCCAGTCCTGGGGGTATGCTCTCCATCCTGTGATTTCAAGCAAATGCATGCCTCAGTTGTTTGACCATGTTTGTATACTTTCTTCCAGAGATAGACTGTGATCTCTTTTTGGCTACATCTTGGGAAAAAAGTGAATTGTCCCAGGCAATCAGGCAATTCTACAAGTCTAGATTGAAAATTTTTACCACATACTGAGAAATTCTGCTAAAGGCCATTGGAAATGTGATATTTGAGAATCTGTCAAATAAACATTTTAATTAACCTTTTCTTCAGATTCCCTGAGGTCTATTCTTGTATGAAGTCATCATGAACCAAAATACTTGGACTATATTATCGCAGGTGCTCACAAAGTACCGCTTTCACTGAGTTAAGATTTAGTGTAGCACCCAACACACAAATATTAGTGGAAGTGGCCAAAAGAAATGGTTATTTGAACCATTTATTTTTAAGTCTACAACTTGTCAAGATTGTTTATTTTTTCCCGCAGTACCTCAAATGTAAGTGCCTCCTTTACAATAAATTCCTCTTTGAGAAAAAGAAAAAAACAATAAATTCTTCTTTGAATTCTGTGGTCATATAAAATGTTCATTTCTTAAAATGAATTTATATGCCTTCTCTCTTGCCCTTCTCAACATGTTTTCCTTTGTATTGTAAGTTCCAGAAAAACAGGACCTAATGTCAGTACCTGAAGTTGTCAACTCAATGCAGATCTCCTGGTAACAATCATTTCTCTGTTCTTTTTCTTTCTTTTTTCTTAATCATCCTGTTTTCAAAATATCAAGGTATACACTGAAAGAAGTCCCAGTTGCCCTGAGACTTTAAAAGAAACATATGACATACCGTTCACTAAAATTAATGGCAGACCTACTGTTACATCTCTATAATACAATTCTAGAAAAGTCTTGTTTCCATCCTTTTCTTCGGTAACTTCTGCTCTGGTAGCCCAAGGCAAATCTCTCTGCAGTGTAGTTATAATGTTGCCTCACTGCAGGCTGAAATTTTTTCTCTCCTTCATGCTGTCATTACATGATTTCACCTCATCTCTTGAAAATTCCTTTCTCCCCTGATTTTAATTTCTCCCACTTCTTATTACATGCCTCTTGATTCTCAAATAGCAAGGTTATGACTTCAAACTCTTGGCAAATAATTCCTCTCAGCTGAATGATCTTGCCGTATACTTCCCTAAAGATATTCCATGGGGTCGCGAAGAGTCAGACACGACAGAGCGACTTCACTTTCACTTTTCACTTTCATGCATTGGAGAAGGAAATGGCAACCCACTCCAGTGTTCTTGCCTGGAGAATCCTTCATCTTTCTACTCCAGACAGACAGACTTATCTCCATTGGGCATCATATTTCCTGCCTTTCCTTTTAGTTAACAGAAGAATGCTGGTTTCAGAAGCCAGTTTCTCCCTCTTGTTCCCATCTCACCATCTTCTGTAAGTGTCATTTATCCTGTATGTGTCCATGTTGTTTGGTGCACATTTGTATGCTTTTCTGTAGAATATAAAACAGGAAAAAAGATTCAGATCAAAGGCTAGGTGCGTGTTTAGTTTGGGTACATCCTAACAGTTTTCCACGGTGTCAAAGTGGTTTTGCTAATATAAGGTCTTGCCAATAATGGATGAGACTCCAAATAGTTGCCAATATTTCTTAGTATTTCCAGGCTAGTTTTTTTCCCCCATTCTGATTAAGGCTAGTCATATATCAACTTTGGATTTAATTTTCATTTCCCTAACTTCTGATATTATTTTGCCACTTTTCATGTTTTTATTGGCCTTTATAGAAAATTTTCTGTTGTTGAGTTTCCTATTTAAGCCTTTTCTCTCCATTTTTTTTCTATTGTGTTCGTTTAAAAACATCTTATGAGTCTTTTATGTGTCATGAATTTGAATTCTTTGTCAGAAATATAAACTGTTACATTTTTTTCTACCTCTGGTTTACTTTTCATGCTCTTCATGGTACCTTGTGATAGAAAAATGCGATTAATTGAACAAGTCTATTTTTTCAGTGTTGTCTGTTAGGTATATGTGTTTTGTGAGATGTTTATGGAATTTTGCTACTTCAAGATCATAAATATATTCTTCTCTGTTACACTCTAGTTTTATTACCATAGACATTTAAATCTGTAGCCTATCTGGAATGGATTGTTATGTATGGTATGAAGTAGGGGTTGAAGATCACTCCCCCTGTTGGAATATCCAGTGATTCACAGATGATGTTTTAAAAGATCACACGTCCTTTCTGTGTTATAACAATACCTTTGCCATCAATCAGATGACCATGTGTATGTGATTCTGGTTCTTTAATTTTTTCCATTATTCTATCTTTTCTTTTGCTAATACAACACTTTGTTCAATAATGTAGCTTTTGAATTGGTGAAAGTATTAGTTGCTCAGTTGTGTCTGTCTCTTTGCGATCTCATAGACTATAACCCACCAAAATCCTCTGTCTATGGAATCTCCAGGCAAGAATACTGGAGTGGGTTGCCATTCCCTTCTCCAGGGAATCTTCCTGACCCAGGGATTGATCTCAGGTCTCCCACACTGAGGGCAGATTTTTTACCATCTGAGCTACCAGGGAAGCCCTTTACAGTAATATGATGTCTCTTAATTTTTATCTTTTTAAAGTATTTTTTAGCTCTTATTGACCATTTACTTTATAAACACTTACAACATCTTGTTCATTTCCATAAACTTTTCATTTTCATTTGAAATTAACTGAACATATAGAATAATTAGATAATTGACATTTTATTTTATTAAGCCTTCAAACCTATATAAGATATTTTTTAAAGCTTTTTAAAATAATGCACAGGTATATTGGACTTTTAAAATATGTATTTAAATTATTCTGAATCATTTTTATGGACACTATTACTTGATATAATTTCAGACTTAGAGAAAAGTTGATTTAATAGTCAAGGAATTCCCATATACCCTTAATTCAGATTCGCCAGTTTCTTTTAATATTTCACTATGTTTGCATTATTATCATTCTCTTTCTCTCTCATATTGTTTTTCTGAATCTTCTCCACTCTACATTCAAATTTCATCAATTGGTCCAATAATGTATTTTACAGTAAATTTTTACTAGTTCAACATCTAATTGAGAATAATGCATTGCATTCATGTAATGTCTCTTTTTTCCTCCTCTGATTTGAAGCAGTCCTTCGGCCTTTCTCTTCTTTAACCTTGGCAGTTTTGAAAAATAAAGGCCAGTAATTTCAGTAATTTTGTAGAATTTTCTTCAATTTTGGTTTTCTACGGTTCCCCTATTATTCGTCTTAGCTTGCATGTTTTTAAGGAGGAGTCGGGTTAGGGTGGTAAGTTCAGAAATGCCAAACAAACAATGTGTCCTCAGTGAATCATAAAGGCACATGTCAGTTTATCTCCGTTTTAGTCATGTTAACTTTGGTCACGAGTTTCAGATGGTGTCAGGCAGTTTCTTCACTAGATCATCTATTTTTTTTTTTTTTTTGCTTTCTGATTAATAAGAAATTTATGTGATGATATCAAGTAAACATTCAGTCCCTCATCAAACTTTCACCTATGTTCACATACATTGATAATTTCCAAAATCCATCCCTTCTTCTCTATTTGTTAGTTGGTATTCTTCTGTAAGAAAGACCTTACCCACCTTTGCAATTATTCATTCATTCATTTATTTATATCAGCATGACGTTTTATATTCATTTTTTATTTAATTGGTTATATTATTATTCATTTTAATATTTAAATTGTCTCAGATTCAGTCTGAGACACAGTCTTTAATCTGTGTACTTTTGACAGGGCTCTGTTATTTTTTGAAAACTTCCTAAACTTCCTTACATTCTAGAAGCATAGACTGTCTCTGACTCATCCTATACTGTTCTTGCCCCAGTCCTGGAATCAGCCGTTTCTTTAGGGAGCCCAGATTTCTCTTCATGAACAATATTATTTATAAATAAAGATTTGGGCAATAGGAAGGTCATGTGTCTCAGCCTTCTGAGGAGAGAGGACCAGGAAATATATTTGTATATATAATCTCTATATTTATTATAGTAGTTATCAAATATCTATCCACCTATGTATATACATGTATGTGTGTGTCTATACACAAAATTCATAAATTCATATCTGCTATATGTTTATATACAAATTGTGTAAATTTGAGCCACCTTCTTCATATTTACAAGTCCCCTTCCGTGACAGTGAGAAATCTGATTTCCGTTATACACAGTAAATGGATTCATTTCACAAGGCTGAACATAGAAAGTAGTTTCAGAGTTGTTAACAAAGACCATCACCAAAAGCAAGTCTATTAACTAGAATCAATATTTGTTTAGGGTTTTTTCTTCTTTTTTTGGTAAAATGTACCTATAGTGAAAAACAAAATTCATAAATTTTAAGTGTGTAATTCAATGAGTTTCAGCAAATAGATATCATATCCCTAAGAAATAGAACTTTCTGTCCCCCAGAAAATTCTCTCATGCCCTATCCCAGGCAATTTCTCTACGCCCTGCCCCCTCATACACACGCATACACATGCAGATGTGTGTGCATCTATATATAACTATCTTTTAAGAAGTGACATTTCCAGAACTGTTGCTGAATACCCTGACTGATGAGCACTCTGCCTTCTATGTGGTAAAAACCTGAATGTCTAAAGCCACAATTGTACAATCAATTTGATATCTTTCAACAGTCTTTTTTGGATTTTTATAATTAAATAGTATACAATGTTAAATTTTTATTCCGTTATTCTGGAGAAACACAAGTTTCAGAGTTTTAGGGTGTTCCAATGAGCTAATAAGATTATTTCTTAGATTGGTGAGCAATGGTATTTAAACACACATGGTCAGTGAATATAAATTTAAGTTCATTTCGATAAAATGTAATAGCAATTTCAATGGCCATAATTCTGTCATATATTAGATAGTTAAAGAGTAGTGATTCTATAAAGTCAGGTTGTATAGCACACCCTATATTGTGCTTCTTATGACAGGATAGAAACTGTTCTATGTATATAATGCCATTCACTAATTTGGCTTTTCCATCATTTAGTATTGTAGGTGGTCTTCAACTGAAAGATCTTAAAGTACACCCGTCATTTTTTTCTCATCAGACCCAACCTGGAGTGTTGCTATACAGCACTGTCTTAGTGTCTCTTGCCCTTTGTAAGAGCTTACATATTTCTCCTTGACCCTCTCTCTTTCTTGCCTACTGTGTTTATTCTGTAGCTGCCCTGACACCTTGACTCCTGCCTTTTCCAAATGTCTTCACTCACACAAAACAGAGCTATTTCTTGGATACACAAAGTCACCAGTCAAGTTATACCGCAGGTTATGCAAGATGATATGCTAATAAACACATCAGCCAGAGTTCTGTAAAAAGAAAAAGTATTAAAAATTTAATACAGGGTGATAGAAATTTATAAAATTGTTTGAGATGGATAGGGAAAAATTTACAAAGCCTGTTTTAGAAAATTCCAAACTGCTAGAACGATAGCACTGAAGTGGGTAATTCAGTGGAGGGTGCTTGAAAGTCATGGACAAGTTCCCATATCTGCCATCTGCTGATGTTTACTCATGTCCCAGCAAATATTACCGAAAATAGTGGGTTTTTCTTCTCCTTTATCTTTCAGATCTCATATGCTAACTCGCATTTCTAAAATCTAATGGGAGCACTGTTGGCAACTGAGTTTGAAAGGTCTTATTCTCTGGTCGGTATCAGGGGAGAGACTAAGGGTGGAGATGTTACTGAGCATCAGCTCATATATCTCACATAGTAGACTTTTGTGTGAAAGTGAAAGTGTTTGTCACTCAATTGTGTCGGACTCTTTGCGACCACATGGACTGCAGCCTGCCGAGCTCCTTTGTCCATGGAATTCTCTGTATACCTTGCTTCAGATAATATTTTCATTTTGAACGCAGTCTAATTTTTTCCATGAAGATTTGGTCAGGTAGTCATATAAGTGGAGATGAACTGATTGCCATATATGGTTTCCTCAATGAATCAAATTAACTCTTAACTAAGTTTTAGCGTCCTGAACAGTATTTTTATTTCCAAAGGAACTGGTGCCACTTGTAACTTTTTTTATATCAAGCTTAATGGAAAGTCTGTTATTTAACTTTAGAATAACGAAAAATAAGATTCAGTACTCTAAATGCCATCTTTTCTGAGGCATACTAGTGAATGGATTAGATGGGAAAATACAAAATGATGTTTTAAGAAGGACTTCAGACTTTGGTGTTTGCAGTGGTTTATTTAAAGATGCGGCACATGAGAATAAGCCTGTACAAATATGCTAATCAAGAGACTGATTTATGACTGGAAAAGACAGCTATGAGCTCAGAATCATTAGTGCTCATGCTTGGGCTCAGTCGCTTCCAACCTCATGGACCCTCGTCTGCCAGGCTCCCCAAATTGTCTAATTCCAAGAGACGGTGTCTGCTGAAGTAGAGGTATGATTAGTGGACAGCAGCTGGCCGCAGTACCCAATCAGCAATTCAGATCCTATAAGGCTTGTCAGCAAACATTAAGGACATTTTCACTAAAACTGTAGATCAAGGATTCAGGGGCCGAAGTAACAAGTCTCTGAGTACACAGGTAGGGAGGGCAGACTATAAGACCCTGATATAACATATAAAAGGACTTCCCTGGTGGCTCAGATGGTAAAGCGTCTGCCTACAATGCGGGAGACCTGGGTTCAATCCCTGGGTTGGGAAGATCCCCTGAAGAAGGAAATGGCACCCCGCTCCAGTACTCTTGCCTGGAAAATCCCATGGACAGAGAAGCCTGGTGGGCTACAGTCCATGGGGTCGCAAAGAGTCGGACATGACTGAGCGACTTCACTTTCACTATAGCATATAAAATAAGGATATGGAGCTGGTGAATTAAATGCCCAGAATCTTATGCTGAAAGACAATGACTTATCAGAAGTACCTTCAAAATAAACAAGGGGAAAGGAATGTGATTACAGTTGCTGAGTAAGTGTTCTGCCAAAGTCAAAGCAGATGAGAGGGGAGATTACCTGGATGTTGAATCACAGAGATGCTAATATCAACCTTTCTCAACAAAAGGATAGGATTGTCTCAAAAGACTGATGATGGTAGACATGAGAGGCAAATGAGATTATTTGTTCTTAATAATCTAAGTGGGACGGTATTAAACTAAGAGGTTTCTGCACAGTAAAGGAATTGTCAACAAAATAGAGCGACCTACCGAATGGAAGAAAATATTTGCAAATCATAGATCTAGAAAGGGGTTAAAATCCAAAATACATTTAAAATCATTATAACTCTATAGCAAAAAAAAAGATTCAAAACTGGGCAGAAGGCCTGAATAGACATTTTTCAAAGAAGACATACAGATGGCCAACAGGCACATGAAAAGATGCTCAGCATTACTAATCATCAGGAAAATGCAAATCAAAACCACAATGAGACATCACCTCACACTTGTCGGAATGTTAGCTCATCAAAAAGAGATAACAAACGTTGATGATGATGTGGAGAAAATAGAACCCTTGTGCAGTGTCGGCAAGAATGTAAATGGATGCAGTCACTATGGAAAACAGTACGAGGATTCCTCAAAAAAGGAAAAATGGAACTGCTATGTGATTCAGAAATTCCACTTCTGGGTATTTATCCAAGGAAAACGAAAACACTAACTTGAAAAGATATCTGCACCCACCTCCTGTTCATTTCAGCACCATTTATAATAGCCAAGATATGGAAAGAACTAAATGTCCATTGATAGATGGATAAAGATATTACGGTATATGTAATATATGTATATATGCTATATAATATAGTATATATACAGAGAGAATAGAACATTATTCAATCATAAAAAGGAATGAAATTTTCCATTTGTGACAACATGGATGGACCTTGAGGGCATTCTGCTAAGTGAAGTAAGTCAAACAGAGAAAGACAGATACCTTATGATCTACCTTACACGTAAAATCTAAAAAGAAAAAAATAAGCTCATAAACACAGAGAATTGATTAATGACTTCCAGAGGCAGAGGGCGGGGGTGGGAAAAATAGTGAAGAAGGTCAAAAGGCATAATAATAACACTTGAAGAACTGATGCTGAAGATGAAGCTCCAATTGTTTGGCCACCTGATGCAAAGAGCTGACTCATGGGGAAAGACCCTGATGTTGGGAAAGACTGAAGGCAGGAGAAGGGAACGACAGAGGATGAGATGCTTGGATGGCAGCACTGACTCAATGGACACGAGTTTGAACAGACTCCGGGAGATAGTGAAGGACAGAGAAGCCTGGTGTGCTGCAGCTCATGGGGTTGCAAAGAGTCAGACATGACTTAGCAACTGAACAACACCAACCATGTAAAAGTAATTTTTAAAAGAGTTTTACACTACCATGCGGGGAGCCGGCGGGAGGCACTCTGCCCATGGCAAAGGTCATGAGGAAGGAGGCTCGACATACGCAAAGGTGGGATCGAGCCTCAGGAGTCCCCCTGGAAATCCTCGAGCATCTACCCCCATAACCAGAGCCTGCCTACTTTACTACTTTGTGCTCTCACCTACACCTCTGACTTTACGGGGGGCTGTCCCCCACCACCTCTTTCGGAGAAGGAGTTAACTTAGAGCTCCAGTTAATAATAATTCCTGGGCATGACAAGAGTGTTTTAACCTACAAACTCCTCTGAAGGTTCTCTAGCCTGCCTGACAGGCTTGTCTGGCCACATGTGATTGCTCACAGCCTCCCAACCGTGAGAGGCATGAGATGCTTTAAACCTTCTAAAAACAGGTTCTTTAGAGAAGTTAGAAAACTATTGTATACGTATAATGGGCTGATTAGAAATTGTATTGGTGAAGGGTTTTTCATTTGTTGAGCCAATGTTTACTGCTAAGTCTCCGCATCCCCTGCCCTTATACACGTTAATGAATATATAGAAGAAATAAGTATTAACCTTTGATATTAATCACGTTAGACCTTAGGCTAAGCAAATTCTTTCCTTAATTAAAACCCACTACATCCTCACCCTATAGAAATGTAACTTTATCTGGTACCTTCGGAAGGTGGCGTCTGTTTTAAGAATAATCACCCTTGGAGAAATAAGTGTTCTGGTTGACTGACCGCTGTCACAAGGAGAGGGTCATAAATTGTCAGCAGGCCCCCCTGGCCAGAAGATGATGTCACACCCCTAAGACCTCTGTATACATTTGTATGAAGCACCTGACTTTAATAAAAGTCAGGACTGCTGTCCCCGTGTGACTTTTGTATAACATCTCAGTGTATAAAAACAGACTCTGGAAAATAAAGAATGGGGATCAGTTCCTCAAAATACTGGTCTCCCCATGTCGTTCTCTCTCTCAAACTCTGGCTGAGTCTCCATCTAGAGCATGGAACCCACCATGCTTACTAATTATGCCTGGGCTTCTAAGATCCGACCGCGGAGGCCTCAGTGTCTCCTCTCCTTCGGGAGAACGGAAGGACACCTGCAGCCTTCGTAAGTGGTGCAAGCTTCTTGTCTTGAAGTTTTATTGGTTTCCCACATAAACCAAGTTACTCAGCCTCTTTTCTCCACTGAATTTTCCTGCTGAGCTATCCTTATTCTAGTACTCTTTATATATCTAATTAATATTTAATTAAAGCCAGTGCATTCGCCAACGCCGTCCCCGCTTTGAACTCCCTGGATCAGCCGGGGCTGGACCCCGGCACTGCCATATCAAAAAGCAAAATGCATATCAAAAAACAATATAAATACATTTTTTTGGTCTAATGGGGACCTTGTGACTACTTATGCTTTCAGGCATCACAGGACAGATAAAGAGAACAGCAGGATCATGCAGGATGCTCTGAAGAGCCAGGCTTATAAGGGGACCACATGAGTGCTACTCACATTCCAGTATTCAGAATTCTATCTCTTGATCACAAATTCAGAATTCTATCTCTTGATCACAACCTAGTCACAACAGAGGTTGGGAAATCTAGGCTTCTGTGCCTAGGGTGTTCTTATTTTATTTTCTATTTGGTTGAATTTTGAATTTGCACTTCAGACTTCGTTAGTCACGCATGATAGTTTCTCAACAGCACCAATTTCAACAAACCTCACTTGCTTTCTGTTTGAATTCTATGACTATATTAAGTGTTCATTTTAAAAAATTGAAGTATAGCTAACTTACAATGTTGTATTGAACTATACAGCAAAGTGCTTCAGTTATACATTTATGTGTATATATTTTTCAGATAATTTTCCATTATAGGTCATTATAAGATACTGAATATAGTTCCATGGGCTACACAGTAGGTCCTTATTTATTTTATAGATAGTAGTGTGTATATGTTAATCCCAAACTCCTAATTCATCTCCCTCGCTCCCACTATCCTTGTAAGCAACCATAGTTTCAACAAACCTCATTTTTATCTTGGATGTATGCTCTCCTAATACGTTGATAGAACTAAACTCTCCTTTAATTAATTGAAGATGCTCCTTCCCTGAATTCCTGTTGTTTCTCATCCTAATTGCCTTTTTATCAGAAATAATCATTCAGTTTATCACCTTTTATCAAATTGCCATTTTATGCTGGTTTCTAGGACCTTCTTATGTTGTATACCCCAGATTGAAAGGGACCTAGAGACATTGCCTCAGGAAATCTCTATATAATTAAATATCTTCATGGCTCTTTATGTTTTACAGATGTGGTAGGTATGACCCAGAGAAGTTAAGCAACCCTGGGAAATCTGACTAACAAGTTCAGTTCAGTTCAGTCACTCAGTCATGTCCGACTCTTTGTGACCCCATGGACTGCTGCACGCCAGGCCTCCCTGTCCATCACCAACTCCTGGAGTTTACCCAAACTCATGTCCGTCGAGTCGGTGATGCCATCCAACCATCTCATCCTCTGTCGTCCCTTCTCCTCCTGCCTTCGATCTTTCCCAGCATCAGGGTCTTTTCAAATGAGTCAGCTCTTTGCATCAGGTGGCCAAAGTATTGGAGTTTCAGCTTCAACATCAGTCCTTCCAATGAACAAACTCCTCTATTTATCTTTGGAGACCTCATAAACCAGCTTTTTGAAGCTATTTCTCATTGAAATTGGCCTTCAGTGCTTACTTAGGGGGTGATAATTTAAATCAATTTTTGTTTCTTTTTCCTTTTTTTTTTCAAAGTCTCTTATTGAATGCCAATCTTGTTATGGCCAAACTAGCCACAAGCCTTAAAGGAAAAAACACCCAGATTTAACATTTACATTCTGAAGCTCATAACCAAGGATTTTTCTATAATAGTCTCCTCTGCTATGAATTTTCCTACTCACCTTCATTTGCAATAAAGACTACCAAGACCAAGTGAAGTCGCTCTGTCGTGTCCAACTCTTTGTGACCCCATGGACTGTAGCCTACCACGCTCCTCCATCCATGGGATTTTCCAGGCAAGAGTACTGGAGTGGGTGGCCATTGCCTTCTCCGAATAAAGACTACATTTGCCACTAATGTTTGTTCCTTCTGATTGCCTATGGATAAACAACAAAATATTTACTTAGTTTTCAAACTTTACAACTTTTTTTCATCCCAATGTTATTCAGAGAAATTAGAATTTAGGCTAATTTTAAAAAGTGGCCATAACCTCTTTCCTTGACTTGTGGTGACCACTGCAATTATGTTAAATGAGAGCAGGATACCTTAAAGAGAAGCTATTTTCTATTTAACACTGTGTGGCTAAATTAATCAATAGGAGAAGCATGGACATGAGCTTTTCTTATTTAATGAATATAAATTTATGTGTCATTATTAAGTGAATTTGATATCCTTTGAAGCTTTTTACAGATCTTTCTACCATCTCAATCCTATGGTTCCTGAAATACTTCAGTAAGATGTTCACTGATTATGAGCAAATACTCTGAAGATTTTATGTTAATTTGTGTCATTTTGTCCTATTGATTAGGATTTCCTGAATTAAGTCTTCTTCAAATGCACATCTTTGAAAAAATGAAATCTGCTTTCAGCAACAGCACAAAGCAGGCCCTGTATAATTGTTATTCCATAGGTGGGTTCAGTTCGTACATATACTTATCATGAATGTTTAACTGATTTTAATTTATATGATTGATATAACTAGAAATATTTATAGGATTACCTTTAATGATTAAATTTGCATTTTTATATCTGTTTCAAGCTGAGAAGATGATGTGGTATTTCATTTCACAATTACTCATTTGCTTCAAAACTGCTTTAAATACTCTCTTGTGAGCTAAAAAATTGATTCCAATTGTGGAAATTAATGAATCTCAGCACAACTGATTCAGTATCTCCGAGCAGCCCAAAATTCTGAATATTCACTTTATTTGTAGATGGCAAAGCTATCTAGATTTTATTTTAAATTTATTTGAGCTTAGGTCTCTTAAAAGTTTTAAGGGCAAAGTTTTGTATGTGCAAGGAAAAAAAAAAAGTAGCTATGAACCAAGGAATTCATTGTGAGTTACAAAACAGATCATTTCACTAATTATAAATTCTAAGTCATTTGAAGCTTTTTTGTTTCTGATATTTACATCCTAATTCTTAACACTGTAAAAAAATGATTTTGTAAAACACAAAGCTGGCAGTTAATTAAGCAGCAAAATTTTAAGATTTTAATCCTCTTGTAAAATAAAGCAAAAGAAATACAAAACCTGAAGCAGCAGCAAAACTGCTTCAATAATAACAACAAGCATTCATTGCTATGTTACAAACAATAAGGCTTCAGGGGACAAGGAATTATACAGAGTTATAAAAATCAAGTCCAGGCCCTATAGGTAAGGGTCCGACTTGTGTGTATGCATGTATGTTTGTATTTTCTTATCAGGTTGGAAAGTGCTTCAGTTTCACAACTTAACAAATAAGGCAGTTGCATAATTTAGTTCCTTTATTTCCTTTAAAAAGAGTATTAATTTAAATTTAGGAGAAAGGCATAGAGCATATGCTTTTTAGAGCATAATCATAAAACACAGCTTTATTATGCATGCTTTAATTTCAGACATTCACCTTTTTTCAAACTGAAAGAAACCACCCTAAAGCATGAAAACTTAAAAACGCCATTATTGGAAGATTCTTATAAACTTTTCAGGGCCATCTGCATGAATTTTTATCAATATTCATAAATCACCCGAGACTCTCTGGTTACTCAGGATTATTTTATTTAGGCAGGGCACACTGCTAGTCTCTCTACAACATCTTGAGGACTGTTTCAAAGGTCCTTGAATAAAACCCTAAGTAGAATGGGATTGAGGGTGGTAGTGGTGATGGGAAATAGAAAGGTATAGCCCTGAGAATTTCTAAGTGCTGGCTGAGCATCAGGGCAGCATGAAGTGTGTGTGGGTTACATGGGCCAAGATCTACAATGATATCTCTAGTGAGTGAAATGTGGCAACTGTGAAGACAAGTGTGTGGGTGCCTGCAAGACCACACACTTGGAGAGGTGGTGAAGTTTTCAGAAGGCTTTGTTATTTCAGCTGGGCACCAAGAGTAGTGGATCAGCCCTCATCTATATCAATTTACCTCATTGAGCCTGAAATTTCTAAGCTATGAAATAGCTGAGCTTTTTAATCCAGCAACCATAAGGGATCATTGTTCAAAAATCACTTGGATTATGCAGTGCTGGTCTTAAACTGTAGTAGGACCTATGAGGTTTTTGAAGACTAAGGGAGTCACAGTAGCATTAATTAACTGATTCACCATTGACAGGCCAAGGAAAACGGGAAAGGAGTTAGACCTTGTAAGACACCAAAGTCAACCCAGCTATATAAAACAAGTATCCTGAAAATGTGTGTGGTAACTTATTCTCTAAAAATATGGCTTTTTAAAATGGCTTTCTCTCAGTGATTTCATATGCAACAAAAAGGAGATCTACCTTCTTCTTGTAGAAATAAATTATGCAAACCTGAAGTTTGATAAACACGCTCAGAATTCTTGATCTAATAACCTTGAGATCAATGTCTTAGATTTTAGAAAGGTAAAAATGGGTGTATAGAATATATTAAGTAATATCTCAGGGTCTGGGGAAACATGCTACACTCTTAACACATTAATAGTTCTGCAATGAAATGTATCAGTATTTACAGTGGGTGGGACAAAGACCAAGAATAGCTTAGTGTCAGATTGGAATAGGTTTTGTTGTCATAATCTGCAACAAATTCTTTAAGATATTTGTGATTTACAGAACTTTGAGATACTGGAATTACAGACCGGCACTGATTCAATTTAGTCACTTAGGGGTCCAAAGTCTCTTCACTTTTTATTTATAAAATGACAAAGAGGGAATGTAATGTAATTTCATGAACATTGGAAGGACTCTTTGCAAAAAAAATTTTTACCCTCAAGTAACAGTAGAAATGGCTTAAAAACGATCACCTTTGGAAAGATATAAGACTGGTTTAAATTCCCTCCAAAGTATAATTTGCTAATATAAGTTCATTTCCTGAGAATGTTTTGATAATGAGGTCAGATGTCTTAATGATATTAGAATGAGGACAAGTAAAGAGAAATTTTCTTTAAAATTCGGGAAACACTAAGTTTATTCTTTTTGTCTGGACCCATTCTAGATAATGAACTCAGTATTGAGACTGTTGTGCTGAAGTTTTCTGTGTTGTACCCGTATGGAAACATCCATCTGACAGTTAGCTATAATACTTGGATCTTCAGGGGAGGCATATACCCTGGTGATGTAAATATTTTCTCAGGAATATTTCTGTGTTAGCTAGCTCAGGGAGGCGGACCTTAAGATCCTTGTTCATTTACAGTTTGGTTTCAGGAAGGGGCACCAGCAAAGCTGACTGGAAAGAAGGGGTGAGAAGTTTAGGAGGAAAACTGAAAGTGCACAGTGGCTTGTATAGGAAAGGGAGAAAATGTTTCAAAAAGATCATATCGTTAGATGAAGAAATTAGCTATTTGTAGAAAAGAGGGTGAAACAGTTACTGGATATAATAGCAAGGTCTTTATAGTGCTTTGAGGAGTCACAGGCAAAAGACAGACTGAGTTAAGGAGAATTAGTATAAAGAGCTAGTAAAAAACTCAATGGACATGAATTTGAGCAAACTCCAGGAGACAATGAAGGACAGGGAAGCTTGATGTGTTACAGTCCATGGGGTTGCAAAAATCAGAAAGGTCTTAGAGACTGAACAAGTAAAAAAAACTCTGGTGTGAGGGTGAAAGAGAAAAAGACAGGAGTTGTTTCAAAAGGGAAAAATTAGCATAGATATGAGCTCATTTAAGAAAGAAATTAACATAGAGAAAAATATTGAACCTATATGAAAAACAAAGAGTAAAGTAGAACAGGGTCTCCTGGAAGGGAAGACATTCAGGAAATTGTATAGGTTTGTACCAATGAATTCACGGCTTATGGCTTCTATTTTCTCCAAGAAATAGGAGCTGAGAGAGAAAGGAGCCTGTAGATATATGAAGTTTGAAGTGACAAGAGAGTATTTGAAATAACAACTCTGAACGATAAGAGTGAAGTGACTAGGGAAACATAAGAATTAATTCCAGTATAGAGTTTTGCCGTGGAAATGGCAGACTGAATTATGGTGGCCTAGCAGTGTCAATCTGCACAATTAATTTTTATTTAGCAGGACCACCAAGGAGGAATAATGGTGATTGTTATATGTGGGATGAGAGATGTTCAAATATTCAAACCAAGAAGGTATATACTGGTGAAAACTACATTGATATTTTAAAGCCAAGTCAGTTCAGTTCAATTCCGTCAACTCAGTCATGTGTGACTCTTTGTGACCCCATGGACTGCAGCACAGCAGGCTTCCCTGTGCATCACCAACTCCCAGAGCTTGCTCAAACTCATGCCTATTGAGTCGGTGATGCCATCCAACCAATTCATCCTTTGTCGTCCCCTTCTCCTCCTGTCTTTAATCTTTCCCAGCATCAGGGTCTTTTCAAATGAGTCAGTTCTTCCCATTAGGTGGCCAAAGTGTTGGAGTTTCAACTTCAGCATCAGTCCTTCCAATGAACACCCAGGACTGATCTCCTTTAGGACGTACTGGTTCGATCTCCTTGCAGTCCAAGGGACTCTCAAGAGTCTTCTCCAACACCACAGTTCAAAAGCATCAATTCCTTGGCGCTCAGCTTTCTTTATAGTCCAACTCTCACATCCATACATGACTACTGGAAAAACCATAGCTTTGACTAGATGGACCTTTGTTGGAAAAGTAACGTCTATGCTTTTTAATACTCTGTCTAGGTTGGTCATAGCTTTTCATCCTGGGAGCAGGCATCTTTTAATTACATGGCAGCAATCATCATCTGCAGTGATATTGGAGCCCAAAAAAAAAAACAAAGTCTGTCACTGTTTCAATTGTTTCCTCATCTATTTGCCATGAAGTGATGGGACCAAGTGCCATGATCTTAGTTTCCTGAATGTTGAGTTTTAAATGAACTTTTACACTCTCCTCTTTCACTTTCATCAAGAGGCTCTTTAGTTCTTCTTTGCTTTCTGCCCTAAGGATGGTGCCACCTACATATCTGAGGTTATTGATATTTCTGCCAGCAATCTTGATTCCAGCTTGTGCTTCATCCAGCCTCGCATTTCACATGATGTACTCTTCATATAAGTTAAATAAGCAGGGTGACAATATACAGACTTGATGAACTCCTTTTCCTATTTGGAACCAGTCTGTTGTTCCATGTCCAGTTCTAACTGTTGCTTCTTGTCCTGCATACAGATTCTCAGAAGGCAAGAATGGTGGTCTGGTATTCCCATCTCTTGTAGAATTTTCCACAGAATTTGTTGTTATCCACACAGTCAAAGGCTTTGGCATTGTCAATAAAGCAGAAGTAGATGTTTTTCTGTAACTCTTTTGCTTTTTGATGATCCAACGGATGTTGGCGATTAGATGTCTGAGTTCGCTGCCTTTTCTAAATCCAGCTTGAAATCTGGAAATTCACAGTTCACATACCGTTGAAGCCTGGCTTGGATAACTTTGAGCACTGCTTTGCTAGCATGTGAGATGAGTGCAATTGTGTGGTAGTTTGAATATTCTTTGGCATTGCCTTTCTTTGGGATTGGAATGAAAACCGACCTTTTCCAGTCCTGTGGCCACTGCTGAGTTCTCCAAATTTGCTGGCATATTGAGTGCAGCACTTTCAGAACATCACCTTTTAGGATTTCAAATAGTTCAACTGGAATTCCATCACCTCCACTAGCCTTGTTCTTAGTGATGCTTCCTAAGGCCCACTTGACTTTGCATTCCAGGATGTCTGGCTTTAGGTGAGTGACCACACACCATCGTGGTTATCTGAGTTAAGGTCTTTTTTGTAGAGTTCTTCTGTGTATTCTTGCCACCTCTTCTTAATATCTTCTGCTTCTGTTAGGTCCATACCATTTCTGTCCTTTATTGAGCCCATCTTTGCATGAAATGTTCCCTTGGTATCTTTCATTTTCTTGAAGAAATCTCTAGTCTTTCCCATTCTGTTGTTTTCCTCTATTTCTTTGCATTGATCACTGAGAAAGGCTTTCTTATCTCTCCTTGCTGTTCTTTAGAACTGTGCATTCAAATGGGTATGTCTTCCCTATTCTCCTTTGCTTTTCGCTTCTCTTCTCTTCACAGCTATTTGTAAGGCTTCCTCGGACAACTATTTTGCCTTTTTGAATTTCTTTTTCTTGGAGATGGTCTTGATCCCTGCCTCCTGTACAATGTCATGAACTTCTATCCATAGTTTTTCAGGCACTCTGTCTATCACATCTAATCCCGCGAATCTATTTGTCACTTCCACTGTATAATCATAAGGGATTTGATTTAGGTCACACCTCAATGATCTAGTGATTTTCCCCACTTTTTTCAATTTCAGTATGAATTTGGCAATAAGGAGTTCATGATCTGAGCCACAGTCAGCTCCCAGTCTTGTTTTTGCTGACTGTATAAAGCTTCTCCATCTTTGGCTGCAAAGAATATAATCAATCTGATTTTGGTATTGACCATCTGGTGATGTCCATGTGTAGAGTCTTCTCTTGTGTTGTTTGAACAGGGTGTTTTAAAGTCAAGAACATGTAATTGAACTGAGAATTTTACGGAAGAAAGAATGGAATAAGAATACGTCGTATTAAAATAACCTTTCTCTTTCAGTAGGATTAGCAAACTAGTAGACAAGATAAATGTTACAGATATATATTGTACTTGATAAGGCTTTAATTTGTTCATTAATTAAACTCCACAAGTGATTAATCTGTTTTTTCATATTGCTGCAAAAGACAAATAGGACTTCTTGGCAGAGAGCAGGTCCACAATAAATGTGTTGAGTGAATTAATGAATTACTTTTTGATCAAAGATGTGGTTTAGACAGTCATGTGCTAAGTCTCTTCAGTCGTTTCTGACTCTTTGCAACCCTGTGGACTGTAGCCTGCCAGGTTCCTTTGTCCATGGGATTCTCCAGGCAAGAATACTGGAGTGGGCTGCCATTTCCTCCTCCAGGGGATCTTGCTAACCCAGGGATCGAACTTGCAGCTCCTGTGGCTCTTGCATTGCAGGCAGATTCTTCTACTGCTGAGCCACCAAGGAAGCCCTTAGACAGGAAAACAGGTTAATTAAGACTAAGTGTGTTGGCTATAGGATTAATGTCAATCTAGAGCAAAATTTCCAGTTATCTGTCCTTTTTGATCTTGTCTAATACAATCTAGATAAGAAAAAGACAGGATGAATGGTTATAAAATTTTTATTTGATATACAGAGAAAATGACCTTGAATTAAAATAAATAGAAAATCCTGTATTTCCATCTAAATTTAACTATACAAGTACAGGGTTCAAGAGGTTAACAAAAGGTAAACTCATGTGATGCCAGAGGCATGCCTATAAAAGAGTAATCCAATTATAATTCCATGTCAAAAAAAAATACTCTTATTTAGGGTGGCATTACTGTCCTGTGCAGTGATGTGAACATATTTTAAATACTTTGTTCAGTTTTTTTGTGTGCCATTCTGGGAGATTAGATGATGATTATCTGGAAAATGGTAACTAAGAGCTCTGGACTGCTAAGGGAAACGGGCATGATGATCATGAAGAATGAGAGGCATAGGAAGAAAATTATAGCATTGTTAAATATAACAAAAGAAAAGACCTTTGTCTGGTGTATTGCAGAACTCCCCCACTTTAGGAAAGAGGTTGGACGCACTGACCTTTAAAGATACTGTCATACTCCAAGATTTCTCTGCATCACTTGTTCTAAAGGAAACCTAGATGGTTTTATAGAAAGGATACAAAGGATAAAATAAACATTTCTATTCTTTCTCACTAGTAGAAGTACCACAAAAGCAATCAGTTTCTCTTCAATTGAAGCTTTTCAATAAGATATTTTAGTTTCACAATCTTATTGAGCCAAGCGTATTTTTTCCCTATAGATATTTGTCTACTTTGCAATTGAAGGAGAATTATAGTTAACAGATCCAGATTTACTGTGTGTAATCTTGTCTTGCCTACATTTATGAGATATGAATATTTTCCCAGAAGATCAATTCACTTTCAAGCAAAACTGTTAAAAGCATTATCCTCTAGATTCTTTGCATGTGGTTTCTCAAATTTCCTAAATGAAAATGCAAGCCATAATTTTATCTGAATCAATTTGAAACAGTCACTAGTCAATGTATACATCAGTTCAACTCAAAAAATGGTTCAAATATTCAACTTAGAATGGTGGTGGTGGTTTAGTCGCTAAGTTGTGTCCGACTCTTGGGACCCCATGGACTGCAGCCCACCAGGTACCTCTGTCCGTGGGATTCTCCAGGAAGAATACTGGAGTGGGTTGCCATTTCCTTCTCCACAACTTAGAATAAATACTACTAAAATAGTGAAACCCAATTATTCATTTATTTTAAATACTTTTTAATGGTCTTCTTTCCTATAAGTATATAATATAAAAATGGAAATAAGCCAGAGTTTATGTTTATGTCTGGCTAGTGTTTCTTTTTGATAACTAGAATTTCACTAGTAATATTTATATCAAATAAAATCCTTATAAATACATTGTTTCTGATGTTTTACCAAACTAGTTACATACTTTATACCTTTAAAGATTCACTTAGCAAGAATTAATATTAGAAAAGGTAGATTTACCTATGCAATTGCATTTAAAACTTTTTTAGGATTTTTAGAGATTGATAGTGATATTCTGTTAAATAGATTATAAACATGTTTTGTGTCTTGGACCACTTAATATGCTTGCACTATTTTAAGCTTCATTGTGAATATAATGTGCCTCTAACCACCACACTCCACATACCTAAACTCCAATATCTTACAAATAACATGAAGCAGAACTCCAGACTTAAATCTACTTTCAACATATATTGATTACAGAAATGCCTTAATGTTTGTGCAAAACTATAAATAATGTGGGCCTAGACCATTACAATTAAATAAATTTAAATTTAAAACTATTTCAAGTTGAATTGCACATAAACATGTATATCTATCTATCTATAGCACACACACTGTCTAGATTGATTTTCTTCACGTTCTGTTACTGACTAGGCAAAACTTTTCATCTTCATTTTTCTTGGACTAGTCAGAAAATTTTATAGAAGGAGTATTTGAAATTATTAATGAGAGGGAAAAATTGCCTTGGATAATACAATAGTTTGCTTTATTTTTTAATAGTTAAGAACCAAGTGCAAAATGAGTTTGGATGAACTTAAGAGGGGAAAATATAAACCATAACTAGGAAAGTCATCATATGGGTTAATTTTACATATTATTTAACTCTCATGTCATTAAATTTGCCTTTTGTGTTTTAATTTATCCTAAATGAGTAGTTACACACTTGCAGTAATGAGAAAAAAAATTAACACAGAACTCAATCTAATATTTTTCTCCAAATTTACCAAAGTTGCTGAGACTTAAAATACAAATAACTACATAAACATTGGCTGTCGTGAGAAGAAAAAACAGTGGAAAGAGTATTTGACTGCCTAAGTAAAAGCAGTTGAATTCCATGGCTATGACCTCAACTTTCTAGCTGTAATATCCTGCGTTAGTCTATCTCCTTAAGACTCAGATGATGCTTCCACCTCTATAATAGACAATAATGTGTTCTTAGTTTATCTTTAAGTGTTGTTATGGTAAAACTGAATTATAAGCCAACTATACTGCAAATAGGGATTCCCTTGTGGCTCAGGTGGTAAAGAATTCACCACCAGCAAGAATTCCCTGGTCGGAAAGATCCCCTGGAGAAGGGACTGGCAATCTACTCCAGTATTCTTGCCTGGAGAATCCCATGGACCAAGGAGCCTGGCGGGCTACAGTCCATGGGGTAGCGAAGAGTCAGACATGACTGAGTGACTGACACATATACTGCAAATAAATAATGGAAGTAAGTGCTGTTATACTAAGAATCATATATGGGATGCATCTGTGTTCCACCAATCTGGAGGCTTATAGAGAGCATTTTCTGAAAATATGTGGTCCCAGGTTCCCTTTCTATGTTAAAGCAGTTCCTACAGTGTGTGTGTGTGTGTGTGTGTGTGTGTATCTCACATTCTTCTGAAGTAATGTACATGATAGAATAGAATTAGTAAGACATCATGGACAGCAATTTAACTATTGAGTGTATTTATTAAAAAGATTAAAGCTAGGTGTCTGTGGAAAGGCATTTTTGTCTTTTTTACTACTTCATTTATTGTTAATGAATGACTGTGCCACTCTTTGTAGAGTTACATGTGCCAAAACTGGTTGGATTTTGAGCTTACATTTTCCCTGGTAAGTTTTAGAAATGCTTCAGGCCTGAGCCCTGGTATTTGAGGAAGAAATGTCAGTAACTCCTCATGATATGTGGTCTTCTAATAAGCTATTTCAGTCCTGCATTCTGAATTCTAACACTCTTGCTAACAGTTGGTCTCAGCTTCTAAGAAAAATTCATATTCTTTGTAGCTCAGTGGAATTATACACAGAACATATGAATAAGTCATGAGGGAATTTCTACCAATGAAGAGCGAGGTGTCATGTATGGATTCTTATTTCAGTGAATTTCACTAGAATCAGCTTTTATATCTAACACACAGAACAGTACAGTGGAAAAGATGCTGGATTTGGAGTTAAAACTTGAGGTTAGATTCTGAGTAAACATTTAAAATGTACAGTTTCAGATAAATCACATCCTCTCTGTGCCTTAATTTTCTAATCTTAATGAGAACATAGAACTGCATAATTTGTGAGCTTCTTCTAAAATTATTGATTCTACAAGTCAAATATTGTAAATAATTTTCTTCTTTGAAAAACATTTTGTTGAAATCAATGCAATCCAGTTTTTAATATTCCAATTTCAGCATATATGACAGAAATTCTGAAATTGGCATTGTCACTGTTGAAATGTGTTATTATTTAGGTAACCTCCTAAACTGAAATATGACTCTTTAATTAAAACATGTCATGCCAAAAAAAAAATGTTGTGAAAGGCTCTGTGACACACAATTAAAACAAGTGTAACTATAAGCATCTTAGAGGAAAAGAGAATATATATGTTTTGGTTTCATGGAAAAAAATGTATTTTACAGCTTTGCTTACATACTTAATCATTATGCTCAGAATGTAGCTTAAAATTTTACTATCCAGATCAATAAAGGCTAAATGTGTACAGAGAACTTAATATATGTAATTTCAGCATTTCGGAGTGAATATATTTTTTTTAATAAAAACAACTTTACAATATATGACTATTTCCAATTTCTTCACCTTCCATTAAATCAAATCATCAGATTATTTGATTGACACCTTGGAAATTAATTCTTATTTTTATTAGTGGGAGGAGAAGGGGATGACAGAGGGTGAGTTGGTTGGATGGCATCACCGACTCAATGGAGATGAGCTAGGGTAAACTCCCAGAGTTGGTGATGGACAGGGAGGCCTGGCGTGCTGCAGTCCATGGGGTCACAAAGAGTTGGACACGACTGAGCGACTGAACTGAACTGATTTTTATTAGCATCATCACTGTTTACATCTACCATATAATCTAAAGTTTTTGTGGTCTTTCAGGATCCCTTGCCCTATGGCTCACCTACTTCTACCTGCTCTTTGGGTCAGTCCTGTCTTTTCCTTTCTTTGTTTCTTTCTTTCCTGTTTCCCACTTCTGTGTCTCTGTCAAGAATGTTTTTCTCCTGCCTAAAATTACCTCCCATCTTCTCTATTCTCATACAAACCACACATCTTTTTTCAATCACTTTGTTGTTTTTTTAAAAATTATACATGCCTGTTACAAAATTCAGATAATATGCAAACATTAGGAAAGCAACACATTATTCCACATCTTACCACTCACAAGTAGTAAGTGTTGACATTCAGTGAACATAACTTGAGATATCTCTCTATGCAGGTATATGAATATAATGGCTGGATTAAAATGTCCTAAATAAAGATTCTAGCAAAGTTTAAAAAATTACTAACCCGATTTAAAAGACACACTCATACCCAATTAAGAGGAAGAAAACACAAGCCACAGACTGGGAGAAACTATTTGCAAACTACTGTTGCATCAAAAGAATTATAACTATGAATAGAATATATAAAGAATTCTAAAAGCTGAACAGAAAGAGAACAGGAAATGGGCAGCATGAGGGAGCTTTGGGCTGATAGAGCTGTGCTCTGAATTGACTGTGGTATAGGGTACACAACTCTGCATTTCACACACACGTACCCATGCAAATAAATGCATATAAAACTAGTGAAATCTGAATAAGCTCTGTGCATTGGCCAGTGTCAATTCCCTGGTTTGGCTATCATACCATAGGTGTTACCGTCAGGCAAAGGGTACACGAGACCTCCCTCTTCATTTTTTGTAACTTCCTGTGAATGTATAATTATTTCAAGATAAAAAGTTGGAAAACAATAAAAATTTTAAAAGACTCACATTATTTTTTCAGCTACGTATTTCCATTTTATATATTATGAATTGCCCCAGTATCTTTTAAGGAGCATGTGTGGTACACTTGCTCCAGCCTTCTTTTCTTTGAACGCTCATTGCTCTAAGACAATGCCTAAGAGTTTAGAACTTGCTGTATTCCCATCTTTTTGCATGTTTTTGTGGTTAAAATCAAACTGGATTTTAGTTTTGCGAAAGATAAGGGCTCTGTCATATTTCTTTGTATTTCTCTCAGTCTCTGCCTTACCCATGCCTCCAAGTCATTAGAGACTCAATAAACATTTGTTTGTGGAGCAATTAATAGAAATAAAGAGTATATGTAAGTTCTGTAATTAGATGTCAATTTTTTGTCTTCTCTGCATCCCTTCTACCCCTGTCCTTTGAGTAACAGCCATTAGGGCCACTGATGGCCTAATTCCTCAGTATAACACAACTCCTTGTGCCCAACAGCTGGTTCCAGAGTGCATATATGAACTCAGTTGTTCCAATAAGACTAATGCTTAGGATTTTCCTTTGACGATTAAGGAAAAGGAAGCTCTTTCTTCTGAATGCTTTGGTGTATGGGGATTGGATTTAAAATGCTGCATCCTTTTGCCACCAGTGGCATACATGACACTGAAAACATGTCGACCTATTATACATCCCAACTGCTGCTTAGCAACAACTTTGCATTAGGTAATTCCTAAGAAATATAATATTGAAGGTTACATACCATATTTTCATATTTGTTTGAATAAGTTTTATTTTTTTTTCTAATTTTATTTTATTTTTAAACTTTACATAATTGTATTAGTTTTGCCAAATATCAAAATGAATCCGCCACAGGTATACATGTGTTCCCCATCCCGAACCCTCCTCCCTCCTCCCTCTCCATACCATCCCTCTGGGCCGTCCCAGTGCACCAGCCCCAAGCATCCAGTATCGTGCATCGAACCTGGACTGGCAACTCGTTTCCTACATGATATTTTACATGTTTCATTGCCATTCTCCCAAATCTTCCCACCCTCTCCCTCTCCCACAGAGTCCATAAGACTGTTCTATACATCAGTGTCTCTTTTGCTGTCTCGTACACCGGGTTATTGTTACCATCTTTCTAAATTCCATATATATGCGTTAGTATACTGTATTTATGTTTTCCTTCTGGCTTACTTCACTCTGTATAATAGGCTCCAGTTTTATCCACCTCATTAGAACTGATTCAAATGTATTCTTTTTAATGGCTGAGTAATACTCCATTGTGTATATGTACCAAAGCTTTCTTATCCATTCATCTGCTGATGGACATCTAGGTTGCTTCCATGTCTTGGCTATTATAAACAGTGCTGCGATGAACATTGGGGTACACGTGTCTCTTTCCCTTCTGGTTTCCTCAGTGTGTATGCCCAGCAGTGGGATTGCTGGATCATAAGGCAGTTCTATTTCCAGTTTTTTAAGGAATCTCCACACTGTTCTCCATAGTGGCTGTACTAGTTTGCATTCCCACCAACAGTGTAAGAGGGTTCCCTTTTCTCCACACCCTCGCCAGCATTTATTATTTGTAGACTTTTGGATCACAGCCATTCTGACTGGTGTGAAATGGTACCTCATAGTGGTTTTGATTTGCATTTCTCTGATAATGAGTGATGTTGAGCATCTTTTCATGTGTTTGTTAGCCATCTGTATGTCTTCTTTGGAGAAATGTCTATTTAGTTCTTTGGCCCATTTTTTGATTGGGTCGTTTATTTTTCTGGAGTTGAGCTGTAGGAGTTGCTTGTATATTTTTGAGATTAGTTGTTTGTCGGTTGCTTCATTTGCTATTATTTTCTCCCATTCTGAAGGCTGTCTTTTCACCTTGCTAATAGTTTCCTTTGATGTGCAGAAGCTTTTAAGGTTAATTAGGTCCCATTTGTTTATTTTTGCTTTTATTTCCAATATTCTGGGAGGTGGGTCATAGAGGATCCTGCTGTGATGTATGTCAGGGAGTGTTTTGCCTATGTTCTCCTCTAGGAGTTTTATAGTTTCTGGTCTTACGTTGAGATCTTTAATCCATTTTGAGTTTATTTTTGTGTATGGTATTAGAAAGTGTTCTAGTTTCATTCTTTTACAAGTGGTTGACCAGATTTCTCAGCACCACTTGTTAAAGAGATTGTCTTTAATCCATTGTATATCCTTGCCTCCTTTGTCAAAAATAAGGTGTCCATATGTGAGTGGATTTATCTCTGGGCTTTCTATTTTATTCCATTGGTCAATATTTCTGTCTTTGTGCCAGTACCATACTGTCTTGATAACTGTGGCTTTGTACTAGAGCCTGAAGTCAGGTAGGTTGATTCCTCCAGTTCCATTCTTCTTTCCCAAGATCACTTTGGCTATTCGAGGTTTTTTGTATTTCCATACAAATTGTGAAATTATTTGTTCTAGCTCTGTGAAGAATACTGTTGGTAGCTTGATAGCGATTGCGTTGAATCTATAAATTGCTTTGGGTAGTATACTCATTTTCACTATATTGATTCTTCCAATCCATGAACATGGTATATTTCTCCATCTATTAGTGTCCTCTTTGATTTCTTTCACCAGTGTTTTATAGTTTTCTATGTATAGGTCTTTAGTTTCTTTAGGTAGATATATTCCTAAGTATTTTATTCTTTCCGTTGCAATGGTGAATGGAATTGTTTCCTTAATTTCTCTTTCTGTTTTCTCATTATTAGTGTATAGGAATGCAAGGGATTTCTGTGTGTTGATTTTATATCCTGCAACTTTACTATAGTCATTGATTATTTCTAGTAATTTTCTGGTGGACTCTTTAGGGTTTTCTATGTAGAGGATCATGTCATCTGCACATAGTGAGAGTTTTACTTCTTCTTTTCCAATTTGGATTCCTTTTATTTCTTTTTCTGCTCTGATTGCTGTGGCCAAAACTTCCAAAACTATGTTGAATAGTAATGGTGAAAGTGGGCACCCTTGTCTTGTTCCTGACTTTAGAGGAAATGCTTTCAATTTTTCACCATTGAGGATAATGTTTGCTGTGGGTTTGTCATATACAGCTTTTATTATATTGAGGTATGTTCCTTCTATTCCTGCTTTCTGGAGAGTTTTTATCATAAATGGATGTTGAATTTTGTCAAAGGCTTTCTCTGCATCTATTGAGATAATCATATGGTTTTTATTTTTCAATTTGTTAATGTGGTGTATTACATTGATTGATTTGCGGATATTGAAGAATCCTTGCATCCCTGGGATAAAGCCCACTTGATCATGGTGTATGATCTTTTTAATGTGTTGTTGGATTCTGATTGCTAGAATTTTGTTAAGGATTTTTGCGTCTATGTTCATCAGTGATATTGGCCTGTAGTTTTCTTTTTTGTGGCATCTTTGTCAGGTTTTGGTATTAGGGTGATGGTGGCCTCATAGAATGAGTTTGGAAGTTTACCTTCCTCTGCAATTTTCTGGAAGAGTTTGAGCAGGATAGGTGTTAGCTTTTCTCTAAATTTTTGGTAGAATTCAGCTGTGAAGCCGTCTGGACCGGGGCTTTTGTTTGCTGGAAGATTTTTTATTACAGTTTCAATTTCCATGCTTGTGATGGGTCTGTTAAGATTTTCTATTTCTTCCTGGTCCAGTTTTGGAAAGTTGTACTTTTCTAAGAATTTGTCCATTTCTTCCACGTTGTCCATTTTATTGGCATATAATTGTTGATAGTAGTCTCTTATGATCCTTTGTATTTCTGTGTTGTCTGTTGTGATCTCTCCATTTTCGTTTTTAATTTTGTTGATTTGATTTTTCTCCCTTTGTTTCTTGATGAGTCTGGCTAATGGTTTGTCAATTTTATTTATCCTTTCAAAGAACCAGCTTTTGGTTTTGTTGATTTTTGCTATGGTCTCTTTTGTTTCTTTTGCATTTATTTCTGCTCTAATTTTTAAGATTTCTTTCCTTCTACTAACCCTGGGGTTCTTCATTTCTTCCATTTCTACTTGCTTTAGGTGTAGAGTTAGGTTATTTATTTGACTTTTTTTCTTGTTTCTTGAGGTGTGCCTGTATTGCTATGAACTTTCCCCTTAGGACTGCTTTTACCGTGTCCCACAGGTTTTGAGTTGTTGTGTTTTCATTTTCATTCTTTTCTATGCAAATTTTGATTTCTTTTTTGATTTCTTCTGTGATTTGTTGGTTATTCAGCAGCGTGTTGTTCAGCCTCCATATGTTGGAATTTTTAATAGTTTTTCTCCTGTAATTGAGATCTAATCTTACTGCATTATGGTCAGAAAAAATGCTTGGAATGATTTCTATTTTTTTGAATTTACCAAGGCTAGCTTTATGGCCCAGGATGTGATCTATCCTGGAGAAGGTTCCATGTGCGCTTGAGAAAAAGGTGAAATTCATTGTTTTGGGATGAAATGTCCTATAGATATCAATTAGGTCTAACTGGTCTATTGTATCATTTAAAGTTTGTGTTTCCTTGTTAAT
Source organism: Bos indicus x Bos taurus (assembly GCF_003369695.1). Lineage (NCBI taxonomy): Eukaryota > Metazoa > Chordata > Mammalia > Artiodactyla > Bovidae > Bos > Bos indicus x Bos taurus. The sequence continues at coordinate 18,117,817 of NC_040102.1, read as the reverse complement.
TTTCTGTTTAGTTGATCTATCCATAGGTGTAAGTGGGGTATTAAAGTCTCCCACTATTATTGTGTTATTGTTAATGTCTCCTTTCATACTTGTTAGCATTTGTCTTACGTACTGTGGTGCTCCCGTGTTGGGTGCATATATATTTATAATTGTTATATCTTCTTCTTGGATTGATCCTTTGATCATTATGTAGTGACCTTCTTTGTCTCTTTTCACAGCCTTTGTTTTAAAGTCTATTTTATCTGATATGAGTATTGCTACTCCTGCTTTCTTTTGGTCCCTATTTGCATGGAAAATCTTTTTCCAGCCCTTCACTTTCAGTCTGTATGTGTCCCCTGTTTTGAGGTGGGTCTCTTGTAGACAACATATGTAGGGGTCTTGTTTTTGTATCCATTCAGCCAGTCTTTGTCTTTTGGTTGGGGCATTCAACCCATTTACGTTTAAGGTAATTACTGATAAGTATGATCCCGTTGCCATTTACTTTATTGTTTTGGGTTCGAGTTTATACACCGTTTTTGTGTTTCCTGTCTAGAGAATATCCTTTAGTATTTGTTGGAGAGCTGGTTTGGTGGTGCAGAATTCTCTCAGCTTTTGCTTGTCTGAAAAGCTTTTGATTTCTCCTTCATACTTGAATGAGATCCTTGCTGGGTACAATAATCTGGGCTGTAGGTTATTTTCTTTCATCCTTTTAAGTATGTCTTGCCATTCCCTCCTGGCTTGAAGAGTTTCTATTGAAAGATCAGCTGTTATCCTTATGGGAATTCCCTTGTGTGTTATTTGTTGTTTTTCCCTTGCTGCTTTTAATATTTGTTCTTTGTGTTTGATCTTTGTTAATTTGATTAATATGTGTCTTGGGGTGTTTCTCCTTGGGTTTATCCTGTTTGGGACTCTCTGGGTTTCTTGGACTTGGGTGATTATTTCCTTCCCCATTTTAGGGAAGTTTTCCACTATTATCTCCTCAAGTATTTTCTCATGGTCTTTCTTTTTGTCTTCTTCTTCTGGAACCCCTATGATTCGAATGTTGTAGCGTTTAATATTGTCCTGGAGGTCTCTGAGATTGTCCTCATTTCTTTTAATTCGTTTTTCTTTTATCCTCTCTGATTCATTTATTTCTACCATTCTATCTTCTAATTCACTAATCCTGTCTTCTGCCTCTGTTATTCTACTATTTATTGCCTCCAGAGTGTTTTTAATTTCACTTATTGCATTATTTATTATATATTGACTCTTTTTTATTTCTTCTAGGTCCTTGTTAAACCTTTCTTGCATCTTCTCAGTCCTTGTCTCCAGGCTATTTTTCTGTGATTCCATTTTAGTTTCAAGATTTTGGATCAATTTCACTATCATTATTCGGAATTCTTTATCAGGTAGATTCCCTATCTCTTCCTCTTTTGTTTGGTTTGGTGGGCATTTATCCTGTTCCTTTATCTGCTGAGTATTCCTCTGTCTCTTCATCTTGTTTAAATTGCTGAGTTTGGGGTGTCCTTTCTGTATTCTGGCAGTTTGTGGAGTTCTCTTTATTGTGGCCATTCCTCACTCAATACAAATTTTAAAAATAAAGATGTCAACCCTTACGTGTAAAAAAAAACAAAAAAAAAACCAGCGTGAACCATCAGAGATTCCCCACAGTCAAGGCATCTTTCCGCATTCCGTGGGCGTCAGCAGTCCAAACACCCAAGATTGTGTGGCCCTTTCTCTGACCTTGGCACTTGCTGCCTGCCCCTCCCTGAATCTTCTCTTCAGGAGCTCATAGAAATCTGAATAAGTTTTAAGTACTATACTTAGAAAATACCATATAATCTATTCTAGTGCTTCATTCCTATATTTGTGAGTCTGGATGAGTCTATGTGTCCATCTGAGAGAGGGAGAGAGAGAGAGGAATTAAGAGGAAGCAATACTGCCAATTGTGATTTATTATTATAAAAATTTTTTTGAGAATCTGGTAATATAATTCTAAGGAATAAAACTTTTGAAGTTGGTTATTAAAATGACACTCTTAAAATGGTTGTTTAAAGAATCAACAAATTGGATGAGTATTTATAAAATGAGTCTTTTGAATATAATATTGTATTTATTATTTTGCAAATACAATTTTCTCACTTTTAAACTCCTGCTGTCTGCAAAAGAACAATAGTTTTAAATATGATTTAAACTCAGGAATTACTGAGAAGTGGTCTTTTTCTGTCTCTTGAAAGTGAGCTTTCAGCCCCAGGCAAAACGCTTTAGATTTTTAGAAATAGTAAAGCTACTTTGTAAGTTAAGGGTGATAGAGTTAGCTTCCAAGGAGAAAAAAAAAGAAAAGAAGAAGAGATCCATTCCAAAGGTGGTTAACTCCTGCTGCAGTTTTCTACTAAAGATTAGTATGTTATACACACTATGCAGCGGTGATAGGAACAAATGTTGTTTTAGTCTCTAAGTCGTGTCTGACTCTTTGAGACCCTGTGGACTATTGCCCACCAAGCTGCTCTGTCCATGGAATTCTCCAGGTAAGAATACTGGAGTGGGTTGCCATTTCCTTCTCCAGGGTATCTTCCCGACCCAGGGGTCGAACCCGGGTCTCCTACATTGCAGGAAGACTCTTTACCCTCTGAGCCACCAGGGAAGCCCATGTTACTTAGAAAGTTTGTCTTTTTGCAGGTTTTGAAATTCACAGCAGATGGTTTCAAATTCTTTTTCTTTCTCCCATCCCTCTTCCCCTCCTTCCTCTCCCACCCTCCTCCTCCTCCTTTTATAGTAAATATATTTTAAATATATTCATTTAGCTGAGCCTTAAAAGAAATATAACTTTATTTTGTTCTGTAATATTGGCCAAGTCTGCAAAGTTGATTTATTTTCCCTGTACTTATTCTTGGGGCAGTGGGGGGTGGGGGGGATTGAGTTATGCAGAACCAGTATTAGCCTGGTTCTGCTCACATCTGGTCCCATGTTCGTGGTTCACTTGATCTTCTGGATTCAGCACCTTAGATCTAGACCCAAGTTCAGAATGCTAGATAATCTTTCCCTGCTTCATTCCTGATGTCCATCAGGAACTTCTCCTGGACCAAGGATATTTTTTTTTTGCTCGGAATGCTGGATTCTCTGATACTGGCTTATTTTGCATGTTCCATTGCAAAAGACTAATTGTGTATAATTCAGAATTATTCCATAGTTGAGCCCTATCAAAGCCATACTTCATGGAAATTTCCTCAAAATCAAGATAGAATTCTACTACACTTTTTAGAACTATTGTTATATTTTTGTTGGTGAATATCTTTCTCAAAATTCCTTTATGTGCTTATTTTTAAATGATACTTTGAATTTTAAATATTCATAAAGTGTTTATAATATATTTTTAAAGTGCAACAATAACTTTAGTTTATAAACGGTATAGTATAATGTGGCGATGGTTCAGTTGCTAAGTCATGTCCAACTCTTTCAACCCCACATCCTGGAGCCCATAGAAATCCTCTGTCCATGGGATTCTTTAGGCAAGAATACTGGAGTGGGCTGCCATTTTCTTCTCCAGGGGATCTTTCCAACCCATGGATAGGACCTGGTCTCCTGCATTGCAGGCAAATTCTTTTACCCATTGAGCCTCCAGGGAAGCCTGTGTAGTATAATATAGGTCCATGAAATACTACCTGTTGACCATGCTAACCCAGGAGCTGCTCCAATAACTTCTAATCAGAAAACCTGTAGGTTTCTTATTTCCTATGTACTGCTGCTGCTGCTGCTGCTAAGTCGCTTCAGTCATGTCTGACTCTGTGTGACCCCATAGACAGCGGCCCACCAGGCTCCCCCGTCCCTGGGATTCTCCAGGCAAGAACACTGGAGTGGGTTGCCATTTCCTTCTCCAGTGCATGAAAGTGAAAAGTGAAAGTGAAGTCACTCAGTCGTGTCCGAGTCCTAGGGACCCCATGGACTGCAGCCTACTGGGCTCCTCCATCCATGGGATTCTAGTATGACTAAAATGTAAAAGTCCAAAACCTAAAAGTTTGTGAGGATGCAGAGCCACAGTAACTCTCACACTTTCCTGATTAAAGTTTCCCATGGTATAATGACTCCTAAGAACTGACTGTTTAATATACAGCTAAGTCTGTATCTACTCTATGATCCATTTCTAGATACTGACCCTCAGTTAAAACACAGGCCACAAAAAGACACATTCAAGATGGTTTGTTGCATCTATATTCATAAAATGTAAAAAAAAAAAAAAAAAAGAGGAACTGACCTAATACCCCCAAAACAGGAGAATTATTTCTTAAAAATGATATTTTCATATAGTGAGATACTATTTGGGAATACTGAAAAATGGCACAATAAGACTGACTTTTAAAAATTACAGTGTTAAATTCTTTTTTTTTTTTTTTAGAGGAGTCTAAATTTTTTTTTTAATTTTTTTTATTTTATTTTACTTTTAAACTTTACATAATTGTATTAGTTTTGCCAAATATCAAAATGAATCCGCCACAGGTATACATGTGTTCCCCATCCTGAACCCTCCTCCCTCCTCCCTCCCCATACCATCCCTCTGGGTTGTCCCAGTGCACTAGCCCCAAGCATCCAGTATTGTGCATCGAACCTGGACTGGCATCTTGTTTCATACCTGATATTTTACATGTTTCAATGCCATTCTCCCAAATCTTCTCACCCTCTCCCTCTCCCATAGAGTCCATAAGACTGTTCTATACATCACTGTCTCTTTTGCTGTCTTGTACACAGGGTTATTGTTACCATCTTTCTAAATTCCATATATATGCGTTAGTATACTGTATTGGTGTTTTTCCTTCTGGCTTACTTCACTCTGTATAATAGGCTCCAGTTTCATCCACCTCATTAGAACTGATTCAAATGTTTTCTTTTTAATGGCTGAGTAATACTCCATTGTGTATATGTACCACAGCTTTCTTATCCACTCATCTGCTGATGGACATCTAGGTTGCTTCCATGTCCTGGCTATTATAAACAGTGCTGCAATGAACATTGGGGTACATGTGTCTCTTTCCCTTCTGGTTTCCTCAGTGTGTATGCCCAGCAGTGGGATTGCTGGATCATGAATCAAGATAGAAATAAGCAAAACAAATGTGTGATGACAGAAATCAAAACAGTGGTTGCCATGTGCCCTGGAAATTGAAGAGACAGATGCCAAGGATGTTCTGAGGTGATGAAACTGCTCTATGTGTTGATTGGGATGGTGGTTTCATGAGTTTATATAAATACCAAAACTCACTGAAATGCACACTCAAGATCTGTGCACACAAAATAAGTAAATTCTACCTTAATAAAAAAAGATTTAAAATACTAACCTCTAAATCCCAGGTTAACTCTTTTTCCTAAAATGTATATGTACCAGCAATGCTAAACACTAGTAAAGTTTAGGGGCTTCCCTGGTGGCTCGGATGGTAAAGAATCTGCCTGTGATGCAGGAGACCCAGGTTCCATCCCTAGGTTGGGAAGATCCCCTGGAGGAGGGCATGGCAACCTACTCCAGTATTCTTGCCCCTGGAGAATCCCATGGACAGAGGAACCTGGCGGGCCACAGTCCATAGGGTCACAAAGAGTTGAACACAACTAAGTGACTAAGCACAGCACAGTAAAGTTTAGAAATAAAAATATTCATTTTCATTAATTCAGTTTGTTTTGTTCTTTAAAATAACATCCTTAAAGATCAATTTGCCATTTTATTGTATTTCACTGGATTTCACTATTTTTCTCAAAAGTAGTATTTTCACTATCAAAATAGTCTCCTTTTTAATAGAGCCTTTTGTAAGTATAAAAGGGTAAACAGTTATTAAAATATAATTATGAATAACTGCATAAATATTTAAAAGGTCATTAAAACAGCATTACCTGTTGATTTTTTATTTAAATTATGACATTAATTTTAATATATATATTTTATTGAAGTATAGTTGACTTGCAAGGTACCCAAGTTGACTTTCAGGTACACAGCAAGGTAATTCAGTTACACATAAACACATATATAATTTTTGAAATAATTTTCCATTATAGGTTATTAAAAGATATATAACATTAATTTTTGAAAAAGAGCATCGCATATTATATTTATTTCTATATGGTTTTAAAATATGATTTTAAATAATAAAATATATAACATAAACATATCCCCTTTACGTAGCAGTGTAATTATCTGTCCAGTTCTACTTAAAACCATCCACGACCACAATTTAATTCTCATTGTAATTTTGACTAATGTTTAAAATTTCAAGATAGGCTATTGGGACCAAAGACTGTCTCTTAAACTTATAAAATAAATTATTCTTAGCAAAATCAAAAGAATCATTTCTTTTTACCAGCACCATGCTGTGATGTATACTATGTCATTGGTTGAAAATAAAATCTGGCTTATGGAAACGTATATTCTAGATATGGATTAGATTTTAGTAAACACAGCATTATATTGTAAAATGTTATTTTGGCAATAAATAGACATAATCCTTATATAAATGTTTTTATAATATGAGAAAAGAAGACCTGCTTTAGAATTATTTTGAAGGCTAACAATAATACAATTATAATATTTTTTATAAAAGTTATTTCATATATCATTATCTAATTACTCAAGTAATTTCAATTGCACATTTCTAAGTTCTTAGTAAAAATAAAATCATCTGGAAAGAAATGAAAAGAAAATGAATAAACACAGTATGTAAAAGAGAAGCTACATAGAAAGAAGCAAGGCCCTATCAAATAAATAAGCAAGTTTTTTTCAAATGCAGATGATTTTATAATATTTAAATCTATATATATGGCAAGTAAATTGTTATGAGTGAAAGAGAATAACCCTCAAAAGCAGGTCATGATAGCAATTGCATTCTTCAAAAATTTAATGTGAATCCTATGCCCTATTATATTATGATTATTCCAAACTTCTTATTCTTTAAAGAGCATATTATACATTCTGTCTGTCACAATTTCAAATATATTAATTGCCATACTCAGGAAAGTAATCCTGTCAACTGAAAGTAACGGATTTTGTCACTTGTTAAGAAAATCCTCTTTAACTTTAATACTGATACTGTTCTCCATTTTCCTTACTGAAAAGATTTCAAAATTAATAGATTCTAAAAAGTCTCCAGGCAAATGTTTGACTGCTTTCAGCAATTGCCATATCTGGTGTGTTTTCTTTAAACTAACTGACATGTTTTTCACAAGGTCTGCATTGCTGGACAGGACCAAAGTATGTGCCTGATTTACATTTAAATTGCATACATACATTTGATTTCATACAGTTCTAGCAACCATTATCATCTTTTAAGCCAGAGGACTTTCATCTTGTTGGAAACTGATATTTTCAGTGAACAATTTTATCTAATAATTTTATTTAGTTTCTCATGCTTTACCAGGAAATAGTCCCATTGAAAGAAGTAATATTTTGGCTTTTTTAGGGACATTTATGAACTGTGTATTACAAATATCTTTCCGTTTTAAGTTCACATCAAGGAATATAAGAAGGAAAGAAAACTGAAAGTAAGATATTAGGTATGAAAGTCACTTTTCTTGATAAATTTTTAACAGCTTCTTAATCTCAATGTGATAAAAAAGATACATGATTTTCATTGTACATATTGCATTACCATTGGAGTGCAGTGCATTCCTGGTAAATATTTAAAAGCCTTATGATCCAGCAATCCCACTGCTGGGCATACACACTGAGGAAACCAGAAGGGAAAGAGACACGTGTACCCCAATGTTCATCGCAGCACTGTTTATAATAGCCAAGACATGGAAGCAACCTAGATGTCCATCAGCGGATGAATGGATAGGAAAGCTGTGGTACATATACACAATGGAGTATTACTCAGCCATTAAAAAGAATACATTTGAATCAGTTCTAATGAGGTGGATGAAACTGGAGCCTATTGTACAGAGTGAAGTAAGCCAGAAGGAAAAACATAAATACAGTATACTAACGCATATATATGGAATTTAGAAAGATGGTAACAATAACCTGGTGTACGAGACAGCTAAAGAGACACTGATGTATAGAACAGTCTTATGGACTTTGTGGGAGAGGGAGAGGGTGGGAAGATTTGGGAGAATGGCAATGAAACATATAAAATATCATGTAGGAAACGAGTTGCCAGTCCAGGTTCGATGCATGATGCTGGATGCTTGGGGCTGGTGCACTGGGACGGCCCAGAGGGATGGTATGGGGAGGGAGGAGGGAGGAGGGTTCGGGATGGGGAGCGCATGTATACCTGCAGAGGATTCATTTTGATATTTGGCAAAACTAATACAATTATGTAAAGTTTAAAAATAAAATAAAATTGGAAGAAAAAAAATAAATAAATAAATAAATAAATAAAAAGCAGAGACATTAAAAAAAAAATAAAATAAAATAAAAGCATTAATAGGAACTTAGATCAGAAGCTGAGCTGGCTTCTTCAATGAACACAAGTTGTCCAGAGCTCAATTACAAATCTCATACGAAAAACAGCTTTGCTGGTCAGGGACCTATCCTCAACACTGATTATCTGTTAAAGATTTTCCAAACATTGCATTCAAGGTGATATCTTTAATGATGCTGTGATATTATGCCATACCAATAATAATAATAAATGTGCCTTTTCAAAATCAGTGAGAGTCTTATTTAATAATTTTTATTTTACTTCTGTGCCTAATGTAGAACATGCTGGGAAAAAAAAATGAGAGCGTTCAGTTTACTCTATCCCTCAAGTCTCTCTAAAGGAAATCAGTCCTGAATATTCATTTGGAAGGACTGATCTGAAGCTGAAACTCCAATACTTTGGCCACCTGATGCGAAGAGCTGACTCATTGGAAAAGACCCTGACGCTGGGAATGATTGAAGGCGGGAGGAGAAGGGGATGACAGAGAATGAGATGGTTGGATGGCATCACCGGCTAGATGGACATGAGTTTGAGCAACCTCTGGGAGTTGGTGATGGACAGGGAGACCTGGCGTGCTGCAGGCCATGGGGTTGCAAAGGTCGGGCACGACTGAGTGACTGAGCTGAACTGAGCTAAACAAGTCTCTCCTAGAAAATTAAAAGGATGGTGTCATGATAGCAGACATTTGAATTTGACATAAATTATCTCTAAGGATATTAGTAAAAAGCATGGTGTTTTTATTTTTCAGTACTTTGGGGGAAATTATAATTGTTCAACAGTTCAGTTATAGTGTAACCTGTAGTGTAATTGTGGATGAATCAGCAAAAGATTTGTAAGTCATTTTAATATGTTGGACTGGCAAAAGATTCAGTTCAGTTCAGGCACTCAGTCATATCCAACTCTCTGCAACACCATGGACTGCAGCACGCCAGGCCTCCCTGTCCATCACCAACTCTCAGAGTTTACTCAAACTCATGTCCTTTGAGTTGGTGATGCCATCCAACCATCTCATTCTCTGTCATCTCCTTCTCCTCCCACCTTCAGTCTTTCCCAGCATCAGGGTCTTTTCCAATGAGTCAATTCTTCACATCAGGTGGCCAAAGTATTGGAGCTTCAGTTCAGCATCAGTCCTTCCAGTGAAGATTCAGAACTGATTTCCTTTGGATGGACTGGTTGGATCTCCTTGCAGTCCAAGGGACTCTCAAGAGCCTTCTCCAACACCACAGTTCAAAAGCATCCATTCTTCAGTGCTCAGCTTTCTTTATAGTCCAACTCTCACATCCATACATGACCACTGGAAAAACCATAGCCTTGACTAGACGGACCTTTTTTGGCAAAGTAATGTCTCTGCTTTTGAATATGCTGTCTAGGTTGGTCATAACTTGTCTTCCAAGGAGTGTCTTTTAATTTCATGGCTGCAGTCACCATCTGCAGTGATTTTGGAGCCCAAAAGTCATCTACTGTTTCCACTGTTTCCCCATCTATTTCCCATGAAATGATGGGACCAGATGCCATGATCTTCGTTTTCTGAATGTTGACCTTTAAGCCAACTTTTTCACTCCCCTTTTCACTTTCATCAAGAGGCTCTTTTGTTCTACTTCGCTTTCTGGCATAAGAGTGGTGTCATCTCCAGCAAAAGAGACACTGATGTATAGAACAGTCTTATGGACTCTGTGGGAGAGGGAGAGGGTGGGAAGATTTGGGAGAATGGCATTGAAACATGTGAAATGTCATGTATGAAACGAGATGCCAGTCCAGGTTCAATGCACGATGCTGGATGCTTGGAGCTGGTGCACTGGGACGACCCAGAGGGATGGTATGGGGACGGAGGAGGGAGGAGGGTTCAGGATAAATTTTAAGAAAAAAAAAAAAGAATTTTCCACAGTTTGTTGTGATCCACACAGTCAAAGGCTTTGGCATAGTCAATAAAGCAGAAGTAGATGCTAAAAAAAAAAAAAAGAGTGGTGTCATCTCAATATCTGAGGTTATTGATATTTCTCTTCAGCTTGTGCTTAATCCAGCACAGGGTTTCTCATGATGTACTCTGCATATAAGTTAAATAAGCAGGGTGACAATATACAGCCTTGCGTACTTCTTTTCCTATTTGGAACCAGTTAATGCTATGTATCAGAGAAAGCAATGGCACCCCACTCCAGTACTCTTGCTTGGAAAATCCCATGGATGGAGGAGCCTGTTAGGCTGCAATCCATGGGGTCGCTAAGAGTTGGACACGACTGAGCGACTTCACTTTCACTTTTCACTTTCATGCATTGGAGAAGGAAATGGCAACCCACTCCAGTGTTCTTGCCTGGAGAATCCCAGGGACGGGGGAGCCTGGTGGGCTGCCGTCTATGGGGTCACACAGAGTCGGACACGACTGAAGTGACTTAGCATTAGCAATGCTATGTATACTCATCATCGCATTAAATAACAGACTGTTGACCATAGATATATACAACTGTTTTCAGACATTTTATGATCCAAAGGGAGACAATGGAGAAATTAGTTAGGAACACGAAGTTTGAAATGAAACTTCCTGATTTTATGCTCTAAAAGAAATACTTCTTAGCTATGTAACTTTGATCAAATACTCTAATTTCTCTGTATCTCATTGTGTTCATCTATAAAATAACTGTAGCCAACTCTCAAGGTTGTTATGAAGACTAAAAGTGTTAAAATAGTATGCATACTTATATTCCTTAGTATTTAAAAAGAATAAACTTTATACTCATTCATCATTGTAGTTTTTGGACAGCTATATAGCTTGGATTAACTCTAATAACTTATTCCCTGTAATTTATGTTCTGAAAAATTAAATTATGTTTTAGGAGTGCCTTGAAGAAGCATTTATCCTTCCAAGATCCCTGGAAACATCTGTTGTAAGAAAGGCCGGGTACACCCACCTTTTCTCTCCCTAATTTCCTCTTTCCCAGCACTACTGTCCACACTATAGGAGATGTATACATATATTCACATTTATCTATGTACCAGTGTACTTTATCCGTGTTTGTGTAAAGACATACATTTGGGTGCAGCATTATTTAAAGCATGAATGTAATGATTTATTTTGTCTATGTAACTATTTAAATGATTATTTAACACATGAACTTTCTCTATGTGTTTTACACAAACACTGATAAAACACAATGGTATTAACTTTCTTCATGTGTGCTATCAAGTACTGAGAAAGCCCAGTAACTTTAATGCATGATTTATGTATTAAATATGAATGAAGTTCCATGATGCTGAAATTTGGGTTTTCAAGCGATCTTGACTAAGTGGAAAATCGGTCATTAGCATTTGTGAGCCCAAAGGAGGTATCTTTAGAAGGAATTCTGTCTCCCAGGAAGCTGACAGACATCCTTCCTAAAGTTGAAACTGCTTGATAATGAAGATTTTGCAGACCTCTGTTTACTAGGTCATTGTCTGATGTTTAAATTCATCTTTCCCTGAAGTCTGACTTTGTCCAGCCAGCAGATAATTTAGAGTACTTGTCAAACATCTTTTGCTGATTCTTGCCATTAATTTTCCCTTGAAGTTTCTCATCTTTTTCTGTGGCCTTGATATTGAATGTATATGATTCAACTGAAGTCTTTGAAGGCATATCTTGTCTCTGCTTCTCAACTGCAGTGGCTGTAATTCTCAACCTCCTTGACTAGGTGCTCAGTATCGTCCTTGCTTAAGCAGCTTTGGTCAGTGGTGGTTATAATTCTGTCTTCAGTTCCTATCCTCTCATCCACCACGGGTACTTTAAGGATGCCATGCACATTAGCATCAAATCTGATTTCAATCTGAGAATGCCATGTGGCTTGTAACGAATGTCTGGGGTGTCAAACTTCCCAAGTACGGTTACCCCTTCGTCTTTGCCTCTCCATCGTTATAAATCCAACTTTATAGAGTGACACCCAGAGACAAAAAATTTCTAACATTTTCTCACTTGTTTCCAAACAATTTGGCTTCCTGAGAAGCTGCTCCATAAACAATAGTCTTATTTGAGTTTATGCTTTTGCGTAATTATTTACCATTTAAGAAGTCCTACAGAAGTTTCTGAGATTTGGGGATGCATATAATGTTCAAAGTTGTTGTCAGCTGCTGGCATCTTTGACATATTTGCTAAGGAGGGTAGATCTGGCTCATAGAAGAAAGATGTAGAGAAGATATTGAAGTTAGTGTCAAGTTCAATTCACTGAAGATATTTTTGAATATGAAATGGAAAGGACATTCAAGAACAATCTTTTCAAAATGTTATCAGATTCCAGAATTTTACTAAACCCTACTTGAGTGAAGTTGCCAAGTGGAACGTACGGTTATTTCTACAAGGCTAGGGAAGGAGTTGGAGGTGAGAGTGCCTCCTGCTCATAGCAGTGGTGCCAAGGACCTAGGGGAGAGTCAAAAAAGTCATGTACCAAGTGAAATGTGGGTCAAAATATGAACAAAAAGGAAGAAAGGATGTCTTAAGTGAAATGAAGCAAGCCAAGGGACAATGCTTGGTAATGTTGGAAATAGGGAATAGGGCTTAATAAAGAAGAGCAGGTCAAAAGAGATAAAGTGAGAAACAGCATTGGCAGGTTTTGTAAATGTTGAGCTGATATCTCTATGCAATTTTATATACACCTCTCATATTTTAATCCATGTACTGGGCCCAATGACAGTATCAACCAACTGATAGAAGCTTCCTGTGAGTGGGGATCGATTCCCTTTGAGGCATTCTATTTCATCTTTATAACATTTCTCAAGTGACGTGGATTAAATACCCTCATCAGCGAATTTCTTCTATAAATTTGAACCTCTTTCTTAAAATCCTTCTTATAATGAAGAATCCAAAATTAAGCTGCTCTAGGAATTCTCTATCCCATATGTTACAGATCAATGATCTTAACTCATCCCTAATGGATTTATATTTCTAATAAATTGCAACAAGTATCAGGTATGTTGGTACTACTTCACAACCTAGAACTCATATTGAATCTCCTGTCGGTTCTGTTCCTTACCTTGTTCACTTCTTCGAAGCTATATACATGCCCTTACTTAGTAGTTATAATTGTGATGCTATTTTTTTTAATTTTATTTTATTTTTAAACTTTACAAATTGTATTAGTTTTGCCAAATATCAAAATGAATCCGCCACAGGTATACATGTGTTCCCCATCCTGAACCCTCCTCCCTCCTCCCTCCCCATACCATCCCTCTGGGTTGTCCCAGTGCACTAGCCCCAAGCATCCAGTATCGTGCATCGAACCTGGACTGGCAACTCGTTTCATACATGATGTTTTACATGTTTGCTATTTTTAAGTTCTGTTTTCTTTGTTTTAATTTTGCATGCTCATTTCCTAGCAAGTGAGTAATTTTACAAAAGAGGGGCAAAAATGTGGGTTCATAGTCAGAAAACATAAAGTAAAAAATATTTTTGTACTTTAAATTTAACAGTATCTTTAATTCTCACTCTCTGAAAGCCGAGAGTGATATTTCCAAATGTATTGACTATGGAGACCTATTATTAACAGAACATCCAGCTGAACAAGTATTTTCAGGAAGTATTCTGAGAAGTTCTGTTCTATTAAGTACGATTTGAACTTGGATTATATCTTCAACATCTTTACAATCCACTCCAAGTTTGTGGCAGTGACACATAAGTTTTCTGTGCCTACTGGGATACCCTCTGGAGTCACAGCAAATCTTGAGGCACTTACTACTAACCTACCTGATCGTACTAGTATCCATCTTATGTCTTTTTCACAGGGTCACGAGGTTTTGTGGATCATTCTAGTATTCCTATCAAGGGAAGAGATATCCCTGGTTTCATAAAATTATCTTCAGAATTATTCTAGGAGGTTGAACTAACTTCATAATTTTTACTCATTGAACTTACGTCCCACCTGTTTTCTGAAAATTCTATGAAGTTGAAGCCAGTTTTAATCTCTAAGTATTCAATTAATTAATTTGATGATCTTTGAGGATGGTTTCCTATCCTCAAGGGCAGGGCCCCCAGGCAAGCCTGCCCTGTTGTCACGGGGGTGTGTGAACCCAGAGCCTCCTGTCCCACTCATGTATACCCATTTAGCATTCCCTCCAGAGAGGGTCCTCCCGCCCCCAACCCCGGTAAATGCAAGATCCACCTTCCCCACCAGGGCTGCCAAAACTGGTCTGCTTTCCCCACCAGAATGATGTTGTTATTGCAAACCAGGGAAACAGGAAAAAAGGTACAGTCTCTATCCTCACAGAGAAGGCGATGGCACCCCACTCCAGTACTCTTGCCTGGAAAATCCCATGGATGGAGGAGCCTGGTAGGCTGCAGTCCATGGGGTCACGAAGAGTTGGACACGACTGAGCGACTTCACTTTCACTTTTCACTTTCATGCATTGGAGAAGGAAATGGCAACCCATTGCAGTGTTCTTGCCTGGAGAATCCCAGGGACAGGGGAGCCTGGTGGGCTGCCATCTGTGGGGTCGCACAGAGTTGGACACAACTGAAGCAACTTAGCAGCAGCAGCAGCAGAGGATGATTTGTCATGGATTCTTTTGGAAGGGCCACCCACTCATTGACATTCTTCCCATTGAAAGCTGGGAGTCTACATTCCCTGCCCTTGAATCTGAGTGGGCCAGCCACTGCTTCAACCAATATAACACAGCCAAAGTCACATTAGGTCAACTCTGAAGCTGCTTTTAAAAGCCAAGCTGTTTCCTCCTGCTTCCCTGGGAAAGCTCACTGTGAGGAAAATCCGGTGCTGTGTAGCATGTCCAACTGCCCTGAGATCATAGGCGGGAGAGAGCACGTGTATGTATTCCGATTGAAAATCTCCCTCTGGGCTCAGTATTCCAGCTATCTCTACCAAGACTTTTGAGTGAAGCTATCTTGGACCCTCTAGACCATCCTATCCACCAGCTAAGTTCCACCAAGTGGTCTCAGGCGAGGCCATCAGCAAAAAGAATCACCCCAATCTGAATGATATTATAAAACTGCTTGTTGCGTTAAGCTCCTCAATCTTGGGGTAATTTGGTATGCAGTAATAGTGACTAGAAGATAGAATATGTCACTTTCCCCTTGTTTTAAATTAATGACCTTGTAGCACTGGTCAATTTGGAGTCAGAATACAAGTACTATTAACCAAGTGCTCAGTTGCATCTGATTCTTTGTGACCCCATGGACTGTAGCCTGCCAGGCTTCTCCATCCATGGACTTATCAAGGCAAGAATAGTGGAGCAGTTTGCCATTTCCTTCTCCAGGGAATCTTCCCAACCCAGGGATTGAATCCATGTCATTTGTGTCTCCTGCATTGGCCAAGTGGATTCTTTACTACTGTGCCACCCGGGAAGCTGGTAAATGCTTTCCTTCCATCAAAATTCTTACCTTTTTATGTGATGTCATTGTAGCAATTCTTTGTTTTTATTTCGGCAAGTATTTAAAAACTTAACAATGTAATCAAACTGAATTTTGTAATTTTGCATACATTACAAAGCATTATGTCAAGAAACATAATACTCTCAATTTTACAGATTTAAGGGATAAAATATTAATATCTTCTAGCATGGTTCTGGAGAAGGCAATGGCACCCCACTCCAGTACTCTTGCCTGGAAAATCCCATGGATGGAGGAGCCTGGCAGGCTGCAGTCCATGGGGTCGCTGTAGTCGGACACGACTGAGCGACTTCACTTTCACTTTTCACTTTCATGCATTGGAGAAGGAAATGGCAACCCACTCCAGTATTCTTGCCTGGAGAATCCCAGGGACGGGGAAGCCTGGTGGGCTGCCGTCTATGGGGTCGCACAGAGTCAGACACGACTGAAGTGACTTAGCAGCAGTAGCAGCAGCATGGTTCAGTTCAGTTGAGTTCAGTTACTCAGTTGTGTCTGACTCTTTGCAACCCCATGGACTGCAGTACACAAGGCTTCCCTGTCCATAACCAAATCCAGAGCTTGCTCAAATTCATGTCCATCGAGTCAGTGATGCCATCCAGCCATCTCATCATCTGTCATCTGATTTTCCTCCTGTCTTCAATCTTTCCCAGCACCAGGATCTTTTCCAATGAGTCAGTTCTTTGCATCAGGTGGACAAAGTATTGGAGTTTCAGTTCAGCATCAGTCCTTCCAGTGAAGATTCAGAACTGATTTCCTTTGGATGGACTGGTTTGATCTCCTTGCAGTCCAAGGGACTCTCAAGAGTCTTCTCTAACACCATAGTTCAAAAGCATCAATTCTTCAGTGCTCAGCTTTCTTTATAATCCAACTCTCACATCCATACATGACTGTTGGCAAAACCATAGCTTTGACCAGACAGACCTTTGTTGGCAGAGTAATGTCTCTGCTTTTTAATCTATCATGGGTATCCTATGTGAAATGAGTTAAGCATTAACTATGATGTTACAGATATAAACAAATATTTTAACTGATGGTATTTATCAATCTTACAGAGTTTATCAAATTGAGATTTCAGAATTTGTTTTTTATTTTTGTCAAGAAATAAGAACTTTGAAAATATTCGTAGATTAGGTGAGTCACCCTGAAATTTAATTGCATCACATAGTCAAATATGCCGAGCTACTAACCTGGCAAAGATACTTGCAACAAACACATATAATCTGACAGCTTGATATTCTTGTATGGAGATTGATAAACTTCACAGATCATTGGGATATCAGAGCTGTACCTGTCTCAGCTAGAAATTTAATGTAAATCAAATACATTTAGGTAAATAAAGTGGAGTTGCTCAGTCGTGTTCGACTCTCTGTGACCCCATGGACTGTAGCCTACCAGGCTCCTCCATCCATGGAATTTTCCAGGCAGGAGTACTGGAGTGGGCTGCCATTTCCTTCTCCAGAGGATCTTCCCAACTCAGGGACTGAACCTGGGCCTCTTGCATTGCAGGCAGATGCTTTACTGTCTGAGCCACCAAGGAAGGTCTAGTTTTTCCCCCTCCATAGTTCAGTTCCTGACCAGAAAGAAGTAGGATAGCTCTACATATTAGAATTTGGAACTCAGAATATCGAATGTAATTTTATCTAAGCCAACTTTTCCACTTATCTGTTAGATTCCTGAATTCTCACCTTCTCAAAAAACTTACTCCAGTAATTGTTCCTTCTCCTAAAATTGAATCTTTTGCCTCTCTCCTGAATCCTTCTGTATCAGCACGTAAGACAAATTCTTCCATTATAAAGACAAACACTTTCCCTTTATTCCATATCTTCATTTAGCTACTTTCCATTCCTCTACTGCCTTTAAAGCCCCACTCTCTGTTTGAAATCCCTTTCCTTTTATTCTCTCTGAAGCCCACAATCAGCTGAATATGCTCTTTGCTCCACCAAAACTGTCATCAAGATCACCAGTAACTGTCACATTGCTCACGTCAATGATGAGTTTTCAATCTTCATCTTACTTATCATCAGGATTTTATGCAACTGCTTGCTTTCTTGTATTGAAACTTTTTTTTTTTTAACTTGCCTTCATAAAATCCACATCTCTTTGTTTCCCTCCATCCTGTTTGGCTATTTATTTTCAGTCTTCTTTTCTGGCTTATCCAGTTTCCCCTAATGTCTAACTGTTCTACTTCTCTCCTCCAACATCTTCCCTTTTCTGTTGGTACTCACTATGTGAAGATCTCATGGCTTCCGATGTGACTTCTGTACTGATAATTTCCAAATTTTATGCCTTCGAACTGTGCCTCCCTTACAAACTCCATAGTTGGATAGTTAGTTGTTTACTCAACATTTTAACTATCCCAAAGAAGCCTCAATCTTCACATACCTAAAACTTAACTCTTGACTTTTTCTCTCTCCTCTCTCAAATTTTGCATACATCAGTAACTTGCATTTTATTGTAGAAAGTTTATCTCAGAGTGCTGTTTGTGGATTTGGAAATTTGCAATGATTTAATGACTTTTACCTTATAAATTCCAAAGTTCTATTCTCCCAATAATTACCATTTTGTATGTAATTCCTCGTTGTCCTCTGCCTACATTAAAAAAAAAAAATTCCAGTCCAAAGAGCATTGCATCCATATATTATTTTATGAATTGTGGAAGATTTTTATTTGGCTAATTTTATTTGATTCTGCCTCAAACATTAAAGACTTGGGGAGAAAGACTTTTAAATTATTCTTATTTTTCATTAACACTGATAGACTAAGAAGTTATATGACTTATCCAGGGTCATTAGCACTGTGTCAACAAAAAGATTAGCACTCATTAAATTTTAGTTCCAATAATAGAATAGTGCCTTCCCAATAATAGGCACTTTGACCTATTTGATTTTTTTTTTCTAATTTTATTTTATTTTTAAACTTTACATAATTGTATTAGTTTTGCCAAATATCAAAATATGACCTATTTGATTTTTGAATTACCAGTGCAGAGCCATTTCAGGGACTTCACACAATTCTCAGAAACTTTTAAATATAAAATTCTCGTACAGGTTGTGTCTCTTTACTTTTAAATTCAATTGTGTTGATCTATTTGCATATTCCTGTATCTAAGTTGATTGCTTCAATTACTGGATTATAATCTAACATATAGGGTCATTACTCACTCACTGGACTGTTTTAAAAATTATTAGTCCTTTTGAACTTTTCAGAATAATACTACAATCAGCATGTCAAGTTCTATAACATATCCTGTTGGGACTGCAATGGGGTTTTGCACTAAATTTATATTTTAATTTGTACACATTTGACAGTTTCCTCTCAACCAAAAAATCATCTGTTTATCCATTTATTCAACTATTTTAACATGTCTTTTGGTAGATTTTTACGATTTTAATATTTTTATGGTATTCATAGTTTTCTTTTTTTGATCAGCTTATGTTAGGATTACTGTCCCCATCCTTTTTTTATTTTTTAGGAATCTTGATTGCTCGATCATGAATTCCTTATTGCCAAATTCAGAATTAAATTGAAGAAAGTAGGGAAAACCAATAGACCATTCAGATATGACCTAAATCAAAACCCTTATGATTATAGAGTGGAAGTGAGAAATAGATTTAAGGACTAGATCTGATAGAGTGCCTGATGAACTATGGATGGAGGTTCATGACATTGTACAGGTGATAGGGATCAAGACCATCCCCAAGAAAAAGAAATGCAAAAAGGCAAAATGGCTGTCTGAGGAGGCCTTACAAATAGCTGTGAAAAGAAGAGAAGTGAAAAGCAAAGGAGAAAGGGAAATATATACCCATTTGAGTGCAGAGTTCCAAAGAATAGCAAGGAGAAACAAGAAAGCTTTCCTCAAAAATCAATGTAAAGAAATAGAGGAAAACAATAGAATAGGAAAGACCAGAGATCTCTTCAAGAAAATTAGAGATACCAAGGGAATATTTCATGCAAAGATAGGCTCAATAAAGGACAGAAATGGTATGTACCTAACAGAAGCAGAAGATATTAAGAAGAGGTGGCAAGAATACACAGAAGAACTATACAGAAGAGATTTTCTAGACCCATATAATCTCTATGGTGTGAGCACTCACCTAGAGCCAGACATCCTCAAATGTGAAGTCAAGTGGGTCTTAGGAAGCATCACTACAAATAAAGCTAGTGGAGGTGATGGAATTCCAGTTGAGCTTTTTCAAATCCTAGAAGATGACGCTGTGAAAGTGCTGCACTCAATATGCCAGCAAATTTGGAAAACTCAGCAGTGGCCACAGGACTTGAAAAGGTCAGTTTTCATTCCAACCCCAAAGAAAGGCAATGCCAAAGAATGCTCAAACTACTGCACAATTGCACTCATCTCACATGCTAGCAAAGTAATGCTCAAAATTCTCCAAGCCAGGCTTCAGCAATAAGTGAACCATGAACTTGCTGATGTTCAAGCTGGTTTTAGAAAAGGCAGAGGAACAAGACATCAAATTGCCAACATCCACTGGATCATTGAAAGAGCAGGAGAGTTCCAGAAAAACATCTATTTCTGCTTTACTGACTATGCCAAAGCCTTTGACTGTGTGGATCACAATAAACTGTGGAAAATTCTGAAAGAGATGGGAATACCAGACAACCTGACCTGCCTCTTGAGAAACCTGGATACAGGTCAGGAAGCAACAGTTAGTACTGGACATGGAACAACAGACTGGTTCCAAAGAGGAAAAGGAATACGTCAAGGCTGTATACTGTCACCCTGCTTATTTAACTTCTATGCAGAGTACATCATGAGAAATGCTGGGCTGGAGGAAGCACAAGCTGGAATGAAGATTGCCAGGAGAAATATCAATAACCTCAGATATGCAGATGATACCATTCTTATGGTAGAAAGTGAAGAAGAACTAAAGAGCCTCTTGATGAAAGTGAAAGAGGAAGTGAAAAAGTTGGCTTAAAACTCAACATTTAGAAAACGAAGATCATGGCATCTGATCCCATCACTTCATGACAAATAGATGGGTAAACAGTGGCAGACTTTACTTTTGGGGTTCCAAAATCATTGTAGATAATGATTTATGCCATGAAATTAAAAGTTGCTCCTTGGAAGAAAAGTTATGACCAATCTAGAGAGCAAATTAAAAAGCAGAGACGTCTATTTAGTTCTTTGGCCCATTTTTTGATTGAGTCATTTATTTTTCTGGAGTTGAGCTGTAGGAGTTGCTTGCATATTTTTGAGATTAGTTGTTTGTCAGTTGCTTCATTTGCTATTATTTTCTCCCATTCTGAAGGCTGTCTTTTCACCTTGCTAATAGTTTCCTTTGATGTGCAGAAGCTTTTAAGGTTAATTAGGTCCCATTTGTTTATTTTTGCTTTTATTTCCAATATTCTGGGAGGCGGGTCATAGAGGATCCTGCTGTGATGTATGTCAGAGAGTGTTTTGCCTGTGTTCTCCTCTAGGAATTTTACAGTTTCTGGTCTTACGTTGAGATCTTTAATCCATTTTGAGTTTATTTTTGTGTATGGTGTTAGAAAGTGTTCTAGTTTCATTCTTTTACAAGTGGTTGACCAGATTTCCCAGCACCACTTGTTAAAGAGATTGTCTTTAATCCGTTGTATATTCTTGCCTCCTTTGTAAAAGATAAGGTGTCCATATGTGTGTGGATTTATCTCTGGGCTTTCTATTTTGTTCCATTGATCTATATTAGGGCTAACAAACACATGAAAAGATGCTCAACATCACTCATTATCAGAGAAATGCAAATCAAAACCACTATGAGGTACCATTTCACACCAGTCAGAATGGCTGTGATCCAAAAGTCTACAAATAATAAATGCTGGAGAGGGTGTGGAGAAAAGGGAACCCTCTCACACTGTTGGTGGGAATGCAAACTAGTACAGCCACTATGGAGAACAGTGTGGAGATTCCTTAAAAAACTGGAACTAGAACTGCCTTATGATCCAGCAATCCCACTGCTGGGCATACACACTGAGGAAATCAGAAGGGAAAGAGACACGTGTACCCCAATGTTCATCGCAGCACTGTTTATAATAGCCAGGACATGGAAGCAACCTAGATGTCCATCAGCAGATGAGTGGATAAGAAAGCTGTGGTACATATACACAATGGAGTATTACTCAGCCATTAAAAAGAATACATTTGAATCAGTTCTAATGAGGTGGATGAAACTGGAGCCTATTATACAGAGTGAAGTAAGCCAGAAGGAAAAACACCAATACAGTATACTAACGCATATATATGGAATTTAGAAAGATGGTAACAATAACCCTGTGTACGAGACAGCAAAAGAGACACTGATGTATAGAACAGTCTTATGGACTCTGTGGGAGAGGGAGAGGGTGGGAAGATTTGGGAGAATGACATTGAAACATGTAAAATATCATGTAAGAAACGAGTTGCCAGTCCAGGTTCGATGCACGATACTAGATGCTTGTGGCTAGTGCACTGGGACGACCCAGAGGGATGGTATGGGGAGGGAAGAGGGAGGAGAGTTCAGGATGGGGAACACAGGTATACCTGTGGCGGATTCATTTTGATATTTGGCAAAACTAATACAATTATGTAAAGTTTAAAAATAAAATAAAAAAATAAAAATAAAAAGTAAAAAGCGGAGACGTTACTTTGCCAACAAAGATCTGTCTAATCAAGGCTATGATTTTTCCAGTAGTCATGTATGGATGTTAGAGTTGGAATATAAAGAAAGCTGAGCGCCGAAGAATTGATGCTTTTGAACTGTGATGTTGGAGGAGACTCTTGAGAGTCCCTTGGACTGCAAGGAGATCCAACCAGTCCATCCTAAAGGAGATCAGTCCTGAGTGTTCACTGAAAGGACTGATGCTGAAGCTGAAACTCCAATATTTGGCCACCTGATGCGAAGAGCTGACTCATTTGAAAGACTCTGATTCTGGGAAAGATTGATAGTGGGAGGAGACGGGGACAACAGAGGATGAGTAGTTGGATGGCATCACTGACTCAATGGACATGAGTTTGGGTAAACTCCGGGAGTTGGTGATGGACAGGGAGGCCTGGCGTGCTGCATGGGGTCGCAAAGAGTCAGACACAACTGAGCGACTGAACTGAACTGAACTGATTGCTATTGTGAATGGGATTGTGTTTCATTACATTGTCCAATTAGTTTTGCTTTATCAGAGGAAATTATTAATTTGTACATGTTGATCTAACATGGGACCACTTTACTAAACTGAAGTCCTACAGGTTTTTCAGTTAATTACCTTAAAATCTCTAGGCAGACAATTTAACACTAACAATCAAGGTTTTGCCTCTTCCTCTGTATTTTTTTTTTCATCTTTGGGCATCATCTTAATTGTCTAGTTCAGTGATATAGAGCTGATAGCATTTTTGATTACTCCTGAATTTAATGGAAAAGTTTATACAATATGTATGATAGTTTGTGGAATTCTGAATAATAACTTTTATCAATTTAAATACAATTCCTCTGTTTCTTAATCTTTCACTTGTAATTATCATTATTACTGTATTCTGAGAGAAGACTGCAGCTCAATTTCATAGCTTATTAATTTGATTTTCAACTTGGTTCCATCTCCTCTTCTGCCCTGTTAATTTTTGCTTTAATTATATAGATTTTATTATCCAAGAAATTTCTGATCTTTTATACAGCAATCTAATCTATTTCTAAAAATATTCTCTGCAATCTTAGCGAAAATTCTAATTATAGTTTCTTTTATCTTTTTATAACAAATTTTGCTTTGGATTTTTATTGAATTACATGCTTTTCCTACAATATTAGCTTTCCCTCAATGTTGATGATTTTTGGTTGTTGTTATCTTTACCAATAAGTGCCTACATAATAAAGAATACTTCCTTCAGACTAAGTAAAATATCATTATGAGAGTGTATGCAGGTTTTTATTGGGAGAGCATCTGTGGTTGATTCTCTCAGTGTCAAGAGTGCATATTCTTTCTGTAATTTGTGACCATTGATTCAGCAGCATAACTTCTGTAGGCCTCAGTTTCTCATTTAGCAAAATGAAAATCATACCTGTCTATTAGCATATAAGCAAAATACTGAATATATGTAAGTAAGCACCCAATAAATGGAAAGAGTAAGGAAAATTGAATTTTTAATAGTCTTTTGAAACACAGGATCAACTGCATTATTAATACTGAAAAGTATTGCCTCCATCTAGGAAATAGCATGGGCCTCTGTCACCTTACATGATACTGTGTGATGGCTTTCCAAACAGTTTTACTATTATAAGGCTTACCAAAGAATACCAGTAAAGAAACCATCGGTTTTTTGTTGTTTATTTGCTTTGTTTTATTTTGGTGAACATGTATCATGTGCTTTTGGTGTCTAGTTTTGAGCAGTCTTCAGATAGCTGTGTGTATGTGCTAAGTGGCTCTTCTGTTCCTCTTCTTTGTGACTATGTGGACTGTAGCCCGCCAGGCTCCTCTGTCTAAGGGATTCTTCAAGCAAGAATACTGGAGTGGGTTGCCATTTCCTTGTCCAGAGGATCTTACCAACCCAGGGGTCAAACTCTTGTGTCTCATGTAATCTTTATAATAACCAAGACGCTTACTCCTTGGAAGAAAAGTTATGACCGACCTAGATAGCATATTGAAAAGCAGAGACATTACTTTGCCAACAAAGGTCCATCTAGTCAAGGCTATGGTTTTTCCTGTGGTCATGTACGGATGTGAGAGTTGGACTGTGAAGAGGGCTGAGTGCTGAAGAATTGATGCTTTTGGACTGTGGTGTTGGAGAAGACTCTTGAGAGTCCCTTGGACTGCAAGGAGATCCAACCAGTCCATTCTGAAGGAGATCAGCCCTGGGATTTCTTTGGAAGGACTGATGCTAAAGCTGAAACTCCAGTACTTTGTCCACTTCATGGGAAGAGTTGACTCATTGGAAAAGACTCTGATGCTGGGAGGGATTGGGGGCAGGAGGAGAAGGGGACAACAGAGGATGAGATGGCTGGATGGCATCACTGACTCGATGGACGTGAGTCTGAGTGAACTCTGGGAGTTGGTGATGGACAGGGAGGCCTGGCGTGCTGCGATTCATGGGGTCACAAAGAGTCGGACACAACTGAGCGACTGAACTGAACTGAACTGAATATAAGCACTATTATTGATTGAAACTTGAGACAACGAGGGTTTAAGTAACTTTACCACAGTTTCATTTTCATTAGAGTATGATGTTATCCACTATATTATCTGGCCTGGGTATGAAAGCACATTGAGCCAAGCTTAGCTCACAGATGATGATTTTATTACCTGTGATACTAATAATTACTGATAGTAATAATAATAGCTATTCTAAATATTTAGCTATTAGTTCCATAAACGTATTTCTCCGAGACTCTCATGACAGTAGTATGCCATATTCATTATTACATCCCCAGCTGAACATGTGGTAGTAAATATACTTGGAATGAGTGGCTACTCAGATGAAGAATCTGTGGTAAAGATAATTAGATTGATCTTGCACATTATCTTTGAATTCTCAAAGAAATTTTTGCTAAAATTATAGTAAAGATGTGAAAAAATTACAGAGGCTGACAGAATGAGAAAATCACTCAGTTGTGTCCGACTCTTTGTCCATGGAATTCTCCAGGCCAGAATATTGGAGTGAGTCAACTTTCCCTTCTCCAGGGGACCTTTCCAACCCAGGGATTGAATTCAGCCAACTGGTAAAGAATCCGTCCGCAATGCAAGAGACCTGGGTTTGATCCCTGGAATGGGAAGATTCCCATGGAGAAGGGAAAGGCTACCCCACTCCTGTATTCTGGCCTGGAGAATTACATGGACAGTCCATGGGGTTGCAAAGAGTCAGACACAACTGAGCAACTTTCACTTTGACAGAAGGAGAAAATAGAAAACAAGATGCAAAATATAAAAATAATGGTTAATGGTAAATTACTTGGTATGCCAGAAAAAAAAAACACAGTAACTTATTTGATATTCAACAATAATAGAGGTTTCAGTACTGCATTTTCGACAATGGATAAAACAGCTAGATAGAACTTCAACAAGGAAATGAAGTCTTAAAAATAATATACACCAAGTAGACCTAATGGATATCTATAGAAGACTCCACCCTCAGAAAAGCAGGACATACATTTTTTCTTAAGTATATAGAAAGCATTCTTCAGGAGAGAACATATGTCAAGCCATAAAGTCTCAACAAATTTTAAAAATTAAAATCATACAAAGGTTGTTTTGTGATTTAATTAGAAATAAAATAGAAGGATATTTAGGAAACCTACAAATATTTGGAAATTAAATAAGATACTTGTAATTAACCAATGGAAATTGATTAAAGAAGAAATCACAGAGAAATCATGAAATGCTTTGAAATGACTAAAAATGAAAACATACATTCCAAAACCGATGTGCTGTTCTGTGCTTTGTTGCTAATCATGTCCAGCTCTTTGAGACTCCATGGACTGCAGCATGCCAGGCTCCTCTGTCCATAGGGATTTTCCAGGCAAGAATACTGGAGTAGGTTGCCCTGCCCTCCTCCAGAAGATTTTCCCAATCCAGAAATCGAACCCAGGCCTCCTGCATTGTAGGTGGATTCTTTACCAACTGAGCTACCAGGGAAGCCCAAGCATACTGGAGAAGGTAGCCTATCCCTTCTCCAGGGGATCTTTCTGACCCAGGAATCAAACCAGGGTCTCCTGCATTGTAGGCAGATTCTTTACCAAGTGACCTACCAGGGAAGCCCTCAAAACTTAGAGCATGCAGCAAAAATCAGTGCTTACAGGGGAAGTAATAGTTGTTAACACCTATACTAAAAACAGGAAAGACCTCAAATCAATAATCTAATCTCCTACTGTAAGAAACTAAACTTTTAAAAAAGAATAAACACAAAACAAGCAAGAAAATGGAAATAATAATTATTTGAGGGGAAACAAATAGGAGAAAGGCACAGAAAAATATCAACAAAATTGAAAGTTGGGTCTTTGAAAAGATACAAAATGTTGACAAAATTTGGAGTAGACTGATTAAGAAAATAGGAGAGAAGACTCAAATTACTAAATTCTGGAATGAGAGAGGAAACATTGCAATTAACTTTGTGGAAATAAGGATCATACAAGTGTATAATGAACAAGTATATATCAACAAAATAGACAACATACACGAATGGACAAACTGCTAGGAAAATGAAACCTACTGAAACTGAGTCAAGGAAAAAAACAGACAATCTGAACAGACCTACAAACAAGTAAATTGATTGAATTCATAATTTAGGAATATCCCAGAAAAATAAATGCAAGAACGGATGATCTCAGTGGTGAATTCTACCAGACACTTAAAAATGATGTCAATTATTCACAAACCCTACCAAAATGTAGATGAGGGAACACTTCCAACTTATTATAAAAGCAGCATCACCCTAAAATGATAATTAGATAAAGATATCACAAGGAAACAGAACTATAGAAATATATTCTTTTATCAATATAGACATAAAACTCAACGAAATACTAGCAATCTGAGTAACAACACATGAAAAGGATTATAATGGCCACATTGGACTATACCAGTCACGGGACATTGGTTAAAGTCTATATACGTATCAATGTAATGCAACATGCTAACAGGATAAAGGACAAAAATGATATGATTGTCCCAGGAGATGCAGAGCAGGATTTACAAAACAACTGCTAATGGATAAAGGATTTCGTTTTGGGATGATGAAGATATTCTAAACTCAGATTATGGTAATACTTGCATAATTCTTTAAAATTGGGTGAATTGTATACTTAGATAGATTCTGTATCTGTAAATTGCATCTCAGAAAAGCTTTTTTAAAAAAAAAGTTTCAGGGGAAAAAAAGACACTCAAGCTCTTATTCCATAGCTCATAAGTGATTTCCATAATGTGACATATATAGATGGATATTACTATCAACATTGGCAACAATTACCATAAAGATTCACTCCTCATACTACGATGTTAACACCTTTTTTAAAACATGAACTACTTCATTCTCACATTAGTCAGACCAGGGCCTTCCACAAAAATAATTTTTCAGTTTAGAATGGCTCACTGAGTGCTTACTGATTGAAATGACTGTCTTTGATTTAAAATACAGGCTTCCTTGTAAAATCCACTGTAAGATGTTTACAAGGCGTGAAATGTCTTTCACACTGTCGTATTCTCCTTCATTGGGTACACTTGAGAAAATGCAACAAAACATGTTCGCTCATAAGATTTTGTGGCATTTTCCTGTGTGATAATCCATGCTGTTTCCTTTATTATTGAAAGTCATTGGATGGGACGAAGAAAATCGTGTTTCTTGTGCACATGTGAAGCACAGTTTGAAGAAGGCTAAAATGTTGATACTGAATTATAATGCTGATTTTAGAAACTCTGCTCTCAGTATTTACTTGAGAACTCTTTAAGCATCTAATAACTATAATAGCAAATCTTTAGTGAGAGCTCACTAAGTACATGGCACTACTCCAAATCTTTTACCTGGCATACCTAAATTGTTGTTGTTCAGTCCCTAAGTCGTATCCAACTCTTTGAGACCCCATGGACTGCAGCACACCAGGCTTCCCTGTCTTTCACTATCTCCCTGAGTTTGCTCAAACTCATATCCATTGAGTCAGTGATGCCATCCAACCATCTCATCCTCTGCTACCCTCTTCTGCTCCCGCCTTCACTATTTCCCAGCATCAAGGTATTTTCTAACGAGTTGGTTCTTTGCATCAGGTGGCCAAAGTATTGGAGCTTCAGTTTTAATTCTGCACAAGAGTACATATGAGAATCATTATCATCATTTAATAGTGAGAAAACTGTGACATAGACAGCTTAATAATTAGTTAAAAATTACAAGTTGGATAGATATAGATGATATACATTATATAAACACAGACATGTTTTTAAACATGATATATCCTCTGATATAGTTAGAAATAATGTGTCTATTCCAAACCTTTGTGATGGGTCATTACTTTTTGTATATTCTTATATTGAACTGCAGGTTTTCCTGTGTATGTTTAAGTTAATAGCTTTAGATAAGTTAAATTTTTCAGGTGAAAATACATTTAAAATTAATAGTTATAACTGTTAGCATGTAAATGTGTCCTTGGGATCTTGCAAACTATTAACATTGCCTGAATTAATTTTCAGTATGATTCTATAAGCTAAAATACTATCTAAAAATGAAAATAAGACTATCTGAACTACAAGTATGAACGAGTATTTTTTTAAAGCTAGTACTTATTTATGCTAATATTAATAAGACACTAATGTGATGCCATCATCCCTCGGAACTAAAAAGGAAATTTTGCAAAAGCAACAGAACTCCAATGTGGTTTTCCTTATGTTTACAATATTTTCAATGTAGTGTTTTTAAAGATAACAATGCATCTTTCTTTTTAAGTCTAAAGGAATCCCTTTCCTCATAAAAATTATTATTTTATAAAGAAAAACTCAGTGAAATTCTATTTAACTGGCATTTTTATTATAGTATACTCCTTATTACAAATAAAGTCATGTTGTCATTTGAACAATACAATAATAATTTTAAAACTGCATATAAATTTTAACTTTCATGTTAAATTTTAACTTTCTTAATTAATCATTACATTTTATTTCACATATAAATAAATTGTTGCTAGTTTTTATCCATTTCAGTAAAATCTAACAATTACATAGTCTTAAGGCAATGGCAACCCACTCCAGTACTCTTGCCTGGAAAATCCCATGGACAGAGGAGCCTGGTGGGCTGCAGTCCATGGGGTCGCTAAGAGTTGGACACACTGAGCGACTTCACTTTCACTTTTCGCTCTCATGCATTGGAGAAGGAAATGGCAACCCACTCCAGTGTTCTTGCCTGGAGAATCCCATGGACGGGGGAGCCTGGTAGGAGGCCGTCTATGGGGTCACACAGAGTCGGACACGACTGAAGCAACTTAGCAGCAGCAGCAGCAGTATCAAAGCAGGAGAAGGCAATGGCACCCCACTCCAGAACTCTTGCCTGGAAAATTCCATGGATGGAGGAGCCTGGTAGGCTGCAGTCCATGGGGTCCTGAAGAGTCAGACACGACTTCACTTTCACTTTCATGCATTGGAGAGAGAAATGGCAACCCACTCCAGTGTTCTTGCCTGGAGAATCCCAGGGACGGGGGAGCCTGGTGGGCTGCCGTCTATGGGACTGCACAGAATTGGACACGACTGAAGCGACTTAGCAGCAACAGGAGCAGTACCAAAGCAATGCTTTATTCTGTAAAACTAGCTATTGAAAAGAGAATAGAGAAAGTTAATAAAAACTTTTGGAGGACCACAATTTTGAGCATTTATAAAGTAAGGGTTAGGGACAATAATCTAAGAAGTTTGCTATTATATATTAGTTAGACCTGAAGTTGCAGAATTTTTTAGATATCAAATGAGAATAATTCATGAAGAGCTAAATATTGATTGTAGCTATAGAAACAAATGAAAATTAGACTGAAACACTATACCTAAGGATTCATTAATCTTAATGCATATAGAAAGTATACTGAAATATCAACTTCCATATTATTCTTCAGTTTACAATTAAGAAAATATTGCTACATCTCCTAAAATACGAGTGTCTTTAAAGATTCATTTGTAAGAATAACATCTCCAAAAGCAAATTTTAACAACACAAACAGCAACAGCAATTGAATCATTCATTTCACAGAAATTGCTACATTGGATAAGAGTAAGACCAATGACTTTGTACTTGTTCTCAGTTTATTACTTTATTGGAATAATTTTTAAATATTTTATTTTACTTTTAATTGGAGAATAATTGCTTTACAATGTTGTGATGGTTTCTGCCATGCATCAACATGAATCAGCCACAGGCCTACACATGTCCCCTTCTTCTTAAACCTCCCTCCCCATCCCACCCCTCTAGGTTGTCTCAGAGCACCAGTTTTCAGTTCCCTGAAAGTGAAAGCCACTCAGTTATGTATGACTCTCTGCGACCCCATGGACTGTACAGTCCGTGGAATTCTCTAGGCCAGAATACTGGAGTGGGTAGCCATTCCCTTCTCCAGGGGATCTTCCTAGCCCAGAAATCAAACCCAGGTCTCCCGCATTGCAGGCAGATTCTTTACCAGCTGAGCCACGAGGGAAGCCCTCAGTTCCCTGAATCATGCAGCAAATTTCCACTGGCTATTGTTTTACATATGGCAATGTATATGTTTCAATAGTGCTCTCTCCAGTGATCCTACCCTGTCCCCCTCCCCCAACTGTGACCAAAACTCTGTTTTTTATGTCTGTCTCCTTTTGTATCCTGCAAGAAGGATCATCTATTCCATCTTTCTAGATTCCACATATATGCATTAATATACAATACTTGTCTTTATCTTTCTGACTTCACTCTGTACAATAAGTTCTAGGTTCATCCATCTCCTTAGAACTGACTCAAATGTCCCTTTTTGTGGCTGAGTAATATTCCATTGCATATATGTACCACAGCTTCTTTATCCTTTCATCTGCTGATGAACAGCTAGGTTGCTTCCATGTTCTGCTGTTGCTGCTGCTAAGTCGCTTCAGTCGTGTCTGACTCTGTGCGACCCCATAGACGGCAGCCCACCAGGCTCCCCCATCCCTGGGATTCTCCAGGCAAGAACACTGGAGTGGGTTGCCATTTCCTTCTCCAATGCATGAAAAGTGGAAAATGAAAGGGAAGTCTCTCAGTTGTGTCCAACTCTTAGCGACCCCATGGACTGCAGCCTAGCAGGCTCCTCCGTCCATGGGAGTTTCCAGGCAGGAGTACTGGAGTGGGTTGCCAGTGCCTTCTCCGTTCCATGTTCTAGTTATTGTAAATAGTGCTGCAATGAATGCTGTGGTCATGTGTCTATTTCAGTTCTGTTTTCCTGAGGGTATATACCCAGTAGTGGGATTGCTGGGTCATATGTTGTGTGAGAAGTTGCTCAATCATGTCTCTTTGCAACCCAATGGACTGTAGCCTACCAGGTTCCTCTGTCCCTGGAATTCTCCAGGCAAGAGTACTAGAGTCATATGGTAGTTTTATTCCTCGTTTTTTAAAGAATCTCCATACTATCTCCATAGTGGCTATATCAATTTGCATTCCCACCCACAGTGCAAAGTGAAATGAAAGTCACTCAGTCGTGATTGACTCTTTGCAACACCAGGGACTATACAGCCCATGGAATTCTCCAGGCCAGGATACTGGAGTGGGTAGCCTTTCCCTTCTCCAGGGAATCCTCCCAACCCAGGGATTGAACCCAGCCAACAATGAAGGTGGTTCCCTTTTCTCTACACCCTCGCTAGCATTTATTGTTTGTAGACTTTTTGACGGTGGCCATTCTGACCAGTGTGAGATGATACTTCATTGTAGTTTTTTGCATTTCTCTAATAATAAGTGATCTTAGCGTCTTTTCATGTGTTTATTAGCCATCTTTGTCTTCTTTAGAAAAATGTCCGTTTAAGTCTTCTGCCCCCTTTTGGATTCGTTTGTTTTTCTGGTATTCAGCTACACGCGTTGCTTGTATACTGTGGAGATTAATCCTTTGTCAGTCGCTTCACGTGCTATTATTTTCTCCCATTCTGAGGGCTGCCTTTTCATCTTGCATGGTTTCTGTTGTTGTGCAAGAGATTTTAAGTTTAATTAGGTCCCATTTGTTTATTTCTTGTTTTATTTCCATTACTCTAGGAGGGGGGTCATAGAGCATCTTGCTGTCATTTATGTCAAAGAGTGTTCTGCCTATGTTTTCCTCTAAGAGTTTTATAGTTTCTGGTCTGACATTTAGATCTTTAATCCATTTCGATTTTATTTTTGTGTATGGTGTTAGAACATGTTCTGATTTCATTCTCTTACACGTAGCTGCCCAATTTTCCCAGCACCACTTATTTAACAAGACTTCTTTTTTTTTTTTTTTTAAGAATAGTGTACTTTGGGTGGGGTGGGGGGCTGTGAATATGTCATTTGCTGACCACTGAGTGTACATCAGTGTTTTTCTTTCTGTTTTCTTGTTTTTGACTTCTCTTTTCTACCCCCAAGGACATAGCATCTATAAAATATCATGTCTTCACAGAGATGGATATCTCTTTTAGAAGTACTAGTAGACTTTGTTAATAAATGAATTAATCTATGGATTCAGACAAGGGAATAGTCAGAAACCAAATTAATTAAGTAATATAAAGTGGAAAGATAATTAACTACACCAAACTGTAATGATAAATGTGTCTGCATTATTTAGAGAATAAAAAGAAAGGGAAAAAAGGCTTATTTGATGGCCATCCAACTATTCTTTTGGGATTAATGAGAAATAAGTGTGTTCTATTACTCTGGATAAAAAATAATAGAAAGTGTTTT
The DNA here is from genome assembly GCF_003369695.1 of Bos indicus x Bos taurus. Lineage (NCBI taxonomy): Eukaryota > Metazoa > Chordata > Mammalia > Artiodactyla > Bovidae > Bos > Bos indicus x Bos taurus. The sequence goes on along the minus strand of NC_040102.1, from coordinate 18,084,798 downwards.
ATTGATAGGATATTGACATCATCTGCCAAATCACATAAATGACAAATATCACTTTATATATATAAAATGTTGGTACAATTGTCCTATGTTTAAGACTGAAAATCATTTTAAGATATAGTAATATGTACTCTCATTCAAAAAGAAATCATGTAAATGATTCATTATTAAGGTTTTTCAAAATGTTATGCTTCAGGATTATAGAAAAACAACTTGGAAAAACTGTTTGACTGTTTATATGCTATAAAACTGTAGTTTTTACTGACTATTATAAAGAGAACAGAGAAAGCATGTCATTTGTTTATTGATGTACCTTATTCATGTAAATAGTGGTGCCTCTTTACCTGGGCTGTAGTGAACAGCAAGAGTTTACTGTACAAGTATACACTACAACTGTTGCTGTACTCCAAACAGCAACAGTAAGAAAACTTGGTTCTTCCATTCATGGGAGAGAAAGACATCAAACAAATCCCCCCCTACATATAATTACTAGTTGTGGGAAGTGCTTTGGAGGAAAAATATGGGACACAACATCAAATAGAGATAGGGAGAAAGGGAGGCAGGGAATGCCTCTCAGAAGAAATAATACTATTTCTGAGTATATTATAGTATTATACTATACTATAGTATAGTATAAGGGCTTCTCTCCTACCTCAGTAGGTAAAGAATCCTCCTGCAATGCAGGAATCCGCCTGCAATGCAGGAGACCCGGATTCAATTCTTGGGTCCAGAAGATCCCCTGGAGAAGGAAATGGCAACCCACTCCAGTGTTCCTGCCTGGAAAATCCCATGGACAAGAGAGGCTGGGGGATTACAGTCCATGGGGTCGCAAGAGGCAGACACGATTTAGCGACTAAACCACCACCATACTATACTATACTATACTATACTATACTATACTATACTATACTATTCTATACTATTCTATACTATTCTATACTATTCTATACTATTCTATACTATTCTATACTATATACTATACTATACTATACTATACTATACTAGGACCTGACAAAGAGAGTGGGATGTTGAGGGTTCTAGGCTGAAGGCAGAACGATTGGAAATCTTTCAAGATAAAGAGCTTTATATCCATGAGAGGGGAAACATCCCAGTGTGATTAGAGTGTACAGCGAGCAAGGGAGGGAAAGGGGGTACTTTAGAGTTAGAAAGTTAGATAGGACCCTTAAAGTTTAAGCCAAAAATTAATAAACATATCCTAAGTGCAACAGAAAGCATTTGAATGTGAAAGAACTTATGTTCTGAAAAGACTGGTCTGACTGAACTGTGGAGGATGAATTAAGAATCAGGAATGGCAGTGGGGAAACCAGTTAGTCACAGTGAGAGGGCATCGCCATGAACAGTACGAAGCTGGAGAGAGTTTAAGGGCATTTGGGATATTCCATGTTATCAATGAAATCAAGGCAACTTAGAGGGAATTCTGGGGTAGATGAGGAGGAATTACAGAAGACTATCAGTTTTCTGGATTAAACCACTGAGAAAGTTCAGAATGACACAGGTTATCTTCTACAACATTACAGTAGTTTATTCTGCAAAGGGTTAAGATTAAGAAGATTCACTAATTGAAAATAAATTATGGTATAACCAAGTTTTAAAAAGACTTTCAAGAGCAAAAATTGTATGCAATTATTTGAGTGAAGTAATATTTAGGAAGTTAACTGCACTGTTTGATTTTCAGTGAATCACTGCTGTAAAGAGTGGTAATGGGCTTTGAATTACTTTAAAAAACATAAACAATTTAGTCTATGAACATAACTATATTCACTGAACATAAACCAGAACACCCATGCAGGGAATCCCAATATCCATATAAGGACAAAACTCAGGTGAGGTACAGTGTTGGGCTGCCAACCCATTGTGGATATTAGAAACTGCCTCACAGAAAGTGAAGTACAAATAGAACAGACGATATGAAAAGTACCCAACCTCACTATTATAACATGAAGATAAAGTAAAAAATATAATGAGAGAGAACTGATCCCTTGTTAAATGATCAAATACCAAATATTTTGTTAATACTTTGCCTTGAATAATGTGGGGAAAAGCACTTTCATGCCTTTTTGACACAAGCATAAATTAGTAAGAACTCTATAGAGGCAATAAGGCAATAACTAGAACAGAAAGCACATGAATCTGAACACGTGGAATGCACTTGCTGATGCATTTATACATGTACATGAAAATTACTATGTCTTGATGTAGCCCTCTCCCAAATGAGGCTTTATTCATTAAAGTATAATAGACTATATGACATATAATACACTATAAGATATATGTAATATACTATATGACATATACACATATGAACAATACATGTATAATATTAAAATGATGTCATTTTCCCCCAAAACATATTTTAGTAAAAGTAAATAAATAAAAGTACACAATAGTATGCAGAATAAGCTAGAACTAGGGTACAGATGAAATAGGAAATCACTGCAGATGGTGACTGCAGCCATGAAACTAAAAGACGCTTGCTCCTTGGAAGGAAAGCTATGACAACGCTTGACAGCATATTAAAGAGCAAGATATCACTTTGTCAACAAAGGTCCATGTAGTTAAAACTGGTTTTTTCAGTAGTCATGTACAGATGTAGAGTTGGACCACAAAGAAGGCTGAGCACCGAAAAACGGATGTTTTTGAATTGTGCTGGAGAAGACTGAGAAGACTCTTGAGAATCCTTTGGACAGCAAGGAGATCAAACCAGTCAATCCTAAAGGAAATCAACCCTGAATATTCATTGGAGGGTCTGATGCTGAAGTTGAAGCTCCAGTACTTTGGCCACCTGATGCAAAGAGCCAACTCACTGGAAAAGACCCTGATGCTGGGAAAGATTGAGGGCAAAAGGATGTGGCAGAGGATGAGATGGTTGGGTGGCATCACCGACTCAATGGACATGAATTTGAGCAAACTCCAGGAGATAGTGAAGGACAGAGGAGCCTGGCGTGCAGCAGTTCATGGGGTTGCAAAGAGTCGGACGTGACTTGGCAGCTGAACAACAACAAAGTCCAAGAAAAGTAACTCAGCCTTTGTCTTGGACTCTTTCCGTAGTGAATTTCAAATATTTTAGGAAGTACATTTTAAGTTTTGACCAGATCTGCAAGGCCAGAATAATGCAGCATTTTCAATCAGGCTAGCTTGCTCATCCTCATGAGAATCGGCTATACCTCAATGGATGAGTGGCCATTATCACCACCAGTCACTTTGTTAGCTAATGATCTCTTGAGTCTTTGCCTCTCCTTCTCCTTCTTCTCCTTCTTTTTCCTCATCCTTCTTTCATTTTCTTTAAATAGTTTTATACATTCTTGTGGTAAGAACAGTTAAAAACCTTCACAAGAGAAAACAAAATCTCACTCCCATATCCCAGAGACAGAAATTCTTACCAGTTCCCCATTATCCTTTCAAACATATCTTGAACTGAGACGGGTATCTTGGCACTAATTTTCATTGTTAAAAATATCAAGAGCAATTGAGGGACCAGCTTAAATTCTCTTCATCTTGCATGATTTCTTAAATTTCTTAGGAATCATTACTGCTACCTAGAAAGACTATTTGCCTAGAAATAGCAAGAAACACTATCTTTCTGTTTCTCCTTAATATCATTCTTGGATTTGAACTCAGACATGCTAATAATTTGAGTTTATTTTTTTTTATTCTATTTTTAGTACCTAGGAACATTCTCTACTTTGATTCTTAGAAATCAGTCTTTATGGTGCAAATGTATTTAAAACAAAATTCCTTAGCCACACACATTTTTTTTTTTAAAAAAGCCCAATGTTAAATTTAAAATATACTTTAAATTCCATAGCATGTGTTATGACTTCAGATAAATAGATAGAGTTTAAAAAAATAGACCACACTGTACAAAGTATGTTTTGGAAATGATGAGTTTTCTATAGCATTATCATGCCTATTAATAAGACATAAGATTGTTTACAATATTTACTTGTACTTATCCATTCATTGTTAGTTCTCTGTGGAAACATTTTCTAACATAATGCAGTTTGAGTATAATTTAACAAATTTCTCAAGGCTTGTATATATTAAGGTGAAGTTTATTTACTCTCTCTAACATTTTCCTAGAGCATATAATTACTATCTGATTTTGTTTATACATTTCAAGAAAATGCTAAAAAGAGCTGATAAACTCCACTTTAAAACATGCAACTTTGAAAAGATAGGTAGGTAGACATATTTAGAGACAGTTGCAGGTTTCAAATTCAAATAATTATATCTGACTGAAATATAGGGTTTTATATGCTGTTTTATAAGGAAACAATTCTTCTTCTTTGCCAAGATAATCTCATTTTTTAAATTATAAAGTGTTTGATCTGAAGTTAGTTTATGCTATGCTGCTGCTGCTGCTAAGTCGCTTCAGTCGTGTCTGACTCTGTGCGACCCCATAGACGGCAGCCCACCAGGCCCTGCCGTCCCTGGGATTCTCCAGGCAAGAACACTGGAGTGGGTTGCCATTTCCTCCTCCAATGCATGAAAGTGAAAAGTGAAAGAGAAGTCGTTCAGTTGTGTCCTACTCCTAGCGACCCCATGGACTGCAGCCTACGAGGCTCCTCCATCCATGGGATTTTCCAGGCCAGAGTACTGGAGTGGGGTGCCATTGCCTTCTCCAGTTTATGCTATACATGCTTCCACAGTCCTAGAGGGGGAATTTTCAAAATATAAGTTTTTATATCATCTTAAAAATTACTTGAAATCCTCAGATTTTAAGTCCATGTAAAAATGTTGATTAAGAAAAATGAACAAAGAAGTGCTTCATGCAGTGTGACAACTACCACACAAGACTCCTGTCTTGCCTTTCCGAAAGTGAGCATAGTTCTAGGTGTAACCCGCCTGATTTAATTTTGCTTCTCTCTGTCACGAAGTTCACTTTATGAAGTGGGCTCAAAACATACCTTTCTTAAGGAATTGAAAGTTAAGTTGAGGAGATCAAATAACCTGCCTCGGCTCCTTGGGGCTTTCTTTAGCTGTTTTTATGCCTGTGGGAGACACACCGAGCTGAAAGTTGTCAAACCCAGTGCAATAAGATCTAGCTATAAATTGTTTAAACCTGACTACTTCTGAGTCCTCGAGGACCAGGTGCATAAGAAGATTAAGATGTAGAAATTATAATCAGCAGATATATTTTTACAGGTACTTTTTAGCTTTCCAAAAATGGCTAAGATAGCCAAACTGAGAAAAGTCTAAGCCTAAAAGTGAAAGTGTTAGTCGCACAGCCATGTATGACTCTTTGCAACCTATTGGACTGCAGTCTGCCAGACTCCTCTGTCCATGGGATTTCCTAGGCAAGAATACTGGAATGAGTTGCCATTTCCTCCTCCAGGGGATCTTCCAATTTAGGGATCAAACCTGCATCTCTTATGTTTCCAGCATTTGCAGGGAGGTTCTGTACCAATAGCACCACCTGGGAACCCCCAAAAGTACATTTGACATAGCTCAAATATTGCATTGTTAAATATGGTTAATTTGGAAAATACTAGCATCAGAAAAATAACATTTATTTTACTTTATTTACTTATTATTAACCCACTATTGATTAACACTTTTTTTTAAAACGCAAACTGTGTCACTATTTTTACAAATAGTTTATAGTCAGTTATACTATGATCAATGGTGTTTTGAATAAGATTTATTTAAAAGTTTGTATTTAATGGGCTTCTCAGGTGGTACTAATGTTAAAGGACCCACCGGCCAATGCAGGAGATCCAAGAGATGCGAGTTCAATCCCTGGGTTGGGAAGATCCCCTGAAGGAGGACATGGCCACCCACTCCAGTAGTTTTGCCTGGAGAATCCCATGGACAGAAGAGTCTGGAGGGCTACAGTACATAAAGCCACAAAGAGTCAGACATGACTGAAGTGACTTAGCACACACACAAAGTATTTAATATAAAAAAATTTGAATGCAGGATATACCAAGTGAGAATTGAAGGTCAGACTCATACTATAAATACAACTCATTTTCTCTTACTAAATATCTTTATGTCCTCACCTGACTGAATATATGCACTAAAAAGTATTAGTTGAATAAATATTTTAAAGATAAAGAAAATTCTGCAAGTCATAAGAATATAGCATCTGGGATACCTGCAAAAATTAGCATACATCAGAGCTTCACATTGCACAAAAGACTTCGGGAGGATATCTTGTATCTTTATAGACCTGGCCGCCTCTTTTTAAAATAGTCCTTTGCCTGGCTGGGCTGTTTATCTGCTTGAGCACTGAAGTTTCTTTTTTCTAGATTTGGTAAAGGAATTATGAACAATAGCATTAATTCTCCTGTAATAAATTGAAAGGAATTGGACCCTAATAGTACTCTTGCCTGGAAAATCCCAGGATGGTGGAGCCTGGTGGGCTGCCGTCTATGGGGTCGCACAGAGTCGGACACGACTGAGTGACTTCATTTTCACTTTTCACTTTCATGCATTGGAGAAGGAAATGGCAACCCACTCCAGTGTTCTTGCCTGGAGAATCCCAGGGACAGAGGAGCCTGGTGGGCTGCAGTCTCTGGGGTCGCACAGAGTCGGACACGACTGAAGTGACTTAGCAGCAGCAGCAGCATAAGGAATAGATGAGTAAATGTAAAGGATCCTCTAAAAATAACTGATGAAACAGGTAAAATTGAACTGTTCAGGAAAAAGTCGAGAAACATAAAGGGTGATCCATTTTCAGTGAAGACAAGGATTATGAACTATTAAAGTCCAGAACAGCAAACATGGGCTAAATGCAGGATCGATTTCTCAGGTGGTATCCATGAGATTATAATATTTGGGTACAGTTCTTATCTCTCAGCCTTCCTTCTGTGTAATTCAGTCTTTCATACCTAATAGCTAAGAAATTAACTTGGCTTGTGCTTCTTGAAAGCAAAAGCATGAAAGTATTAGTTGCTCAGTCATGTCCAACTCTTTGTGACCCCATAGACTGTAGACTGCCAGGCTCCTCTGTCCATGGGATTCCCCAGGCAAGAAGACTGGAGTGGGTTGGCATTCGTTTCTCCAGGGGGTCTCCCCTATCCAGGGTTTGAACCCTGGTCTCCTGCACTGCAGCCAGATTCTTTACCGGCTGAGCCACCAGATAAAGCCAAAGCTTTATCTTAGCTCCTTTAATGAAATGATGAGTCTGTTTGTTTATTCATTCAATAAATAGTCATTGAGAAACTAAGTTCTACATACTTTAGTAGCATTAAATAAGACAAAGTTCCCACAGGAAAACAGAGTATTCGTCAAAAGCAGAAACAGCTGCCTGATCCTAGGAGCCTTGAAATAGCAGAGAGGTCCGAGGAAAAAAAAGTCACGCGGTTATCAGAGATGACGCCTTCCCTTTTCCCCAAATTGATTCAAAGAGTATTTCTTTTCATAAATATAGACTACCCTAACCAGTCACAAATCAGGGATTATGAATTGGAAAATTGGGCTGAATAAATGTTACATTGTTGGAGAGCATATTTCTTCAGAAATACATAGCTGTAATGGATGTCAAAGTCTTTCTATCACCCTCACACCACTGAACTTTAATCTCTTTAAAACACTGGCTGTAAAGACAGTTGAGGCACAATTTGTTGCCTGAAATCAAAAATGGTTTCTGACTTCTCTCACATCTCGACCATAAAGTGGTCTCCACAACTATCTTTATATACGTCAGTGTTTCTATGACACGGACAATGTTTAAAAGGTCAGGTCTTTTCACGGGCATTTGGCAGTAAGGTCAGCTGCAACTGACCTTATTTTCCTCTTCAGTGTACCAGGATATATTTTATCTCCAGGAATTTAGTCAAGCAATACGTTTTAGTTCTGGACTTTGGTAAGAAAGCAAAAAAAACTTGTCAGAGAACAGCAGATAAGATCTAGATTTCTCTGTTAAATAAAATTAAGAAAGATGTTTATAGATATGCAATTTGAGGGAAAAAAAAAAGTTTAACTCATTATGTCCATGAATACAGAACAAAATATTTAGAAAATTTCTCATTCCTTACTCCAGTTCTAGGGTCTTGTTTTGGATAATCTCAATTTTCATAAATGTTCCATGTCTAGGCCATGATTACTGTACGGTATCTTTTGAAAAAGCAGGAAGACATGTGTCAAAAGGAAAACCTTCTAGAGCTGAGAAATGTGACTGTCTCTTGAATCTAACCCATTAAGGTCATCTCCAGGATATAGTGAAGGACAAGGAAGCCTGTACTGAAGCCCATGGGGTCACAAAGAGTCAGGCACAAGTTAGCAACTGAGCAACAACCTCTCATGTAATCATTCCCTAAAATGAAAAATTGGACAGAGAAGAAATATGGAATGGCTGGAATTTTTATTCCTTTTATTTTTTGAAGAATATTTTCTGTAAGGAGATGGGGTTAAGGGGTGATGGGTGAACAAGAAGGTTTGGAAAATAGAGATTATAAAGACTATTAGGTAGAAGGGCAGAGAATCTTAAGAGGAGAGTGAGTGATACAAACGACAGAGCAACCTATGAATTAGCACATTTAGGAAAAGAATTATCTCACATCTAGACACTGTGTTTTCTTATGTTTTCTGTTTATCTGCTTTGGGGAATTTTCTCTATCTAGAAGATATGGTTGTTGAGTTTCTAATAGAAGCCACTTTTGCTAGCTTCATTTGTAATCCAAGAAAACTGTGTACTGTTATAGTCTTTAATTTGACTCAAGAGTTCACTTCACTTCTGTTCAGTCACTCAGTCACGTCTGACTCTTTGCGACCCCATGGACAGCAGCACTCCAGGCCTCCCTGTCCATCACCAACTCCCAGAGTTTACTCAGACTCATGTCCATCGAGTCAGTGATGCCATCCAACCATATCATTCTCTGTTGTCCCCTTCTCCTCCTGTCTTCAATCTTTCCCAGCATCAGGGTCTTTTCAAATGAGTTAGGTCTTCATATAAGGTGGCCAAAGTATTGGAGTTTCAACTTCAGCATCAGTCCTTCCAATGGATATTCAGGACTGATTTCCTTTAGGATGGACTGGTTGGATCTCCTTGCAGTCCAAGGGACTCTCAAGAGTCTTCTCCAACACCACAGTTCAAAAGCATCAATTCTTCAGCATTCAGCTTTCCTTATAGTCCAACCCTCACATCCATACATGACCACTGGAAAAACCATAGACTTGACTAGATGGACCTTTGTTGGCTAAGCAATGTCTTAGCTTTTTAATATGCTATCTAGGTTAGTCATAACCTTTCTTCCAAGAAGCAAGCATCTTTTAATTTCATGGCTGCAGTCACCATCTGCAGTGATTTTGGAGCCCAAGAAAATAAAGTCTGTCATTGTTTCCACTGTTTCCCCATCTATTTACCATGAATGATGGGACCAGATGCCATGATCTTCGTTTTCTGAATGTTGAGCTTTAAGCCAACTTTTCCCCTTTCCTCTTTCACTTTCATAAAGAGGCTCTTTAGTTCTTCTTCACTTTCTGCCATAAGGGAGGTGTCATCTGCATATCTGAGGTTATTGATATTTCTCCCAGCAATCTTGAATCCAGCTTATGTTTCATCCAGCCCAGCATTTCTCATGATGTTCTCTGCATATAAGTTAAATAAGCAGGGTGACAATATACAACCTGATATATCCCTTTTCCTATTTGGAACCAGTCTGTTGTTCCATGTCCAGTTCTAACTGTTGCTTCCTGACCTGCATACAGATTTCTCAGGAGGCAGGTCAGGTGGTCTGGTATTCCCATCTCTTTACGAATTTTCCAGTTTGTTGTGATCCACACAGTCAAAGGCTTTGGCATAGTCAACAAAGCCAAAGTAGATGTTTTTCTGGAACTCTCTTGCTTTTTTGATGATCCAACAGATGTTGGCAATTTGATCTCTGATTCCTCTGCCTTTTCTAAGTCCAGCTTGAACATCTGGAAGTTCACAGCTCACATACTGTTGAAGTCTGGCTTGGAAAATTTTGAGCATTACTTTGCTAGAGTATGAGATGAGTGCAATTGTGGGGTAGTTTGAGCATTATTTGGCATTACCTTTCTTTGGGACTGGAATGAAGACTGACATTTTCTGGTCCTGTGGCCACTGCTGAGTTTTCCAAATTTGCTGGCATATTGAGTGCAGCACTTTCACAGCATCATCTTTTAGGGTTTGAAATAGCTCAACTGGAATTCCATCACCTCCACTAGCTTTGTTTGTAGTGATGCTTCCTAAGGCTTACTTGACTTCGCATTCCAGGATGTCTGGTTCTAGGTGAGTGGTCACACCTTCGTGGTTATCTGAGTCATGAGGACCTTTTCTGTGTAGTTCTTCTGTATATTCTTGCCACCTCTTCTTAATATCTTCTTCTTCTGTTAGATCCATACCATTTCTGTCCTTTATTGTGTCCATCTTTGCAGGAAATGTTCCTTTGGTATCTCTAATTTTCTTGAAGAGATCTCTAGTCTTTCCCATTCTGTTGTTTTCCTCTATTTCTTTGCACTGATCACTGAGGAAGGCTTTCTTAGCTCTCCTTGCTATTCTTTGGAACTCTGCATTCAAATGGGTATGTATTTCCTTTTCTCCCAGGGATTGAAGCCCAATCTCTTATGACTCCTGAATTGGCAGGTGGGTTCTTTACCACTAGTGCCACCTGGAAAGCCCCTTTATTATATACTTGTAAGTGGCTCAGATGGTAAAGAATCTGCCTTCAATGCAAGAGATGTGGGTTTGATCCCTTGGTTGGGAAGTTCCCCTGGAGAAGGGAATGGCAACCCACTCCAGTATTCTTGCATACAGAATCCCGTAGACAGAGAGCCTGGTGGGCTACAGTCCATGTGTTGCAATGAATCAGACATGACTGAGCGACTAACACTCACTCACTCATTCAAACATAAGTAACTGCTTCCCTGAGTTCTATGAGCCATTCTAGCAAACTGTTGAACCCAAGGAGCTGGTTGTGGCAACTAGGACTTATAGTCCGTTGGTCAGAAATGTGTAACAACCTGGGATTCGCAATTGGCATTGAAGTGGGGGCAGCCTTCTGCGACTGAACCCTTAACCTGTGGGATCTGACAGTAAGCACAGGTAGTCAGGTCTGAACTGAATTGTAAGATACACAGCTGGTGTCACAGAACTGCCTCCCATGTAGAATACCTGTGCATCTGGTGTCAGGAGAGCTGTGAGTCTGGTAGTAGCATGAAAATAACAGAAACACACAGGAGGGTTATGTTTTTTCCTTACTCAATTGCCTTACCAGTGTCCCGACCTCAGTAAAGGGCAAAAAGTGACCATTTGTCACATTCATCACCAATCTGACTGCTAGTATTCTTGCAAGGCTTACTTTTTTTTTTTCTTGAACTATAGTTGATTTCAAGAAAAAAAAATAGTTGATTTACAGTGTTTTATTAATTTCAATGTACAACATTGTGATTCAGTATTTTTACAGATTATACCCCATCAAAAGTTATTACAAGATAATAGCTTTAATTTCCTGTGCCATACAATATCCTCTTGTTGCTTATCTATTTTATACATAGTATTTGTATCTCTTAATCCATTACCCCTAATCGGTCTTACTCCCCTTCTCTCTCCCCACTGGTAACCACGATTGTTTTCTATATCTGAGTCTGTTTTTTTATGTAGTCATTTGTATTATTTTTTTTAGATCCCACATATAAGTGACATCATACAGTATTTGTTATCTTTTTTTTAATTAGAGTATAACTGTTTCACAACACTGTTATTTTCTTCTGTACTTGGAGCTTCCCTCCCACCCACTCCCCATCTCACTCCTCTAGGTCATCACAGGGCTGAGCTCCCTGTGCTTTACCACAGGTTCCCACTAGCTATCCACTTTATACATGGTAATGTATTTATGTCAAACCTAATCTCCCAATTCATCCCACCCTCCACTTCCCCAACTGTGTCCACAGGTCTTTTCTCTATGTCTTCATCCCTATTCCTGTAAATAGGTTAATCTGTACCATTTTTGTAGATCCCACATACGTGCATTAATATATGATATTTGTTTTTTGCTTCCTTACATCCTTCACTCTGACAAACTCTAGGTCCATCCACATCTCTACAAATGACCCAATTTCGATCCTTTTTATGGCTGAGTAATTATTTGAATCTGGTCCCATCACTTCATGGGAAATAGATGGGGAAACAGTGGAAACAGTGTCAGACTTTATTTTCTTGGGCTCCAAAATCACTGCAGATGGTGATTGCAGCCATGGAATTAAAAGACGCTTACTCCTTGGAAGGAAAGTTATGACCAACCTAGATAGCATATGAAAAAGCAGAGACATTACTTTGCCAACAAAGATCTGTCTAGTCAAGGCTATGGTTTTTCCAGTGGTCATGTATGGATGTGAGAGTTGGACTGTGAAGAAAGCTGAGCGCCGAAGAATTGATGCTTTTGAACTGTGGTGTTGGAGAAGACTCTTGAGAGTCCCTTGGACTTCAAGGACATCCAACCAGTCCATTCTAAAGGAGATCAGCCCTGGGTGTTCTTTGGAAGGAATGATGCTAAAGCTGAAACTCAAGTACTTTGGCCACCTCATGTGAGGAGTCAACTCAATGGAAAAGACTCTGATGCTGGGAGGGATTGGGGGCAGCAGGAGAAGGGGACGACTGAGATGGCTGGATGGCATCACTAACTCAATGGCCGTGAGTCTGAGTAAACTCTGGGAGTTGGTGATGGACAGGGAGGCCTGGCGTGCTGTAATTCATGGGGTTGCAAAGAGTCAGACATGACTGAGCGACTGAACTGAACTGAACTGAATCATTTGAAAAGACCCTGATGCTGGGAAAAATTGAGAGCAGGAGAAGGGGACGACAGAGGATGAGATGGTTGGATGGCATCACTGATTTGATGGACATGGGTTTGGGTGGACTCTGGGAGTTGGTGATGGACAGGGAGGCCTGGCGTGCTGCAGTTCATGGGGTCTCAAAGAGTCGGACACGACTGAGCAACTGAACTGAACTGAATATTCCATTGTATACCTGTACCACATCTTCTTTATCCACTCATCTGTTGACGGACGTTTAGGTTGTTCTTAAGTCGCAGAACTAACACCCTAAGCTGAAGCCTATGGCATGACCAGGTTGCTCCGTTCTTGCTCTATTTGGAACAAAGAATTACAGAGGGAAGTATATGGATACTGCCACTGGGATGTCCTTACTAGCTGTGAGATACAACAGGAGGTGACAAATAATTTGTTACTAATAATATTTAAAGTGCAAAAATTTGCAAATGCTTTGCTTTTAGAAATTATTAAATAATGTTTCTCCCACAGGCTAATATCATATTTTATGTAGAATGAAGTTAAAACATTTGAAAATTGCTGATCCAGAGGTAAACAGATTCCATAACTTTTAAAATTGTCTTCTGTGCCAAGTTTAACTTGGGTTCTTTCTTTGTATGTACTTGTGCTTAATAAAAATAGCTTGTTTAAGAGGGGAGGTGGGGCACTGTGTTTGGGAACTTCTGAATGACAACACTGCAGCCCAGGATATATTTCGTCCCCATTTTGGTGGGGGGAGTGGAGTTTGCTTATATTTTTTGAGAACAGGTCTTGGGATTTCCCTGGTTATCTGCTTAGTTTGCATTGTTATTACATCACATCTCCTCACCCCTGGGATACAGCCTTTATCTCTGCTGCTACTTTTTTAAAAACTTCAAATCACCCTTTTCCTAGCTGTTCAAGGTACTAAACTCTCTTCATTGTGTTAAGTATACTGGATGCTTGGGGCTGGTGCACTGGGACAACCCAGAGGGATGGTGTGGGGAGGGAGGAGGGAGGAGGGTTCAGGATGGGGAACACATGTATGCCTGTGGCGGATTCATTTTGATATTTGGCAAAACTAATACAATTATGTAAAGTTTAAAAATAAAATAAAATTAAAAAAAAAAAAAAAGAAAAGACTTGCATTACAACAGGGAACTCTGCTCAGCATTACGTGGCAGCCTGGATGGGAGGGGAGTTTGGGGGACAATGGATACATGTACAGGTATGGCTGACTACCTTTGCTGTTCACAAATCTGCCACAGCACTGTTAATCAGTACCCCAATACAAAATTAAAAGTTTAATAAAAAAAAAAAAGACAAAAAACACTTACATTATAAACAAGCTCATAAATAGTAACAAAGTAAAAATAAAACATAAAATAATTAGAATAAGTGAGGTATGACCTTCAAATTGAATATTATTTGAAGATAATATTGTTATTTACCTTGGAAAACCAAAATAATTAATGGAAAATCTGTCTATAACCAGGGGAATATATCTTCTCTAATATGATCCTGGTCCCCAAATTGAATTTTAGCACTATTTCATTTTTTAAATGTCGGTATGGGATATCCTAAGATAGGGGAGAAACTGATCAAATCTTATTATATGCCAGGCACTATGCCAGCCGCTTGAGACTTAAGGAAATTGAGCCTCAGAGAGGTTAAGCAATTTGCCAAAGGTCACAAAGCTAGTGCGTGTCAGAGCCACATCTGAACCCAAGGCTAACTGACTCACAGGTCACATGGGAAGCAATTAAATATAAAAGGCTTGGGCTTTTTAGCAAGTAAATTTTCTATATTTCAACTGCTTTTCTCATTAGTTTCCATTTTTATAAATGTATGCTATTCAAACCAATATAATGGCTACTGTAAAATCTAGTGAACATTTAATAACAATGAAAACATTTCATAGAACTGGTAAATTCTCACAATGCAACTGAAATCCTATCCTGCCTAAAATAATTTGTGGTTTTTAATAGTGCACTCATATCGTGGTTTTTTTTTTTTTTACCTTATTACAACATTGGCCCATGATATGCTTTAAATTGCATTTAGGAAACAAAAATAATAATATCTGAACATATGAAATAACCTTTGTTAACCTGACTATCCTTTGCATGAACATTCAATACTTCTTCTTCCTTTAACATGGTGAATTCTTGCAGTGAGTTTTTAGTAATGCTTGCTGTGTCAGTTATCTATTGATGTCTAACATATCATAGCCAAATAATAATTTTTTTTTAACTGGGGTACATGTACTTTACAATGTTGTTAGTTTCTGCTGTACAATGAAGTGAATCCACTCTGTGTACTCAAGTATCCCTTCCCTCTTAGACTTCTCTCCCCTCCATCCAACCCCTCTAGGTCATCACAGAACACCGAGCTGAGCTCCCTGAACGATACAGAACGTTCCCACTAGCTATCTGTTTTACACACGGCAGTGCACATTTATCATTCCCAATCTCCCAGTTCATCCCCATCCCTCCCCACCCCCCGTCCACTTCCCCGTTCTCTACGGCTGTGTCTCTGTCCCTGCCCTGCGGGTAGGTTCATCCATGCCGTTTTTTGTTTCCTCTGATTCTGTAGGTCGATGATGTTTCTTCTGCTGGTCTCGCCTAGGAGCACTCCCGCAGTTGCAATCAGCAGGGGGCATGGCTGGAAGTGACCGGGCCTAATGGGCTGCTGTCATACTTCTAAGAAAGCTGAAATGCTTGATACGGCTGGGCCTCTCTCTCCACATGGTGTTTCACCCTAGGCTTCCTCACAAACTGTCAGCAATGTTCCAAGAAAACGAGATGGGAAACTTCAAGGCATCTTGAGGCCAATTCTTGGAAGGCATGAGATATAACTGATAACTTGATCTAAGCAAGTTACAAGGTCAGCCCGAATTCAGGGGATGGGGAAATATTTTCCACCTCCTGAATGGAGGAGCTAAAACGTAACTGTAGTCATGTTTAACGAAGCGCTGTTGAAGTAGTCAGATTATCCACAAATAGGAGGTACTGCAGTGATGTCCAGGATACCGTGAGAGGCAGGGTGGCATAGAAAAACAGGTGCGTGTGGCATGGCGTCCCAGTGTTCTCACTGGACGGATGTGTGTGAGCCATGACTTTCAACTCTGAAACCCTTATTTTCCTCAACTGCAAACAAGGATAATAATTTCTACCTCACAGGGTAGTCATGATGATTTAGGAAGATTTTATACACAAAAGATTCTTACCAAGTATTAGACACTGAATGAATATGAAATATTCCTATAAATAAAAAGATAGGAGCATTTCATTTCCTTATATGTCCTCTTAGGAGGAGCACTCTAATTATTTGTGTCAAATATTTTTGTGAGCTATAGGAGTGGAGAGTGAGATCTCAAGGGCACGCTCAGATTATAAAAGGTGATTGCTAACCCCCACATACGTGATCAACTAATATTTGACAAGGGAGCCAAGAACCCTTCATGGCAAAAGGATTGCCTCTTCAACAAATGGTTTTGGGAAACCTGGACCTCTGCTCTACTCACAAAAAAATACCACTCACACAAAAAAATTAACTTGAAATGGATTAAAGACTTAAACATAAGATCAGGTAACTCCTACAAGAAAAAATAAGCAAGATGCTCCTTGATATTAGTCTTGGCAATGAATTTGGGGTATGACACTAAAAGCAGAAGCAGCAAAAGCAAAATCTAACAGGTGGGACTATGTCAACTAAATTTTTTTCTGCACAGCAAAATAAACCATCAACAAAACGAAAAGGCAGTCCACAGACCTGGACAAAATATTTGTCAATCATGTACCTGATAAAGGGTTAATTTCCAAAAAATATAAAGAACTCATACTACTCAATGACAAAAGAGACAAACAATTCAATTTTAAAATGAACAGAGGTCCTGAATAGATGTGTTTCCAAGAAGACACAGAGATGACCAACAAGTGCATGAAAAGATGTCCAACATCATTAATCGTAAGGGAAATACAAGTCAAAACCATGATGAGATATCACCTCACACACATTACAAAAGCTATTATCAAGAAAATAAGAAATAACAAGTGTTGGCAGGAAACCCTGTATTTAATTGGAGGAAATGTAGAATCTGAAAAAGGCAAACTTGTAAAAACAGAGGGTAGAATGGCAGTACCAGGGGCTGGGGTAGGGAATTGGGGAGATACTGTTTAAGAGAACAAACTTACAATTTATACAACCAGTAGATAAATAAGTCCTGGGGATCTAATGCATAGTGATTCCAGTCAACAATACTGTCTTATATAAAATTTCAAAGTTGCTATGAGCCTAGATCTTAACTGTTCTGACAAAGAAGAAATGATAATTGTGTGACATGACTGAGGTGTTAGTTAACCCTGTAAACCATGATAATGATAACCATGGTAATCATATTGCAGTATATAAAGGTATCAAATCAATACATTTTACAGCTTAAACTTGCACAATGTCATATGTGAATTATATCTCAATTTCAAAAAAGCTGATTGCTCTACTGCCCGTGTCATTATGAAGAAAGGAGTTGATAGGAATAAGAAAGGAAAAGAGATGCAAGGAGCAGAGCAGCAGTGGGAGAAGAAAGTCAGGATGGTGGAAAACTGAATTATGTACAATGTGATTCCTTCCACAACCACCAAATTTTACTTTTGATTAAGTGCTCTAATTTCACTGAACACTTGTTGAAAGTGAATTTTATTTTATCAGTTAACAACAACAAAAAAAACTTCTCATTAGAGTCGAATGGGATATAACAGAAGCAGCGCTCACAGACACAGGAGTCCAGGGAAATGGACCGTGAGAACATAAATTCACAGTAATTCACATAAATCATGAGGAGGGCTTTGGATGACAGGCTGTGGAATTGGGTGTTTCAAGCTAAATTTACCCCTTCTCCAAAGGGCAGGGATTTAGCAGCTGACTGCTAGATTACATCCAAACAAATCAGAGAAAGATTCGCTTGATTTCTTTGTGATCAAATTTCAAAGTATTAATTCAGTTAAACAAGAGGCTATAACTTCAGTTTCCTTTTTGAGTTAAAGGTACGACTGCTCTCATTAGAAAACAAATGTTAGAAGCTTCGTGGACCATAAAAGACCATAGAATTTTGCCCTTCTCAGTTCGCCAGAACTGAGAATAAAGGTGCAGCTTAGAAAACAACTCGAGTTGATTAGCCTCCAGAAGACCAGATTTGTGGCTGTCATTCTTACTAAGACAGCTCATACTCACTGGCTGATCTGGAGTCACAGAGCGATGAGGCTTGCAAAGAAAAGCAAATACAAGCTTTATGGGTACAAAGAGAACAACACTGCAAAATAATGACTTCTGTCCCGTTAAATTATGGCTGGCAGGGGTTTGATACAGCGAGCAGATGCCTTTCGAACAGCCCATCAATATCACCTCAACTCGCATCAGCATCATTTGTACCCTGCCCTTTAGCCGGACCATCTCTCTGGAGGCCTTTGACTTGGGGCTAAGTTTTAACTCTGAAATATTACAAGGTTTACAATGGATTGGAGACTTCTTGTCTTCGTATTGGATTTTTGTTTTTAGGTAAAATTTGTGAGCCTTTCTCAAAACGAACAGTGAATATAAATTCCAGACTTGCCAGAGACCAAGTGTTATAAATGAAATTTACTCATAGCACCGCTGTCCTTGTTCTCTGCCTTCCCTTCCAGGCATGTCATTACCTACAATGACCCTCAGTGGTGATACTGGTGCCCACTGGAATCCTCTGATTTCCACTCTCTTACATTTGCCTACTTCTTCCTTCAAGTTTCCTAACTCCCAGTGTAATTTGTGGTTTTTCTCCTTCACTGAGCGTTTTCATGGGGTATAGCTCAGCTAAACTAATCAAATTATTTTAAAACAGATCATGGCGAATGTTGACATGATGTCATGTTTTAAAATAAACTCTTTAATGCTGGGCCTCACCCTGACATGATGTTCATATTTAAAGAACCTGTCCAAGTATTTATGTAAATGAACAAGGAAATGGGAACTCTGCCGCCTTCTTCATGGCAAAAAAGAAAGTCACATTCATATTGATGCCTACATTATGATCCTACCAGCAAGGCCTCCGCTGCCCTCCCTGGAATTTCTGCAGGTTCCTAGATCTGTGTGTCACGTGTTCTGGGCAGAAGTCCCTTGTGTTTCTCCCCTGCTCTGGCTTTCTGTTCGCTCTCCACTTCTCCTCTGGCTGTTCAACAGACACAGCGATGTTGCTCTGCAGGGAGTGGCCCTGGTGCAAATGCCACTGTGGGTTCCAGGGTGCTCACTCTTATGCCCATGAAGAAGGCCTTCATCACCAAAGAAGGCCTGGTTCAGCTTCCTTCATCACACAGTCCCCGGCTCAACATCACTTATAACAGACTCGCAGCTGCCCATGAAAAAGAGAATCTTCAACTTTTCAGGTCCTCAGCTGCCAGTCTCTCATACACAACTGAAATAAAAGAAAAAAGATATCTCAAAAAAACAAGCAACACTTTTCAGACACATAATGATCCCAATCCTTAACTTAGGAGAAAATAAAAGCATTCTCGAGAGAACAAAAGGAAAAGTAGCTCGACATGATACAGAGATACCATTTTCTATTATTACACAGAGCAATTTCTTCCTCAGAACAGACCGTTTCAGAGATTCCTTTCTTGTGATCTTTGAAGTGTATTTGCATAATTGAAGATTCCCAGTCAGGGTGAGGCTTCCCTCCTCTGCCTCTGAGGTGGTCTTCAAAGCTGTATTCAAGCCTTTGCTTCCTGTAAGTCAGGGCTCTGCATTTCGCTTTCCTTCCGTATCAATGTTTCAAAAATCTCCAGGCTGTTAAAAGATGACTAAGGCAGATTCAATATTTTAAGAGTTTCTTTGAGCAAAAATTGGATGAATTTGGACAGTGCTAAACCAGAAACGGTTAGGAGAGCTCCACCCACAGAAGCTGGGGAGAGACTGGTAGAGAAGGGTAGAAGCAAAGTAAAGAAATTGATTGGCTGCAGATGAAAACTTAGTTGGCTGCTTGTGATTTGTGTTCCCGCATTTTAATTTCACAACCTTGAGGCATTTGCAGGTTTAGATTTTGGTTCGTTTACATGGGCGGCCAACATTAGAGCCACCCAAGGGTAATGGCCTCCTTGTTAATCGTTTGATAAGGTCAGGTTTCAGTCCAGACTCAAGCTCAGTGAACCAGGAGTGAGTTTCTTTTGCTTATGGCAATGTTGGCAACAGATTGCCTAGAAATGGAGACTGAGTCCTTTCTTTGGTATTTGTTAATTGGAATGTAATTGTTTTACAATGTCGCGTTAGTCTCTGCTGTGTCTTGGTGGACAGTCCAATGTGTTAAGTTAAGAGGACTCAATCTGTGTTTCTGAGTCTTCCCAGCAACTATAAAAGGCCAATCTGGACCACTGTTTGCTGATGAGTGTTGAGGGCAGAGACAACTGTACTATCATGAAAATGGAGGTGTTAGAGAATGGGCCGTCCTTTTCCCTTTTCATGCACCCCTCTCTTCTGCCAGCTTTTCCTTGACTGTGTCCAGAGCTTGACCGCTCTAATGCTTCCTCACTGTTCTCTGGAGCCCAGAAAGACAGCGCATCAATTTGTTCTTGGTGGCAGCACCCATCACCACTCTTGGGCTCTCCCATTCCTGTAGCTCCTTGATTTGGGTAAGGAACTCAACTCCACGTCCTTGCTCAAAGGAAAATTCTCTTTTGTTTAAAGACACGTATATGAGAAGTACGAACTTCCGCGCATTTGTATGGTAATTCTCAATGAGGCAGATAAGATGCTTTTAGCTCAACAGTCTCAGAAATAATTTCAATAACTTTTTGCTCTGTGCTTTGGCTTTAAAATATTTAGTCATGCTATCAAGTCCTTTCAAATTAATATGTTAGAGTATTCTGTTCAGAGAAAGAGTTTTCCTTTCTTTTGGCTTCTCTTTGGTAGTCCTTCTCATGGCTGCTCAGATGCATCGACAGGAGACTGTGAGGCGTTTTAGAGCCAAGGGAGGAGTAGCTGAGAAACGAATGCTTTACAGTCTGTGAGACATTTAGCTGTCAGATGGCAGAGCGTTCAACAGGATTAAGTAGAACAAAGTGCCGTCTTTTTATTTTTTATTTTTCTTTAATGACTAAAGGAATAAAAAAAAAGAGAAGGGCAAATCTACAAATCAACCAGAAGGAGAGGAGTTCGTATATTTCCAAGTGCTTGAAATGCTTCTTTTAACCTAATGCCTTTAGATTTCCCTCTCCTGGTCCATTTCTAATGCCAAAATCAGTATTTAAATGAACAGTTCACTAGAGTGCTAAGTTGTTTCAGTTGTGTCTGACTCTTTGCAACCTTATGGACCTAGCTCACCAACTCCTCTGTCCATGGGATTATCCAGGCAAGAATACTGGAGTTGGGTTGCCATTCCCTTCTCTGGGGGCATCTTTCTGATCCAGGGATTGAACCCACATCTCTTGGGTCTCCGGCACTGGCAGGTGGGCTCTCTACCATTAGTATCACTTGGGAAGCCCAGTAGTCCACTAGACCCAATGTAAATTAGATAATAACTGAGGAAAAAGGAGTATCAGCTTCTTTTCCCACAAATTCAAGAGCTCTGTTTTTATGTAAACGATCCAAGTATTCATTACGTTTATTTCTTTTATGAACACAGAGCTAAAGATAAAAATCTATCTTGCCTTTTTTCTTTAATTTTGGTGGCAAATGAGTTTCAGTACTAATTTCTTTACTAACATTTCATAGCCACAATGAAATGTTTTCAAATGATTTTTTTTAATTAAAATTTAAGAATATGAACTTTACTAGAGCTTTCAATATTGGATCTTTGCTGAGATTGGGATCAAGCTGCTGGGAAGAACATACTAAGATTTCAGTCTAATAATATCAGAACAAAAAGGTCTTACAAACAGTATGAAACCAAAGGTCATATCATTATATATGCATGTAATATAGATTTACTATATAATTCTGTGTGTGTATACACACAAATGCAAGTTCAATAATACAAATTGACTTAAGAACCAGCATCTACTCTGCTTACAGTTGACTGTTGAAATGTCAACTAGTAAGCATGTAAGAGCAAAGGAACTAGAAAATCACTATTCAACTGTCACAGTAACGATGTGTTCAGGGCAATATTTTGATGAGAAGTAGGACATTTGCATGCTATTAAAGAGTCTTTCCTGGTGGCTCAGACAGAGAGGAATCTGCTTGAAATGCAGGAGTTGCGAGTTCGATCCCTAGTTCAGGAGGATCCCCTGGAGAAGGAAATGGCAACCCACTCCAGTATCCTTGCCTGGAGAGCCCCATGGACAGAGGAGCCTGGTGGGCTACAGTCCATGGGTTGCAAAGAGTCAGACATGACAGCAGATAACACTAAGGAGTCTCCACATGGATTACTTACTAATTACATTAAAAAATATTCTAACTATAATGGTGGAAAAATTGAATAATATCTTGACAGAGGGATCAAAACACAAGAAACACGTCTCAGATAAAGTAGTTCGGGTCATGCCTGATTCAGGCAACAACAGTGTCTCATGAGGAAATGGTGGTGTCTGGTTCCCAATGGCTGGAAGGAAAGAAATAAAAGATACTGGACATCCTCCTGGATGTCATCCACATGAGAGCTGACCACACTCACTTCAAATGCTCATCAAAACTCCCAAAGCTCTGATCTCAGGGGAAAAAAAAATTCAAATTCAGTAATTGCCACAACTGCAAGCCATTTAATACCCACAGGCCAATGACTTCTTGGAAAGCTCACTGCTTACAATTATATGTGAAACCTACATGTACACATTTTCCTGTGAAACAGGCAAACTGTTACCACAATCAAGAGGCTGACCTGCATATGATAAAGGAAAATATTTTTAATACATTTTTTACATTCATAAATACAAAGGCCTCAAGCAGAACAGAAAATCAATGTAACACTAGGAGAAGAATGCAAGTCTCCCGTTTTTTGCAAACATTCTGCCTGGAGAACACTGCCTTAGGGAACATTAAAAAAAAAAAAAATGGAAACTATTCATCACACAGACACTGTTTCTCTACCCTTCTTTAGCAACAAAACTATGCTAAACGTTAATGGGCAATGTTTTCTCTGTCAGTGATCTATACCTACTGAGAAAAAAGGAGAAAAACTAACTAGATTTTAATCACAGAACTGTGGCAGAGGCTTTAGAAAGATCTGCCCTTCTACTAGGACTGTTTGGGAAATGAAAAAGCAAAGACTGGAAAAAGGGAGGTGGTGTCAGGGTAGGTAGGTTACAAAAATATTAAGAAGACAAGAGTTCATCTGAAGGGAAAAAAAGGAAAGATAGAAAAGAAGGTCATAGGAAGGTAATTTATTATGCCCCCGCTTCCTTCAAATTGATTTTTCAGTCATATTCTATGTAGACTGCCCATTGCAAAGAAACAAACAGAAAAAAACTCTAAAGTTCTGGCAAAAACATGCTTCTCAGTATGGCAGGATGTAATTTTTAATTATCTCATTAAAAAATAATGGACTAGTGAGGCAAAAATTTAGGGTGCCTCCTGCTCTCTATGACTGCTAAAGAGCCACTGGATTTATAAAACAAAAGATGCTTATGTAAGTTTCTCTGGTAATGAAATAAGCATCCACGTACATATTTAGAAATGAAATGCCATTTTTTTGTGTGTGAGTTCAAGTTATAAACATGGTAATTCAAATCCCATTTACTCGGAAGCCTAACTTATGAAAAAAATAATGTTTTTTCCTTAGAAGCCAAGGGTTAAAGATACCTACAAAGAAACTGAAAAAATATATATTTGACTAAAATTTATATATATCACTTTTGAGATGAATCATTTTACCATGAACATAACTGTATAGCAGTCAGGTTTAAATGAGCTGAAATGTGCTTTTGTGTGCAAAGATAATGGATTCAGGTAGTAGGAATCTTATGTGTGAAGCAAAGTGAAAGTTGCTCAGTCGTGTCCGACTCTTTGCAACCCCATGGACTATTCAGTCCATGAAATTCTCCTGGCCAGAATACTGGAGTGGGTAGCCTTTCCCTTCTCCAGGGGATCTTCCCAACCCAGGGATCGAACCCAGGTCTCCTGCATTGCAGGCGGATTCTTTACTGGCTGAGCCACCAGGGAAGCCCAATCTTATGTACTCAGTGTAATAACACACTGGAGTTCTTGGCCATTACTGATGGAAACGTACAAGAGAAGACTGGTCCACTAACACCAGGGTGTCCGGTCAGCCTGGGCACCAACACGTCCTCACTCCTGTGGTCCTTCATCACTGACTCCCATGCCTCTCAACAACTTGCCCAAAACTTTAATATCAACTTTTTAAAAATACCGTCAAAATCTCTCTCAGAAAATAAGTCCATTGCTTTTTTTCATTGAGAAAAATAACGTCATTAGGCAAGATTCTCCCCCTAAGCTTCTTTGGGTTTCCCTTCTTTTCCATCCCCACCCTGTCTACACAGGCATTTATAGGAGTATCTTTCTGTCTGACCTTTCTCTTCAGCCTGGGAAGCTGTTGGTAACCATTTTCTGTTACACAAAATAGAAAACAGAGAGGGTTAGTTGTAAGTAGAGAGAAGGATGGAGCGGAGGTATACAGATGAGCAGAGACAAGAAGCTTCCCACCACCTCTAACATGACTGTCTTCAATTTCCTTCTGTTCATAATATCCAGCTCAACTGAGGGCTGTTTCAGGATTCCTAAAACATCATTTTTTGCTTACTTGAGTTTCTGACATATGCCACAAGACATCTTCACTAACATAACCACTATAAAAATTCTAGGTTTAGGAGTTAGTATGGATTGCATTTTGTTCCCCTGAAAGATGTACTCAAGCCGTAAACCCCAGTACCTGTGACTGTGATTGTATTTAGAAATAAAGTCTGTGCTGATATGAGTTTGCGTGCTAAGTCGCTTCAGTCGTGTCTGACTCTCTGTGACCCCATGGACTGTAGCCCACCAGGCTCCTTTGTCCATAGGATTCTCCAGGCAAGAATACTGGAGTGGGTTGCCATGCCTCCTCCAAGGGATCTTCCTGAGCCAGGGATTGAACCTGTGTCTCCTGCAGCTCCTGCAACGCAGGCAGATTCTTTACCACTGAGCCACGGGGAAGCCCATGCTGATATAGGCAAGTGATGATGAGATTGAACTGAATCACTGAGTCCCAATCCAACATCCTGTACCTGTATAAGAGATGATGAGATTGAACTGAATCACTGAGTCCCAATCCAACATCGTGTACCTGTATAAGAGATGATGAGATTGAACTGAATCACTGAGTCCCAATCCAACATCCTGTACCTGTATAAGTGATGATGAGATTGAACTGAATCACTGAGTCCCAATCCAACACCCTGTACCTGTATAAGATGAGAGGAGTTAGAACACAGACACCTAGAGAAGAGGATGCCATGTGAAGACTCAGGAAAGGAATCTCAGAGGAAGTCAGCGATGTGAAGACAGAGATTACCGCCATGTACCTACTGGGTTCAGAGAAGGCAGCGGCACCCCACTCCAGTGTTCTTGCCTGGAGAATCCCATGGATGGAGGAGCCTGGTAGGCTGCAGTCCATGGGGTCGCCAAGAGTTGAACACGACTGAGTGACTTCACTTTCACTTTTCACTCTCATGCATTGGAGAGGGAAATGGCAACCCACTCCAGTGTTCTTGCCTGGAGAATCCCAGGGACGGGGGAGCCTGGTGGGCTTCTGTCTGGGGTCGCACAGAGTCGGACACGACTGAAGTGACTTAGCAGCAGCATCTACTGGGTTGGCCAAAAAGTGTGTTCGGGTTTTTAAGAGCCCAAACACACTTTTTGGCCAACCAAGAAGAGTAGACTCATGGGATGCGTCCAGAAGACCCTGATGCTGGAAAAGATTGAGGATAGGAGAGAAGGGGATGACAGAGGATAGGATGGTTAGATGGCATCACCAACTCGATAGCATGAGTTTCAGCAGGCTCAGGGAGATAGTGAAGGGCAGGGAAGCCTGGTGTGCTGCAGTCCATGGGATCGCAAAGAGTTGGACAGGACTTAGCGACTGACCAACAACACCGTAAGTCCAGGGATGCCAGGCACTGCTGGTTGTTACCAGAAACCAGAAGGGAGTCAGGAAGCAGATTCTCCTTCAGCCTCCGAAGGACCCACCAGCACTGAGGCTGAGTTTGGACACCTAGCCTCAGAACTGAGAAAATAAACTCCTGCTGTAAACTACTCAGTTTGTGAAACATTATTACAGCAGTTCAAGGAAACTAGTACAGGAGAAAATACTATTCTGGGTTTAGAATTGAGAACACTAATGCTAAATGTGAAAGTGACTGGTTTTATTTAAAAAGGTGGGGGGCGCTTTTTATTTGGTTACGGGGGTATAGCCGAGTAACAATGTTGTGACGGTTGTTGAACAAAAAGGTGAACAGGAAAGGGCCTCGCATACATATCCATGTATCCAATCTCCCTCAAACTCCCCTCCCATCCAGGCTGCCACGCAACCTTGAGCAGAGTTCCCTGTGCTACACCGTAGGTCCTTGCTGGTTATCCATTTTAAATACAGCAGCATGTACATGTCCACTCCAAACTTCCTAACTATCCCTTCCCCTTGTTCTGCCCCCTGGCAACCATAAGTTCGTTCTCTGTGAGTCTTTTTCTTTTTTGCAAGTAAGTTGATTTGTATCATTTCTTTTTAGGTTCCACATAAAAGGGACATCATATGATATTTCTCCTGCTCTGTATGACTTACTTCTCCTCGTATGACAATCTCTAGGTCCATCCATATCGCTACAAATGGTATTATTTCATCTTTCTAATGTTGGAAATGTATTCCATTGTATAAATGAGCCATTATCCATTCCTCTGTCGATGGACATTTAGGCTGCTTCCATATCTTAGCTTTTGTAAACAGTGCTGCAATGAACACTGGGGTACATGTATCCTTTCAGATCGTGTTTTTCTCTGGATATATGCCCAGGAGTGGGATTACAGGGTCATGTGGTAGCTATATTTTTAGTTTTTTAAGGAACCTCCATGGTGTTTTCCATAGAGGTTGTGAATTTACATTCCCACCAACTGTACAAGAGGGTTCCCTTCTCCCTTCTCTCCACACCCTCTCTGGCACTTACTGTTTGTGGATTTTTTGATGATAGCTATTCTGACTGGTGTGAGGTGATATCTCATTGTAGCTTTGATTTGCATTTCTCTAATAATTAGTGATATTGAGCATCTTTTCATGTGCCTCTCGGCCCTCTGTATGTCTTCTTTGGAGAAATGTCTATTTAGGTCTTCTGCCCATTTGTTGATTGGGGTTTTGTTTTGATGCTCTTAAACATCATGAGCTCTCTGTAAATACTGGAGATGAATCCCTTGTAAAGTGACTGGCTTTTTAAAGCAAAGTCAACATCTGGCAAGAAGAATACCAGCTAGGTCCTGAGATATGTCATTCATGCCATCCAAGTACCACCACTGAAAAACTGTCATTGAACCTAAGGTATCTTGTATTATTCTGTAATTGATCTCCTGCTTCCACGTAACACCTAGTTTATCTTCATTTTAATCAATCAATTTTATAAGAGAATAAGAGAGAAAACATTATTAAAAGCCAAGGTGTTGAGCAAGAAAGCTGTAATGTAAAATGCTGTCACCATTTCATGGGACATTTTATAAAATCTCAAGGTAGCACTCAGCAGTGATAATATTATATGCACCATTGCCAAAGCTGTCACACTGTTAAGCCACATTAAAAATATACCAGGCTTCACTGAATCTTTAAGGTTTTTTGCACTCTGATTTTCTGATAGATTTTTAGATTGCATTAAAATATCAAAGTTTTACTTTTTCATAAGAACATAAGATACATTGACAGTCATTGGGAAGGACAGAAAGAACAATCATTTCTTGCATGCAGGTTATGTGTCAAGCACTGTGATCAACATTTTTATATCTTTATGTCTACTCTAAGCAATACATATCATTATTCCCACTTTAAAAAGAAACTGAATCTCAAGATGATAGATTCTTGGTCTTAAGTCATGTAGGTCATAAGTACTAGAGCTGGGTGAGATATCTGTGACCATAACCAACACCCATTCCATTCTACTGAGATGAAAACTCAATATATAGGCTTCCTGCTCATGAATGAAAGGAGGAAAATGAGAGGGACAGATTATTAAAAATTGTGGATAAAAATTTCTCAAGCTGCGAAAAAAGTTTCCACTGAGAAGAGTCTCTCAAGAGACAAAGATGATTCCTGAAAAAGCATAAAAGCTTTAAGGAAAAATAAGCTTTCCAGAAGAGATACAAAGACTGCACAGTGATGTGAATGATGAATGAACTTTTATTGTGTGAAGCCACTGAGATTTGAGGTTTATTTCTAATGAAAGAGCTAGTATTGACTTAACATAAAAATAAGTTTCACAAGTTTGACAAATCAGGCAGTAGTGATTAAATTAATTATTTAAAATGATAAAACAAGAAAATTACCATTTACAAATATTAAAATTAATAATAATGATGATAATGATGATGATAGCAACAAAATCCAGGCAGAGGAGAAGGAAGGGGAGGTATTTTAAATATGTGCAATTCATCCTCCTCATAGAGGGGGGTTAAAGGTGAAGATGATACTATATATGTCAAAATGGAAAACAGGCAAAAGATATAACTGCTTCTATTACAGTAGTAACTGCTATAAGACCCATCCATCAACCCTGTTTTCTCTAAAAGTTACAACTATCAGTGGGAGGAAATGACTGCTTCCTATTTTATTCCCTTTTGTATAGCCCAGTATCCTTTTCCCTGTGTGTATGCATTACTTTTGAAATGCAAACATGTTATTCTATCTTTCAAAAGTAATGTAAATCCATTCAAAGGAACACTGTCCTACAGACAGACTGAATGAAATGACACAGCATTCACAGAAGGAGAAAGAATACCTTAATAAATTGTTACGAGTGAGTGAAATAAGCTGCCCAGTGGCAGGTATAAAATGAACCCAAGTTTGTAACGAAATCTCTACAAATAAACATATGTACATATCTTAGAGGGCTTTCCTGGTGGCTCAGTGGTAAAGAATCTGCCTGCCAACGCAGAGCATGCAGGAGACACAAGTTCCATCCTTGAGTGGGGAAGATCCCCTGGAGGGGGAAATGGCAACCCACTCCAGTATTCTTGCCTGGGAAATCCCATGGACAGAGGAGCCTGGTCTCTACAGTCCATGGGGTCACAAAGGGTCAGACTCGATTTAGCGACTGAACACCACCACCATAGCACAGGAGGAGTAGAAAGGGAGAGAAGAAAGAGAGAGAATATGGAAGAGAACTCTTCATGAGGCGGTAACCACAGACGGTGCAAGCCTCTCCCAGGAATGAACGTGCCCAGGAATAAAGAGCAAGGTCTGGTGGCACTCCGACATCCACTAGCAATAGAAATGACTGCCGTAGAGCAGGGCTGTCAATAACCCAGGATTTCCAGAATAATGATCGCTTATTCCCTGGGTTTGAAATTTCCTGGATGTGGGTATTAGTGCCAAATAAGTAAATTTCAAGTTTCTTTAATGAAAATCATAAATTACTTTTACACACTAAGACAGCTACACCAAATACCATATGTTAAGGATTTTAAGGAACTTGCTTGCTGATGTTTTTTTCAAAGGAAAAGCTATATTCAAATGTATGTGCTGTGTGTACATGCTCAGTTGCTCAGTCGTGTCCAGCTCTTTGAGACCCCATGGACTGCAACACACCAGGATCCTCTGTCCATGGGATTCTCCAGGCAAAAATACTGGAATAGGTAGCCACTTCCTACTCCAGGGGATCTTCCTGACCCAGGAATCTAACCCACATCTCTTGTGTCTCCTGCATTGGCAGGCAGATTTCTTTACCACTGTGCCACTTGGGAAGTCCATTCAAATTGATACCTTATTTTTAAATAGGATTGTTTGCTTGGAGTTATATTTGAAACAGCATAACAAAAGGAGGTTTTTAAAACTCAAGTGGCCATATTGTAATTGTGAGTCAGCATTAAATTAATCGTATCCAAACTTCTTACCAGAATTATTTATTTTACTCTTTCCAACTCATATGAAAGTCATCTAGGTTCATTTAGCCAAATTTCTCATTTTTCAATATGAAGCAGCAGACCTAGAATCTGGCAGCTACAAGTAGGTTGTTTTGTGGTTGTTTTGTTATTTTGGTTTTTTTCCCCCAGAGAAATTCTGAAAAGACTTGATGATATTGTTGGTCAAAACATAATTGATAATGTTCTGGCCAGTAAATTGAAACCAGATATACAGTAAATCTGGCTTTATTTTCTTCTTACAAGCAGCTAAAGGTCACTAACAAAAACAAAAAAAAGAATGTTGAATAATGCTTTTTATTCAAGTGATTCAATGTTTTAGCCTGTGAAATAGGCTGATATTTCAGCAGTAGTCTAACAAGGAATGGTGGACAAGAACTATGTATGTTTCAGCGTCCTCAGCAAGCAATTCTGAACCATTTTGCAGTGAACATCGTACTAGGGACAGTCATAAACGTGCAGAAGCCCAGGGTCATGTAGCAATTTAGAATACCCAAATCATCCATTACGCCAACATATGTTCAGTGGCAGAGGGCTGGCAGAAGCTGTCATC
The DNA here is from genome assembly GCF_003369695.1 of Bos indicus x Bos taurus. NCBI lineage: Eukaryota > Metazoa > Chordata > Mammalia > Artiodactyla > Bovidae > Bos > Bos indicus x Bos taurus. Next base: position 18,054,452 of record NC_040102.1, on the reverse strand, counting down.
GGCTTCTGTTATCACAGCGACGTCCTGTCGACTAGTTTGCTGATTGAGACGTGAAGCAATCAAGTAGATAAAGGCAGCGCTCTGTTTAGGAGACGAGGATCACAGGGTGCCTGTGTGGATTCAGCGACGGCTCAGGCAGAGATGACACTGGCAGCTGTGCGGTGGGCTCTGCATCAGAGGCCACATTCGTCACTTTGAGCTGTTCGGTCATGTCGTTTCTGAGTCACCATGAGCATGGAGCCTCAAAACACAAGCACCAACATGGTGGTTCTGGAGGCCTGCTAATTCCCTGGTGATGGAATGATATTTGGCTGAACTGATCTGCCTGGCTCTGCGTGCCTCGGGAATGGAGACGCCTCGTCGCAAGAAACTGGTAAAAGATTTGGAACTGAAGGGAAGCTGCGGCAGTGTCTGTGAGAATGGGGAGCATCTTCAACGGCAGAAGGGAGCAGAGATGAGGAAGAGACACCAAGCAGAGCCTCAGCAATGCACAGTGACAGCCTCGGCCTCCGGGAGACAGAAGGGCTCCAGGTAACCATGGAGTGCAGACATCAGAGAGGGTGATTTTATAGGGATGTCAGCCTGTTTACTGCGGTTCTGGGGGATGGTGGTCAGCAGATTCTTTACCCTGTCACGCTTAATGCAACTGCTACCCATCACCAAAACCCCTCTTCCACTCTTTCACTCTTTTCAGTAAAGAAATTTCAACTTATTTCAACTCAGTATTTGTTCCACGCTCACTATCTGCCTGACAACGTGCAGGAGAGCATGAGAATGCAAAATAAGACTGACAAGCTTCCTCCCTTAGGGACGCCAGTAATTTTGGAATGACACGATCCATGAAATGTTTGGAGAAAGATAGAAGACAGGATATAATCAAGTGTCACAGAATGTATTAGAGGCAATAAGTGCCATGGCAGGTCAGGAAAGGTGGAGATCAGATCTTGGACCAGGTTCAAAAGAGGTGGTGGGACAGAAAATGCACCATGACGGACTCTGTTAGAAAAGAAACAGCACACGATACGTTCAGTAGGTGAACGATTTCACAGAGGAGATGGTGAGGAGTCTGGAATGCCCTGTATACTCTTGTGGAATAGAACAGTAAATGTTGCACCTATAAGTTGCTGTGGATGATAATGCAATGTTTAAGGCTTGAACCCACTCCACTATCCTTGTCTGGAAAATCCCATGGACAGAGGAGCCTTGTAGGTTACAGTTCGGGGGTCACAAGGAGTCGGACACAGCCGAGTGACTGAGCATGCACACAACTATGCATCTGGCCCCTGAAAAGTCTTCTGAGCAAATGAGTTGGTTCTTCCCATCAGGTGGCTAAAGTATTGGAGCTTCAGCTTTAGCATCAGTCCTTCCAGTGAATATTCAGGGTTGATGATTTCCTTTGGGATTGACTGGTTTGATCTCCTTGCTGTCCAAGGGACTCTCAAGGGTCTTCTCCAGCACCAAAATTCAAAAGTATCAATTCTTTGACACTCAGCTTTCTTTATGATCCAACTCCCACATCTGTGCATGACTGCTGGAAAAACTATAGTTTTGACTATATGGACCTTTGCTGGCAAAATGATGTTGGAACCTACCAGGCTCCTCTCTGCTTTTTAATACGCTGTCTGAGTTTGTCATAGCTTTTCTTCCAAAGAGCAAGCGTCTTGTAATTTTGTGGCTGCAGTCACCATCCGCTGTGATTTGGGGCCCAAGAAAATAAAGTCTGTCACTCTTTCCATTTTTCTCCATTTATCTGCCATGAAGTGATGGGGCCAGATGCCATGATCTTTGTGTTTTGAATGTTGAGTTTTAAGCCAGGTTTTTCCACTCTCCTCTCTCATCAAGAGACTCTTTCATTCCTCTTTGCCTTCTGCCATTCCAGTGGTATCATCTGCATATCTGAGGTTGTTGTTATTTCTCCCGGCAATCTTTATTCCAGTCTGTGCATCATCCAGCCCAGCATTTTGCATGATGCACTCTGCATGGAAGTTGAATAAGCAGCAGTGGTGGTTTAGTCACTAAGCAATGTCCGAATCTTGTGACCCCATGGGCTATAGCTTGCCAGGTCCTCTGTCCATGGGATTTCCCAGACAATAAATAAGCAGGGTAGCAATATACAGCCTTGATGCACTCCTTTCCCAATTTGGAACCAGTTCATTGTTCCATGTCCAGTTCTAACTGTTGCTTCTTGTCCTGCATACAGCTTTGTCCAGTGACAGGTAAGGTGGTCTGGTATTCCCATCTCTTTACGAATTTTCCAGTTTGTTGTGATCCACACAGTCAAAGGCTTTAGCATAGTCAGTGAAACAGAAGGAGATGCAGACAAAGTAGAATTTTTTAGAATGCCCTTACTTTTTCTATGATCCAACAGATGTTGGCAATTTGATCTCTGGTTCTTCTGCCTTTTCTAAATCTATCTTGTACCTCTGGAAGTTCTTGGTTCACATACTGCTGAAGCCTAGTTTGAAGGATTTTGTGTATTACATTGCTAGATGTGAGATGAGTACAACTGTATGGTAGTTTGAACACTCTTTGGCATTGCCTTTATTTGGGATTGGATGTAAAAAGTCCTGGGGCCATTGCTGACTTTTCCAAATTTGCTGGCATATTGAATGCAGCACTTTTCACAGCATCATCTTTTGGATTTGAAATAGCTCAGCTGGAATTCCATCACCTTCACTAGCTTTGTTCATAGTAATTCTTCCTAAGGCCCACTTGACTTCACACTCCAGGAAGTCTGACTCTAAGTGAGTGACCAATTATCATGGTTATCTGGCTCATTAAGACCTTTCTTGTACAGTTCTTCCGTGTCTTCTTGCCACTTCTTCTTAATCTCTTCTGCTTCTGTTTAGTCCCTGCCATTTCTTTCCTTTATTGTGCCCCTTTCCATGAAATGTACCCTTAGTCTCTCCAAGGGAATTTTCTTGAGATCTCTAGGCTTTCCCATTCTGTTGTTTTCCTCCATTTCTTTGCATTGTTCACTTAAGAACACTTTCTTATCTCTCCTTGCTGTTCTCTGGAACTCTATTCATTTGGGTATATCTTTCTCTTTCTTTTTTGCCTTTTGCATCTCTTATCAGCTATTTGTAAGACCTCCTCAGACAACCACTTTGCCTTCTTGCATTTCTTTTTCTTTGGGATGGTTTTGGTCACTGCCTCCTGTACAATATTATGGACCTCTGTCCAGAATTCTTCAGGCACTCTGACTACCAGATCTAGTCCCTTAAATCTATTCATCACCTCTACTGTATAATCATAAGGGATTTGATTTAGGTCTTACCTGAATGGCCTAGTGGTTTCCCCTACTTTCTTTAATTTAAACCTGAATTTTGCAATAAGGAGCTCATAATCTTACCACATTCAGTAGTCCAAATCTATGCCCCAACCACGAATGCCAAAGATGCTGAAGCTGAATGGTTCTATGAAGACCTACAAGGCCTTCTAGAACTAACACCAAAAAAGATGTCCTTTGCATCATAGGAGATTGGAATGCAAAAGTAGGAAGTCAAATAGTTAACATCTTCTATTTGTTGAGAGGAAGAGGTCTTTTTACAGCTGCTAAGCAACTCAGGAAATGTATATCAAATACTGTTATCTGGGTGCTTCAGAGAGGAGCTAAAGCAGAGGACACCGGGGAAGGCTTGGCCCCCTAAGCTCCCGCTTCCAAGGAACCATGGGGCCCTGCTGGGTTACACTGCTAGGCATTCAGAGAAATAGTGAACGAATCCTGAGGCTGTCTCCCTGGTGTAGAACTAGGGGAGGAAAACAGGAGCCCCTGAAGGAAAAGTGAGGAATTTCACCAAGATCCTTCTTCCCTAACTCCCTTGTGGAACACAATCCTTTATCTGTGTTTCGGGTGGGGGTGGGGAGTGGGGCAAGGGAAAGATACTTGAGGATCCCGGCCTGTAGCTGCAGTTGCAGGAAGTGCAGCAAACTGATGTCTGAAGACCCCAAGACAAGAGTATGGCGTTGGCCTAAAATTAAGGGAAAGTGTGGTAACTTGTAATTCACAGGCAAGGGATAGACCCTCTTGAGGTATGACTCACCAGGAAGAACTCAAAGCAGGAGGATGGAGAAGACACTGAAAAAAAAGCCTTCGGCAAACCAGCTCACAGCCTAAACAGAATGCATCACTAGTGAAAAGTGAAAGTGAAGTCACTCAGTCATGTTTGACTCTTTGCAACTCTGTGGACTGTAGCCCACCAGGCTCCTCCATCCATGGAATTTTCCCAGGCAAGAGTACTGGAGTGGGTTGCCATTTCCTTCTCTAGGGGATCTTCCCGACCCAGGGATCGAACCCAGGTCTCCTGAATTGCAGGCAGATGGTTTAACCTCTGAGCCACCAGGGAGTTCAAAAACTGTAGTGCCCTGAGAGTGGCCATAGCATTAGGAACCGCAAACCAGCTCAATTCTTAATTAGATTAACTCAACTCTACCAGAAGTAAAGGGGCTTCTCCAGTGGCTGATTGGTAACGAGTCTGCCTGCAATGCAGGAGACGTGGGTTCGATCCCTGGGTCGGGAAGATCCCTTGGAGAAGGAAATGGCAACCCACTCCAGTGTTCTTGCCTGGGAAATCCTGTGAACAAAGGAGCTTTGGGGGCCACAGTCCATAGGGTCACAAAGAAGCAGACATGACTTGGAGACTGAGCATGCACGCACCAGCAGTAAAGCCATGCCCATTTCCAAGAGTAAAAAATATTTACCTCAGTCTCTACAATTCTAAAGGAGGGGCCTCAGTTTCAACAATAAAAATTGTAAAACAAAAAGGCAAAACAGAACAACATTTTCAAAGAAACAAACAATCATCCAAACTGGAAAGATAAGCCACAAGTCTTGAAATATCTGACAAAGAATTTAATAACCACGATTAATATGAAAAAAGCTCTAATGATAAAATCAGACAGCATGCAGGACCAGGTGATGATTTTAGCATGGAGAGGAGAACTTTTAGTAAAAATCAAATGAAAAGAGCAGAAATGAAAGCTATGACTCCATCAGAGATGAGTAGACTGCTTTTGCAGGGATTGTTAGTAGACTACAGAAAGGTGAAGAAAATGTTAGTGAACTTGAGAAACCTATAGAAATTAACCAACATAAAAGACCATCCAAGAACTGTGGTCCAGGTTCAAGCAGTCTACTTGTGTGTAATTGAAAACACAGGAGAAAGGAAAACAAGGCAAGAGGAATGTTTGAAGAACGAGATACCTGTTGAATATTTTTACTGGGCAAGCCAGCCCTTCTAAAGGCTGAATGTCCTTAAAACTTCTCTCCAGACACTGTAATTTATTTCCTAAATGCTGTTGTCTCTCTATATTCTTTAGCAAGTGATAAATAACATAAGACTAAACTGCAGATCTACTTTTCATGCCAGCTACTTATCTTCCTTGATGCAGATTTTTTATGGTGTGTAGTCAGGAACCTGTCCTGAGAGATAAACCACAAGAGAAGAAAAAATTATCAAGGACAAGGATTATAAATCTTAAAAAAATTTCTGTCTTACATTTAAAACAAATTAGATTATGCAATGTCCCAAGAAGCTATATAGCAAAGAAACATGCTTAATGTTTTTCAACCAAGTCATGTACCTCTTATTTATACATACTATTCATTAAAATTATATAAAATTAATGTTAAGATGAATTGACTTGGGTAATTATACACAGGAGGTTGGTTCTATGTTCCTTCTTTTTTCAGCTTTATTTTGGTTTATAAGGCCTTGCATGAGCTGGCCCTTAGCTGTTTCTCAGATTGCATCCTCCATTGGTCTCCATCTCACTCATTATATTTTAGTCACAGGCTTCTGTTGTTCCTTCCTGGTAGCTCCAATGGTAAAGAATCTGCCTGCAATGCAGGGGACTCAGGTTCAATCCGTGGATTGGGAAGATTCCCTGGAAAAGGGAATGGCAACCCACTCCAGTATTCTTGCCTGGAGAATTCCATGGACAGAGGAGCCTGGTAGGCTACAGTCCATGGGGTCACAAAGAGTCAGACACAATTGAGAGACTAACACATCTGTTATTCCTTAAACAGTCTAAGCCTATTTCCTCCTTACGACCTTTACACATTTGGTTGTTTCTGTCCCCAAATGCATTTCTGTCAGATAATTGTGGGACTTTCTCTCATTTTATTCAGGACTCTGGCAAACATCACCCATTCTGACAAATCCTTGTTAGCAACTCTAAATTACCATCTCCTTGCATCGTTGTTTATCCATTTACTGTTTTATTGTTTTTCATGGCATTATTATTACCTAATATTCTACTTTATATTCATTTTTTTTTCCGTACCTGGCTGCTATAGAAGGATGTAGATTCCATAAGGTCAGAACTTTATTTTCTGTCTTACTCCAATACCTAGAAAGGTACCTGGTATCAACCTAGAATGACAGGCACTCATAAAAATGTCTGAAAGAGTACAAGATTACCCAGTCAGTCTGAACTGCCTGTATGGGGTCTGCATTATTCTTTGATCCATCCCTAATTGGCCCAGCTAGCCTATGCCATATCAGAGGTGAGACACTAATTGGGGAACATTCTCTGCCTCTTAACCTTAACTGTTAGAGATCAGTCATTATAGTGTAAAGAATCTTTGACTTCAACAACTTTAATTCTATTTCCCTAGTTCTTTCCTTTTTAATTGATCTTGTACTAATGTAGGCAATCTAGGGGCACCTGAAAATGTGCTCTGCTGATATCTTTCATCAAAGATGTTATGAGCCTGGCTGGAATGACGTTGTGTAGCTTTCTTTCCCTACTTTAAGGAAAGAAAACATTTATCTTACTTTGGGAGATTATATACTACTTTTCAAAAAATGGATTATGGTTATTCATTCTCAAATTCCCTGGGCCAAGTCGTGGCGTTACATTTAGCCTGGTATCTTGCAACAAAATGCAAACTAACCAAAACGTTGCTATTAACTTGTGTTGCTTTTACTGCTACTCCATGTAAAGGCTAACCCTGTCAGTTAGGTGCAGTGGTAGACATTAAAGCACTGTAAGGTTTAAACACGCACACACACACACATGCACGCACGCACACACGCACGCACACACGCACAAATGCTCCAACCTCACGTCTAAGGATTCTGACCTAATTAGTGTGGGGGTGAACTCAGGTGTGGACATTTTTAAAGCTCTACCCACTGATTCTAGCGCGTCACCAAGATGGCAGGCTGACAGTCTAGCTCGTGGATGAATTAGAGAAATATATAACGCAGTTGAAACCCAGGAAGATGCAAGCAGGGACCGCTACAACTATGAGAACAAGCCAGAATGAGGAGAGGAGTTTCAGAAAACAACAGACAGTAAAACAGTTACTTATGTAGAGAGCACTGACACACTCATCGGTCATAGAATGCTTGGGGTCTAGTTGTCAAAGACTGAGAACACTAGTTCATGTCAGTCCAGAAGAAAGTCATAGGCTTCTATTTTTTATGTTTTAAACACTTCTCGGCTTTCACCTCTTACTGTTAAATGGCCCATATTCCAATTCCAAATTCGTGGTTTCTGTGAGGGTTCTGGCATCTCCTCCTGCTTTGAAAAGCTCTCCAAGGCTGTCCTGACGCAAGTCTCATAGTACATCATGACTTCAGGGACCGGACGGGCGCACACCCAGGGGTGCTTCCATCTGCTAGTCCTCCAGGGTCCGCTACCTCTCGTGCTGGAGCAGAAGAGCAATTCAGGCAGGCTCACGTGCCTGGCCTCTTGATCTGTTCTGATCTCTTGGTCATTTCACCCTAAGTCACCTTGACTGTAACTAAATAATTTTAAGCTACCAGGAGAAAAGCATTTTTGTCCATTTAGAACCTAGGAAACTTTTTTTCTTTCCCTTTGTATCTAACTCTATCCATCCATCTCATGTATATTTCTATAAAAAGATGTATACATGTGTTCCCCATGTATACCTGTGGCGGATTCATTTTGATATTTGGCAAAACTAATACAATTATGTAAAGTTTAAAAATAAAATAAAATTTAAAAATAAATAAATAAATAAATAAAAGTATCGTGAATTTTATACCTACCTAAAATAAAGAATATTTTTTTTTGGTAAAAAAAAAAAAAAGATGTATACAGATATTTTTATATATGAAAGTTATTTAATTTCTTGCCTTGTAAGATAATCTCAAAAACAACAAAAAATGGAAGAATATTAAAGTATATAATATGGCAGAACAAACTATTAAAAGCTCTATATCAATTGTGAGATGAGATAAAATGAACACATACATGATAAGTATCTGTGGTATAATAAAAGTGTCTCTAAACTTTGTCCCCAGACAAAGCTTCAAAAACCCTTGGAATTGGAGTGATGGGAGTGTTCCTTTGTTATGCTAGTGAAGCTACTTGGTTGCGGGATACCTACATGGCTGCTGGATGCAGGGCTGGTCACCAGAAAGACCAACCAGATGATTAAGGGTTGGAACGTGGGGCCAGCCTAACCTCTGAGGAGGGAGTGGCGATTAAAGATGGAATTCAAGTACCTGGCCAGTGATTTACTTGACCTTGCCAAGGTAATGAATTCCCAATAAAAACTCTGAACTCAAGACTCAGAGAAGCTTCCTGGCTGATGGACATACCATAAACTGGGACAGTAGTAGACGGATACAGAAAATCCTGTGCACAGACCTTGCCATATGCACTTCTTTATCTGGCTGTTTATTCTTATCTTTTATAGTAAAGTGGTAATTGTAAGTTTTTCCTTTTTTGAGTACAGAGTCTTCTTAGCAAAATATCAAACCTGAAAGGGTTGTGGGAAGCTCCTTTATGTAGCTGTCTGGGCTGAAGTGCAGGGGCTCAGAGACATCCAGTACTTGCAGCTGGCATCTAAAATGAGGGCAGTCTTGTCAAGGATTTTGCTCTTAACCTGCAGGTCTGTCTGGTTAGTTACTGTCAGAACTGAATTGAGCTGCAGGACACCCCACTGGTGTCACAGAATTGGTGTCAGAAAGTAAACTCCTAATAGAAAATTTCCTCTACATATGAGTACACAAACATTTAGTCTTTCATTTATAACCAATAACTTTAGATTCAACCACTATTATATTAAAATATTTCTTTCTAAACATAAAGACCATAGCTCTGATTAACATTAAAGTTATTGGCCATGAATGAAAGATTAAATATTTGTGTAAATTCTTGTATTTTACAGGCAAATTTTCTATTAGGAAGTTATATTCTGATACCAATTCTCTGACACCAACTGGGTGTCCTGAAGTTTATCTGTTTATTCCTTTCCAATTCAAAAGTAAAGTACTTTTCTTGCATGGGTTTAAGAAAGAGGAAGAAGTAAATCTCTTGAACGTTTATGAATTATTTATCTTTTCTAAAACTTAATTTCATTGAAAAACTATTTTGAATGTTTCAAATCTTTTCGTTTTATAATGAAATGTGTTGCTTTTGCATTCAGAGTTTTCACTTCTTATTGTCAAGTTTTAGGGTAACATTGTAAAATAAATAACTCTATTCAGTTCAGTTCAGTTCAGTCACTCAGCCATGTCCGACTCTTTGCGACCCCATGAATTGCAGCATGCCAGGCCTCCCTGTCCATCACCAACTCCCAGAGTTCACTCAGACTCATGTCCATCGAGTCGGTGATGCCATCCAGCCATCTCATCCTCTGTCATCCCCTTCTCCTCCTGCCCCCAATCCCTCTCAGCACCAGAGTCTTTTCCAATGCGTCAACTTTTCGCATGAGGTGGCCAAAGTACTGGAGTTTCAGCTTTAGCATCATTCCATCCAAAGAACACCCAAGACTGATCTACCTTAGAATGGACTGGTTGTATCTCCAGTCCAACGGACTCTCAAGAGTCTTCTCCAACACCACAGTTCAAAAGCATGAATTCTTCGGCGCTCAGGTTTCTTCACAGTCCAACTCTCACATCCATACATGACCACTGGAAAAACCATAGCCTTGACTAGATGGACCTTTGTTGGCAAAGTAATGCCTGCTTTTGAATATGCTATCTAGGTTGGTCATAACTTTCCTTCCAAGGAGTAAGCATCTTTTAATTTCATGGCTGCAATCACCATCTGCAGTGATTTTGGAGCCCCCCAAAATAAAGTCTGACACTGTTTCCACTGTTTCCCCATCTGTTTCCCATGAAGTGATGGGATCGGATGCCATGATCTTTGTTTTCTGAATGTTGAGCTTTAAGCCAACGTTTTCACTCTCCTCTTTCACTTTCATCAAGAGGCTTTTTAGTTCCTCTTCAGTTTTTGCCATAAGGGTGGTGTCATCTGCATATCTGAGGTTATTGATATTTCTCCCGGCAATCTTGATTCCAGCTTGTGCTTCCTCCAGCCCAGCGTTTCTCATGATGTACTCTGCATAGAAGTTAAATAAGCAGGATGACAATATACAGCCTTGATGTACTCCTTTTCCTATTTGGAACCAGTCTGTTGTTCCATGTCCAGTTCTAATTGTTGCTTCCTGACCTGCATACAGGTTTCTCAAGAGGCAGGTCAGGTGGTCTGGTATTCCCATCTGTTTCAGAATTTTCCACAGTTTATTGTGATCCACACAGTCAAAGGCTTTGGCATAGTCAATAAAGCAGAAATAGATGTTTTTCTGGAACTCTCTTGCTTTTTCCATGATCCAGCGGATGTTGGCAATTTGATCTCTGGTTCCTCTGCCTTTTCTAAAACCAGCTTGAACATCAGGAAGCTCACGGTTCACATATTGCTGAAGCCTGGCTTGGAGAATTCTGAGCATTACTTTACTAGCACTACGCTTTAAAATAAAATACATAAAATAATATTGAAAAATTTGGAGGATTAAATGCAATTAAACATGAACTCTCATTCCTCTTATTCATTATCTCCCTCTTAAATATTCTTCTTTTTACTCTGGTTCCTGCACAGATGTGGTATAGATGGAAAAATAATGCAAAGCCAGAGGTTTAAAGAGAAAGGTTTGTGATTCTAAGAGTAAGCAAATAAAGTTAACAGTTACTATTTTAAGTGAAATGATTATAATCTGAATATTTTTTTGAAAAAATATTCCTAACAGCCCATGTCTTTTTGAGGATAATAGCTTTACAGTGTTCTAGTGGTCTCTGCCATACATCAATGCAAATCAGTTATAATTATATATATATATGTAAATCCCCTCCCTTTTGAGCCTACCTGCCCCAACTGCATTCCACCCCTCTAGGTCATCACAGAGTGCCAGGCTGGGCGCCTATGTTATATAGCAGCTTTCCACTAGTTCCCTGTTTTACACATGAAAGTGTATATATGTCAGTGCTAGTTGCTCATTTTGTCCTGGCCTCTCCTTCCCCTGGCATGTCCACAAGCCCATTCTCTACACCTGCCTCTCCAGTCATTCTCTGTAAATAGGCCATCAGTACTGTTATCCCAGGTTCCATATATACACATTAATAGATGATATTTGTTTTTCTCTTTCTGACTTAGTTCACTCTGTATAACAGGCTCTAGGGTCATCCACCTCACTACAACGGACTAAAAATTTGTTTCCTTTTTAGGGGTAATATTCCATTGTATATATGTATCATATCTTCTTCATCCCCTCATCTGCCAATGGACATCCAGGTTGCTTCCGTCTTCTGGCTCTTGTAAATAGTGCTGCAATGAACAGTGGGATAACTGTGTATTTTTGAATTGTGATTTTTTTTTCGGGGTATATGCGCAGTAGTGGAATTGCTGGTTCAAATGGTAGTTTTATTCCTAGTTTGTTAAGGAATCTCCATGCTCTTCTCCATAGTGGCTGTGTCAATTTACATTCCCACCAACAGTGCCGTAGGGCTCCCTTTTCTTCACATCCTCTCCAGCGTTTATTGTTTGTAGTTTTTTTTGATGGCCATTCTGATTGGTGTGAGGTGATACACTGTTGTGGTTTTGATTTGCATTTCTCTAATAATGAGTGAAATTAAAAGACGCTTACTCCTTTGAAGGAAAGTTATGACCAACCTAGATGGCCTATTCAAAAGCAGAGACATTACTTTGCCAACAAAGGTCCGTCTAGTCAAGGCTATGGATTTTCCAGTGGTCATGTATGGATGTGAGAGTTGGACTGTGAAGAAAGCTGAGCACTGAAGAATTGATGCTTTTGAACTGTGGTGTTGGAGAAGACTCTTGAGAGTCCCTTGGACTGCAAGGAGATCCAACCAGTCCATTCTGAAGGAGATCAGCCCTGGGATTTCTTTGGAAGGAATGATGCTGAAGCTGAAACTCCAGTACTTTGGCCACCTCATTTGAAGAGTTGACTCATTGGAAAAGACTCCGATGCTGGGAGGGATTGGGGGCAGGAGGAGAAGGGGACGACAGAGGATGAGATGGCTGGATGGCATCACTGACTCAATGGACGTGGGTCTGGGTGAACTCTGGGAGTTGGTGATGGACAGGGAGGCCTGGCATGCTGCAATTCATGGGGTCACAAAAAGTCAGACACAACTGAATGACTGATCTGAACTGAACTAAATAATGAGTGATGTTGAGCATCTTCCATGTGTTTATTGGCCATCTGTATCTCTTCTTTGGAAAAATGTCTATCAAGTCTTCTGCCCATTTTTTGATTAGCCTGTTTTTCTGATATTGAGCAGTAGGAGATGCTTTTATATTTTGTATTAAAATATGAAATATAATATACATTTATATATTAATAATATTCATCTTAATTAATGACTCCTTTGTCAGTTGTTTCATTTGCCATTATTTCCTCCCATTCTGAGGGTTGTCTTTTAATCTTACTGTTTCCTTTGCTGTGCAAAACTTTCAAGTTTAATTAAGCCCCAGTGGTTTATTTTTATTTCTACTATTCTAGGAAGGGAGTCAAAGGGGATCTTGCTATGATTTATGTCAAAGAGTGTTCTGCCTATGTTTTCTTCTAAGAGCTTTATAGTTTGTGGCCTTACATTTAAGTCTTTCATCCTTTTGAGTTTATTTTTGTGTGTGGTGTTAGGAAGTGTTCTAATTTCATTCTTTTACACATAGCTGTCCAGTTTTCCCAGCACCACTTGCTGAAGAGGCTGTCTTTTATCCATTGTGTATTCTTGCCTCCTTTGTCAAAGATAAGGTGGCCGTAGTGCATGGATTAATCTCTGGACTTTCTATCTTGTGCCACTGGTCTCTATTTCTGTTTTTGTGCTAGTACCATACTATATTGATGCCTGTAGCATTGTAATATAGTCTGAAATCAGGAAGTTTGATTCTGCCAGCTGCATTTCTTTTTCTCAAAGATTACTTTGGCTATTTGGGGTCTTTTACGTTTCCATACAAATTGTCAATTTTTTTGTCTGTTCTGTGAAATATGTCATTGGTAGTTTGATAGGGATTGCATTCAACCTGTAGATTGTTTTGAGTAGTATAGTTATTTTCACAGTGCTAACAGCCCATTAAAAAAAAGCACACATCAAAGCATGAGATAAGAAGAAACAAATCATATTTATATTCATGTGTGTGTGTGTGTGTATACACCTATTCCACAGTGTGTGCCTGTGTACATATCTATATAGAGAGAGACAGAAGTAAATGAAAATATTTGTCAATGAATTTGAGGATTAGAAACATTTTGAAATAGACTCCCAAATCATAAAATTGGGCTTTTAAAATGATGAAAGTTAGCATAGTGTGGTTTTCAAAGTATGAGTTTTGAAATCAAACATTTTGAACACTGAGGCTGTGTGTATTGGGACAAGTTACATTTCTCAGCCCTAGTTAATTAATCTTTGAAAACTGAGGATACTGTGATAACTGGGTTGACGATTGGTGGTGCTGGTGTTCAGTCGCTAAGTCATGTCCGACTCTTTTGTGACCCCATGCACTGCAGCCTGCCAGGCTTCTCTGTCCATGGGATTTCCCTTGCAAGAATACTGAAGTGGGTTGCCATTTCTTTCTCCAAGGGATCTTCCCGCCCCATGGATCAAATGCTCATTTCCTGCTTGGTAGGCAGGTTCTTTACCACTGAGCAACCTAGGAAGCCCAGGTTGAGGATATCTGACTAGTAAAACACCCAGCTCATCATTGGCATCTGTGAATGGTAGTGAATTTGGTCTGACTCCAGATTTCAGTCTATGGATAGGAATCAGGATGTGAAAGAAATGTTTGGTATAGGAGCTGGACTTTTGCAAGGACTGCTATGGACTATGTGCTATATCCTTTCATCTTTCCAAGAATGAAAACAAAGAATGGAGTTTGTTTACAATGATTTAAGCTGCTAACTTTTTTACCCCAAGCTCCATGCTTCTCTGAGGCTGAACCACATAGGTTCATGCTTTTCTAGGGTTGCACAACAGATGTCAACAATATACTGTGTTACATGATCACCATGAAAAAAGGAAGCTTCTTTCTACTTTTGATTTTTCTGGGAAAATCATGTCAAAATGGTGTAGGAAAGGCAGGAGGAAAAGTCTGATTTCAATCAATGCAATTAAAGAACATTTAGTATTATTTAATTTGGTCCAGAAAGACAAGACTTTGTCTCCACCTATTTCTGTGGTTCAACCATTCATCATCTACTTGTCTCTGAACTGAGCCTCAAGGAATCATGGGCCCCTGATATAGGAATACATTGCTAAGCTGTATTTGAATAGAATACTTGAAGCAATTTCTTCTAATATTTCTTAAGCTGTCAGGTAGTATAACAAAGTCTATGAGTATACTCTCAAAAATAATCACTACCCATTCATTTCAGGAGAAATGCTTAGAGGGGCAATTATGTCTACTGATTTTATTTACTAAAATAATCAATTGCTTCTTGAAATTATTATATTTCAAGACCAAAAAACTGTTTGGCTCTTGCTTTTAAAGTTAACTTTTTCATAGTCTCTGTGAAACATCTCAAAACTAAACAAAGTATTTCTTAGACTTGCCATTTACCCCAATCTTAGAAAGTGTTAGTTTAGAAAAGCTTATGTGATTTCATTTTCATGCATTTGCCAAGTGAATCTTAATGCAGAAGTCAGTTAATATTAACTATTCTAAGAAGCAAGCTGAACAAATCTGAGTTCAGACCCCCTCTCAATTACTTTGCAGTGTATTCTCTTGACTGTGCTTAACTAAAACACCATGAGTACTGGATGTGCAAAAAAATATAAAACTCCCTTCCCTTGACTTAATCCTTCTTAAACCAGTCTAACAACATGGTTTTTAGTTGTCACAGTTGGCTTTTTTGGATAATCTTCCTGGATGTACAAAGCATGTCTTCTAGGCTGGGATCAACAGCTATACACCTGCACTTAACTTTCTAAAGCTTCATGGTCCCTTTCTATCTGGAATGAGTGGGAGGCACCATCAGTCTAGAAAGCACCAGCATGAAAAATATTGGCAATCCAAGCTCACCATGCAACTTAAATTTCAAAGTGCACGCAAGCTCTTGATGAAAGTTTTAATTGTATTTTCCCCAAGAAGTATGCTTTTTAAAAATCTGTACTGTGTCTATTTATGTAACAACTGTCTGTGATTACAGTAAGTAAAATCCTCTATGTGAAAATCAGAAAGAACTGGACTTCCCTTGGATATCTGCCTTTACCCAAGAGAGATTTCACTCTGGCTAGATGGCAGAATATACTGGAAGTGTTGAGCTAAATTGACATACAACAATCTTGTTGTAATGTCTTGCACACCCGACCACCTCACTTCTGGTTTCCATTTCTTCAGTGTCATAATTTTTCTGACTTTTTATAAATGTTACTACTTACAAGGACATAAATCAGGGCTACAAAATGAGGCAGGAGAGGCGAGGGCACATTAATTTCAGTGGGGCACGATTGAGCAGAAAGTGTTTGAGAATCGATTCGATATTGTCTCTGTTTATGACAGCGACAAGCTTCAGGCAAGGGGCATGTATGCGTTTGCAGTCTCTCCTGCTGACTTGTGGATGAGAATACAAAAATAGAATACCTCATGAGAATGAACAGCTGAAACCTGCCTACTTCACAGGTTGGTTATGAGGCTCAAAGTACATGAAAGTTTCCTGTAGGTAGTAAAGATATACATTTGCTTAGTTGCTCAGTCGTGTCTGACTCTTTGCGACCCCATGGACTGCAGCCTGCCAGGCACCTGTTCACGGCGATTCTCTAGGCAAGAATACTGGAGTGGGCTGCCAATGCCCTCCTCCAGGGGATCTTCCTAACCCAGGAATCGAACCCAGGTCTCCCACATTGCAGGTGGATTCTTTACTTGTCTGAGTCACCATATATGACATGGCGGGGCGGGGCGGGGTGGGGGGGGGGCGGGAACTTAGGTAGTCTGACTTCAGAGCTCCTTTTCTAGCCACTACTGAGACTGCCTCTTAAAAATGTACATTAACACACCTGGACCAAAATCAGTGTGGCATGCTTATTTTCTTTCCCATAGAGCATTTACAGTTGTGGCCATAATTAGTCCTGAGAGCCTGTGGTCCCCACTGTCCTGGACCCAGCTCAGTTCTGACTCTCTTTTCCATCTAAGGTGCCTTCGTGTTGCCTTAGTGTAGAAAGTCATGCAAGAAAATGATTTCATCTACTAATTCCCATTAAATTATCAAGAGACAGTGCTTTCTAAAGAAATTTACATTTTAAGTTAAGTGGATACAGGGAGAGGGATCTGGTAAGCCCAAGGGAAATAATACACAAAATGCAATTTCAACATCTCCATGCATTTTCTGGGAGGAAATGAGGAGCTTCTAAATATCCCTGAAGCCCAAGCATTTTGAGCGATTGTCCACGCTTCTCTTAAGGGAGCCACCAGGTAGCTGGGAAATGTGCGTGAGTAGAATGGCATCTTGCACTGTGGTTACTGGATCATTCAGGCCATTGTATATTTACTTTTTAGGATGGAGTAACAACAATGAAAAAAATCAGAGGCTCAAACTTGCATAATTTTTTAAACGGTGTTTATGCCCTCTTGGTGTTTCAAGTATCTCAAGTTACAAGTAATGTAAAACACTTCCTTCTATAAAAGCCTAACAGTTCTGAAGGCTGCAGTCCTCTTTATGTAGACAGAAACCTGAGGAACTGCCGTGGGTCAGAATCATGCCATGATTAGTATCGCTTGTCTCTGAGATGGGTACAGAGGAATACGATTGCAAAGACACCTGTTCCCCACTTCGCTGACACTCCTGAAGACTAAGCTATAGACCCTCAGTAAACTTTTTTTTTTTGGTTTAATTTATTATTTTTCCCTTCCCAGCCAAACTTATTTTTTATTTAGGTTTTTGTTTTTGAAAAAACTTTAACAGCTTTATTGAAGTATAATTGTTGTATAATGGCATGTACATACTTAATGTGTACTTACTATTTGATGAGTTCAGACTTTTATACAAACACCCGTGATGTTGTCTTTGTTTATTTTTAATCCATTCTGTCACTGTCTGCTTTTGGATCGCAGTTTTTAATCCCTTTACGTTAATGAAAACACCAATAAGGCAGGATTAATGTCTGTCAATTTGCTGTATGTTTTGTCTATGTCTTATGTCTTTCCTGAAGTTTAAGTCCTATATTTTGTGACTCATGGGTCAGATTCATTTATGTATCCCCTAGAAAATGTAAACATGTATAACACTTCATCTATATTGACCTCCAACACATTATTTCTTCTGTGTTTTCTATCTCGAGAAAGACTAACATCCATTCAATTATATGAAAAATGTAATTATCACATTTCCATTTTTACTTCCCTCATCCCATGACTCACAAATACCTACACATATGACCTCCCCAGTGCCTCTGGAATTCATGTACTTTTTTGATTTCCTCCGCCGATCTCTGAATCCAGGCCACCATTATAGTTGGCATGCTCATAGGTGTCTCTGCCTCTGGTCGTCTCTCTCTACAGCCTAGTCTCCATTCTGTAGCTAGAAGGTATTTCTTAAAAAAGTAAATATAATCATGTTAGCTGAAAATGTCAGTGGTTCCCACTACTCTCAATTTTATAGTCTTTAGCACGCTTTACATGACTGTTCCTGACTTAAGTCCTCCTTGCCTCTCTGTTGCCATCTTTTGGACCTTAAACACCTGGCCCCTGGCAAACCGAACTTCTTTCCATCATCTGAGCTTAATCTGCTCTCACCTATGACTTTCTGTCAGTAACATATTTCTTTCTTAAGTAGCTAATTCTTACCAATGCTTAAGGTCTCTGATTATGACTCTATACAAAAAAACTCCATAGTACCTTTATTTGAATTATCATCTTCTAATAAATATTTACTTCCATAAATCCTGTACCCATCTAACAACACTACATCTATTTCATTTGTTTTGAAATCTATTTCTTGTCTCTAGTTCCCAAATAATAACTCCATGAAAACAGGAGACTTTTAAATTCTTGTTTTTAATATATTCTGTAACACACTCCTCAAGACCTACTAGTTAACAAAAAAAATTTATTGAATAAATGCATGGACAGTTCAGTTCCTTAGTATGCCATTGTGAATCAGTCATCCATAAATTGTTCAACTTTAGAAAAAGTGACTTGAAGTCTTATTTTATACTGACTTTTGGGAAAAGAAATGACTCACTCAATTTTTAGGTGAGGTCTCATTCGGACAAGAGAGGTGGGATTAAGTGCATAAACCTGAGATAATCTAAAAGTAATTTTTCTACTTTTATAGAAACTTAAAACATCTCTTATCTCCCAAACTTTGAAATTCAAGAGTCTTATCTCAAAATGTGAAAGTTATTTCAACATGAAGAACTGACAATTCCACTACTATCCTAGGAGTTTCCTTCCTCTAATTCTATTACAACTTTATTAAAATGCAGTTTCCCAGTAAGCCATGTGAGAAGACATCATTTTATAGGTACATGATGAGTTGTATTCTCCTTGCAATTATTGTTCTAGTGACAAAAAGTTAGACTATAAGTTTTCAGCATACACTGTGATCTAAAGCTTATCAAGTCCCTTTCTTGGGAGGTTGAAGACCATTATTCATATATAGTATGGATCATGCTCCTTAAATTGATTAGACCACACTTTTCTACAGTGAAACACATGTAATATTCAGAAACAAAATGTCAAAATACTTGGCTTTCAATGACCCATCAGATCACTTTTGAGATCACTTTTGTATTTTTGATTATTTGTCATTAGAGAATACAAAATAAAACCTCAGTCCTCTACATCAATCTTTCTGTAGTTCTCAGCACGAAAAATCACCTTGGGGTGGGGAGAGATTTGTTTAAAATTCTGCGATTTGAAATTTAAAAGTGTTTTTGTCTTATTTTCTCAAAAAATACAATTTTATACTACTTTGGTTTTATAAAAACAAATAGCATATTCAACATACTTTATATTTTTATCTATATGACTTTGTGGTAGATAGGCATATGAGCAGAAACAGGCATGTTATAATAACATGAAATGATACAGGAGAATTTTAAATGCTGTAATAATGTGTATTTATAGTTTGGTTTGTTCATTGCTCAAGCTTTTAAACCTTTTTTTCAGTTCATGGAGTTTGAAATTTTACTATTTCTGCTATGAACTAGAAGGACATAAAGTACCCTGGAGAGAAACTGAAAAAGAAAATATTACTCCCTATAAAATATGAATGCCTGTGTGGCCTCTCAGGTGTGGGAAATACATTTATTATGGATTAGTCTTTCCCCAAAGGGAGGTGGGCTATGGAAATAACAAAGGAGAAGAGGAAATAACTGGCAATAACAATGGATGGCTATTTGTTTTATGGTAGTTCTGAAAAGTACCTGCCTTCCCAGTTTAAATAAGAGGGCACTCTGAAAAAAGGCTCATTTCCCTGGCAAAGACCCTCTCATTTCATTTAGTTCTTTATTCTGTTCAAGGTGTAAAATAAATAGGATATAATGCATGGATATTTTTTCTCTGTCTCCTTCTTCTGTTGTAACAATGCAGAGACTAAACTTCCTGTAATATACGAGTTAGGTCTTCCAAGTCTGTTATGAAGACCGTGACTTCCTCATTTTGCCCAGAATTACAATAACAGAAGTGATTTATCAAATACTTACAGTCTGTCAGGTGTTATTACCTGCACATTATACATAAAGTGCTGCTTGATTTTCACAACAAATCTGTAAGATAGGTTCATATTATCATCCTCAAATGAAGAAAATAAGACTCAGAAAGGTTGTATCACTGGCTTCAAGCCTTTCAGCAAGTAAATTATAGTTCAAATGCTCAACTTTGATCTGTTTGACTCTAATGTCCATGTTATTTAAAAATAATACCAAAAATCTTTTTTCAAAATATGCAACATTAAATTCTATGTTGAAGAATGTGTATATCTGCCAAGGTAAAAGAGTGGCTCAAAGATAATTGAAGGTTTTGAAGGTCACAGTGTATTATAAATAAGCCAGACTGAAAATAGATTATCCAGCTATTGTATAAAAAAAGTAGTAGCCTGTAGACCTCAGTAACTTAGATTCTAACCCAGTCACTAAACATTTTGGCTTGAAAGTGCAGAGGGTGAGTTTATGAACCCCAATGTTCTCTTTAGGACCCTCATATTACAATTCTAGATTAAATAAACATAAAGCAGAATCTTGCTAAAAATATCCCCTCCATTTTATATGGCTTTTCATTTGTCATTGTCTTACTGATTTTTAACTGTTCCACATTTACATCAACTTATTCTAACACTAGTCTTTGGAATGTCAGAAATTGGCTTAGCCATCAGTCTCTATGCAAACAAGACTATCACACTGACAAAAATTCTCTCCTTTGATCAAACTTTAGTCTGGTTCCTCTAAGCTCTCTGTTCCAACCTTGGGCTTCAGTCTCCTTGTAGAGTCCAGATTTAGCAGAAATCCTGTCAAGTCACTTTAGAGAGAATCCCCAGTCTCGGTGTCTGGTCGCCCCTGAGTCTTGACCAAATTTCTCATGCCCTACCATCCCCCGCAGGTGACATCTGATCATTCGAGCCTGGCTTCAGTAACAATCCTGTTGGGACAGTTTAGCAAGAATTAGCCTACCCTTTTGATAATTATCCATCCCCTGAACTCCCCGCAAATCAGCTCCTCCCTTATTACATCCCCACTTTTCCTGCTATGTTCAGAACTGAGACCTATCTCGCTCCCCTTGTGTAAAACCTCCATCGTAGTCATCCCTCTGAATGCAGGCTTCCTTACTATCTTTCATGAGTGTCAGAATAATTTTTTTTCTTCAAAACATCTCATTAGGTTTATCACAGACTTACTAAAGAGAAATCAACATATTTCATAAAAATCCCTTTAGGATTCAGACAGGTGCTAATTAATCCTTTATCATTCTAAATTTTATTAGCAACCTGATTTTACAGATGAAATGAACAGCAAAAAAACGATTTTATTATGAGACTAAGTGAGAATTTGACAGGAAAACCATGTCTTCCAACTGAAGTAACAGCAACAAAAACAATAAAGAAGCACTTACTTTTTAATAGCAGGCTAATTAATAAAATGTTCTCTCTTGAAAATCTACATCAGAAATAAAATGGCACTAATTACTTAAGGAGTCCTCTTTTAATTTACTCAAATCCAACATAATCATTACTTGTGAGGGAGGTGTAAAAACACCTTTTGCTATTTGAACAAGGCTGCCTCTTACACAGTGTTCAAACTTAGTCTCTAAGGGGAAAGACAGTATTTGGGAAAAGAACCTTACACTAAGACTTCTGTTTTCCTTCCCTTGATGAGCTTCTCAGTGAAGTCATGCATGGGGTTTACCCAAACCTCTGACTCCACCTTACATCTTTACGCAGACACTGCCCAGGTAGGAAGCAAGCACTGTAATAGAGAGAACTAGTCTTTATTAGGGACTAAGTAGCTGTTTTAGAAACATCAGCAAGAGCAGAGTGATAAGGCACTAAAGTTTGGAGACACGCTGGCTGGACTTCTTTTGGCTAGTCCAAGTCACTCAGTCGCGTCTGACTTTTTGTGACCCCATGGACTCGAAAGTCCATGGAATTCTCCAGGCCAGAATACTAGAGTGGGCAGTCTTTTCCTTCTCCAGGGGATCTTCCCAACCCAGGTCTCCTGCATTGCAGGTGGATATTTTACCAGTTGAGTCACAAGGGAAGCCTAGGAATACTGGAGTGAGTAGCCTTTCCCTTCTCCAGGGGATCTTTCCAACCCAGGAATCGAACCAGGGTCTCCTGCATTGCAGGCGAATTCTTTACCACCTGAGCTATCAGGGCTAAGTGAGCCTCAAAGGCATGATGGCACGTTTTCAAAGGAGGAAGGTCAGTGGGCTATATCTCTATCTCCATCTCTATGCATATCTGAAATCTGTGTATGATATAGTATAATTCAGAAGGGGTTTAAGTGATTTTTTTAAAAATTACAATGCTATCACTGGATAGTGAGGTTACAAGTTATACTTTTGTTGCATTCTATTTTTTACATTTCCCAAATTTTCTTCAGTGAAGGTACATGGTTTTTGTTTTAAGTATATGATTGGTCAAGCAAAATAAAAAGAGATTACAATATTTAAACAAAAAAATTAGCTAACTTGATCAAAAAGGTATCACACCAAAAGTTGAATCATATATATTCTTTTTAATCACTTATGAAATTTCACAAAAGATATTCTATGTACAACTTTTGCCAAATGTCACTTGATTCCTCTCAGTAACAACTGGTAAAATTAGGCTAAATTCTATAACAGATAAGGTTGTCCTCTAGATAACTCACAAATTTTTAAAAAATCAGGAGATGAGAAAATATTTAGAGCTAGGTAATATATATTTAAATAGGTAACATAAAACATTAAAAACTCATGATAGGCAGCTAAAACAGTACTCAGAGAGAAATTTATGCCATCAGCTGCATATTATCAAAGGAGAAATATTGATAATTAATGAACTAAACACACAACTTAAGAAATGTGAAAAAGAAAGTTACAGGATGGAAATAATACAATCAAATGCAATAAGACATAAGGGTTGATTCTGAATAAGTTGACAATAACAATGTTTGTTGAAAGCATAATATTAAAAAGGGAAACATATTTAATCAACTGACATCGATTTTAACTAATAAATATGAAAGTTTGATGAAATAGATAAATTTCTAGAGTGGATGATTTAAGAAGATTAAGATCTCTTACTACTGACGGTTTTATTAGTGAGGTATATGAAGTATTTGAGGACTAATACAGAATCTAACCATTAAATTTACCTGGGGCTAAACTATGGTGGAGCTAATGAAGATAATGGCGACCTCCTACAAAAGGTGTCCTGCATGCACTGCTACACTCAGTGCCCCAGCCCTGCAGCAGGCAACCGCCGACCCATGCCTCTGCTGGAGAATCCTGGACGCTTACCGGCAAGTCTAGGTCGGACTCTTGTGGGGTCACTGCTCTTTATCCAGGGTCTTGGTGTGCACAGGGTTCTATTTGTGCCTGCCAAGAATCTGTTTCCCAGACCTGCGTAAGTTCTGGTGGCTCTATGGTGGGGTTAATGGCAACCTCCTCCAAGAGGGCTTATGCCATACCCAGGTCTGCTGCACCCAGAGCCCTTGACCTTCAGGCAAGAATACTACGAAAAAGATCTTCACAACCCAGATAATCATAATGGTGTGATCACCAACCTAGAGCCAGACATCCTAGAATGTGAAGCCAAGTGGGCCTTAGGACTACAAATAAAGCTAGTGGAGGTGATGGAATTCCAGTTGAGCTATTTCAAACCCTAAAAGATGATGCAATTAAAGTGCCACACTCAATATGGCAACAAATTTTGAAAACTCAGCAGTGGCCACAGGACTGGAAAAGGTCAGTTTTCATTCCAATCCCAAAGAAAGGCAATGCCAAAGAATGTTCAAACTACCGTACAATTGCACTCATCTCACACACTAGTAAAGTGATGCTCAAAATTCTCCAAGCCAGGCTTCAACATACGTGAACCATGTACTTCCAGATGTTCAAGCTGGATAATTCTCCAAGCCTGGCATCAACTGTATGTGAACCATGAACTTCCAGATGTTCAAGCTGGATTTAGAAAAGGCAGAGGAACCAGAGATCAAATTGGAAACATCCATTGGATCATCGAAAAAGCAAGAGAGTTCCAAAAAACACCTACTTCTGCTTTATTGACTATGTCAAAGCCTTTGACCGTGTGAACCACAATAAACTCTGGAAAATTCTGAAAGAGATGGGAATACCAGAACACCTGACCTGCCTCCTGAGAAATCTGTATGCAGGTCAAGAAGCAACAGTTAGAACTGGACATGGGACAACAGATGGGTTCCAAATCAGGAAAGGAGTACATCAAGGCTGTATATTGTCACTGTGCTTATTTAACTTATATGCAGAATATATCATGTGAAATGCTGGGCTAGATGAAGCACAAGCTGGAATCAAGATTGCCGGGAGAAATATCAATAACCTCAGAGATGCAGATGACATCACCCTTATGGCAGAAAGTGAAGAAGAATTAAAGAGCCTCTTGATGAAAGTGAAAGAGGAGAGTGAAAAAGTTGTCTTAAAGCTCAACATTCAGGAAACTAAGATCATGGCATCTGGTCCCATCACTTCATGGCAAATACATGGGGAAACAGTGGAAACAGCTACTTTATTTTTTTGGGGGGGGGTTCCAAAATCACTGCAGATGGTGACTGCAACCATGAAATTAAAAGAAATTAAAAGATGCTTGCTCCTTGGAAGAAAAGTTACGACCAACCTAGACAGCATATTAAAAAGCAGAGAGATTACTTTTTCCATCAAAGGTCTATCTGGTCAAAGCTATGGTTTTTTCCCAGTAGTCATGTACGGATGTGAGAGCTGGACTATAAAGAAAGCTGAGCACCATTCCCCATTCTGGGGCAAATAAAATGATCAACAGTTTTTTACATACACTGTAGATTTAAAGTAAAAAGTGTCCACGATCATCCATGTGAAGAGGAAAGAGAGTGTGACCAATGATAAAAGAAGAAAGAGACAAAAGCAGTAAGAAGCCTACAGATTAGCCTAATATTGGAGTCATGGCAAGATATTGAAAGTAACTAAGTCACCATTTAAATATTTAAAAAAACAGGAAATTAAATAAGGAATAATTGTGATATGGAAGTGGAATTTTGAGGAAGAAACATATATTTTAGAACCAAAAAAAATACAAATAACTAAAACTGAGCTCACACTAGATGCATTAAACTGCAGACTGAACAAAGGAGTTCCTGTTCAGGGTCACAGTGCTTCTTGGCAAGTGAGCTGACACTGGAACAGAGAGTTCTGGTTCACGGGGAGTTTTAGCACATCGAGTTAGTGAAAAAGCAAAAATTCTGGAACTTTTTCCCTGATGCAAATGTTCATTTAGATCTGCCAAAATTTGAAACTGCCTATTTGCTTATCTTGGGGTTTCTCTGGTGGCTCAGATGGTAAAGAATCCACCTGCAATACAAGAGACCGGGGTTCAATCCTTAGGTCGGGAAGATCACCTGCAGAAGGGAAAGGCAACTTACTCCAGTATTCTTGCCTGGAGAATTCCATGGACTGAGGAGCCTGGAAGGCTATAGTCCATGGGATTGCAAAGAGTCAGACACAACTGAGCTACTAACACACACACATTTGTTTATCTTAGAGCAGAAAGCAAATACAATGAACAAGAAGGGCTATATGTTAAATTTGGAAAAAATATGTAAAAACGTACATAGTTACTGATGAAACTGGAAGGTAAATATAAAAACAAAGTTTACAGAGAATGGTGAATGTAAGTTATTTTTAATTAGTAAATATTATTTTTTAAAAGGGCTATATGTTATTTTATCTCCTGTTTGACCACTTCCAATTTGCCTTGATTCATGGACCTAACATTCCAGGTTCCTATGCAATATTGCTCTTCACAGCATCAGACCTTGCTTCTATCACCAGTCACATACACAACTGGGTATTGTTTCTGCTTTGGCTCCATCCCTCCATTCTATCTGGAGTTACTTCTCCACTGATCTCCAGTAGCATATTGGGCACCTACCAACCTGGGGAGGTCCCCTTTCAGTATCCTATCATTTTGCCTTTTCATACTGTTCATGGGGTTCTCAGAGCAAGAATATTGAGGTGGTTTGCCATTCCCTTCTCCAATGGACCACATTCTGTCAGACCTCTCCACCATGACCCGCCCGTCTTGGGTGGCCCCACACGGCATGGCTTAGTTTCATTGAGTTAGACAAGGCTGTGGTCCTAGTGTGATTAGATTGACTAGTTTTCTGTGGAAACAGTGGCAGACTCTATTTTGGGGGGCTCCAAAATCACTGCAGATGGTGACTGCAGCCATGAAATTAGAAATCGCTTACTCCTTGGAAGGAAAGTTATGACCAACCTAGACAGCATATTCAAAAGCAGAGACATTACTTTGTTAACAAAGGTCTATCTAGTCAAGGCTATGGTTTTTCCAGTGGTCATGTATGGATGTGAGAGTTGTATGGATGTGAGTCATGTATGGACTGTGAAGAAAGCTGAGTGCCGAAGAATTGATGCTTTTGAACTGTGGTGTTGGAGAAGACTCTTGAGAGTCCCTTGGACTGCAAGGAGATCCAACCAGTCCATTCTAAAGGAGATCAGCCCTGGGTGTTCTTTGGAAGGAATGATGCTAAAGCTGAAACTCCAGTACTTTGGCTACCTCATGCAAAGAGTTGACTCATTGGAAAAGACTCTGATGCTGGGAGGGATTGAGGGCAGGAGGAAAAGGGGACGACAGAGGATGAGATGGCTGGATGGCATCACCGACTCGATGGACATGAGTTTGAGTGATCTCTGGGAGTTGGTGATGGACAGGGAGGCCTGGCATGCTGCAATTCATGGGGTCGCAAAGAGTTGGACACGACTGAGTGACTGAACTGAACTGATGTTATTTTATTAGATAAATCGTTGTTCAATTTCTGTTTTTGCTGTTCACCAACTCTGTGACCTTGGTTAAATTTCTTAATCTTCATGATCCTGTTATTAATATTTTACCTGTGAAAATAAGATAACAATAAGACTCAAAATTTGAGGGACAAATAAATTGTCAACAAGATGTTTATGATGACCAGGCATCTACCAAATGATCAATCATTGCTAATTCCATTAATTTTCATTATGGATAAATTTAAAACAACTACTAACATTTCTCTAAGTTGGCACAGTGTAATGCTGCTTAATACATGTTATTTATTGAGGGCTTCACCCAGGGTAATAATTGTTTAGTAATAGTTGCTTGGGCTTCCCTGGTGGCTCAGTGGTAAAGAATCCTGCAATGCAGAAGATGTAAGAGACACAGGTTTGCTTAATGATGGTCATAGAAGCTTGCCTAGTCTATTCAAATCTGGACTTTCATAAGAGAGAATATGACAAAAACTTCTTGAGTAAAAATTCATTTTTTGTTTCTCTGGTATACATGTATTAAGATACAGTTTGTATCTTATGTGTATTAAGTACACAGTTTGATATATGTGTATTAAGTACACAGTTTGATATATATTATTTGCAAAGCTTTTTATGGTTTTTAGGATAAAAAATTATTGCTAATTTGGGGCGGGGGATAATCATTTTTCTTTCAAAATGTGGCTGCCAATCCCAAATCATAAAGTTGTTGCTGGTAACAAATGTATCTGCATAGGATGTGCTTGAAGGGAATTATATAAACAATATGGATTTTTTCCCCTCTTCTCCAGGATATGATTTTGCAAGTTGCAACAAACCTCTACAGAATTGAGCTTAGGCCAAGTCTGTCTCTATTAAATTGAAATGATATGTTGGGAGTTATTTTCACCTGGTCAAGATATTTCAGAAACAAAACAGCATTTCCAAGATGTAGTGAATGAGCACCTTGCAAATGTTCATAAACACAATCAGCAGTTCATTATGGTATCAAGTATCACAAGGTAGGCAGGATCAAAAATAGACACAGCAGGTAATTACAGCAGTGAGCATCAGCTAGTTAAGTCCAGATTTATCTTCCCTGATGCCAGTCTCCTTCCTGTTGCTTTTATCAAGAGTAAGTGAAAACTTCATTCTTTCCTTTCTTTCTTTTCCATCTAATTGGATTATCAGTCAGAAGATGCTGCCATGGAGAAGCGAGTACGTTCATTTCCAGATTCACATTCTTTACATTCCATTTGTATCTTGACAAGAGTCATGAAAGGGAAAAATAATTCTATTCATCCTGTGAATATAATTCTATGTCGCATTTTACTTCTTTTATAGATTAAGGTTTCTCAGGTATTAATTTTGAAATGTTTGTGTCTACATTGAGTTTCTTAATTGGTTTTCTTGTTTTCTGCTTGCTTTTTATGAAAGTTGGAAAGAAGGAGGGGTTATGTGTGTTCAGATGCTTCCTGTTCTTTCTATGATTCCACCCTGGATTATTAGGAAGTGAGTCAAATCTTTGTTCTTGTCTTAGTTGAGTCCATTTTTTATATTATCCCACGAATTCATATATTGGTTTATCTGGTGCCTTTCATTAGACTAAGAACCTTCGTCGCTGGTTTCTCTATTTTGGAAATCAATGAAATACGTCTCTGTGTCTCTGCCTATGTTGAAAGTAAGGAATTTTACTCATTTGCTTAGAATCTGCAAAGTTAAAAAAAAACCAAAACTCTTTTTTTCTTTTGTAAGATGAGGCTTATTTTTCTTTCTTGTTTAAGGTATTTCATTTTTCGTGCTTCCATACAGTGGCCAGAACTTTCAATATAATATTGACTAGAAATGGAGAGGAAAAATATACTTGTCTTGTTTCTGAACCACAGGATATTTGTAAATTCCCCTTATCACACTGAGAAAATTCTCTTGTATTGCTAGTTTCTAAAAAGTTTTTAACATTAAATGGTGTTTAATATTGTTGCTGTTTTTACTATAATTATTAAGACAGTCGTATTTTTTGTTAATAATTTATTTATTGCAGCAAAACAATATTATCACACATTAGCAACATAACACACATTACTTTCAGTTTCTAGTTTGGCAGGTAGGGAGCTTAGAAATCATCACTGCCTCATAACAAGTAAAAATCTAAATGAACTGGAAAATCGACAGCCCTTCTAAGATGTGTCAGAGAATTGAGGCCAGAGGGCAAACCACCAGCCCCAAAATTGGAGAGAGAGAAAAAGGCAGACACAGAGAATCACAACATGAGCAAAAACCAATGAACAGAAACTTCGGTTAGGACCACTCCTCAGGTAGGAAGACTACACCGTAATGAAAGTATGGCTGGAGGCTCAGTGTGGACAAGTCTGAAAATTAAAAACTCCAGGGGAGCCAGTCACAGAGGGAGCCCTGCATTGCTGTGACTTCATCTGTGGGAGCTGTACCGGAAGCCAGAGGACAAAAACACCTCACTTACAGAGGAACAAAGAAAACAATCACGTCTGAGTGCTCAGAAACCATGCAAGCAAGAAGAAGAAGAAAGTGGAGTGAACTACTTTAAAGTATTGAGAGAAATAATCACCAACCTAGAATTCTGTACCCTGTGAAATTATCTTTCAAAAATGAAAGAGAAATAAGAGCTTTCTCAGATAAACAAACACTGAGGAAATTTGTTGCCAGTGATCCACTATGTAAAAAATACTCAAATAAGTTCTTCATAGAGGAGAGAAATGACATAGGTCAGAAACCCAGATTTGCATAAAGAGAGCAAGCATTGGAAAAGGAAGAGGACAAAATAAAAATTTTCATTTTTCTTATTCTTAATTGAGCTAACAAATAACAGTTTCTTAAAAATAACGGCAACAATCTATGCAGTTTTATGTGTGTGTATATATATATACACACACACACACACTTATGTATAAGTAAAATGAATGACATCAGTACAGGGACAAGAGAGAGGAATTAGGAACAATTCGTTATTATAAGGCACTTGTATAATTTATGAAGAGTTATTATTGTTATTTGAAAGTCGACCTGAATTGTGTGCCAGTCACTCAGCCATGTCTGACTCTTTGCAACCCTATGGACTGCAGCCTGTGAGGTTCCTCTATCCATGGAATTCTTCAGGTAAGAATACTGGAGTGAGGAGCCATTCCCTTCTCCAGGGGATCTTCCCAACCCAGGGATTGAACCAGGTCTTCTGCATTGCTGACAGATTCCTTACCATCTGAGCCATCAGGGAAGCCCAGACTTGAATTAGGTGTAATTTATACTACAAACTCTAGGGCAATCACTGGAAAACAAAAAAATAAGAAGTATACTTTATATGGAATTAGGAAAGGAAATAGAATCATATAAAATGATCAGTTAAAACTATAAAAGGCAGTAGAGTAGAAGACAAAATCGGGAAGAAAGAACAAGGGCAACAAATACAAAAGAGTAGAAAAGAGTAACAAATGTAATAGATATTAATCCAGCTACATCAACAATCACTATAAATGTCAAGTCTAAATATGTCAATTACAAGACAGAGAATATCCAACTGGATTAAAAAGAAAAGATCAGTCCCAAGTGTATTTTATCTATAAAAAACCCACATTACATATAAAGACATATACAGATTAAAAGTAAATGGAGAAAGAGATATCATGCTAAAGTTAATCAAAAGAAAGCAAGAGTAGCTTTTTAATTTCTTCGGAGAAAGGGAAGTTATTTGGGATAAAGAAGGGCATTACTAATGATAAAGGGGTCAGTTCTCCAAGAAGACTAGCTATCTTTAATGTATGTGCACCTAACAGGGAAGTGCCCAAACAAGCGAGGCCAATGCTGATAGAACTACAAGGAAAAATAGATGAATCGAGTGTTAGAGTTGGGATGACAATACCTCTCTGAGAAATGGCCAGCCCAGCAGACAGAAAATAATCAGAACATTCTTCCCGCTCTTACTTGGAACATTCACCAAAACAGACCACATCCCAGGTCAAAAATACACCTTAACAAATTTACAAGACTAGAAATCATACAGAGTCTGCTCTCAGACTATAATAGGATTAAACTAGAAATCAATAGCAGAAAGATAGCTAGAAAATCCTCAAATACTTGGAGACAAAACAATATATTTCTACGGAACACAAAGGTCACAGAAAAAGTTTCAGTGAAATTAAAAAAAAAAATTTTTAACTAAAAGTGAAAGGAAACACAACTTATCAAAGTTTCAGGAATGTAGTGAAAGCAGTTTCATGTCTTTTTCCCAGATGTCTAGTAATTTATTCTCAGCAATTCCTGTAGTTGTTAATCCTTCATGGGCAGAAACAGAAGTCTTCAAAATATGTTTAGTTATTTAGTGTGTGTGTGTGTCTGTGTGTGTGCGCGCTCATGTCCAACTCTTTGCAGCTCCATGGACTATAGCCCACCACACTACATTCCATTTCTCTGCCAATGGAATTTTCCAGGCAAGAATATCTTATTTGTTTTGATATTTTCTTATTTGTTTGATTTCCTTTCCTCTAAATTTCTGCTTTAAAGTCTTTTCAAAAGGCAGTCATGTTCAACAGAAAATATAATCACAGAATTTAGATTCAAAACATTTGCAAGCAGCTACGTATGTGATCCTCTTAAATTATTTAAATTGTTTTCCACTTTTCTCACCTACAAAATATGTGTACTTACATCTCTCTTGCAGATTTGCTAGATAGATTATGAATGGTATTTTTAAATATCTGGGGCTCAATAATAAATGATAGTTATGATTATAAATTTTAACTAGTAATATGTTTCTTCATTCAGCATTGAATATTATAATGATAAAATGATGTAGCTTCTGAATATATATATATGTATAAATACATATATATGCAAACTTTCAATGAGAGCAAATTTAATAAGTTTAATATAGAGGGGAAAGGTGATAGTTATCATCAGATCTTAGAGGAAATATGGCAAACCATTAACTATTTTCAGCATTATGATAACCAAGAAACTTAAAATAACCAAAACATTTATAAATTTAAGTATAAATTATTAGTGGCTAAAACATATGAGAATTCCATTATATCTAATATAAATTACTAGTGGCAAAGCACATGAGAATTCCATGAACAGACAAGCCAGGTGGGCTACAGTCCAGAGGGTCTCAAAGGGTCGGACATGACTGAGAGACCAGCGCTTTCACATGCTCCAAAATACGGCACTGTAATTGACCAGGCATTAAGGTCTTGCAGTTTTATCAGTGAGGAAGGGTGTTTAGCAATCATCATCATAAGACAGTTGGTTTTGCTTATTAAAAAGTATTTAGTGTTTTCCCTTTCTCCGTTCCCTGTCGCAGCTGAGATGACAAAGTTAATGAACTGCACATCGTCAGTGCACTGTTGGTGTACACTGGTTTTGTTCCCAAGCTTGTTTCGGCACTGCGTTTGTTATTGTAATTGTACCCTTATTGCATAAATTAATGAGATATGAGTGTGAACAGGGATATTTGTATTTGAGACTACACTGAGAGCTTTGTAAAGACTATCAAGGTGAAACAAACACATTCCTGACTGACTTCCTATAGGCCAGATCAAGGAATTAGTTAAGGGGGAAATCATTAAAAAGTAAAGGAATTTTTTCTTTAAATTGCTGTGAAGTGAAGTGAAGTGAAAGTCGCTCAGTTGTGTCTGACTCTTTACAACCCCATTGACTATATGGTCCATGGAATTCTCCAGGCCAGAATACTGGAGTGGGTGAAAGTGAAAGTGAAGTCACTCAGTCCTGTCCGATTCTTTGTGACCCATGGACTGTAGCCTATCAGGCTTCTCCGTCCAAGGGATTTTCCAGGCAAGAGTACTGGAGTCGGTTGCCATTTCCTTCTCCAGGGGGGATCTTCCTGACCCAGGGATTGAACCCAGGTCTCCCACATTGCAGGTAGATTCTTTACCAACTGAACTATGAGGAAAACTTGCTGTAAGTACTTTTAAACTTTCATTCTTTTTTAAAAAAGCAGAAATATTTTGGATGACATAGTGTGGTTATGTTTTATGCAGTAAAATCAACGCAGCACTTTTTTCAAAAAAACCCATACTCAGAAGAAAATTTGGGGCCCTAAGGCAAAAATAAAGAATAAATATACAATCTTATGTCCTAAATTCAAATCCAATTTTTTAGCTCTAATTTTTAAAAATATTCTCACTTTAACTGAGCTTTAAAAAAAAGCAATCATCTGTTCCTTCTCACTATCAGATAGATAGAGGTTTTATAAAGTAAAGCTAACAAAACATGCAACATAATTCTCTGTCCCTCTTTCACATCTTACCCATTTCCTTTTCTTATTTTTGTAAAGTTCTACCTTTTTAACCTTCAATCCTCTCTTTTATTGGAGATGTTCAATAAATAACAAGTAAAATGATAACTGCTTATAAGGTACAAGTCTCTTGAGTTAAGGAAAAGAATAATTGGAAACATCCATTGTCCAATCCAGGTAAAGGTTCTTGGGGTGACAGGTGTCATAATCAGTGAGCATCCAGGGCTCTCAAATGCCAGTCTAAGTGTCAAATAATTGCTAAAAGACAAAGTGATTCATACTCCTGAAAGGATTTGGACAAAATAGATCAATCATTGCAAGTATATAAACATATAAACTTAGTGATTGGAAAACACATAAGCAGGACCCTCTCATTCTAGTTAGAATTCAATGGAGAGTTCCCATCAGAATTGATATTTAATATTATTTTAGGACAAATGATTTAAAGACATGGAGTGTTAGGGATAGAGGCACAGAAACAAGACAAAGAAGAAACAGAGAGAGAAACAACACACAGATAAGTAATTTAGAAAAGTCATATCATAGACTATCAAAATGGCATGAGAAGCTAGATCATAAATCACATAACCTAGATTCTTAAAATTATCCTAAAGATAAACATCCTTCTGAAAGTGTCAATAAAGGGATGAGTAAAGGGATGAGATGATGAATTTTTGTTTGACAAAGATCAGTTTATTCAGTAATTACAGGCTATGAGATTTGGTGCTACAGTGATGTGTTATGATGCTCTTACTAGCTTTCATGGTTCTGGTTAAACACACCCTTCATTATGTTTTTGTGTGTGAGCATGTGTGTATGTGTTTAAAATGAAGTCATGAAAGACACCCTGTATCCTGAGTCATTTGTAAACCTTTTTTCCTCCAAACTTACAAGTAATTCAAAGAAAATCCATTTTTTTCCTGAAAAAAAAATTTTAAGGTAAAAATGGAGGAATCAGGAAAATAAAAACAAAAAATAGCTTGTTTGACTTAACGTGTTTATGCAACAGATCTTATTTGAGTGCTTATTGTGTGTCAGGCACTATAATAGTAGGGATTTAGAAGTAAACAAAAGACAAATATTCCTGCTCTTCCAAGACCTTAATTCCTTACTTCACCTGGTTGATATACACCTGCCTGCACAATCCACTTCTACTCAGAAAACAACAAAAAAAACCAAAAATAAGTCTTCTTTTCACATATGGAAAATACAAACGAAAAGTTTTAGTACATTATGATTACGTGACATGAATTAGAAATTTACTTAAACTCACATTTCTGAATATTGTACGAGATACTATCTTGCACTTCATTCTGGAAAAATCTCTTCAAGGATTTTTTCCAGCCTAAAGCCTTGAAAGACAGAGGTAACAACTCCCTCCAAAGCAAAGGAGAGGTTTGTTTACAGTCTTGAAAGGAGAGAGAGTGTGGCCTTCCAACACAAACAACAGAAACTCTTGCTGCCCTGTGGTAAGAGGTAGGGGTTCCCACAGCTCAGCTGTTTGCTGCAATGCAGTCTACCGCACACACAGGTATCACCTGGCCCTCTTCACAATACCTGTGGAAACTGGATTTCGGGGAACTAGAGTGAAGTGTAAGACTCTGGCTATTGCTGTGAGTAATAAACTCTTCTCTGTCTCTGACCCAAGAGCCTCATGTTGTCCAGCAGTGTTCAAGAAACTGAAGCTGCTGAATTAATAGCTTGCATGTAGGGTAAAGTCTTAGGTTCATCAACATTCTTGATAATAAGTATCTCTTTTTCATAGTTCAAATTTTATCAAGGTCACAAATCAAAAACATCTAGAGATGATAATGCAATGATTATAAGTTCCTGAAACTTATATCAAAAATTATAAAGCTGTACAGACAGACATAAGACTCAAATAAATGGAAAGCTATACCATGTCCATAGAGAGAGTCAACAATATAAATACATCAGTTGTGCTCAAATTAACCATTTACTTAATTGCATATCAATTGAAATTAAATAAGCTATTTTATGGAAATCCTATTGGGAGGTTGGTAGAATTGAGGGTAGCAGAAGTAGAATTAGCGTGGAAATGATGCAGCAATTTCTATACCCTCTATACTTAATATTACATGGAAAATGTTTTCATAAATAACAAGCACTGCTTTCCCTATATGTTAAAAATGAAAATGCTTAGAAATGGTTTAACACAGTTATATATAGTAAAAAGTAAGAAATTATAAAGTACTTCAGGGTATAAAGTTGGAATCTGGGGTGAACTATATAGTCAGGCTTTTCTCTTCATCTAAAAATGTTAGTGAAAGTACTTTGGCTTTATTTTTTGTAGCCATGCACTTTGATAGAGCATGCCTGCATACATACAGGATTTGTATTTAAATTATTTTAACTGGATAAAACATCAAAATTTGAAACCCAGTGACTAAATTACATATATTTCAGTGCCATTAGAAAGATATTTAAATAAATTAAACAGTGAGGGAAAAATGACAGTTTATTTTACCTTTTACAGAATAAAATGTTTCTTGTAGCCTTTATTCATTTGTTTGAAAATAAGACAAAATGTATGTCAAGCTTATCAACGAACTTTTGGAAGCCCTGCTCTCCTTTTATGAGATAGTCTGTTACCTTCTGACAAATCTGGTCACTATGAAAAAAATCCAGCATAAAATGATGACAGAAGCATTCAGATATACCAAAGTTCTTGCTAAACATTCTGTATTTGAAGGCTTCAAAATTCTAAGAGGGGAACAACTGAGCATATGCACAGAAAAAATAAATCTAGACACAGACCTTACATACTTTATGAAAATTAATTCAAAGTGGATGGTGGGCATAAATGTAAAATGCAAAACTAGAAAACTCCTAGAAAATTACATAGGATAGAAAGCTCCTAGAAGATAACGTAGGGGAAATCTGTATGACTTAAGTATAGTTGATTACTTTTCAGATACAACTCCAAAGTCATAATCCATGAAGGAAATAATTGACATATACTACCTCAGCAAAATTGAAAACTTCTTCATTAAAATATACAATGTGAAGAGAATTAAGAGGACAAGCCATAGACTACGAGAAAATATTTGCATGATACATCCAATAAGGGACTATTTATCCAAAATATATAAAGAACTCTTAAAACTCAACAATAAGAAAACAACTGGCCATGGTAGTGGGAAGGGATGAAGAGGTGGAGCATGGAAAATTTTTAGAGCAGTGGAAATATTTTGTATGACACTGTGATGATAAATGCATGTCACACATGTGTGCCAACCCATGGAACACAAAACATCAAGAGTGAATCCTAATGTAAACTATACAGACTCAGAGTGACAATGATGTGTCAGTGTAGTCTCATCAACTGTATCAAGTGTACTGCTCTGATGGGGAAGCTTTTTTAATTTCATTTTTATATGCAGCCTTAGAAATCCGTAGTCATGTATTTACGCTGTGCTGTTTATTTTTTATTCAGTTAATTCACTTCTTTTTAATTCTCCTGTTAATCTTCTTTTTCTTTTGAATATAAAATGTTATATACTATTTAAATTTTTTAAAGTTCACTGAAAAGTCAAGGTACAAATTTCTCTTTGATTTTATTTACCCTTCCTGTTTTCTAGTTCATAAACCTTAACTTGCTATTGAAAATGTATGTATAAATATACCCAAAATTAAAGGTTTAATTTGATTCAACATAGGTCAAGCATTTCGCTGCAGCCTTAAATCAAAAGCTTGAGGAACATGATCTGAGCAAAGGCAGTCATTTTTATAGATGTTGATTCTTAGTCTTCTCTTTTTTGAGTTGGATATCATTTTCAGTGCAAAGAAAAGACAACCAGGGGCTTCAGAAACCTAAACCATTGCTCATGCTCAGTCTCTAAGTCTCTAAGTCATGTCTGACTCTTTCCGTCCCTGTGGGCTGCAGCCCGCCAGGTTCCTCTGTCCATGGAATTCTCCAGGCCAGAATACTGGAGCGGGTTACCATTTCCTTCTCCAGGGGGATCCTGCCAAACCAGGGATTGAACCTGTGTCTCCAGAATTGGCAGGCAGATTCTTTACCACTGAGCCACCTGGGAAGCATAGATATCTCAAAAATGAGATTTTCATCAGCTAATATATAATGCATTTGGATAAAAATCCTGAAATGGTCTCAAAAATAACTTGCAAATTCCCTAGAATTACCCTTAATTGTAAAATTAAACCAGAAAATACAGTGTAATCATTTCATCTCAAGGCTTACTTTCTAGCTATGTATACCCTGAGGTTAGGTTTCTCTGATTTTCCTCTTTTCCTTTCTATCCCAATGTTATTATCGCCTGTCCTTGTTTTCTGTTATAACTCCCTGAATTAATTCATCCAATATTGGTTATTTTCTTTTAATAACTTATTTTTCCCTTTCTCCAAACTCTGGTTCACTTTAGTTATGCTTAACTGTTTATGAATGAAATAATTTAAACAAACCTTTCATTTAGAACATTATACCTTGATGCATTCTTAATCGGTATTAAAAAGAAATAATACACACTCTTGGATTCTTTGGTAAATGCCATATGTCTGCATTTTCACTAGCCTGTAATTTCTATTTATTCTAAGCCATAATGGTTGTTTTGCATGTGAGAGCGAATTGTAAATCTGGTTATATTTAGGGGATTCCCCATTGTATGGAATTTGATCTAAGATTTGTTTTGACCCCAACTGTTATTTCAGCATAAATCAAAGTCAAGCAACTTGACCAAATATTAAGGCCATTTATACCCAGAAAAAAAAAAAAAACTTATAAAAATTTAACCCCAATCACATTTTCATTACTAACTAAATGTATTTTCTAGACCTATTCAAGCAACTGCTTTGATTTCGACCTCAGAATGTTTTACACACTTGGGGAAAATATATCTAGTAAAAATTCTAACAGGTAAAAAAAACTATCTGGAAATATGTTTCAGATATAGGCATTCTACAAAAAGTGGCTTCAGAGATTAGAGATAAAGCTGTGGTAACTTCTAGAATTAACTCTTATTTCTAAGTAAACCTCTGGTTATATTAATGTACTCAAATGTGAATTGGTTTGCAAATATAACTTGCCTTTTCAAGTAAAATTAGGATAAATAAGGAAAATTGTAATTGAAATTTTAATTGTACAGATTAATACACAAACAAGGTGTGAATACAGACCAAAATAAAACAATATAAAATATCTTCATCTGGATGGACACTTCCCCCTGGTAAACTATAGTGTCATCCAGCCAGTGGTTGATAAATCCACTTGTTCATGAGTCCAGTGGGATACGTGTAAGTGACTCATAGTACAGGGGATCTAAGGTACACCTTATTCTTTAATTGAGAGTCATCAGAAAGCTATCACTGTTTTATATTCTTATTTTTTAATCTCTAAAAAGATTGACATTGTGTTGTTTTATTTATAAGAAATAAGTTTACAAGCTGAACCTGCTTCAATTAAAGAGAAAAAACACCTTAGCCCAGTGTGTTTCACACTTCAGATTACATACAACCTACAACTTTTCCATGAGTAAACATAAGTGAATTATATAAAATTAAAATAGAATAGTGGAAAAAGGAAATATCAAAGTACCTCCCATGTGGTATTATCTAGTGACTTTTTCATGTAAATTACATATTTCTGTATTAATGTGTCAGGATGTAAACTGTATCTCTTATACTGTGAAAAGTGAAAGTGTTAGTCACTTAGCTGTGTCTGACTCTGCCTGCCAGGCTCCTCTGTCCATGGAATTCTCCAGGCAAGAATACTGGAGTGGGTAGTCATTCCCTTCTCCAGGGGTCTTCCTTACCCAGGGATCAAACTGGGTTCTCCTGCATTGCAGGCGGATTCTTTACCTTCTGAGGCACTAGGGAAGCCTGTGGTCAAAAAAAAAAAATCTCAAAGCTGGGGCCTGAGACAGCAAAATGACTGAGACTAAAATAACAGTGTGATCATGAAAGCATCCGTTGATTGTAGGCAGAGTTGACAAGCTTATACTCTGGTGAGTGGCTGTTATTATCTGTAAACATTCATAAGTTAAAAGTTCCTAAGCAGAAGAATTTGCGCAACCCCAGTAAGCCAGACCTCAACCGCTCAGATATGTCTCAGCAGAATTCTGACCTCTCTTTGGTATTTCAGCTTCTTCTCAGGTTAAGAAACACAATAAGTTGCTTGGGTATTCGAGAAACATTTTTATGAGGTTTTTTTTTTTTTTTTCAGTTTTTTCTATAACATGGATTTCCTTTTTATTGACTCAGCAAGAAAATGGTAACTGCTTCACTTTCTGTCTTTCCTCTTTGTTCAAGCAGACCTTTGTGAAGTGACAGTTGCTCAGTCGTGTCCGACTCTATAAACCCATGGACTATATAGTCCATGGAATTCTCTAGGCCAGAGTACTGGAGTGGGTAGCCTTTCCCTTCTCCAGGGGATCTTCTCAACCCAGGGATTGAACCCAGGTCTCCTGCGTTGCGGGAGGATTCTTTACCAGTTGAGCCGTCCATTAAACCTTGTGCCCACCACTGTCTTGAACTTTTAACTTCTACTTTTAGAGACTGTCCATTTTCTATAACATGGTCTTGGGAAATACTTATCAGAGAAAGGCTTGATGGAAACATACTATTTGTCACTTTCTAACCTATTTATTCCTGAAACTTAGTACTATGGCACATTGCTTATTTAATTTTAACTAAAGCAATACCTGGCTGTGATCTTTACAGGTACAATTTTCAGTAGTTTATTCACTTTATTGTGATCAGTGGCATTTATTACCAGTAATACTGGGACTGATGGAAAGTATAACATTGGCCTTAATATGTATGAAAGAAGGACCCCCTTCCTTTATTCTGAAAGCTGACAGCAGATGTTGTGAAGTTTAGATGAAGTTAAGACTCTTTGGAAGTGAGATACCAAGAGGTTTCCCAGGCTCCTAGCAGCCTTGAGAGAGGAGGTTCTTATCAGGGAAAGTGAAAGCACAGTCTTCACACTGACCCTGGTTCCAGCTGCCCTGTGAGGCTGCAGTGTCGAATTCTTGGCCTAATTTTAACTCTTAGATGAGACACTAACTCTTGGTGAGTCACTGGTCTGGGTGTCCAAGGAGTCTGTTCTACCCTTTCATTCCCTTCCCCTTGCATTCTGTTTTACTTTATCTTTTCCAACACTCTTTTCTGAGTGGTCATCACTGACCTCAATAGAGAATTTTATTTATATAGATCGTGATTTTCACTTCTAGCCAAGTGGCTTTTCAACCTCTCACAAGATTCGTATACATGTGTCCCCAACACTGTAATTCTTTTGCTTCTTGGGACCCAAGAGGCTGAAACTCAGTAGTCTCTCTCTGTAATAAATATAACCTTGTGAAAACTCTAAAAAAAAAAAAAAATTTCTCAGGATGGCATTGGACCATGTGATTCCTTTATTATAAAAAACATACAGTGTGTTATCTACTCTTAAAAACAGGCTCTGAAAGATACTAATAATTATCAGCTCTAAAAGTTGCTCTGAGTAGAAAAACTAAGATCATGGCATCTGGTCCGATCACTTCATGGGAAATAAGATGGGGAAACAGTGGAAATAGTGTCAGACTTTGTTTTTTTGGACTCCAAAATCACTGCAGATGGTAATTGCAGCCATGAAATTAAAAGATGCTTACTCCTTGGAAGGAAAGTTATGACCAACCTAGATAGCATATTGAAAAGCAGAGACATTACTTTGCCAACAAAGGTCTGTCTGGTCATGGCTATGGTTTTTCCAGTGGTCATGTATGGATGTGAAAGTTGGACTGTGAAGAAAGCTGAGTGCCGAAGAATTGATGCTTTTGAACTGTGGTGTTGGAGAAGACTCTTGAGAGTCCCTTGGACTGCAAGGAGGTCCAACCAGTCCATTCTAAAGGAGACCAGTCCTGGGTGTTCATTGGAAGGACTGATGCTGAGGCTGAAACTAATACTTTGGCTACCTCATGTGAAGAGTTGACTCATTTGAAAAGACCCTGATGCTGGGAGGGATTGCGGTCAGGGGAAGAAGGGGACAACAGAGGATGAGATGGCTGGCTGGCATCAACGACTCGATGGACAAGAGTTTGGGTGAACTGCGGGAGCTGGTGATGGACAGGGAGACCTGGCGTGCTGCGATTCATGGGGTCGCAAAGAGTCGGACATGACTGAGAGACTGAACTGAATTCAAATCTTCCTTTGCATAGTCCGTAACATACAAACAGATCTAGCTTTCAGTTCAGTTCAGTTGCTCAGATCTAGCTTTAAACTTTCTCTGTTTCCGTTTCTTTTTTTTTGTTTATTTCCATTTCTTAAATAAGAAAATATTGAGTATCAGACTTGCCTCTTTTAGAATTTCTTACCTCCCTGAAAAGACTGAAGAAAGAGCCATAGAGACTCCACTACACGCTGTGTCAGATTAAATTGAAAACTAATGTAATTAAAATACACCTGTTCTCGCCAGTCTGCCAGCATCTAATCATTTGAAATGGCACTCTTCCAGATGGCAGTGGTCACTGTTCTTGTTTTAGAAATAAGACAAATCTAGTATTTCACATATATCTGCTTGGGGAATCCAATAACTTACCCTGTCAAAATCACATCTAGTGGAATGTCATAGTAATCTTTTGAAAATGGAGAAGAATGCAGAGTAAAACAAAAAGAGTCAAATGGCTTCATAATGCTTCTTGATTTTCAGGAAATATTCCCACTACATACAAATATATATGGTGTATATAAGTCACAAAATAATATTAGGTCTAGACACGACTGAGCGACTGAACTGAACTGAAAGTATAAATTAGCTTTTATACCTTTAGTAAAACTAAAAAGTACACTTTCCTTTTTATTGTAAACCCGAACTAACCTTTTCAGCTTCATAAAGTTAATCCAGCCATTTCTAAAGACAGCGGAGCTTTGGACGTAATGTTCCAGAACACTGCTTTGTGGCCCCGGAGTGCCAGATGTTGTAGGGCTGTGTACCGACTGAGTATCAGTTAGCTGAGAATCAAAATAATTTAGCGAGAAACGTAATCTAGGAATTTGGGTCTCATTCTATGTGGCAAATATAAATAATCTTAGGGTGTGCAAGCTTGCTCTGGAAAAACACAGTGGAAACTATCAAGCATTCTAAGCACAGCCCAATGTCGGGGAGGTCGGGGGAATCTTTCCTAATCCATGTGGATAACTGGTGGGACATGACTTGAAGTTTTAGGACATTCTAAGATGATTATGATAATTAAACAACTGCCTCCCAAAGGTAATACTTCCCCATTTACTGTTGATGATACTACAACTCTTTTATTACTTGTGATGGTTATTAGAATTTGGTCCTTGGTCCAGGGCTTCCCTCATGCCCCACCCTGCAAGGGCAATCTCATCCATGCTACTGTCTTCATGATCACCTACGTCCAGGAGACTCCTAACCTTTCTTCACGAACCCAGGCTGCTCTGCAGAGTTTCCAGGTGGAACTCTCACCAGCATATCCCAGAGGCATCTCAAATTCAGTATTTTCAAACCAGAACGCATCATCTTCTTTTTAAATCTGCTCCTTCTCCAACAAGTCTCTTTTGTTATTAGTGAAATTATTACCTACCTGGTCACCTATGTCGGAAAAAGGAGGTGTTCTGGCCTTTCATATCCAGTAATTCATCAGGTCTCCTCAGTATTTCCTAAATCCAGCCTTTCATCTTTACCTTTACTATTTATTCAGCAAATATTTAATGAGTGCCTGCCATATACTAGTGATTCTTCTATAGTTGAGTTTAGTTTGAACAACAAAGCATAAAAAAAGAGATGCAGATGTACAGAACAAGCATATGGAAACCAAGGAGAGAGGAGGTGGGGTGAACAGGGAGACTGGGATTGACTCACATGCAGTACTCTGCATAGACCAGATAACCAATGAGAACCAACTGCGGAGCGCAGGGAACTCTACTCAGTGCTCTGAAGAGGCCTGAATGGGAAGGAAATCCAAAAACGAGGAGACACATGTATACGTGTGGCTGATTCAGTGGCTCAGGTGGTAAAGAATCTGCCCACAATGTGGGAGACCCAGGTTCAATCTCTGGTTTGGGAGGATTCCCTGGAGAAGGAAATGGCAACCCACTCCAGTGGAG
The DNA here is from genome assembly GCF_003369695.1 of Bos indicus x Bos taurus. Classification (NCBI taxonomy): domain Eukaryota; kingdom Metazoa; phylum Chordata; class Mammalia; order Artiodactyla; family Bovidae; genus Bos; species Bos indicus x Bos taurus. Next base: position 18,011,365 of record NC_040102.1, on the reverse strand, counting down.
AATCCCATGGACAGAGGAGCCTGGAGGGCTATAGTCCACAGGGTCCCAAAGAGTCGGACACGACTGAAGTGACTTTCACTTTCACTTTCTTTCAGGGCTTCCCTGGTGGCTCAGACAGTAAAGAATCTGCCTGCCAATGCAGGAGACACAGGTTCGATCCATGGGTCAGGAAAATAACCTGGAGAAGCGAATGGCAACCCATTCCAGTATTTTTGCCTGCAGATTCCCATGAACAGAGGAGCCTGGCAAGCTGTAGTCCAGGGGGTCACAAAGAGTCGGACACTCTTTGTGACTGACTGAGCAGCTAAGCACATAAGAAAGTAACACAACATTGTAAAGCAACTAAATTCCAATAAAAAAAATTTTTTTAACCCATTTAAAAAAATCCCTGCCTTTCTGGAGTTTACATTCTAGTTGGAGGAGACAGAAAAGAAACAATAAATATAATAAATTAGTTACCCAAAGCTGGTACGTACTACAGACTAACATAAATAGTATAGAATAATGAGGATCAGAAATATAAAAGTGAGAGGATTAAAGCTTTAAATGGGCTATAAGGGTGAGCCTCATTGATAAAGTAATATTTGAGCAAAGACTTAAAGAATATATAAGAGTTAGCCAAGAAATACACAGGTGTGCACCAGGAAAAGAGAGCAGGCATACAGTCTGACCTGAGATCACATTTATTCCTGCTAACTGTACCCTTTCCAGTTGTGACCTTCTTTACTCTTACTAGCCTTGAGAGTTATTTCTCTGCAATTCACATTGCCATGAGCTTACCCTCCTGAAAATGCTCAGTGACTATCCACTGGCCTGAAGAAGTTAATCTCTTAACTGGTCTATAAAAGCTTCCGTGAACCAGTTAGTTTTTAACTCCAGTAGGTGTATCTCATTTTTCTTCCTATCTGCTTTCTATCCAACAATACCAAACTCCTAGTTTCACAGACACCAAGCTTTGCATATTTAACTTCTGTATGGACTTCCTACGTCTCTTTCATCAGGCTAAATAGCACTCATCATACTTCATCTCAATACCAATTAAGCCCAGGGCAGTACCTTTTTTCTCTCTATGCATATCTTCAGCATTGCTCTTACTATCCATGCTATAAATATATTTCTATGTGTATTTCTGTTTATTAGGCTCTAGCTAAGCTCCTTTATTATATTGTTTAAATAGATGAATGATTATTATCCTGTTTAAATTGATGCAAAATAAAGTAGGGAGATTTCAGCTGGACTTCAAGATCCACTTTCAATTTTTTTCTACAGTTTTAAGATAAAAATTCCATTTTTTGAGCCTTGCCATGTATCTCAACATATTAACTTTATCTGGCTTTTCAAACACTGTGTGGATGTGTTATTATTCACCTGAAAGTCGCTTAGTCACATCCGACTCTCTGCGACCCTATGGACTATATAGTCCATAGAATTCTCCAGGCCAGAATACTGGAATGGATAGCCTTTCCCTCCTCCAGGGGATCTTCCCAACCCAGGGATCGAATCCAGGTCTCCTGCATTGCAGGTGGATTCTTTACCAGCTGAGCCACAAGGGAAGCCCTATTACTCACCTACCCAGTCATTTTTACTGGGCTTCTAACACAAGATACTTATACTCTTTATGCTTAAAGTAATGCTCAAAATACTCCAAGCCAGGCTTCAGCAATATGTGAACCATGAACTTCCTGATGTTCAAGCTGGTTTTAGAAAAGGCAGAGGAACCAGAGATCAAATTGCCAACATCCGCTGGATCATGGAAAAGGCAAGAGAGTTCCAGAAAAACATCTATTTCTGCTTTATTGACTATGCCAAAGCCTTTGACTGTGTGGATCACAATAAACTGTGGAAAATTCTGAAAGAGATGGGAATACCAGACCACCTGACCTGCCTCTTGAGAAATCTGTATGCAGATCAGGAAGCAACAGTTAGAACTGGACATGGAACAACAGACTGGTTCCAAATAGGAAAAGGAGTACATCAAGGCTGTATATTGTCACCCTGTTTATTTAACTTATATGCAGAGTACATCATGAGAAATGCTGGACTGGAAGAAACGCAAGCTGGAATCAAGATTGCTGGGAGAAATATCAGTAACCTCAGATATGCAGATGACACCACCCTTATGGCAGAAAGTGAAGAGGAACTAAAAAGCCTCCTGATGAAAGTGAAAGTGGAGAGTGAAAAAGTGGGCTTAAAACTCAACATTCAGGAAACAAAGATCATGGCATCTGGTCTCATCACTTCATGGGAAATAGATGGGGAAACAGTGGAAACAGTGTCAGACTTTATTTTTCTGGGCTCTAAAATCACTGCAGATGGTGACTGCAGCCATGAAATTAAGATGCTTACTCCTTGTAAGGAAAGTTATGACCAACCTAGATAGCATATTCAAAAGCAGAGACATTACTTTGCCAACAAATGTTCGTCTAGTCAAGGCTATGGTTTTTCCTGTGGTCATGTATGGATGTGAGAGTTGGACTGTGAAGAAGGCTGAGCGCCGAAGAATTGATGCTTTTGAACTGTGATATTGGAGAAGACTCTTGAGAGTCCCTTGGACTGCAAGGAGATCCAACCAGTCCATTCTGAAGGAGATCAGCCCTGGGATTTTTTTGGAGGGAATGATGCTAAAGCTGAAACTCCAGTACTTTGACCACCTCATGCGAAGAGTTGACTCATTGGAAAAGACTCTGATGATGGGAGGGATTGGGGGCTAGAGGAGAAGGGGACGACAGAGGATGAGATGGCTGGATGGCATCACTGACTCGATGGATGTGAGTCTGAGTGAACTCCGGGAGTTGGTGATGGACAGGGAGGCCTGGTGTGCTGTGATTCATGGGGTCGAAAAGAGTCAGACACGACTGAGCGACTTATCTGATTTGAGCTGATGCTTAAAGAACTCAGAGCTCCATTTTTATTTCTCAAAATTGCTTTGGCTATTTGGGTCTTTTGTGTTTCCATACAAACTGTAAAATTTTTTGTTCCAGTTCTGTGAAAAATGCCATTGGTAATTTGATTGGGATAGCATTGAATCTGCAAATTGCCTTACAAATTACAGTCATTGTCACATACTGATTCCTCCACTCCAAGATCATGGTTTATCTGTTTGTGTGATCTTTGATTTCTTGCATCTGTGTCTTACTGTTTTCAGCATACAGGTCTTTTGTCTCCTTAGGTAGCTTTATTCCTAGGTATTTTATTCTTTTTGTTGCAGTGGTGAATGGGATCGTTTCCTTAATTTCTCTTTCCAGTTTTTCATTGTCAGTGTATAAGAATGAAAGGGATATGTATTAATTTTGTATCCTGTGACTTTACTAAAATCATTGACTAGCTCTAATAATTTTCTGGTGGCATCTTTAGGGTTTTCTATGTATAGTATTATGTCATCTGTAAACAGTGAGAGTTTACTTCTTCTTATCCAATGTGGATTCCTTTTCTTTCTTTCTCTAATTGTCGTAGCAAGGACTTCGAAAGCTATACTGGATAATGGTGGAAAGAGTGGACACCCTTGTTTTATTTCTGATCTTAGAGGAAATGTTTTCAGTTTATCACCATTAAGAAGAATGTTTGCTATGGGTTTGTTGTATATGGCCTTCATTATGTCGAGGGAGGTTACTTCTATGCCCATTTTCTGGAGTGTTTTCATCATAAAGAGGTACTGATCTTTTAAAAGAGCTTTAAAAAAAGGAGCTCAGAATTATTTAAAAGATTTTATATATATATATATAATGTCTATAATATAGATTTTATATAATGTGTAATATAGAAAGTATATACTAAATACAATATACATAATATATAATGTATGTTATATATAGTGTGTATACTTTCCATGTACGAGTGGAATGGAAAGAAGTCTCTTTCGATATGTTGAGATGATTGATAAGGTCCTTGTTCCCACTAACACATGGTATACATTCCAGCCTCTACAAGTTTGCTTTTTGTTCAGTCACTAAGTCATGTCTGACTTTTTGCAGTCCCATGGGCTATAGCATGCCAGGCCTATAGTTTGCCCAAGTTCATGGCCATTGAGTCGGTGATGCTTTCCCCGATGATGATTTCACCCTCTGCTGCCCTCTTCTCCTCCCACCTTCAATCTTTCCCAGCATCAGAGACTTTACCAATGAGTCAGTTCTTCACGTCAGATGGCCAAAGTACTGGAGTTTCAGCTTCAGCATCAGTCCTTTCAATGAGAACTCAGGGATGATTTCTTTTAGGATGTACTGGTTTGCTCTCCTTGCTGCCAAAGGGAGTCTCAAGAGTCTTCTCTAGCACCACAATTCAAAAACATCAATTCTTTGGCACTCAGCCTTCTTTATGGTCCAACTCTCACAGTGGTACTTGACTGCTGGAAAGACCATAGCTTTGACTATACGGATCTTTGTCAGCAAAGTGCTGTCTCGGCTTTCTAATATGCTGTCTAGGTTTGCCATAGCTTCGTCATAGTATTCTTGCCACAAGAACCCCATGACAGTATAAAAAGACAAAAAGTCTGCTTCAGTGTTCTTCTATTTTCTTCATTGGAATACTTGTGCTTTTTTTCTCTATCAAAGTTTTATCTGTATTATAAATACAACCAAGTTCTACTTCTTGACTGAACTCTCTGGGCTACTCATACCCAACAAAGTTTGTTACTTATCTTGTGTGTTGGCTTCAACTTCTCCTGATTTTAACACACGAGAAGGCAAGAATTATGTGTTAAACTTACACTCCGTACTGTCATCAGAGTAAATATTTGCTGAAGTACTTAGAATACCAAATATTAGAATGAGCGCAAAAGAGGTCTCTGGGTTATTTGTATTTGGAGATGGATAATTAAAGCATAAACAATTATTTCCCCAAGCCGTCTGGAATTCATGTCTATATAAGAAGAGTAATGAGCAAAATCCTTCATGGAAGACAGTTCTAGTTTCAAGATTTTAACTAGGAGCTTCAAAACTCAAGTAAATGAACACATCTTAATGAGGAGCAAAATCAATGACAGGAAAATGGTCATGTGGTTTTGTCTGTCTGATGATGGAAGGTGGCTTCATTTTTCCTTTTTATTCCATCTGTTCAGCAATTCTAAGGTTTAGTTCTTTTCTGACTAATTGCAATTGATTATTATTGACTGATGGTTATACAAACCAAGGAATAACTTTGGGATTTAGTCTTGATTTAAAGGTTTTATATTTATCTTCTCTCTTTTCTTTTTCTCCTGACCTTTCTCTGGAAAGTAGAATATTCTATGTACCCTGATGGGCCATAATTTCCTCCCTGAATGCCAAAGTCCTTGAATTAACAATATGTAGGAAGACAATAGATCAGCGGGGTGTTACAATGCATTTCCCCCCAAAGAAACACTAACAGTAAACAAGTGGAAAAAGACCCACTGACCCAGAACCAATTAGCTAGTTTGCAGCTGCCTGTGTCTGAGAAACTAGTTCCTTTCTTTTTAACTATTATTAAGGATCTAATTGTATTAGAATAAGCTATGAGGATAACAACAAAACTCTTTCCCACCTAATGGACTTTGCTAATATCAAAATCACTTTGTAGGAGGGAAACTTTACAGTCTGATGATTTCAGATGTCAAAACTATTTTAGGTCCCTTTACCATTTTCTGATCTCTGTAGACATAATTGATCTTAATGACTGCATGTTTTTATTAGCTGGTTAACTTATCTTGAAGTGACTGTAAGATATTATGTTCTCTGTCCCTTGTTGGTTTTAGGTAGATTACAATGAATACCTCTCAGTAAATCAGCCCTATTCCCTGAATCTGCTATAGATCTGAATGTCACCCATAGGATTAGTGTTAGAATTAAGCAGTCACCCACATGGTGTGCTTGGGGTCTGGTCATTCCTTTGCACAATACCATTGCCCTCACACAAATACTGGCTGTCTGAAGTTTTACTGAGGGGTGCAGTGTGGTCCACGGCTCAGCATACAGGCTCTGGCATTCATGCTTAGGCTTTCCTCCTAAGATCATCATTCACTCTCTTTTTCTCTCATTTTTCCCATGTGTAAAAAAGAATGATGGTAGTTACTCCCTGCGTTAAAGATTACATGAGACAATACATGTAACCTACTTATGATTCTACCTGATGGATAGTAAATACTTTAAAAAAACTAACTATTGTTATTGTTATAAAATATTCATCATTTTGACCCTCTCTGCACCCGGCACCTAGTGAGGATAAAACCTTAAACTAATTCACACCAAAGTGTTAGTTTCTTATTCAGTGAAAGAACATGTAAATTAGCTTCATACACTGCAGAGTGCTCTATAAAAATAAAGAAATGGTGTAACTAGCATTTTAAAGAGCAATGTGAGAACAGAAATGATTTTGGTAGAAAGAAATAGCAGAAAAAGAATGAAAGGAAATTCAGCTATTTTATGCCTTTCCCCAGTGCCTTCCTTTATCACGTATGAGAATATAGTCCAAATTCATCTCTATGTGGTTATTTAAAGAAAGAAGGGCCTGAAAGATTACTCACCACATAGGATAAATGGAATACATTCGGGTCCATGAGCCAGCCCTGTACCTGGGGCAGAGGGACTCATTGGCCTGGACAGAGCCTGTGACAAGCATGTACATATCCTGTTCCGCCGACGAGGTGTGCCAAGGAAGCCGGCATGTCTGTGAATCAAGGGAGCAAGCACAGGAAAGTTTTAGCACTCTGGTAGCAGAATGTTTTCTAGGAACAGAGGAAAGTCAGGCTGACACCAGTCACCTCCCTTTGATATGCTGCCCAACCTCCAACCCTCTGTAACAGAGGCTCGGCCTGATGTCAGCTGTGACATTTGAAGGTGACCATCTCCACTGTAAAATCCCTAAAAGAGCTATTGGCAGAGGGCAAAACCAGAAGTGGGAAAAGAGTTGAGAGGCTTGGATCTATTGTACTTTTAAGTTTTAATGTAAATATTACCTCATTTGTATCTTTAGTAGGAAAAATGAGGTTACTTCTTTTTAGGGTTTTTTTCCATGTATCTTTCTGTAAGACACTGTGAGCTCCTGAAGGACAGTAATCATGTCATAATCATTTATTTTATTCCTAATATTTTGCACACACACAAAACCCCCAAATTAAAAAAAAAAAAAAATATATATATATATATAATAGCTCTGTAAGGATCTTTTTTAGTATGTAAATGAAAGAAACCATGCAAAAGGTGGTCTCTGGCATTTTCTCTGAAGGCACATATGAGCTGAGATTCATCAGTGACTTATAAATGTGTTCAGAGCTCAGATTTCACTAATAGAAATCTCTAGACACTTTCTGCTTTACCATGGTAAGACTGAATCTGGGGATTTAACAACAAAAAAGTTCACTGTGAATCCTCTAGAGTTTCTACTTTAATCTGAAAAGATTCCAGATGTTACCTCAAGCTAACATCATTATCTACCTTTCCAGGAGATTCAGAAGACTTTTAACTTTACAAACACTATAAACCCAGAATTTCTTGTGAAAAACTAATCAAATATTTCATAAGTGATAACACATGAAAAAAGATGCTTTGTTTTAGGGACTCCCTTTTGTTATTTGCCTCCAAATGCTATACACTAAATATCTTAGGCATGCACACTGTCATAAAATATGTGTAATAAAATTATATTAATCTAAAGTGTCTCAAGCAAAGCCTGAAAATTAACTTTTTTTTTTTTTTCAAACATGCCACTGGAAGTACCCAAAAGGCTCCTTTGTGTTGAGTTCCAGCACAAATGGCCCTTCTCTCCCTTCCTCCACTCCCTGCACCAACCCCTTTCAGATCTTGGGGAACCATCTCTTATGTTCTTTGAAGCTTGTTTCTTCTTGAACTTCTTGAATTGTCACAGTGAACTCTGGGCCCTGGAGCCCTCTAAAGATTTTCTTTAATTGTATTTCATTATATATGTCTTTTTCTCATTTTTAAGGAGTACATAAGCAAATAAGTGAGCAAATAAGAAAGAGTTCGCCTTTGTACACTGCCTTATAATCAGCATGTTTTCCCTCAAGTATGTACTCCTTAAAAATGAGAAAAATTAACTCTTATACTTATGCCCAATAATACACTTACCTATATTTTGAGTTCATTAAACAAAATGAATCATTATAATACTTTCATATGTATGCATGGCAAATTGCATCACATAGAAAATAGATGAATGTGTAACTGATCTCTCACTGAAATTGAGTCATCTCAGGAGAGAAATTCACTATGAAGTCGGTATCAGTGACACTATACAAATTGTATTGTGATACATTATTCATAAACAATAAAGTTGAATAAACTTCAACTTTTTATCTTGGAGAAATATTATCTAAGTATATTTTAGTGTATATAAAGAGACAAGTGTCTTGATTGTTTTATACGGTTGACATTCTAGCAGCTACTCAGAAAAGCTATTTATACCTTTATATTGAAAATCAGGTCACTCTTGAAACACAAGGTCATCTTTACAGTCTATTTAGTCTCTCTGCAAATAGAAACTATTATTTGATAATCTAAATTATTTGAACTGTAAGTTTATCAAAACAACATTATGACAAATGTAAGTATATGTGTATCTCAGAAGACCTTTAATTAAAAAAAAAACTGCAAATATTGTCAAGATTTGGATATTTCATAATTGGTTTCCTGTTCATCTTCTCTCAAGCATTTCTTGAATTTTCTAGATTTGTAGAAACCAAATGTTCTGTTGTCTGTTCCCACTACACAGACACTTTCTGACAGCAGAGGATAAGAAATCAAAATTGCCTAGGGATCCAATCTGTTTACTGTGGATTTGAATCATATTTTTCTTTATCACTCTACCATCAATACTTCTGTTTTAGTACATATCTTCAGTAACTATTAAATATCCCTCTTCCATTTGAGTCCAGCTTTTCCTTCCTCCCTTCCTCTCTCCTTCTCTGTCCCTCTCAGTCTCTTTCATTCTCTCCTCTTTCCCTTCCTTCATTTATTTTCATACTGTAGACACTATGAACTCTGTTAACCATTTTCAACCCTCAAGCTGGAATCCACATATTAGCCACAATTTAAAGCTCTCACTAGACAAAATGTGGTCACTGGAGAAGGGAATGGCAAACCACTTTAGTATTTTTGCCTTGAGAACCCCAGGAACAGATGGAATTCCAGCTGAGCTATTTCAAATCCTAAAAGATGATGCTTGTGAAAGTGCTCCACTCAATATGCCAGCAAATTTGGAAAACTTAGCAGTGACCACAGGACTGGAAAAGGTCAGGTTTCATTCTAGTCCCAAAGAAAGGCAATGCCAAAGAATATTCAAACTATTGCATAATTGATCTCATCTCACATACTAGCAAAGTAATGCTCAAAATTCCCTGAGTGAGGCTCCAACAGTACATGAACCAAGAACTTCCAGATGTTCAAGCTGGATTTAGAAAAGGCAGAGGAACCAGACATCAAATTGCCAATATCCGTTGGATCACAGAAAAAGCAAGAGGGTTCCAGAAAAACATCTATTTCTGCTTAATTGACTATGCTAAAGCCTTTGTGTGGATCACAGCAAACTGGAAAATTCTTAAAGAGATGGGCGTACCAGACCACCTTACCTGCCTCCTGAGAAATCTGTATGGAGATCAAGAAGCAAGAGTTAGAACCAGACATGGAACAACGAAATAGTTCCAAACTGGGAAAGGAGTACGTCAAGTCTGTATACTATCACCCTGTTTATTTAACTTATGTGCAGAGTACATCATGAGAAACACTGGGCTGGATAAAGCACAAGCTGGAATCAAGATTACTGGGAGAAATATCAATAACCTCAGATATGCAGATGACACCAACCCTGTGGCAGAAAGTGAAGAAGAATTGAAGAGCCTCTTGATGAAAGTGAAAGAGGAGAGTAGAAAAGATGGCTTAAAACTCAGCATTCAGAAAACTAAAATCATAGTATCTGGTCCCATCACTTCATGGCAATTAGATGGAGAACCAATGGAAACAGTGACACACTTTCTTTTCTTGGGCTCCAAAATCATGCAGATGGTGACTGCAGCCATGAAATTAAAAGATGCTTGTTCCTTGGAAGAAAAGCTATGACCAATCTAGACAGTATATTAAAAAGTAGAGACAACTCATAATTCTCCAAGCCAGGCTTCAGCAGTATGTAAACACTGAACTTCCAGATGTTCAAGCTGGTTTTAGAAAAGGCAGAGGAACCAGAGATCAAATTGCCAACATCTGTTGGATCATCAAAAAGCAAGAGAGTTCCAGAAAAACATTTATTTCTGCTTTATTGACTATGCCAAAGCCTTTGACCATGTGGATCACAATAAACTGTGGAAAATTCTGAAAGAGATAGGAATACCAGACCACCTGCCTGACCTGCCTCTTGAGAAACCTCTATGCAGGTCAGGAAGCAACAGTTAGAACTGGATATGGAACAACAGACTGGTTCCAAATAGGAAAAGGAGTACGTCAAGGCTGTATATTGTCACCCTGCTTATTTAACTTCTATGCAGAGTACATCATGAGAAATGCTGGGCTGGAAGAAGCACAAGCTGGAATCAAGATTGCCAGGAGAAATATCAATAACCTCAGATATGCAGATGGCACCACCCTTATGGCAAAAAGTGAAGAGGAACTAAAAAGCCTCTTGATGAAAGTGAAAGAGGAGAGTGAAAACGTTGGCTTAAAGCTCAACATTCAGAAAACGAAGATCATGGCATCCGGTCCCATCACTTCATGGCAAATAGAGGGAGAAACAGTGGAAACAGTGTCAGACTTTATTTTGGGGGGGGCTTCCAAAATCACTGCAGATGGTGATTGCAGCCATGAAATTAAAAGACGCTTACTCATTGGAAGGAAAGTTATGACCAACCTAGATAGCCTATTCAAAAGCAGAGACATCACTTTGCCAACAAAGATCCATCTAGTCAAGGCTATGGTTTTTCCAGTGGTCATGTATGGATGTGAGAGTTGGACTTAAGAAAGCTGAACGCTGAAGAATTGATGCTTTTGAACTGTGGTGTTGGAGAAGACTCTTGAGAGTCCCTTGGACTGCAAGGAGATCCAACCAGTCCGTCCTAAAGGAGATCAGTCCTGGGTGTTCATTGGAAGGACTGATGCTAAAGCTGAAAGTCCAGTACTTTGGCCACCTCATGCAAAGAGTTGACTCATTGGAAAAGCCCCTGATGCTGGGAGACATTGGGGGCAGGAGGAGAAGGGGACAACAGAGGATGAGTGGCTGGATGGCATCACCGACTGGACAGACATGAGTTTGGGTAAACTCTGGGAGTTGGTGATGGACAGGGAGGCCTGGTGTGCTGCAATTCATGGGGTCACAAAGAGTCAGACATGACTGGGCGACTGAACTGACTGAACTAATGGCAGTGTTTCCCAAAACGCCAAATTATAAAAATTGCCTAAGTGCATTAGTCATTCAGTCGTGTCCAACCCTTTGAGACCCCATGGACATAGCCTGCCAGGCTCCTCTGTCCATGGAATTCTCCAAGCAAGGATACTGGAGGGGTGTAGCCATTCCCTTCTCCAGGGGATCTTCTAGACCCAGAGATTGAACCTGGCTCTCCCACATTGCTGGCAGATTCTTTACTGTCTGAGCCACCAAGGAAGTCTGGAGAAGGAAATGGCAACCCACTCCAGTATTCCTGCCTGGAGAATCCCATGGACAGAGGAGCCTGGCAGGCTACAGTCTATGGGTTGCAAGAGTCAGACACGGCTAAGCACACAGCACAGTATGCAGATAACCAGGACAGAAGGGAAAAAGCCTTTTAATTAATTCACTAGATTTTTCTTTTGATAAGAAAACCTTGAGAAACACTAATCTAGATCCACTTCTCAACTGGTGCATATTTATTCTCATGACTATTACATGGGGTCATACAGCATCTGCTTCAGTACAGTGATAAAGCAGTATTTAAGAGAAAACCTCTTCTACTGGTTTTGACCCTTCTGATTATTGCGGGAGGAAAAGTCTTCCCGTGTTGTTCTTAAATCTCTTCCCTATTCTGAAGGCTACAGTTTTATCATGGGCACATATTGATATCATTTAAAAAATAGATGAATTATAGAAAAAAATCAAAAGCCCTCTAATATATATGATTTGACGTGAGCAGGTTTTCGCCAGCAGGAAGGCAATGAAAATGGGACGAAGTCTTCCCAGCGAAGGAAATTAAACAATAGGAGACTGACAATCGCAGGCTTATTTTAAGGGAGCAGTGATACGTTTTGAAGGTTATTAAGATATAACCTCTTATTCATCTAGAAACTTAAATGTTCCTCCTTGAGAAAAATCTTTAGGAAAGTTGCAAATTGTTATCTGTAACAGGTGACTTGGCAGAAAGTACTACTATTCTCCCATGGTTTTAATCAGAAAACTTGAGTTGAAAATTCCAACTAAGATGCATAGTAATTTTGCCACCTGGAGCAGGTGATTTAACTCCTCTGAGAATTAGTTTTCCATGCGTGATATACCATAAGGCAATTCTGATATATGTATAACAAGAATTAAAGCTGAACATGACTATAAACTAAATTCTGTAAATATCTCTAATGATAAGAAATTTTACTAAGCTAGCTTGTGAGATGTCCGTGGAAGAAGTTTTATTACTGATCAATTGGAAAGAAAGAAAAGCTCAACAGTTAATTGGTAAGCACATATCTAAAATTACATGTCTCTAGTATTCACGTCTAGGGCTCTTGAAATATTATTTCACCATCAGCATTTTCTCTCTTGGTCCTTATTGGTCTCATATTATTTATTGGAATGGGAAAACAGAGTTCCAGAAACCCCAATGAGAAAAGACTGTCTTTTAAAACCCAAGGCAGACATTGCTTCTTTATCTTGGCCAAGCAAGACAATGGAACTAAAGAGAAAATTAGTGTTTTATGATCTTAAAAGACAGCGTAGGAAGCTGAATGAATTAATGAAGCACCTGAAGTAATTTTAAATCTGTCTACCAAAGGAACTGTACTCAGGGCAACTGTCTTTCATGTACTTTATTGTGTTGGACAAATCTTTTTTTAGGAGACAAATTCAATGTTTGATTTTCTCTTTATACACAATATATCTATAAATATATTTAGGACCATAATTCAGTGCTTAAGTTTTTAATGGGAAAAAAGAGGTCTGGAAAAAAATTAAGCACTGGTTTTTGACACTAACCAACTATTAAATATTCTTGATAAGGACACAATATGCAAATATCCTTTAGCTTACCTTAAAATGAGGGAGCGGTGTCAATGACTGATAGAAGCTACGTCTCATTTCAACCTTAAAATGATTTGCATACACATTTGTATTTAAGAAAAATATTTTAAATTATAAACAATGAACTTGAATACTAAAGTAAAGCCAAAGAAGGACATATAAATAAACATGAATTTGTATTTTGAGTTTGTTATCTCAAATATTCATCCAAGAAAATAATGACAGAAAAATAGCTTAAATGAGTTTTTAAATTTAATATAAGTAAAAACACATTAAACTTTCAAAAATGTCATGTATTTACTATTGTTCCAGATAAAATATTTTTATTTTAGATGTAATATCAATAGTTTATGCCTAGTAAAACCGAAACAAATTTGATTGTGGTTCAAATCTATTTTGGCTCTTAAAATATTTTAATATGTTAAAAAATTTAAACTCTAAGTTATGTATCTAATTAGGCATATTATTTAATATTGCTGAGAGGGCTGACAAACATAGAGAGACTCAAATTAATCTTCTGAGCACATTCTATATACAGGGTGCCAGGAAAAGAGGGAAGAGGATTCAAAATTTAATATACTTACTCAACAAGGACTGAATGAGTTTTTCATAAGTTCCAGGGAAGACTAATTCATAGCAGAATGGCTACATAAGCCTTCTAAAAGAGATATGAACAAAGTGCTTTTGTAAGAAAATAAAGTAAGATTAATTCCAACTATAAATGTCATTAAAACGTTTTGGAAGGGAGTAACCTATAAATGCATTCATCAACAAATACCAGGGTGACACAACAAAATCATTCTGAATGGAACATGTAAATGAAGAAAATTAATGAGTTCATAGGTACATACATACTTTGGAGATATTTTTCTGTAGCTCATTTCAAAATACATGTGAGTAATATAATGGAAATTTTCCAAGTCATCTAGCTTACTAGAGATTCACTTCACAGCATTTTTTATGTTTCAAAATTATTTAACATTTTAATTGAATGTGTAACATAAATGAAATGCTTTGTAAAGAAACTTTCATGGAGATGGTAGCAATTTTCTTACTTATGATATGAATACCTTTATATATTATTCGCTGGTTTGGCTTCTTTTTTAGTTGCCCATAAATATCTTTATAAACTTACAAATATCAAATTTTACCAAGATATATATTGTCCTAAATAAGCAAAGTGGAATATTTAACATTCAAGCAAGATTTTTATGATTTTATACCTCATTATGCTAATTGAAGCCATTTTCCAACAAACCTGCCTATATATTTTGTGAAAATAATCTGGATTTAAACATATTGGAGTTTTGTATTTGTAATTAACTTCTTTATCATTCATAGTTTTAATCCCATGAAATGAACTAAGGGTGTCTTTCTTCTCACTTACTGTTAGCTCATAAAAGTAGTTCAATTACTATCATATACAGAATATTTACAAAGATAAGAAAATACAAATGAAATCTTGTCACTAAACAGATATGGTTTCATTTGACATACGGTTTCTTTTAGAAATGAACTCTAGTACTACCAATATATGTGTAGATAATTTTATCAATCCATCCTGTTATAAAAATTAGATGGGATACTTCTCATTTACATTTCAGTATATCACTTTTCAAGTTGTGTCAAAAATTTCTTTTCCTACATTTATGAAGCAGTTTCTGGTGACACTTGACTGCTTAAAACACTTAAAATCTCAGTTTTTTTGTTCTAGATTTCATTTATCTCAGTGTGACAACCCTAGATTAAAAAGCGAGCTTTTGAAAGAGGAGTTTGCTGTTTATATTTGGTAATTTTAAAATTTAATTGCTTTGTGAGCATTTATTGAACACTTACTATATGCAGTGCACCTTTAATACCTTTCATCTCACTGTACTTCTCAGAAAATGAGAGTCACATATCTTCCTGAGTGGAAATTAAATTGCTTAAATGACAGGTCATAAAGAATTAATGGAAAGTACAATGAGATGAAAAGTATAATGAGTACAAAGAGAAAAGTAATTTTTGACACTCTTCATTTTGAGAACAGTCTGCTACTGTGTTCAGTCATTCTGATCACCTAAAATGTCTCTGGGATTTACTGTGTCTTTGCAATTCTGGCTGCTAAGACCATAGCCTAGATTTTCATCTGATAAGCCTGCCCATATTTGTTTCTTCTCTTATTCAGTCCTTCCACTATAATAATCTCCCTAAAATGGAGAAAGAAATGGTAACCCTATTCTTGCCTGAAAAAACTCATGGACAGAGGATCCTGGAGGGCTACAGTCCATGAGGGCGCAGTGGTTAGACACAACTTAGCGACTAAACCCAAAATATCATGATTGTTATGACACTCCTCAGGTAACTCCAACACCCTATTGCCTTCTGTGTTGAAGAGCAAATTCTCCTCACTAAAGGTCATTCATAATTCTGTGCCATTTTCCAAGTGGAGCTTTCCTTCATACTTTTTCCCATTTCACATACTCTGCCTCTGTCAGGCTGGTAACTCCTTTTCATCGCCCAAACACTCTGCTTCGGGCCAAGTCCATGCTTTCTAAACATAATCATCCTCTTCAGAATGGTCCCTCTCCTTCCGTGCACCTCACCAGCCATCAACCTATTCTCTAAAGCCAAAACGGAACCCCACTTAACTCTAAAAGTCCTGACATACCCTGGTGTTCTTTCCTAAATTCCGACAGCATTTATGACCAGAATCTCATGGCTTGTTCCTCATTTTCTCATGAAAGAAGCACTGGAATCAATCAGATAACCTGCAAGGCTTGTTCACTGTTGAGTATGGAAACCCATTTCTATCTCCCCTTACTCACTGTAACTGCTGCTGGAATCACAGGGATGAATTATGTTTCTTTCCTTTGTGTCGTGTTGGAAGCTCCTGGTACGCAAATAACTTGTTTCAACTTCCCATCCCCACGCCCTGGAATCACAGCTGAGAAAGTGGCCTCTCAATGCACGTTTGAAAATTGTATGTCTGCAGTTTCAGAAAATTTTCTGATTCAGGGATAAGCTGAAAAAATAGAAATAATAATGCTTTCCTTGCTTCACTCATAAGATATTCTTGAGTAGAGAAAAAGATGGGACAATGTCTTGTAATTGTAAACAGTATATTAATATATGACTCTGATTCTCTCATGCCTAAGCAGACTAAGACAGATGTAACAATTTGAACAGAAATAACTGACTCAAAAGCACATCTGGTTACCAAGAATAAGGATGGGGAAGTGAGAAAAACACTACAAAACAAAGACGGAGAATAGCCAACATACAGATAGAAAGTGGAGCTGCTGAAATCAGCACGTATCTCTGTTTAATTGAGAGAAGTGGTAGAAACGCCAACTGTCCCCACCATCCACCCTCTTTGCTTTATTTTGCCCATGGATACTTTATTGCAGACTATTATACGGGCTTTCTTCCTTCCTTAGTTGTGGCCAGGGACTAATTTAAAGCTTGCGAGATATTAATGGAAGTGATACATACTACTGCCGAGTCATTTCATTGTCTCATTAAAGATATTTTGCCCTGGGATCTCTCCTCTGCTTCGTTTTCTGGTTTGGACTTAGTGATTGTTGGGGAATTTTGGAAGCCATATGTTGAGGATGGCAGAGACATTCACCAACCTCTCTCCTCTCTCAACTATTCCAGGAGAGGGGAACATTTCCCTTAGATTTTTGGCTCTTGTCCTCATTACAATTTAGTTTCCCTTAACCAAACTAACAAACTCCTCCTAACAACTCCTAACAAACAAACCCTACTGCCACCTTTCCTTAATAAAAAAGACTTTAGTTGTGGGGGAATCTTTAGGTGATTCACCTAAGTTGCGGTCCAGAAGGAACAATTAATGTCCTGTCTTTTGGCACCTCATCCAGGGCACACTGTTGAAATGCAGATGACAAAAGAGTTAACAACGCTTCCTTCCTTGTCTGACACAGTTAACAATTATGGCTTTTTTTTTTTTCCTTATAAGTACCTGGTGTTAAGTGCCAAATTGAATTTCGCAATATAGATTGATTGGTATGGATTCAGACAGACTAGCTTTAGTTCCTCTGAGAAGCAATCTCTCTTCGATGATAACTCACAACATGGAAATTCTTTTGAATCATTAAAGACAGAATGTATTTATTCAGTAAAGTTTGAATTATACATATTATTTACTTTGTGAAAATTGACCACTATATCCCTTTGTGTATCAAAAACATAATGGAGAAAACCACCACAGTAAATAGTTGAAAGTAAAGGAAACAAAGGGGTTCCGAGCTTTGCATTTAACTGACTTTATCTATGTCCAGTTCAGCCTTCTCCAGGGGAGGAAAACCTCCTGCGGCCATTGATTACCCCACTGTCTTTTTTTTTCCCCTGTATGTTTCTCCATTATGTTCTCCTCCAAGACTTTCTGCCTCTTGGTTTTCCAATGACCTACTAAGGTGTATTTTGCTTGGCATTAATTTATGTGACACACCACTACTGAGTGAAGACAGAAGCAGTTCACCATTGTTTACAGTCTCCTAACAAAGGCTAATATACCTGCTAAGGAAGATGGCAACTTGTAAGAAGAGCTTTTACACACCGAGGTCTAAGCAATCAAGCCAGCATATTTTAAAGATACAGACAGATTTTTTTTTAAAGTATACATATATAGATAGATAATTAGATAAGGAAAGATAGGCATACAAACACATATATTACTTTGTATTACTTAAACTCATCACTAATATTTACTGGAACTGGGGATGTCCAACATTTCAGATACTTCCATTACTGTTGGGAATAAAATAATAGTTCATCTGGCAAAAATCCCATGCATTAAATTATTTGTAGGAATATGTTACATATATATATAATGTTTTATATATATCTAATGCTAATTTTTTACTTATATGTGTGTATATATATTTTGGTAATTCTAAGTCACTGTTTTTACTTAAACAGATATCTCACTCCTCACACATTCTGGATCAATCAGACCTTATTCTTTTGCTCACTGTTAAGTCATGATCAATATTACGACTTTGAACTTTGAAATTTCCTTCTCTGACAGAACTCTCTTACTTGCTACTCTTTCTTTACCTTTATTACCAAAGAATTTGAACTTTGTTTTCACTGTGAGGTCTAGTTTCTTGAACCATCTTTATATTGGATACTTCTGGCTTGTCAACCTCTTTCTGACTTCATTTCTCTCCTCAACTCAGACTGTAAGATCTATATGGATGTAGCCTCTTTAACGGTCTCAATAATATTCTAAAATCTCTCATTTGTTTGGCCTTCACTACCTGTTTGCTGATGAACCCCAGCTCTGAGAGGTCCCTGTGGTCTTCCTTCACTGCTTTCAGATGACGTCAACATTGCTGGAGAAAGTAGGGGAACAGTGCCAGCCCCACGGCAAAGCCCTCTGGCCAGTCTTACTTTTCTCTCACTTCAGAAGAAGGAAAAACCCTTAAGCCCGTTAGTAGGCAGAGCAAACATTAAGGAGACAAGGAAAAACAAAATATGGTGATTTAATAGAATGAATTTTCAAAAATGAAGAAAAAGTTCATGTCAAAGTCCAGATAGACAATTTAGCACTGAAAATTGGAGGAACTATGGCTGTTTTCTCCTTTTCCCTGAGATAGGAATGAAGAATAAGATGCCAGTTTGACCATGGTAACCATCCCTTGTTTCTTGAAGCTCATTCAAGCCCTTGCTTCCACATCATACTGTTAACTCTCTGACCATCTACTAACTGCTATTATGGAGAGAATAAAAACTATTTATTGAGTAAATGATATTCAGTTTACAACATTTCTAAGCTACTTTGATGTAGATTTTAATATGTGCTCTAACAGAAGGCAATGGCACCCCACTCCAGTACTCTTGCCTGGAAAATCCCATGGACGGAGGAGCCTGGTAGGCTGCAGTTCATGGGGTCGCTAAGAGTCGGACACGACTGAGCGACTTCACTTTGACTTTTCACTTTCATGCATTGGAGAAGGAAATGGCAACCCACTCCAGTGTTCTTGCCTGGAGAATCCCAGGGACGGGGGAGCCTGGTGGGCTGCCGTCTATGGGGTTGCACAGAGTTGGACAGGACTGAAGCGACTTAGCAGCAGCAACAACAGCCATTATCCCCACTTTGTGCCCAAGAGCACCTAGCTCCAAGAGTCTATGCTTACCTCCTTTCTGTGTATTACTGGTGGCTGCCACTAGGTGAATGGGGCTTCCCTCCCTGGTGGCTCAGACATAAAGGATTTGCCTGCAATGTGGAAGAACTGGGTTTGACCCCTGGGTTGGGAAGATCCCCTGGAGAAGGGAATTGCTAACTACTCCAGTATTCTTACCTGGAGAAATCAATGAGCAGAGCCTGGTGAGCCAAAGTCCATAGGGTCCCAAAGAGTTGGACACAACTGAGTGTCTAACACGTTCACTTTTTTCCTTTTCACTAGGTGAAGAGATCCTATTTCTTCAGGATCCCAGAGACCTGTCTGTTGCTTCAGAATCATATATCCACATACTTATTTATTATTTTTTACTTAACTATTCTGAAATGATCAACATAACCAAAACAAGTTTTACCATTTTCATGATTATTTACTCCAAGTTAGTTTCTTCTTCTTTCTTTTGCATTTTTATTTATAGTACAACCATTCTCTAATCACTACTCGAAACCAGAGTAACCCTTAATGCTTTCTTTCCTTTTCCTCTTTCTGACATTGGGTTTCACATTCTTTGTTCTCTCAAACTCATAGAGAAAAAAATCAGATGTGGTTAGTGGGGAGGGTAGAAGGAAGGGAAATAGGAAGAAGGCAGTCAAAAGGTACAAATTTACAGTTATAAGATAAATAAGTACCAGGGATATAAGTAAGTACTAGGGAAGTAATGGACACCATAATAAATGTAATTAACACTGACGGATGCTATACATGCAAGTTGTTAAGAGAGTGAATTCTAAGAGTTCTCATCACAAAAAATATTTTCTGTTTCCTTTAATATTGTATCTATATTAGATGGTGGATGTTCACTAATTGTGGTAATGTTCACTATTGGTAATTTTCACTAATCACTTCATGATGTATGAAAGTCAAATCAGTAAACTGTAAACTTCAAATTTATACTTGCTATACATCAATTATAAACTGGAAACAAAAAAATTTTTTTTTTTGGTGACTTCCTTTTAACTCTTCATTTCTTCCATTCTCACTACGTTTTGTTAGATTTAGTTTTCATTTTCCTGTATTTGGACTGTGGCCAAACATTCTAACTTGTGTCCCTGCATTTAGCCATTCTCTCCTTAAAAGTAACTTAAAATTTCTGTGCAAACTCTAGAGAACAAGCTTCTTTTCAGATATCTTTAATCTTCTTAAAATCTGGCTGAAATTCACCTTTTTACCTCCTTTTGTATTATTTATCTGAGCATACTTTACATCTATAGCCTGCTACTCATTCTCTTTGCACGACATCCTGTATGTTTTTATGTCCCTGGTTTTGTTTGTGCTGTTTTTTTCTTCTTCCTGGAATATCCTCCTACAAAATATCTATCTTTCAAAATCCTATACATCCTTCAAAGCATTTTTCATAGATTAATCTTTCAGTGATGCTTGTCCTCACAGTTTATTTCTTCCTTTTAAAAAAAAAAAATGAGATGCACTGGTATATAATATTAGGTAAGTTTAAGGTATACAATGTGTTGATTTAACACATTTCTTTATTGCAGTGTGATTACTACTTTAGTGTCAGCTAACACCTCTTTCATGTCACATAATTATCATTCTTTCCTGTGGTAAGAACAATTAAGACCTAGTCTCCTAGCAACTCTGAAATTTATAATATAGTATTGTTGACTATAAGCACTATTGTTGACTATAATCACTATACTTTAGATCTTCAGGACTTACTTATCTACTCTTAGGTTGGTAAAAAGTAATTGTAGTTTCGGACTGTGCCTTTTAAATCATTATAACTAGGCTCAAACACATCTTTATTAGTCAACATAGGGAGCTTTACAATCAACACATTTTTGCCAATAAGAAATGTTTTGTTTTATTCCTGTAGCATAAAAATCCATGCTTAAGGATTTGACAAAAACGCTCTTGGAAAGCATTTTCTGCCTCCTGCTGGTTGTGGAAGCGTTTTCCCTGCAAAAAGTTGTAGGAATGCTTGAAGAAGGAGTAGTCAGTTGGCAAGAGGTCAGGTGAATATAGTGGATGAGGCAAAACTTCGTGTTCTGATTCATTCAGCTTTTTAAGCGCTGCTCGTGCAATGTGTGGTTGGGTGTTGTGAAGAATTGGGCCCTTTCTGTTGAGCAGTGCTGGCTGTGGTCTTCAGTGCATCTCATCCATTTGATAAGCATACTTCTCAGATGTAATACCGACCGGTCAGCACTGAGTTCTTTGGCAACTTCTCATGTAGTTTTAAGACGATCAACTTTGATGATTGCCCTCAGTTGGCCATAGTCAACTTCCGATGGCTGGCCACCGTGCCCTTATCTTCAAGGCTCTCATCTCCTTTACAAAACTTCTTGAACCATGACTGCACTGTACTATTCCTGAACCAAATGTGTTGTTAATGTTGCACATTGTTGCTTTATGACCCATTTTGAACTTAAATAAGAAAACTGCTCAAATTTGCTTTTTGTCTAGTATCATTTCCCTAGCCTAAAATAAATGTAAAATAAACAAGAAATGTGATTAGCAAAAAATCATAAAGTGAGAAATGAATATTAAAATAATGTATAACATAACTACATTCATTTTTAAATGTATTCCAGTATTAAATGGCACCTTTCAACAATTTTGGAGAAGGAAATGGCAACCCACTCCAGTATTCTTGCCTGGAGAATCCCATGGAGGGAGGAGCCTGGTAGGCTATAATCCACGGGGTCGCAGAGAGTCAGAGACGACTGAGCTACTTCACTTCACTTCAACAATGTAAAATTGCAGTTACTTTTGCACCAACCTTAACAGTTGGGTTTTTAGCCTTAAATGACATTTTCTCAGTCTTCTCCCCACCCAGCTAAACCTCTGTCACCAGCATTCTACTTTCTTAGAGTTTTACTCTTTTAGATTCCAAGTATAAGTGAGATCAAACGTTTCTGACTTACATCACTTACATCTGACTTGCATAATGCTCTCAACTGCTAAGTCACTTCAGTCATGTCCGACTCTGTGCGACCCCATAGACGGCAGCCCACCAGGCTCCCCCGTCCCTGGGATTCTCCAGGTGAGAACACTAGAGGGGGTTGCCATT
Source organism: Bos indicus x Bos taurus (assembly GCF_003369695.1). Lineage (NCBI taxonomy): Eukaryota > Metazoa > Chordata > Mammalia > Artiodactyla > Bovidae > Bos > Bos indicus x Bos taurus. The sequence goes on along the minus strand of NC_040102.1, from coordinate 17,989,000 downwards.
TCCTTCTCCAGTGCATGAAAGTGAAAAGTCAAAGTGAAGTTGCTCAGTCGTGTCCAACTCTTAGCGACCCCATGGACTGCAGCCCACCAGGCTCCTCCATCCATGGGATTTTCCAGGCAAGAGTACTGGAGTGGGGTGCCATTGCCTTCTCCGAATGCTCTCAAGGTCTACCCATATTGTGGCAAATGGCAAGACTTCTTTTCATAGCTGAGTGGTACTCCATTGTGTATGTGTAACTCCTATCTTCATTATCCATTCATCTATCAATGGACACTTTGGTTGTTCCAACTTCTTGGCTACTGTGAATAATGTAATCAACTTTTATGGGAGTTCAGACAGCTCTTTAATATCTTCTTTTCATTTCGTTTGGATATAAACCCAGATGTAGAACTGCTCAATCATATGGCAGTTTTACTTTTAATTGTTTGCAGAACCTCCATATTATTTTTCATATTGGCTGAACATTTCTACCAACAGTGCACAAGGGATTTTTTATCTCTTCTTTGTATTCTCACCAAACTGGTATTGCTTGTTCTTTTGATAATGTTGTTCAGTCACCAAGTCATGTCCAACTTGGCAACCCCATGGACTACGGCACACCAGGTTTCCCTGTCCTTCTCTACCTCACAGAGTTTACTCAAATTCATGTTCATTGAGTTGGCTATGCCATCCAACTATCTCATCCTCACTGCCACCTTCTCCTCCTCTCTTTTCCAGTGAGTTCCCTCTTCGGATCAGAGGGCCAAAGCATTGGAGCATCAGTCCTTCCAACCAATAGTCAGGGTTGATTTCCTTTAGGATTGACTGACTTGATCTCCTAGCTGTCCAAGGGACTCTCAAGAGTCTTCTCCAGCAACACAGTTCGAATGCATCAATTCTTTAGTGCTCAGCCTTTTTATGGTACCACTCTGACATCTATACATGACTACTGGAAAACCATAGCTTTGACTATATGGCTCTTTGCTGGCAAAGTGATGTCTCTACTTTTTAACATGCTCTCTAGGTTTGTCATAGCTTTTATTGTCATTCTAACAGGTGTGAGGGAGAAGGAAATGGCAACCCACTCCAGTGTTCTTGCCTGGAGAATCCCAGGGATGGCGGAGCCCAGTGGGCTGCCGTCTATGGGGTCGCACAGGGTCGGACACGACTGAAGTGACAACAGCAACAGGCGTGAGGTGATGTTTCATTGTGGTTGGATCTGCATTCCCCTGATGATTACAGTTTAGTGATGTTGACCTTTTGGCCATTTGGATGTCACCTTTGGGAAAAAAATGTCTGTTTAAGATCCTCTGTCCATGTTTTAATTTTTTTGTTTTTATTGAAAAGTTGTCTCTTCCTTCTGTAAATATCCATGTTAGATTCTTGTTAAAAAGGATGCTTATTTTATACATGTCTAGACTGCTATGTCTTAATTTCTTTGAATGTAGAAACCTTACTTCTTTATCACTGTGCTCCTATGTATATACTGCTAAGTCACTTCAGTCGTGTCCGACTCTATGCGACCCCACAGACGGCAGCCCACCAGGCTCCCCCGTCCCTGGGATTCTCCAGGTGAGAACACTGGAGTGGGTTGCCATTTCCTTCTCCAATGCATGAAAGTGAAAAGTGAAAGTGAAGTCACTCAGTCGTGTCCAACTCTTAGCGACCCCATGAACTGCAGCCTACCAGGCTCCTCCATCCATGGGATTTTCCAGGCAAGAGTACTGGAGTGGGGTGCCATTAGGTGCATATATAATTAGTGCTTTCATTCTATTCATATATCTAGGTTGAATGAAGAAATGAATTATAAAATACCTCAAGCATTTTGAAAATTGTTTTTGAATGACCTTCTCAGACTGTATTGATATGCTTCTCTGTTTGACCTTACTTGGTGGTGAGGGAAAAAAAAAAAAGTTGTTCATTGACTGATGAATTGTTCTTTTATCAAGAATAATCATTTCACCAAAAAAGCTATAGCTATGTGAGATGATAGAAGTGTTAATTAGCTTGAAAAGGGACATCCTTTCATAATGTATATCGATATCAAATTGTCACAAAGTGAAAATGAAAGTCACTCAGTCGTGTCCGACTCTTTGCAACCCCATGGGCTGTAGCCTGCCAGGTTCTTCTGTCCATGGAATTCTCCAGGCAAGAATACTGGAGTGGGTAGTCATTCCCTTCTTCAGGGGATCTTCGCAACCCAGGTATCAAACCCAGGTCTCCTGCATTGCAGGTGGATTCTTTACTGTCTGAGCCACCAAGGGAGACCAAATTGTCACAATGTACACTTTAAATATCTTACAATATTGCTTGTCAATTTTATCTCAAAAAAAGCTAAAATTAAAGAAATAATAATCATAGATGTGCTATGCTTCCATTCCACTATATTTTTCAATTTATGCATAATTTTATTATTTTATTTACTTCAATAAATCTTTTCTAAAAGTTTAAATATTTGTAAGGCTCTAAGACTTCTGAAATTTCTTTGATTCAGCTACATTGTTATGTATCTTGAAGCATTATGCTATTTGATCCCACAAGATGTAGTGTCTTCTGGGTGAGTTTTCATAAAAATTTCAGGAAGCTGCATTTGTATTTTCCTCTTTGTAATGTAACTGTTTTTCAGATATTTTCCTTTTTATTCATGAGAAACTGTAGCGTAACTCTTAATCTAAATAAAAGTAATAAATATATACAGAAAGAGGTAGATAACATTATAATTTTCTTCCTCAGGAACAAATATGACTATGAATAATTAAAGATGAATCTCTGTTGGCAGAACAATAGACCTCTGATTCAGCTTGTGGATGAAGTGAACCCACATATTCTTACTATATATGAGATCTCCTAAGATGAGTGTAAATTACATCTCATCAAGGGTTACCTCCTGTCTCCTGTTAAACACATTTTCCTGAGCCCCCAGCCCTGGTATGGACACACTTTGGTCTGTCTTCTTTCTTATTTAGAGGAAGTCTGTTCATAAGGAAGCTGGAAGCCAAAGGTTTGGCCTCTACATGCTTGTCTCCTGCAGATACCTAATAAACTGAAGCTGCGCGCCAAGTGCGGCATACTCTTAATGAAACTCTACTTCTACTCAGTGTCAAGGATTGGCTTAAAAAGTTTTCTGAGCTGAGAAGATTAAATTACTCTTCAAGGCCAAAGGGCTGTGGTATGAGATTATACCTGATGAAAGGAAGAAATAAATTATTACAACGATATGAAGTTAATAAATCTTCCTTTATAAGTAGCACATAAAGTGTTTTACTGCTGAGGCTGAAACATTAATATCAAGTTTTCTTGAAGGGGCAACCTGTACTGAACCCAGAACTCTCCATAATACTAGAAATATGACAGCCCATGTTCATTGGTCTACTATTTAGGTGAAATATTCCTTATAGTGCAGCCTCTTGGTATTTTTTAAATCAGATACTTAATAACGTCAATGAATAAAAGAAAAATAATCAGGTGGATTCAAGAGTTTTACAGGCTGTTCTTTAAAGTGTGTGCCTACTTTCATGAAAACGGCAATATTTTAAACTAGCTCTTTTTACGTATCTTGGCTTGTATTGGAAAGAAAATCAAGTCTATGAGACTTCTAAGAGCAAGAACGTGACCTTGTTGATCATGATATCTCCAGTCCCTTGCCTGTAATATAGTAGGTATGACTAGAAATTTATTAACTAAAGTAGAAAAATCAATTCATAGTCAACTTTCAAGTTTCAAAACTTGGACAGGCTAGATATTACACAACGTCTCCTGAACTGATTTACATGTCTAAACACAGGTTAAGCTTCCATTTAAACCCACTGATTTGTGTTTCTCTGATAAAGTTACAGAAGTACTTCTTCAGTTTTCTATTTCTCCAGTGAAATCACAAGAGGTGTGACTTGTTGGAAAAATGAAGAATGTTCTTTGGCATCACTGTTTCTACTCTCCACTTTATTTTATAGATAATGTGCTGATACCATGGAATCTAAGAGACAATTGACCAAGAGCCCAATTATGTTTATATAGACTTTAAGAACAGAAAGATGGTATTGCTCCCCACCCAAATTTTGAATCAAGATAAACCACTCTTTAAGCGAACTATACTTAATTAGTTCTGTATTTCTTGTTTTTCTCATAATGACTACTTAAGTGATACAAAACACCTAACCATTTCTCTTATCTATATCTATACCACTTATATCATTGTGAGTATAGCTATATTTCTATTGCTTTGATGGCATCCTCAACTTTAGATGAGCTGAATACTCCAGCACTGATACAACTCAAGACAAAAGAACATAATTCAGATTTAGATATGTACATTCTGTTTCCACCCCCCCCCCAAAATCATACTGTAGTACCAAGAAGAAAACTGAGTATGCAATCTTTAGTCAAAAGCCAAATTTTAAGTCAAATAGTTTAACAACAAAAGGAAGTTAAATATAAAAGCGATCTTCTCAGTTCCTAAACAATAAATATTGAATACTTAAAATTATAAATCATGATTGGCAGGAGGCCTTGCCATATCTTGGAATAAAAATATTTCTTTCTATTCAGATAAGATGTGGCAATAACTTAGGACCTATCAATTTAAAATATTTTAAAATTTTCTGTATTTATTACAATTTGGAAATATTGTATGCTATGAAAATACTTTGGCTAATCAAAGAGGGAAACATATTCTTCCTCTTATTATAAAATAAACACACATGAAATCAAGTAATCATTAAAGACCTATGTTAACTAAATAAAATCTAAAATAAGTAGCAGGGATGAAAATTAGGTGTAAATTCAACCTCTAAGTAGGTACTGATTTTCATTGCCTTTTTGATTAAATAGGGTCATTTGAAGATAAGATGGGCTTCCCAGGTGGGGCTGGTAGTAAAGAACCCGCCTGCCTATGCAGGGGACATAAAAGACAAAAAGTTTCTATCTCTGGGCTGGGATAATCCCCTGGAGGAGGAAAGGGCAACCCACTCCAGTATTCTTGCCTGGAGAATCCCACAGACAGAGGAGCCTGGCGGGCCACAGTCCACAGGGGAGCAAAGAGCCGGACGTGACTGAAGCAACTTAGCATAGCAAAGATAAGATGGAAATTAGTCTAAAAAGTTAATAAGTTTTTTTTTTTTTCTTTTAAACTTTTAATTTTATATTGGAGGCTAGCCAGTTAACAATATTGTGACAGGAACAACAGAGTGACTCAGCCATACACATACATGTGCCCACTGTCCCCAAAACTCCCCTCCCATCCAGGCTGCCACATAACACTGAGCAGAGTCCTATGCTATACAGTAGGCCCTTGTTGGTTATCCATTTTAACTACAGCAGCGTGTACATGTCCAGCCCAAATCCCTAACTGGCCCTTCCCCTCCACTGCCTGCAACCGTTAAGTTTGTTTCCTAAGTCTGTGACTCTGTTTTGTAAATAAATTGATTTGCATCATTTCTTTTTAGACTCTGCTTATAAGAGATATCATATGATGCTTTTCTTTCTCTGTCTGACTTACTTCACTCAGGATCATCATCTCTAGGTCCATTCATGTTGCTACAAATGGCATTATTCCATTCTTTTTAACGGCCGAGTAATAATCCACTGTAGGTGGGTACTACATCTTCTTTATCCAGCCTTCTGTTGATGGACATTTAGGTTTCTTCCATGTTTTTGGCTATTGTAAACTGTGCTGCAATGAACACTGGGGTGCATGTATCCTTTTGGCCCATGTTTTTCTCTGGATATATGCCCAGGGGAGGGACTGCATAGTCAATATGGTAGCTCTATTCTTACTTTCTTAAGGAACCTCTATACTGTTCTCCATAGTAGCTGTACCAATTTACATTCCCCCATTAGTATAAGAGGGTTCCTTTCTCTCTACACTCTCTCCAGAATGTATTATTTGTGGAATTTTTGATGATAGTCTGTTGTGAGGTGATACCTCATTGCAGTTTGGATTTTCATTTCTCTAATAATGAGCGATGCTGAACATCTTTCCATGTGCCTCTTGGCCATCTGCATGTTTTCTGTGGAGAAATATCTATTTAGGTCTTCTGTCCATTTGTTGACTGGGTTGTTTGTTTTGATTATATTAAGCCTTATGAGCTGTTTGTAAATCTTGGAGACTAATCCCTTGTTGGTTACATCATTTGCAAATGTTTCTCCCAATCTGTGGGTTGTCTTTTTATTTTATTTGTGGTTTTATTTGCTGTGCAAGAAAAGCTTTTGAGTTTAATTAGGTCCCATTTGTTTATTTTTATTTTTATTTCCATTATTCTGGGAGATGGATCAAGAAAGATATTGCTGCAATTTATGTCAGAGTGTTCTGTCTGTGTTTTCCTCTAGGAGTCTTACAGTATCTGGGTCTCACATTTAGGTCTTTAATACATTCTGAGCTTATTTTTGTGTATGGTGTTAAGGAATGCTCTAATTTCTTTTTTTTAAACTGGAGCTGTCCAGTTTTCCCAGCACCATTTGTTGAAGAGACTATCTTTCCACCATTGTGTAGTCATGCCCCCTTGTCATAGATTGACTGTAAGTGCATAGGTTTATTTCTGGGAAAAGTTCATTAACTATTATTCTCATATATAGGTAAAAATTTCATGTATTCTATGGGAGAAATAGACTTATAAAGTCTAAAGTGAAAGTGAAGTCACTCAGTCAAGTCCAACTCTTTGCAACCTCATGGAAAGTAGCCTGCACCAGGCTATGGGATTTTCTAGGCAAGAGTACTGGAGTGGGCTGCCATTTCCTTATCCAGGGACATTCTATAGAATGTCTCATATAGAATGTCTATATGACATTCTCCCACATTGTAGACAGACGCTTTACCGTCTGAGCCACCAGGGAAGGCTATAAAGTCTAAGTAACCCTCAAATATAATGTCTGTGTGTTTTTATTTATGAACTTCATCTTTTTCTTTATTTTGGGGTTTCTCTTTTTGTTAATTAGTTTAGTCTTTAAAGCAGTGGGCAGTATAAAATAAGGCAAGTTAGGAATTGTATGATTAGCCCACCATTTAAAAATTGACAGAGCAACATTAAATTGTCAATACTTTCAGAGGTGCTAAAAAGTTTAAAAATTCCATTTTCTAAAAATTATTTGATTATTACAAAGTATAATGAATAAGTTTGTATTTATTCGAACTATGATATCTTGAAACTTTGGGATTAATTCATACACATATATATGTATAATAAGAGCATGAAATAATTTTAAGGCCAAATTAAAAAAAACTGAAATCCATTACAGAAAATGTACAAATCTACCTTTTTCTGCCCTGATACTAGCATAGAATAAAATGTAAAAGCCTTTCTGCATAAGGATTTCATCGTCAGGAAATTTCAGGAAGAATTTCTAAAGTCTGGACGTTACAGGCATACCTCAGAGTATTGCAAGTTCAGCTTCAAACCAGCACAATGAAGTGATTAGTGCAACAAAGCAAATCACATTTTTTTTTTTGGTTTCCCAGGGCATACAAAAGTTATGTTTACACAGACCGTTACCTATTGAGTGCGTAATAAATGGCATTATGTCTACCAAGGTACACAACTTAAAAATACTGCTAAAAACTGCTAACCATCACCTGAAACTTCAATAAGTCATAATCAAAGATCACTGGCCACAGACCACCATAACAAATAATAAGAATGGAAAAGTTTCACATATTTTCAGAATTACCAAAATGTGGCACAGAGACATAAAGTGAGCAAATGCTGTTGAAAAAATAAAGCCAATAGACTTCCTTGATGCCAAGTTGCCATAAACCTTCACTTTGTTAAAAACAAAACAAAAACAAAACAAAACCAGTATCTTAAAAGCACAATAAAACAAGGCAGGCTTGTATTCTGGTAAATTAGAAAACACATCATTAAATATATGCCAAAGATCCAGTAGTTCCAGCCAATCTAAGGACAGGTTACTTCCAAAGTATCTGAGAAGCTTTAAAAACAGTTCATGGGCCTCAGCCCCGGACATTTTGAAAATAATCAGGGTAGGAACCAAGGATGTACATTTTAAGGTTATACAGGATGATTCTTGTGTCTCGGTATGCCCTGAAATCCATGTCATATTTTTTAACTTGACAGAATTAGTCACAAAAAATATAGAAATGTTTTTTTTAAAAAAAAGCTAAATTGCTACTCACCCATTCTCTCCCCCTGGTCATGCTCACTTCCCTCTTGGTAATGACTTCTCAGGCAACTTCTCAGAATTATTTACTGTTATCATCTCTTATTTTTACTGATGCCACCTGGTGTAAAGAACTGACTCATTGGTAAAGACCCTGATGCTGGGAAAGACTGAAGGCAGGAGGAGAAGGGGACGACAGAGGATGAGATGGTTGGATGGCATCACCGACTCAATGGACGAGTTTGAGCAGGCTCCAGGACTTGGTGATACACAGGGAAGCCTGGTGTGCTACAGTCCACGGCGTTGCAAAGAGTTGGACATGACTCAGCGACTGAACTGAACTGAACAAGCAGAAGCCAGGTTTTCAGATGAGCTAGATGAAAATGCACCTAGGAAGTATATTCAGAGGAGTCTACCTTTCATACTATAGGGTGTCTCACTGTTGTACAATTTCCAGCAGAGACATAGTATCCTCCTGTATTCCATTTGTACAATTTAGTCTCAGAATGAGAGTTGTTCTTGAATAGGATAAGTTAATAAAAAGTGCATTTCAGTAGATGCACTATGGCAGTGACTAGCTAGGCTGACAGAATTAGAGCTTTCTCAGTGATGAGGATCCTGGGAAAGAGGACTTGGAGTAGACTGGAAATGCACAGAAGGGAAAAGGAAAAAAAAAAAAAAAGGAAGCAAGGAGCCTGAAGATGCATGCTTGTGAGATGAGGCCAGAGGTTAATTCTGGTTCTGATGGAATCTTGATCTGCATCATTTCTACAAGAACCTATCTTCTCTGTGCGTGCATCCTAAATTGCTTCAGTCATGTCCAACTCTTTTTAACCCTATGGACCGTAGCCAGCCAGGCTCCTCTGTCCACGGGATTCTCTAGGCAAGAATACTGGAGTGGGTTTCCATGTCCTCCTCCAGGGCATCTTCCCAACCCAGGGATCAAATCTATATCTCTTAAGTCTCCTGCATAGGCAGGTGGGTTCTTGAACACCAGTGCCACCTGGGAATTCTACAAATAAATAACTTCATGATTACTGTTTATTTGAAAATTCAACTTAATAATGATGATAGAATAGATAGGTACAGTAGAAAAGCAGACATGTATACAACTAATTAAAATACAAGGAAGCATGTAGTTTTTTAGGCTGCAATTTTGATGTGTGTGACTGAAGCTTTAATGTAGGAGGAAGTATTTGAGCTGAATGGGTGAAATTTTCACAGCTTGCCTTTAGCAGAAGGGTGCAAAGCATAGAAGTGGAAAAATGGAGTATGCTTTAAGAAAAAGGCAACTAGTTTTATATGCCAAAAATGAATTGTGGTTTGGTATTTTTCATGATGTGAAAAATAAGACCAGGAAGAGGGCATCACAGGTGAAGCCAAAAGGCTTCATTGCATTCTGTAGGAATGTTGAGTCCAGTGAAATGTTCTGTAAGAATGTGACATGATCAGAACTGTGCTTTAGGAAAACCCCAGAGAGAAGAGGGCTACAGAAACTATTTCAAAATCAAATGCAACACTTTGGCTAGGAGGGCTTATAACAAATCAGCTGGAAGTCAACCAAGAAACACACGCTATTGTCTGTGTAAGTGCTGGACCATGACCTGAATGAGGGTTTGAACTAAGAGACATAATGAGTGGAAAGAATGGAATATATTGGAAAGGCCTTGCAGGGACACAGAACGGGTTCCTAACTCTCTTAATCTACCTTGCTTTAGCCATTAAAAAAAAAAAAAAGGTTCCCATCACTTGTTTTGCTTTTTTCAATCTTTTGACCACTTTCCCCCATTAGCTTTCTTTTTATTTTTTTAATTTTTTTTTATTTTATTTTTAAACTTTACATAATTGTATTAGTTTTGCCAATTATCAAAATGAATCCACCCCAGGTATACATGTGTTCCAGCTTTATTGAGATATAACTTACTTACAGAATGCTCACCTGCAAATGTGTGCAATTCAGTAATTTTATCTTGTAAATAGAGTCATGCACCCACCATCATAATCTAACTTCAGAGCATTTGCATTTTCCCTAAAGGAAACCTTCAGCCATTACTAGTCACTCCCCATCCCCACGCCCCTTCCTTCTCCATGGGCACATAGGTCACCACTAAGCTAAACTATCTTGCTTGCTTATGTTTTCTATTGAACACTAAGTTGTTGGGTGAAGGACTCAGTCTTTTAACACATAATACCTAATGACAAACATTCCTTTGTATAAAACAGTTTCTAACTCAATACCTTTCTCTCAACTTCCATCTCCTCCTCCTACCTTCGCCCAGTCCCTGCCCAACACACAAACACACAATATAGATATTTCCAGGGCATGACACTCTTACCTTCTCTTTCTCTTGTCCTTGTGTAGACCAGAAAGCCCCAGAAGCTTCTCAGAGGCCAGGAGAAGCCAACAATCCATGCCTGTAGGAACACAGTGATGCCAGAAGCATGAAGTTGTCTGACTTTTCCCATTTCACTCCTTGGGAGGTTGCAACCTGGAACTCTATGGGAAAGCAGTGCAGTACTGCCTGCCAATGCCCAGAGCTGGTTCTGGAAGCCCGGGATCCACACTAGACTGTGAGACACACTGGAACTGGGTCCAGACGATTCAGTCCAGACTAAGGCATGCCTGGAGTAAAGCAGAAGTCCGCTCTCCAGAGTGTGGTAAAAGTTTTCATTAGACTCTGCCGAAATTTCCAGTTGAAACTGAGCGTCTAAAGGATTCATCAGTCTTCCTCTCTTCCCAAGAAGGAACAGGCTCTCAGGGCCTTTCTCACCTGCCCCAGCTACTGCTTGATCCTAGGAGTTTATGGAGTTCAATGAATCTGAACACATCTGTACATATTTTATGGACAGAGACACTGTCTGTGGAACTGAGGGACCTCCATAAGCCTGTCCCACCCTGGGTTAGCAATAATCCTCAACCATCTTCTATACAAATTTATCAAGTCAGTTAAACTTCTCTCAATCCTCACAGACTATCTTTCCAAGATTTCTGTGAGGATTGAAAAAGACAATGAATAAGGAACATAATGTGTAAATGATGCATTTTGCACACGTGGTATTTTTGTAGGAACTAGTCCAGACCGCTGTGGACTGGTAGGAGAGTCCGTGCTGAGTTCTTTGAATTTTCCTGGAGTGTCTGAAGCTTTCCAACATACAGAGCATTAAACACTTGACTGGGCTGTGGGGTAGTTGTTACCTCTGGGATGGTTCCTTCTGAGTCACACCACCAGCTCCTTATAGCATACGATTTACAACCCCCCACCTCAAGGACAGTCATTTGATACTTGCTTCCAGACACTCCAGGTGATGGAGACGACATGACTCCAATCCTGCTCACCCGCCTTGGAGACGACATAACTCCAATCCTGCTCACCCCACTTAGTCTTTGTGTGCGCGGTTAGCTGTCATTCTCTAAGTCCCTACATGACAACAGACCTCTATGTTTCAGAGTTGAAGGGTCTTGAAAAAGAGAATTTCATATTACCTTGCTTTAGGATCTGGTTTCTTACAGGCACCAGTATGGTAGAAACCAACACAGCATTGTAAAACTTAAAAAAACAAAAAGATTATGAAAAAAGAATTTACATATATATGTATATGTATAGCTGAGTCACTTTGCCGTACACCAGAAACTTCCCATTGCATTGTAAATCAACTATACTTCAATGAAATAAATTTTAAGAAAAGAAATAAATGGCTTAGCACTTGCGGCAATATGGATGGACTTAGAGACCATCATACTGAGTGAAGGAAGACAGAGAAGGAGAAACACCATATAACATCCCTTATATGTGGAATTTTAAAAGAAATGATACAAATAAATGTATGTACAAAATAGAAAGAGACACACAGACTTAGAGAAGGAACATATGGTTGCCAGAGTGGGAAGGATGATGGGAAGGGGAGGTTAGGAAGTTTGGGATGGACATGTACGCAATGGTATATTTAAAATGGATAACCAGCAAGGACCTACTGTATAGCACATGGAACTCTGCTCAATGTGACGTGGCAGCCTGGATGAAGGTGAGGTTGGGGGAGAATGGATACATGTGTATGTATGGCTGAGTCCCTTCCCCGTTCACCTCTTACACTGTGAACAACGAAGTGTGTAATTAACATTGTTAATCAGCTATGCCCTAATACAATAGGTTTTTGCCCTAATAAAAAGGTTTTCTTTTTACAAAAGAAATGGCTTAGTATTCATACATCATTTATAATTAATCACTGATCAAAACACCTCTTGATGTCTAGCTTGCTTGTCAGGGGGCATAAAATGATGGCAAGAACTTAACTCACAATATAAGTGAAGTGAAGTCACACAGTTGTGTTCCACTCTTTGCGACCCGTGGACTGTAGCCCACCAAGCTCCTCTGTCCATGGGATTCTCCAGGCAAGAATACTGGAGTGGGTTGCCATTTCCTTCTCCAATATAAAGCCCTCCAAAGTGTTTTATCCAATCATTGAATTGGTTTTTCCTACTTCCCCGTGTTTTGAAACTGTGCTGCCAAGAAAATTCAGTCATATTCTCAATTTGCAGAACTCCAGATTTTTAAACAGTAGTATATTTCACTTTATAAAATAGCTTTACTGTTTTTGTTTTCTTTAGGAAAGAAAATAAGCTGAAAACTGTGCAAACTCTGTGACTTTTCTTTCCAAGGTGGTAATTTCTTTTATGATAATAGGATCCGTTATAAACAGAGTAAGTCACATTTAAGAGCTTTTATAGTTTTTATATATAAAGAAAATTTTCCACTGCCGATTGTACTGTAAACACATGTACTTGATTTTAAGCCTTCTAAAAATCTTCAGTAATATTAGAAACTAGACAGCTGCCTTACATTAATTAGTGTTTCCATAAAGGTTTCTGAGGGAAATAAACACAAGTAAATACAGCACCATAGGACTGAATTAACAGAGAAAAGAGAAATAATTTTTCATGTTCATATTTGAATACACATCCAATTTGTGATCATTATAAAATAATCATATCAAGGGAACCTACACACATATATTTTACAAACTCTGTACACCAGTTTTACTCAATACAGAATTTAGCTGTTTAGAATTAGTACCTAGAGGTCATAAATATTAAAGTTATTGACTGATCTACTGTAGTTTCTACTTTTCCCAATAGTTTCTATCGTCTTCCTAGTATATAAACTACAAAAGTTGTGGGATTTGATTGCCATTTCCACTGAGTTTCATTAAGCCTAAAAAGCAATTTCTCTCTAAGCATCACAAACAGGCAAAGGAGCAAAGGATGTAATCCCATGAGTACACTGCAGATGTGGCTGTGGATAACTTGTCTGCTTCTGTACAAGTCAGACTACCTGATGGAGCCCTTTAATCAAAGATACTCACTTCAGATGGAGGGATCTTCCAAGAGTGATTTCCCTGTAACTTTCTCTAATGTCTTTAGGTGAAAGGTGGGGAGTCAGGTAGACTTGAAGTTAAATTTACCAATAGTGCACGAGGCATCTAGAGGATTATGGACACTCTGTTTTAGTTTGAGATTGCCACTTATTTGGGAAGAAGAATGTTTTCTCTCAATCTGTAACACTATGTCGCCAAACACCTCTATTTTATAAAACAATTTATATTTCTTTGCAAGCAGGTCTGTTGAAAATATTTCTTATTGATTTTGTCATTGATAGGTATATTGTTATATAATAGTGTCTTGGGTTTTTTGTGGTTTGATTAAACCTTTTTATTCCTTTGTTACTCTGTTCACTTACTTTAAAACATTTCTGATTTTTTTACTATCTAACAGATTTCTTGCTTGCCTTCTCTATATGGTTTCTTTGCAAGACACAATATGTGCCCTTATATTTCTTCTATGTATTCAGTCACCTTTTCCTCTGATACATGAAAATCCATTTACTTTTATCAATACAAATCCGCCACTCCCTTCCACATTAATACTAACATGCATATGAGAAGTTTCCCCTTAGTTAACCATATTATACCACACCCAAGATGCTGTTTTGCCTTGAAGCTCTAAGCAATCAGAATTTCAGAGATCAAGAGATTTGAATGTTTCTCCCTGTCATAAATCAGAGCAGTGCTGATGTAATCACATGCCTCAAAATTTAAGTGACATAAAATATAGCACAGTTTCTAATTTCCTAGTGTTGGTTAAAGAGACCTAGAGAGACTGTCATACAGAGTAAAGTAAATCAGAAAAAGAAAAGCAAATATCATATAATGATTTATATGTAGTATCTGCAAAAAATGGTACAGATGAACTTATTTGCAAAATAGAAATAGAGACACAGATATAGAAAACAAACTATGGATACCACAGTGGGGAAGACAGGGGTGGGATGAATTAGGAGATTGGGTTTGACATATATACACTACTATGTATAAAATAGATCACTAATGAGAACCTACTGTATAGCACAAGGAACTCTACTCAGTGCTCTGCGGTGACCCAACTAAATGGGAAGGAAATCTAAAAACGACAGGATATGTATATACATATAACTAAGTCACTTTGCTATACAGCAGAAACTAGCACAACATTGAAAAGCAACTGCACTCCAACAAAAACTTAAAAAACAAAACAAAAAATAAATTTAAAGATGAAAAATAAATAGTTTGCAAAGTAATCTACAGATTCAGTGCAATCCCTACCAAATTACCAATGTCATTTTTTGCAGATCTAGAAGAAAAAAAATCTTAAAATCTGTATGCAAGCACAAAATCCAAAACAGTCTTGTGGAAAAATAAAAATAAGAACCAGAGCTGGAGGATTCAGGTCCCTGACTTCAGACTATACTATAAAGCTACAGTAATCAAAATAGCATGATACTGGCACAAAAAGAGAGACTAACAGATCAATGGCCAGGATAGAAAACCCAGAAATAAACTCATGCACATATGTTCAATTAATCTATGACAAAGAAGGCAAGACTATACAATGGAGAAAAGACAATCTCTTCAACACATGGTGCTGGGAAAACTAGACAGCTACATGCAGAAGAATAAAATTAGAACTTTCTTTAACACCATAAACAAAAATAAACTCAAAATGGATTAAAGTCTTACATGTGAGACCAGATACTATAAAACTCTTAGAGGAAAACATAGGCAAAACACTCTTTGACATAAATTACAACAATGTCTTTGTGGATTCACTTCCTAGAGTAATGAAAATAAAAATAAACAAATGGAATCTAATTAACCTTAAAAGCTTCTGCACAGCAAAGGAAACTATAAACAAAAAACAACTGACAGAGTGGGAGAAAATATTTGCAAATGATTCGACGGACAAGGGGTTAATCTCCAAAATTATAAACAGATCATGCAGTTCAATATAAAAAAATTTAAAAATGGGCAGAAGACCTAACTAGACATTTCTCCAAAGAAGACAAAAAGATGGACAAAAAGTACATGATAAGATGCTCAACATTGCTAATTACTAGAGAAATGCAAATCAAAACTACAATGAGGTATCATTTTGCACCAGTCAGATGGCCATCAACAAAAAGTCTAAAAACTATTGTTCTTTTTTTTTAATTTAAATTTATTTAATTTGAGGCTAATTACTTTACAATATTGTATTGGTTTTGCCATATATCAACAGGAATCCACCACGGGTGTACACGTGCTCCCCATCCGGAACCCCCTTCCCACCTCCCTCCCCGTACCATCCCTCTTGGTCATCCCAGTGCACCAGCCCCAAGCATTCTGTATCCTGCATCGAACCTGGACTGGCAATTCGTTTCTTATATGATATTATACATGTTTCAATGCCATTATCCCAAATCATCCCACCCTCTCCATCTCCCATAGAGTCCAAAAGACTGTTCTATACATCTGTGTCTCTTTTGCTGTCTCGCATACAGGGTTATCGTTACCATCTTTCTAAATTCCATATATATGCGTTAGTATACTGTATTGGTGTTTTTCTTTCTGGCTTACTTCACTCTGTATAATAGGCTCCAGTTTCATCCACCTCATTAGAACTGATTCAAATGTATTCTTTTTAATGGCTGAGTAATACTCCATTGTGTATATGTACCACAGCTTTCTTATCCATTCATCTGCTGATGGGCATCTAGGTTGCTTCCATGTCCTGGCTATTATAAACAGTGCTGCGATGAACATTGGGGTACATGTGTCTATTAAAAACTATTGTTAATATTAACTATTATTAATGCTGAAGAGAGTGTGGAGAAAAGGGAACCTTCCTACACTGTTGGTGTGAATGTAAATCGGTACAGTCACTATGGAGGACAATATGGAAATACCTTAAAAAAAAAAATAGAGCAACCATATGATGTAGCAATCCCACTCATGGGCATATATCCAGAGAAAACCATACTTTAAAAGAATACACGCATCCCAATGTTCACTGCAGCACTATTTACAATAGCCAAGACATGGAAGCAACCTAAATGCACATCAACAGATGAACGGAGAAAGATATACATATATACAATGGAAGATTACTTAGCCTTAGAAAAGAGTGAAATAATGCCAACTGCAGCAACAAGGATGGACCTAGAGATTATAATACTAAGTGAAGTAAGTCAAAGACAAATATATTATATCACTTATATGTGGAGTTTAAAAAATGATACAAATGAACTTATTTACAAAACAGAAACTGGCTCACAAACTTAGAAAGCAATCTTATGTTGGGTTTAGCTGCTAAGCCGTGTCCAATTCTTGTAACCCCAACTGCCAGGCTCCTCTGTCCATGGGATTCTCCAGGCAGGAATACTGGAGTGGGTTGCCATTTCCTTCTCCAGGGGATCTTCCCAATGCAGGAATCGAATCCTGGTCTCCTGAACTGCAGGCAGATTCTTTACCGACTGAGCTACAAGGGAAGTCCCAATCTTATGATTACCAAAGCGGAAAGGTAGGGAAGAGAAAAATTAGAGGTTGGGATTAACATATACACACTACTAAATATTAAATAATCAACAAGGACTACAGTATAGTGCAAGGAACTATGCTCATTACTCTATAACAACCTATATGGGAAAAGAATCTGGAAAAGAATAATGTACAACTCAACCACTTTGCAGTACACCTGAAACTAACACATCGTAAATCAAACATATTCCAATATAAAAAAAAGAGAAAAAAGAAAAAATGGAAAAAAATAAATGCTAGTTTACATTTTTTTAAATTCATCAATATTGATATTTTGAGTAACTTCCCTTTAAAAACAAACCAACAAAATTTACTCATTAGAAAGGGATAATATACAAGCTATTCACTTTGATAAGCAAGTAAGCACATATTTATTCCAAATCTTATCTTCAGTTCCAGTTTACTCACAAAATGGAAATAAGGTCAGTAGCACGAATTTAGGAATAAACCAATCACCAGGAAAAAAATGTCAAAAGGAAAAAAATTTCCTGTAGTGTCCCCCACTTAAAGAGAATTTTTTGCTCTCTTTCTAATCCCAGATGTTGTAGATGACATTTATTTCTAGGAAGAGACAGAGTACTTGAAACAGTATACCTGTGGTGGATTCATTTTGATATTTGGCAAAACTAATACAATTATGTAAAGTTTAAAAATTAAATAAAATAAAAAAAAGAAAGAAGTAAGAAATACCCTATGGTGTGTATGGACACACTATGAAACTGTCAAAATTTGATAATGACGACTTCACAGGGAGAGAATCTCTTTGCCAATAAAAGCAGATATTACCTAAATGACAAGTTCCCTAAAAGTTCTACTTTATATTCATTCAACAATAATTCCCAAACAGCAGAGCATCTGCTCACACACTTCAAAATGCAACTATTTGCTGGTTGTTTATTTGTCATGCATCTCTAACTCATGTTGTAATATAAAAAAAAGAAGAACAAACACTTTGGGTACTTTCTAGCCTTCTATGCCTGTGTCCCTGCATACACAGACACAGCAAAGGAAGGTCGTTATCCCCCAAAGGCTTACACTCAGTTATAAAGTCTATACGAACGAGTGTACTGCCTTGACTCACATTTCCCTGAGCCTATAGATAAGTGTTAGTAGCGTAGTGAAATCACAGTTATTTTGCAGTTGTTTAAAAAGATACATTAACAATGCGTCTCTAAGATACAGTTTCTCCCTTATGTTAACATCTTATATAATTATTATTTTTGTTTGTTGGTTTCTTGGACTTCCTTAATCGCTTTTTACAAAGTTTTAAACATACTGTAACTGGTTAGACAACCCAACTTTCAGAAATATTCATCAAATAATCCACGTCAGCATGGCAGGGAGAGACCTAGCCTGTCTTTGAGTCTTTCCGGCTAAACGTCTTTATTAATGACTCAGGTAAGGGTGGCAATGGAAGGACTGGGACATTTGCACAAACATGGAAGCTCTGAGAAACACACCAGATGATGGAATCAGTATTCAAAAGTGTCTCAGACTCACAACATCTAACTAGAAGGAGAAATTGACATGGATAAAATATCTGGCACTTTGGTTCCAAAACATCAATTTCAAGAGTTCAATGTAAAGGAATCTAGACTTGGTAAAATGCACTCTGTGAAGCATTCTGGTCGCGTACAAGCTCAAGGCTAGTAAGCGTTGCGATGTGGCTTTCCCAAAACCCCGTGAGTGAGGAAGCAGGGATGAAATGTCTACTTGTGTAGCACATTCTGAGTGTCACACTCGAAGGGGGACACTGAAGAATTCTGTAAATTTAGAGAGGGCACTGATGATGGAAAGAGGGCTTAAAATACATTCGTACAAGAATTTTGTAATATTTAATGTTGGACAGGGAACTACAGAAAAAGATGAATATTGTCTTAAAAAATATTTAAAGATCTGTCAGACAGAATAGTAGTAATTCCATTTGGAATTCTAGATCAAGAGAGAGAAGTTCCAGGAATATAGATTTTAATTTGAAAGCAAAGAGCGAGAGAGAGACTTTTAGCTGTGGAATTATGAAATGCACAACCTTGAGAGCTGTAATTTTACAAAACTGGAGGAAATCATGCAGAAGCTGATGTCCTCTGAGAAGGAGTTGGGAAAAAATTCAAGTGTTACATAGTGTCGAGCTAGATAAAATATAAAAAGCAGTCTAACACTGACATTTTATGGTGCAACAAATCTACTTCATGGCTAAGAGATTTGTCTTTTTCTCTTTGAAATTCCAATAAAAAAAAAAGTTGAATCCTTATCCATTATAATAGGATGTGAATAAGGGTCTAAATTTCTAAATCAGAAAACAGCACTATACTTAATGTTGTTAATAAATATGTTGGCAAATACCAGAAAAATCAATACAAGTGGCTGTTTTTTAGCAACAGGACTTGAGGTAGAATGGGAGCATTTGGTGGTATTAAATAATGTGCATTTTTCACTATCTAATTTGTTCCCACATTTTTTAATAAAAGGAAAAAATACTGCAGAAAATGTCAATTGAGAAAGATAAGCATTTTACTTTTAGATTTTCCCCAAGGTTTTCACTTATTTCAAAATATGCTCTCTGGTATTTCTTAGATTTTGTTGCATTTTTTTTTTCCACTTGCTGAGACTTAACTTCAAACAAATCTACAGTGTTTCATGTGGATTCAGAGCTCGGCCACATAAAATGCACTATTTTTATCTCTTTTCAGAACTTGCAGTACTGGATCAGTGAGGTAGTAAACGCAAAGCACTTAGCAGTCACCTTCACACTGTTTGGTTTTAAATCTCACTTGTTTTAATCTTATTCTGATTTCCAGGCAATACTGGACAAGTGTGACAAAGTAAAAGTGGGTTTTTTACTTTTTAAAAAAAACTGATTTCTCTGTTTTAAGTGAAAAGTCAAAAGTAAAGAAAATCTACTAGCCAAACTACATCTTGTCTATAATCCTTTCTGCAAAGAAATAATCTCTCATTTTTCTTCTCAGACCATCTCATGACTTCTACCCTATTTTTTTTGCTACCTCACTTAGTAAAATACACATTGTTTCTCCTCTGTCAATATTAGCTCTATTGAGAATGGATCATAAATAGATGGATGATCAAACAATAAATACTATAGACAAGATTAGACACACAGACAGATACAACGTACTCCAATTTGAAATTATTTATCTATTAGAATTACCTAAATTCTAGCATTAGAAATTTATTTTTGTGGCTTTAGCAGGTTTTAGGAGAAGGAAATGGCAACCCACTCCAGTATTCTTGCCTAGAGAAGACTGTGGACAGAGAAGCCTGGTGGTCTGTCGTCTATGGGGTCACACAGAGTTGGACACAACTGAAGCGACTTAGCAGCAGCAGGTTTCAATATTGGAGAGCAATTCATCAAATTTAAGTATCTTTGGGACTGGCAATGACTTAAGCTTTCATAAATTTAAACCCCAGTGAATACTATTAAGTCAACAGCATCATTGGCTATCATGCAACAGGAAAAGCACTGGTTATGAGAAGAGGGTGGGCTTCCGCTCAAGGCACCCTGATGTGTGTAAAGCCTGGGTGAGTGGTGCCTGGGGTGAGCTGAGCTAAGAAACTCACCTACCGCCTATAGTCAGGACCGAGGGAAACAGTGGCTTCAACAGTGGGAAGGCAGAAAATCACCAATAACAATGAAATGTGTAGGTAGGGAAGATAATTCAAAGAACCCTGGCCACAGGCAATAATATGGATATTTTCCTTGGAAAGGAACTAGCTGGTAACAGGGCCACATAAGCCTGGATCAGGGTTATCCCGATCAGGACAAAACCCCAACCTCATCAGGAAAAAATGAAATATGGGTTGATATCTGTTAGGATGGAATAAAGCATATTGAAATTAAGATGAAAAGGTGCCAAACCAAATTTGGCTCACTTCTGCACAAAGAGAGCCTTTTACTACCCATAGTAAGAATGGTCCAAGAATGCCCTTCTTCAGACCAACATCTAGTATGTTATGACCATGGATAAGATTAATTTTTTCTACGGACAGACAAATTTTAATAATGGAGCTAAGGTTATAATATCATAATAACAAAGCTAGATATCTATTCAAAGAGATGACGCTTAGACAAAGACACAATGTATTTTTTGTTTTATCATCATTATTTTGGACTTTTTTTAACTGAAATATTTTCAGAAGCAAATATGAAACTAATGCCTCCAAAGTGAAAAACATAACAAGATTTTAAAATAAATGAATGGTAAGAGATTCTTGAAGGTGATACTGATCGACAATAAGGAATCTGCTTGTCTGTTTCCTTTATTTACAATATTAACCGTATTATGGAATTATCCATGTGCTGAAATGTAACTTTAAAAGAAAAGAAATAAGGCAAACTAGAAAGGAAGCACACATTTGTAGATGAATAGACAGCAAGAATAGCGTTTTGACATCTCGTTTTGACTGGCTGCTGCCATTTGAATTAATCCATTGAAGTGCATGGGGCCACTGCAGTGAGGATGGTGTGATAACACTGATGGCGGCAGAGAAGGATAAAGTGGTATATGACGGGCTCTGTCTCCCTTGGATACTAAGGAGGATATGTGTGAGAGCCTGGGCAGGAGCAGCTGCTTCTGGGTCTTCATGAGTAACATGTGATGTACAGTTTGAATGGAGCCTTCTCTCTAAGACTATGAAGTAGACTCCTGCAGTGATCTGGATCCCTGCATGTCACAAAATTTTAGATCATTGGAATTAACAGACCCAGAGTGGGTACTGCCATCCTCCTAAAGAGTAGTACCTTACTATTTCCCCAGAAACCAGAACTAAAGCAAAAGCTTAAGTGCAAACATTTTCTAAATGTCTGACCCAGGTGACAAGGGAACAGAACGAGGAAGGAGAGAGAGCAGAGAGAAGCATTTTCAGTTTAGTCATGGTGATGGGCAACTGGTCTCCCCATTCCACAGGCTCTCCTACAGAGGGATATGAAATATGTCTCGACTACCTTTCTAAAGAAAAAAATGGGAAACTCCACTCTCTCCCATATTCCTTTGTTCAAAAGCTTTCTCCACTGAGTTAACTTCCTGTGCTTCCAGGTAGCATGACATTCTGGAGCAGGGCACACAGCATTGTTCTCCATGTGCAAACAGAAAGTCCAGAACAGTGACAGGAAAGTAGAGAAGATTTAGTGGAGGAGTTCGCGGGTCACCTATACACAGAACACAGAGCACTTGGCTGGTCCCAAGTGTCTATCTTCTGGGTTGACTCAAACCATCACCTCCAAGGGCTCTGAGCGCATAACTCCTTCTCTTGTTTGGACCATGATTTCTGGAATCGTCCATTTACTGTTATTCCCAAGAAAAGAATCAAGAGAAGGCCATGTTATTCTTTTTGGGTTCCACAGTATTTATCACTGTCCCTATTGTGTAAAGTGTGTTAGTCGCTCAGTCATGTCCGACTCTTTGCAGCCCCATGGACTGCAGCCCTGCCAGGCTCCTCTGTCCATGGGATTCTCCAGGCAAGAATACTGGAGGGGTTGCCATTTCCTTCTCCAATGTAAAAACAACCCTAATTCCTCAAGGTAGTCTGGGTCAATCGCCTCTCTAAATTATCTCCTTTCCTTGCCTGTAAGTACTTTGGCATAAGAAACACAAAGTAACCTGGGGGTAGTTCCAATGCCAAATTACATGGAATCCTTTCTATGAAAGCATTTCCTCTGATCCAGAAAAGCCTCGTGTGGGGGAATGGAAAGCACAGATGATTCTACAAGGGAATTACTTAGACATGACAGTGAGAGAGGTCAACCCTACCTCCACTTTGTGGTTCTGAGATCTATGTTGTCTGGATATTAAGTTTTAGCACCACATGTCGGCAGGTGGTTCAGTGTCTCTGCAATTAGCCTCGGACATAAGAGTGGTTTCCTCAGGCTCTCCCTTGGCTGAGCCCTGGACAGCTGTTCCACTTCCCTAGTGGCTCAGCAGTAAAAATAAAAGCCGCCTGCAAAGCAGGAGATGCAGATTCAATCCCTGGCTCAGGAAGATCTCCTAAAGGGTGGCCTGGCAATCCACACCATTCTCGCTGGGATAATCCCATGGACAGAGGATCCTGGCGGCTACAGTCCATGGTCGCAGAGAGTCAGACACAACTGAAGTGACTGAGCGTGAGCACACACACTTGTTCCCTAGCCCAAAGCACCTCATGGCCATGCACCCGTTCACTTCCTTTACCCTAAAATTAGTTCTTTTCTCCATGTAACATGCAGAACATAGTGATTTTTTTTTCCTTGTTTTATTAGTTGAACATAGAGCCTCCTGTGAAGTCTTCCTGGGCTGAAGGAAGGCATTGGTGCTACAGAGACACCTGGGCTACTCCTGCATATAGTTCTCTTGTGCCCCCTGGGTCCTCACAGACCTCAACCTGAATCCCTATGACAAGCAGACTCTTGGCTGGGCCGCCAGGATCCCCACCTCTTGGGTTCATGCCTTCGGTAATTGTTGAGTGTCAATAGGACCTGTGACTTCATTTCAGGACCCTCAGAGGCCTATATCTGGGCTTGTTAGAGACCCTATACTGCACTGTCATCTACTATAGATAAGTCTAGCACCTTTCTGAGCTGTGTGGCCCAAGGGGCAGAGCAGATTGTATTACCAGTAACCACTGTTTTTCACTTAAAACTGGTAAACTTTCAATTCACCTGATAAGTAGTAACCCTTCCTCCAAAACTCTTCCTCCAAAATCCACACCCACCCAAGAGCTGGGTGTCTTTCCTAATGACAGAAGATGCGATATGCACCTTCTACCTCATGGCATGCCCCAGTTTACTGGACCTCTAAATGTCACCAATTTAGCAAGCCTGATTCTTCACGAGATTTACCTGCTACTAAGATGCATGCATCTTACCAAAGTGTTTTGGTTATTTGTGCTTCATTTTATGAAGCCTAATTGAGATGATGTCATCATTGTTAGTGAACCAACATGATGTCCTGCACAATATCCGGATAACCAAGTCATTATATTTTGATAGAGGATACAGCCCAGGAGTAAGACAGTGAGACTGTACTTCTGTTCTTACCCAGCAAAGACAATTTGACTTTGAACTTCCTTATGGGTTCTGCACTGGAAATGCTCTTGAGACACTGACCGAAAAGTAGCCCTTCTCCCTTACAAATCCTCCCATCATCAGTTCCCAGGGCTCTCCTTGCCTCCTAA
Organism: Bos indicus x Bos taurus; assembly: GCF_003369695.1. Taxonomy (NCBI): domain Eukaryota; kingdom Metazoa; phylum Chordata; class Mammalia; order Artiodactyla; family Bovidae; genus Bos; species Bos indicus x Bos taurus. The sequence goes on along the minus strand of NC_040102.1, from coordinate 17,964,862 downwards.
AAAACTTCCTTTGCTTCTTTCTGTTGGGTTCATGAGGTGCTACCTTTAACTTATCTTCACCCCCAAATACATTATCCTCTTCTTTTAGTTTCACATTGTATGCTTAACACATTAAACTGAGAGTTCAAGTCATTAAAAACAAAGCTTGTTTTGCTCTGTTGTCTTTCCTTGAGGGCAGGGAAACGTTAATCTTAAACTACTACAGGGAGTTTTTGTAGTATAGTGAAGGAAATTTTAAAAATAGGAAAAATATACACGTGGCACCTTCGTATTCTACCACTGTTGCTTCAATACTCTCCGAGGGAATATCATTTCTGGTCAGTTTCACAGAACAGAGATGTTTTAGGTTTTGGACTCAGAGAGCCTGAATGTGATTTGGAGCTATTTTACAGAATTCATAATGTCAAGTGAATTTGCACAGTATCCCTGTTGAGTTATTATAAGAATAAATGAAATACATATAGAAATCCTATATCACATGGTAGTATTCCAAGAATTATGCTATCAATCCACTTACATATGTGTTCTCAATATATATTAGAACTAATTACCAAAGTTACACTGCTGTGTATTTTTATAATAGAAAGACTTTCATAGGGAAAAAAAAAGACTCATTTAATTCTCAATTTCCCATGCAAGCTGTACAATTTAATGCTTTAAGTCTAAAAAAAAAAAAAAAAAAAAACACCCTAGTCCACAATGCCTAAAAATGAGACCAAAGAAATATATCCAGTGAAATATACTCCTAGGATAACATCATACAGACTAAATCTGTCACAATCCAGGCAAAAGCCAAGAACACAAAAACCTTTTGCTGTTTTTAAAACAAGGAATATGTAATTCTGGGAATTGGTTGCAAGGGTGATGGGAGGGTTCAAGAAGCCGATCAAGTGAGCATAAAGGAGCAGGGAGATCAGAAACACTTGCAAGGCATTCTTTTCCCTAAGCTCAGAAAGAAAAGGCATTTTCTAAAGGAAATCAAACCCAAGCTGGAATCAAGATTGCCGGGAGAAATATCAATAACCTCAGATATGCAGATGACACCACCCTTATGGCAGAAAGTGAAGAGGAACTCAAAAGCCTCTTGATGAAAGTGCAAGTGGAGAGTGAAAAAGTTGGCTTAAAGCTTAACATTCAGAAAACTAAGATCATGGCATCTGGTCCCATCACTTCATGGCAAATAGATGGGGAAACAGTGGAAACAGTGTCAGACTTTATTTTTCTGGGCTCCAAAATCACTGCAGATAGTGATTGCAGCCATGAAATTAAAAGACGCTTACTCCTTGGAAGGAAAGTTATGACCAACCTAGATAGCATATTGAAAAGCAGAGACATTACTTTGCCAACAAAGGTCCATCTAGTCAAGGCTATGGTTTTTCCAGTGGTCATGTATGGATGTGAGAGTTGGACTGTGAAGAAAGCTGAGTGCTGAAGAATTGATGCTTTTGAACTGTGGTGTTGGAGAAGACTCTTGAGAGTCCCTTGGACTGCAAGGAGATCCAACCAGTCCATTCTGAAGGAGATCAGCCCTGGGATTTCTTTGGAGGGAATGATGCTAAAGCTGAAACTCCAGTACTTTGGCCATCTCATGCGAAGAGCTGACTCATTGGAAAAGACTCTGATGCTGGGAGGGATTGAGGGCAGGAGGAGAAGGATGAGGATGGCTGGATGGCATCACTGACTCGATGGACTTGAGTCTGAGTGAAGTCCAGGAGTTTGTGATGGACAGGGAGGCCTGGCGTGCTGTGATTCATGGGGTCGCAAAGAGTCGGACACAACTGAGCGACTGAACTGAACTGAACTGAACTGAAAGGAAATCAAACCAGACTATTCATTGGAAGGACTGATGCTGAAGCTCCAATACGTTCGCCACCTGATATGAAGAGCCAACTCATTGGAAAAGACCCTGATGCTGGGAAAGACTGAGAGAAAAAGGAGAAGGGGACGACAGAGGATGAGATGGTTGGATGGCATCACCAACTCAATGGACATGAGTTTGAACCAACTCCAGGAGAGGTTGAAGGTCAGGGAAGCCTAGAGTGCTGCAGTTCATGGGGTCACAAAGAGTTGGACACAACCGAGCGACTGGACAACAAAAACAACAACAACAAACTCTATCATCTGGTGGATCATCTGGTGGAGACAGAGGCCACAGTGGATCCTTCTGGAGGGAATCACAGAAAAATGTAGCCACTGTCAGAACATCAACTTGAGGAAGGAGGAGAGAGAGGATAACTTGCCTTCTTCCTCCCTTCTCACTTCACAGTGGTTGAAACCAGACTGAAGGCAACAGATAGGACAGCTTGGGCAACGCAGCCTGCAGGGGGCAGTGTAAGAGTAAACATGCTTCCAACCACAGCCAAGGAATGCACTGCTGCTGCTGCTAAGTCACTTCAGTCGTGTCTGACTCTGTGCGACCCCATAGACAGCAGCCCACCAGGCTCCCCCCGTCCCTGGGATTCTCCAGGCAAGAGTACTGGAGTGGGTTACCATTTCCTTCTCCAATGCATGAAAGTGAAAAGTGAAAGTGAAGTCACTCAGTCGTGTCTGACTCTGTGCGACCCCATAGACAGCCTCCTACCAGGCTCCCCCGTCCATGGGATTCTCCAGGCAAGAACACTGGAGTGGGTTACCATTTCCTGCTCCAATGCATGAGAGTGAAAAGTGAAAGTGAAGTCGGTCAGTCGCGTCCAACTCTTAGCGACCCCATGGACTGCAGCCCACCAGGCTCCTCTGTCCATGGGATTTTCCAGGCAAGAGTACTGGAGTGGGGTGGCATTGCCTTCTTCGAAGGAAAGCACAGTAAGTGGCAATTACACAGAGAGTGGGCGAACAGTCTCCCCTCCCCGGGACAGAGCAGGAAGTGTGTCAGAGTGGCAACAGGGAGTATGTGGACCGAAAACCAGTGATGACTACCTTCTTGAGATTCGAGTTTGCTTTGTTTATGTTTATGTTATGATTTCTTTTCCGAGAAATAAATATTTGCTTAAATACTCTTAAGTTACAAAGGACATTAAATAACTCACTTCTATGTTTGGAAGTAGGATCCAGGGGACTAAAAAAAACAAAAACAAATAAGAAATGCATTTTTAAGCTACTTCTCATGAAAAGTGGTTGGAACCATTGTGCTGTTATGAGCAAAAACTGGGATGAGACAGTATGTATACATTTTATATATCATAATATATACACATAATGTTTGATATCATTGCTAATGGGTTATATTTAAGGTGAAAGCCAAGACTGAGGTACATATAGGGTATTTTGTTAAACCAGAGTATCCTTTTCAGGACTTCTCCTATGGCCTGGTAAGATCAGCCCTTTCCCTTTGACACATAATGAGAGTATAGCAATGCCCTTACTGTGTGCAAAGAAACTGGTTAACCCCTATTAAAATAATTAACTCTCACCAGGCTTTGGTGCAACCAGAACCTTTCTAAACTGTGCACCAAGTGTTCACACTTTGTGATACATGCCATTATACATTTGTCCAAATTTACAGAATTTACATGAAAAGTGAGCCCTAAGGTAAACTAAGGACTTTGTGTGATAATGACTTGTCAATGTAGGTTCATCACTTGTTACAAATGTACTCATCTGGAGGGGGGTGGTGATGATGGGGAGTCTGTGTGTGTTGGGACAAGGGGGTACATGGCAAATCTCTGTACCTCTCCCTCAATTTTGCCGAAAACCTAAAACTTCTCTGTAAAGTAAAGTTTTACCAGTCAATCCTAAAGGAGTCAACCCTGAATATTCATTGGCAGGACTAATGTTGAAGCTGAAGCTCCAATATTTTGGCCACCTGATGCTAAGAGCTGAGTCATTAGAAAAGACCCTGATGCTGGGGAAGATTGAAGATAGGAGGAGAAGGGGGCAGCAGAGGATGAGATGGTTGGATGGCATCACCAACTAGATGGATATGAGTTTGAGCAAGCTCTGCGAGATGGTAAAGGACACGGAGGCCTGCTATGCTGTGACCATGGGGTCACAAAGAGCAGGACTCGACTGAGAGACTGGACAGCAAAATAAAGTTTCAAAAAGAAAAAAAAGACACACAAAAAACAGTGGGTAGATTTCACAAATCACAATTTCCTATACCCTTTACCAGTTCATCTTGTGGGGATTCACACCACGTACTGTGAAGCATCAGCGGTTGTACCCCGGAGACTTTGATGAAGTGATCTTCTGGAGTCAGATTCTCAACAATTTGCAGGTATGAGTTTGCACACCATTGATATTTTCTCTATTTCTACAGAAGTGGATTTCTTGAGAGTATTTTGATTAACTTAGTAAAGGTCACTAAAAATTAGTAGCCCAATGTGTTATTTGAAAGTGAATGCTAAACCTGGTGCTAGTTTTGGTTGTGATTTATGTGCTGCTGCTTTCTCAGAAATACTAGTTCATCAGGCAGGTGAAGATCAGAAATTTCTACCCACTGCTTTTTGTCACTGGGTTGAGCAAATGTCAACCCTTATTCCTAGAGTCTGTCTTCTCCAGACTGTGCTGTTATTGTCTCTCTTGCTGCAATGTGTAAATTCTTCTTACTTGCCTACCAAAAACAAAAAAAAACAAGTAATATGGTAGATCGCATGTTCATTTCACTAAGCACTAAATTGTTTTTCTTGGGCTCTAAAGAAGGGATGATAATTAACTGTCTTTAACACTTGAGAAGTGCTCAAGGGGAAAAAAAAAATCAGATTTACATTTTACAAAAAATAATTCTTCTGTTATATGTTCTTGTCTTCTCAGTGAACAGGCCAGAGCAATTTACATTTTCAAAAGGTTTGGGAGTTTGGTTTAAATAGCAAAGGTTAGACAGAGGGTTGTGACCCTGTCTGTTTGTTTTGGTACACTCTGCCCCATGGTAGAATTACAGCCTTAGAAAAAAAATCCACAGAGTAAACAGCTGCAATGTAGGGCAAATACACTGACGGGTAGAGTGAAATTGCTTTAAGTATGTATCATTCTTATAAATCTACCTTGTCTTTATTAATATTGAAAGGATAATAAACTAGGCTTTTCTAACTATATACTATATACTGATTTAATTTAAATAATGGAGAAGGGAAAGGCTACCCACTCCAGCATTCTGGGTTGCAAAGAGAAAGTTGCTAAGCGACTTCACTCAATTTAAATAAATACTTATAAACGCATATACTCTTTTTATCTAAAGTACATGCATACTACATATACATATATTAATATATTATACTAGAGTTATGTATCTGTTAGTTATAATTTATATTTGATTATTTTATTCATGGATTTATTTTATACAAACGTGATGTTTCTTCTGAGTTTTAAGTTATAGTCTATGTATACACACAAATATATATACACTATATATACATATAATTATGTATATTAAAGAAAGAAAGTGAAGTCACTCAGTCGTGTCCGACTCTTTGCAATCCCATGGACTGTAACCTACCAGGCTTCTCTGTCCATGGGATTCTATATATTAATGTATGTATGTATTTGTTGTTAGTCGCTAACTCATGTTCAACACTTTTGCAACTCCATGGATTGTAGTCCGCCAGGCTCCTCTGTCCATGGAATTTCCCAGGCAAGAATACTGGAGTGGTGTGCCATTTCCTTCTCCAGGGGATCTTCAAGGCCCAGGGATTAAACCCGAGTCTTCTGCATTGGCAGGTGGATCCTTTACCATCTGAGCTACCAGGGAAGCCCTACGTACATATACTTCAATGTATAGCTGTTGATGATTCCTTAAGAACAATCATATTCCCATAGTATGGTAATTTATTGCTATAGAGCTAAGCAATAATTAACAGGAGTAGGATTTTCCCCTTTGGACAAAGCAAAACGGGAGCTGCTGAAGACGACTGAGGTATTGAGCAACACTGAGACAGTCTTAGAAGGTGATTCCAAGATGATGATATTCTGAGACATAATAACTAAGGCTTAACAAATACAAAACAGCTCTATAAATGTCTGGGAGGGAGTTGTTTTAAACTGAATAACGAGTAAGTGTGAAAGCTCAGGGGAAGGAAAATGAAAAGTTTAACACATATGACTGTAACAACAGTGGTGTGTGGCTAGAGCAGGTTAAGAGGGGTGGTAGGAAATAAGGGTGAGTAGCAGAGCCATGTTAGACTTTTAAGACAAGACTAGATATAAGTATAATTACGGTTGATTCGCATTGTGTTACAGCAGAATCAACACAACATTTTAAAGCAATTTCCCTCCATTAAAAAATTAAAAAAATAGAATGTAGAAAAAAAAAAGATTGGAAAGGTTTGTGGATACTAGTCTAATTGCAATGGGCTGTTCCCTCTGGACTGTTTCAGAGGTCCTTCAAATTCAACATAGTTAAAAGCAAATTCTGCATCTTTCTTCTGAGAACACGTTTGTTCTTCGATGTTGAGTATTTCCATTAACGAAATCCTCTCCAGTTGTCCAACCTAAAAAAATGTGTCCTCTCTCCCGTAATTCTTCCCTGATTTCTATTACCAAAAGTCATTGACTGATTCTCATAAATCTCTCATCATGCCCCCACTTTTCACATCACTGCGGTGGCTTCCGTTTACCACCTGCCCATCTCTCACTGAAACATCACCTCACTTCACTCTGAAAATACCCACATGCCTCTGGTTTGATTCCCCTGAGTTCATCTTTACAGAGCAGTCATCAGGATCTTTGTTAAACAACGGTCTGTCCTGTCCCTCCTGCGTTAAAACCTCCTAAAGGTTCACAAAGAAGAAAGTCTACACACCCTCGGGCATGGAATTCAAGATTCTCTAGGTCTGGCTGTCAACCTACAATTCCAATCTCCAACCTGCCACACAAATTAATTCTCCAACAAAACCAAACAACTGCCAATTTCCTTTATGTTCCCACTGTTTCAAGCCTCTTGTCTCTGCGCATGCTGTTTGTGACATTTGGAATGGCTCATCCCGTTACATCCCCTGCTGTGCCCCTGCAAAATTTATCCTTAAAATCCTAGTGTGGGTATCAGTATCTGGAGGGGGGACCCTTCTCTCGAACACTGAAGCTTTCTCTCCCGCCCCCACCCTGAACACCAACGTCTTCACCACTGCTCGACCCTTCACTGCCTCTGTGTCTCTGCTGTATTTTGCACAGAAAATAATTTTAGAACTACGGTTTCCCCTGTTGATACCCTTTATAATGATTTTATGCCTGTGCCTCGAGCAATCTGTGATGAGGAGCCTACAGAGCTTGTGCCTGAACAAAACAACTATCAATCATCATAATAAAATGTTAGACACACACGGAACTTAAAGACCATTAAGGTGATCCCTTTATATTACAAATAAAGAAACTGATAGCCAGAAGGGTTAAGCAGCCAAGGTCACCTAGGTAGCTTTCTACGGAGCCCACAACAACCTTCAATCTCCTGCCCACAGACCTCCAGCCGGGGGCACTGTGTACCACTGGGCACTGTTTCCTTCCCCTTCTATTTTTATTCTCATGAATGACATCCTAAATTGACAGCAGATGGCTATCTATGGATTCATTTGTTTTATTTATATTAAGCACTCTGGCAGTATTTGTGAATGAATAAAACAATGAGCTTGAGTTTGTAACTGGCTAATTGATACTGTCTAAGACGTGTGTCACTATACAATCACTTATTCCTTCACCCATTAATTCTGTCAAATACTTATTAACTACCTTGAATATGCTAATATTGTACTTCGTGTTCAGAATCAATGGACGAAGAAAGACTATGGTCTTTGCAATCCAGAAAATCACAGGAAAAAAAAAAAAACACACATACACACACGAAATCAGAATATTGAAGCAAAGTTTCTGCTGTGCTCCATCGCTTAAGTCTTTGTGACTTAAGTCCCACTCTTTATGACCCCATGGACTGTAGCCCTCCTCTGTCCGTGGGATTTTCCATGAGTGGGTTGCCATTTGCTTCTCCAGGGGATCTTCCTAACCCAGGGATTGAACACACATCTCCTGCCTTAGCAGGAAGACTCTTTACACCGAGCCACCTGGGTAGCCCATTGAAGCAATGTTTAAAAAACAGGAATAAACCAAAAAGTGCACAATTTTGCTAGGAAAGCATCACCAAGTTCTTTAGAGAAAACTGCCTTTGAGCTATACATTTATTCATTCACTGCCAAGCACTAAGCTTGTTAACAACATTAAAAAAAAGAAGACCAAAGGATAAATCATCAAATGCCCAGTGTTATTTTTAGTGACAACCTGAATTAATCCCACTGATAACACTAGGTGGTTTATCATACTATGAAATTAGTCAGTGATATCCCTAGACCCATAAAATTTTGAATTTTCATTTTAAAAATATAAGTTTTTATTAGCCTAATCCTGAGTGTTTCAGCTTTAAAGTTTAATTTTTATTTTCTTTCTGTGATCCCAAAAATTGGAATAAGTACAGAATTCATTTCATATCTAATTCCTCCCCTGTACTGATATGAACATCCTGATTTTGCTTGATGCAGAATGTTGCTGTGATGAGGGTATATAAAGAATGGTTTGGCAAACTGGAAAAAACAAATTGTCTTCTGCTTTCATTTGTGTGTTGTGTGTTAGTCACTAAGCCAATTCCAATTCTATGCGACCCTGTAGACTGTAGCCCCCCAGGCTCCTCTGTCCATGGGATTTCCCAGGCAAGAATACTGGAGTGGGGTGCCATTTCCTTCTCCAGGGGATCTTCCCCACCCAGAATCAAACTGGGGTCTCCTGCATTGCAGGTGGATTCTTTACCATCTGAGCCACCCATAACCTGCTTTTATAAGGAGACTCTATCCTATTTCACAGTCTAACAAATCTTGACAAGCTTTTATTTCATTTGGTTTTTCATATTTGTTGGCTTGGTCTGTGTATAAAGGTAAATACGTGCGTGTACAAACCCACTCTTACTGTATATCTTAGTCATCCGACCCAGTGAAACCTGGAGTCTAAAAAGGACATGACTTTTGAATGTTGCCAGCTTGATTTACAACTATAAAAATTAATAGTGTTTTACATAAACATCACAAAGCTCTAGGCATGCATTTTTAATTTATCTTATTTATGGAGATCCTCATCACTTTTCAACATTTTTCAACCATCAGTTTAAAATTTTGAACACATCTCTTTTTAATACTCCAGAAGGAAAGATTCTGTAGGATTTTTCTTCTTTTGACTTGAAGAGTACTTTATAAAAGTATAAAACATTAACAAATCTAGACACTAAACTTTTCATAAGTATGTGAATATATATATATATGATTAATATGCAAATAGGAAAGTATAATCATTAGTTAAGCAAATAATTCATATCTATACATGTATATATGAGTATATATGATACATGCATATATAAATATCTCATACAATTTTTAAAATAATACATTGTAGACGTACTTTATTATTTTTGCTGTTATTGAATGGATGTCTCAGGATGTCCTCACATATCAGTTATTTATATGAGGACGATGAAACTATATGACTTACCCAAGGTCACAAAGCCGGCTTGTTTACTGAACTGGGTTGTCATAAAACAACATTTAGTCAGTGTTATAGATTGGTTTTATATATGCAAATTTACTCTTAGACATGATCTTTTATCTTGTGATTAAACTTTGAAAGGGCATTTTTGACATTCACATTAGCTTAGTTCAAGTGGAAATTAATTTCCTCTTGACAAGTGTTGTGAGTTTCAAAATATCCCCCATGCACACACGTTTTCTGAAAAGGTTATTTGTCTTACAAATGTTCATGGCAGAGATATCTAAGCTTTCATTATGCAGACATATCTTCATATACACAGCACTCTTTATAAGTTGATGAGATCAGTTTTCTGTAGTGACTTTTGGAAACTACTCTCCAACTGTATGATTATGCTGTATGTTTCACATCTTATTTAAATATTATTTCGACCTTTAATTTTTAACCTTGTAAGTTTCACTACTGTGTTATACAATTTCATCTGAAAAACCACCCAAAAACAAACTACAGCTATTCAGCTCTGCTGCTGCTGCTGCTAAGTCACTTCAGTCGTGTCCGACTCTGTGTGACCCCATAGACGGCAGCCCACCAGGCTCCCCCGTGCCTGGGATTCTCCAGGCAAGAACACTGGAGTGGGTTGCCATTTCCTTCTCCAATGCATGAAAGTGAAAAGTGAAAGGGAAGTCGCTCAGTCGTGTCCAACTGCTAGCGACCCCATGGACTGAAGCCCACCAGGCCCCTCCGTCCATGGGATTTTCCAGGCAAGAGTACTGGAGTGGGTTGCCATTGCCTTCTCCCATTCAGCTCTAAATTTATGTAACTCAAAGTAGCTCTTGCAGTTTTTGTTATAAGCAGCATTTGAAAACTCAGACCAAGGGGTCTGATCAGCAGAGATGCTGTGGCCATGAGCTGTAAACAGTGGCACAGCTGGAGAAAACCATCGGAATGCAGGCAACAGCACTTCTGCAAAATAAGTTCTTCATTCCCAAATGGTGGAGCAGATCAAAAACTGAAGCATCTGGCAGAATATATAGCAGCTGGAAAATCCCCTAACCACACATTTTAAAACCCTTAAGATGCCTGTGGTTTAATGTATATACCATTATTCTAACATTCACTAAAATACAATTCAATTATACATTACTAAATATTATTGATTCTATTTTATATCAGAATAATTCTGTCTTAACTTCATTAAATAATTTCCAAAATTTACATGCTAAGTAGAAACCTAAGTAGAGAATAATTTACATTTTTCTTTTGGGTGAGGGTTTAAATATATTAAAACTTCAGCCACACGATCCAGAAATCTCATTCCTGAGCATATATCCAGAGAAAACTCTAATTTGATGAGACACGTACCCTCAGTGTTCACAGCCCTATCACCAAGTGCTATGGAAGCAGCCTAAGTGTCCACTGACAGGTGAGTGGATAAGAAGATCCGCAGCATGAGAGCTGTGACGGAAGTTTTACTTGGAGTAATATGAGGACTGCAGCCCGGGAGACAGCACATCAAATAGCTCTGAGAAATTGCTCCAAAGAAGCAGGGGGGAAGGACAGTATACATGTGATTTTGTTAAAGGGGGAGTGTATGCAGTCAAGCATGATTAGCTTTTAGAAAGTTTCTGCTGATCTCATGAAGCTTCTACTAGTTACAGAAAACAGTCGTCCCCATGAAGGATTTTAGTGCTTTTCTAGATATGAGGAGATAACAAGAATCGGGCTCATAAAGTCAGCTCCTGGGACTATCTAACTGTCTGAAGACCTGTCCTGCCAGTTTTCCCAGAAGAGTGCCTCATCTCTGCTCTCCTCTTGAGCCCTTCTGGGGATGTTGAGTTCAGCAGCAGCAGCACATGACTTAATCTTTGTAGAGGTAGATGGCAAGTGCCCATGACAAGTACCAATTTGCGGGTGACTACACACACACACACGGAATATCACTCAGCTATAAAAAGAACGAAATCACGCCATTTGCAGCAACTTGGGTAGACCTAGGAATTATCATACTAAGTGAAGTAAATCAGAAAGAGAAAGAAAAATATCATAGGGCTTCACTTATAAGTAGAATCTAAAATATGATACAAATGAACTTATTTACAAAACTGAAACAGGCTCACAGACATAGAAAACATACTTAAGGACACCAAAGAGAAGGGAGGGAAGGGATAAACTAGGAGTTGGGGATTTAACAGTGCAAAATATCATCTATAAAATAAATGATGAGGCCCTACTGTATAGCACATGGAACTATATTTGATATCTGGTAATAAACCATTATGGAAAAAGCAAACAAAAATAACTCACAGTCCTCAAGAACTGATTATTACCCTTATTTTAATGTGAATTCTTCATTAGTTAAAAAAGATCTAATATGCAAGGATTATTTCATCTTTGTTCATAAAATGGAGTCTTCATTTCTAGGGCATGTTTGAATTTAGAAGGAGAAAAAGATTTCGACTGAGGAGATTAAATATGCAAATATATGTGTATATATGTAAATGTGTACACATGCAACACGTGTGCTTTTCTCTCAGTAAGTTACTTTACAGCTAATTTCCTGACAAAGAGGCAATGGTTGTATGTAAGTACTTTAATCTTATGAACAGTTCCACCAGATAAAAGTTTCCATATAGTTACTATTCATAAGAAACCACATCTACCCTTTGCCCAGATAAGAATATTTCCATCTCCCAAAAAAAAAAAAAAAAGAATGGAAGAAACTCAGTAGGCCCAGTGTAATGCCTTATTTTGCCTTGTTTTACATTGGGAGTTATACATATCTGTACAAATGTGTACAGCTATTTTCCTTCAATAAATCCAAGTATTTATTAGGGGCCCTCCAGCAATTTCATGGCTACTGACTCCTGTTGCCATTAAACAGAGAAAAGATGAAGATCCAACGAGCGAGCATTGCATCCTGAAAATGTCATTGTAAAACTGAGGTGGCAGAGACCATGGCTTTGGAGTTGAACTCTTCAGACCCAAACCAGCTCTAATGAATCTGATTCTTAACGTTTTGTTTCTCCGCTTTGGTGGCATTTTTATGCTACCTGAGCCATGTAATTTTAAACAAAATGCCTTTAGTATAACATGAAATATTATTTACGCTTTGTTAATTCTGTGTGATATCTTGCTGTTCCCTTTCCTTTTTGTGCTTAGATAATGGCTATTATAATCAGTCTTCTAAGATGCCTTGTTTTCTTTGTTTTTCTTAGAATAAACAAGGTGATAATCTTGAGACGTCCACTGAGAGAAGTTCTTAAAACTTTAGTGTTTTAAAAGTTCAAAATGACAGCATGAGAAAATAAAAAGAAAATAAAGGGATCAGATCAGTTGCTCAGTCATGTCCGACTCTTTGCGACCCCATGAATCACAGCACGCCAGGCCTACCTATCCATCACCAACTCCCGGAGTTCACTCAGACTCACGTCCATCGAGTCAGTGATGCCATCCAGCCATCTCATCCTCTGTCGTCCCCTTCTCCTCCTGCCCCCAATCCCTCCCAGCATCAGAGTCTTTTCCAATGAGTCAACTCTTCGCATGAGGTGGCCAAAGTACTGGAGTTTCAGCTTTAGCATCATTCCTTCCAAAGAAATCCCAGAGCTGATCTCCTTCAGAATGGACTGGGTGGATCTCCTTGAAGTCCAAGGGACTCTCAAGGGTCTTCTCCAACACCACAGTTCAAAAGCATCAATTCTTCGGCGCTCAGCCTTCTTCACAGTCCAACTCTCACATCCATACATGACCACAGGAAAAACCATAGCCTTGACTAGATGAACCTTTGTTGGCAAAGTAATGTCTCTGCTTTTCAATATGCTGTCTAGGTTGGTCATAACTTTCCTTCCAAGGAGTAAGCGTCTTTTAATTTCATGGCTGCAGTCACCATCTGCAGTGATTTTGGAGCCCAGAAAAATAAAGTCTGACACTGTTTCCACTGTTTCCCCATCTATTTCCCATGAAGTGGTGGGACTGGATGCCATGATCTTCGTTTTCTGAATGTTGAGCCAAATGCTGATAAATAAATAATATGTGTACGTGGGCTTCTGAGGTGGCTCAGTGGCAAAGAATACACCTGCCAAAGCCGGAGACATGGGTTTGATCCCTGGGTCGGGAAGATCCCCTGGAGGACAAAACGGCAACCCACTCCAGTATTCTTGCCTGTGGACAGAGGAGCCTGGCGGGCTACAGTCCAGTGGGGTGGCATAGAGTCAGGCACCACTGAGCACGCATGCATGCATGTATGTGTACACAAGTATTGATAGATATAGTCTGCTATTACTAAATCACCATTTTCAAGCCTGGGATGTATTTTCAAAAGAAAATAGAAAAGTATGAACCAAATTTTATTTATATAACATTTTTAAAGGGTTTATACACACACACACACACACACACACACACACAGTAACTATATATAGTAACCAAAAAGAAGTACAGCTTTTGTAAAGTTTCCTCAAGAGAAATACTTCAAGTCATCAACCTCTGTGCGGGTATGGCAGGAGGTGGAGTTTTACAGCAGATGTTGAGCTCAGGTTTAAATATGTTGAGTTCAGGTGCATTAAGATGCAAAGATGCCCAGTGATGCTTGTGCGTGTGTGCTAAGTCACTCAGTTGTGTCCAACTCTTTGCCACCCCTGGACTCTCTGTGCATGGAATTCTCCAGGCAAGAATACTGGACTGGGTTTCCATGCCCTTCTCAAAGGGATCTTCCCTGACCCAGGGAATGAACTCAGTGTTCTTACGTCTCCTGTGTTGTCAAACAGGTTCTTTACCACTAGCACCACTTGGGAAGCCCAATGACACTTGTATCTATTAGAATAAATCTCGAGTGGAAAATCCTGGGTGAAAATTATAACATAGGTAGATATATAGATACAGATAAATAAATACATATATAGACATATTATTACATCTAAATCTATATGTATCTCTAATAGACATTTCCCCTATAATTTCCATTTGGTTCCTTAGATTGCTGCTGTTCAGTCATCCAGTTGTGTCCGACTCTGCGATCCAATGGACCGTACCACGCCAGGTGCCCCATCTTTCACTCTCTTCCAGAGTTAGGTCAAACTCATGTCATTACAGTTTTTCTCTAAAGATTTATGTGTTTATTCATTATAGGTACTTTTTTTCTTTTTCAGAGCAGAGCCTAGTAACTACAATCACTTTTACAACCTCGTCTGCCAATTCCATATGGATCATTTCAGAGTTGAACTTCCATTGATAGCCTGTTGCTGTAACAGCCAGACTGAGATATAATTCACATAGCATATAATTTACTCATTTAATGTATTTTTTTCAGTGGGTCTTAGTATAGCACAGAAGTGTGTACTGATTGCCTTTTGTTTTGAGTATTAGTCACATTTTAATGTTTCTTTGTATATCCAGTAACATGGGATTATATCCAACATTGGGAACAACACTTAGAGAGACTCTAGATTCTGATATTTTCTCTCTCTTTTTCATCTGTATATACACATACATGTGTATATATATATATAGGGCGTCCCTGGTGGCTCAGCAGTAAAGAATCCACCTGCCAATGCAGGAGACATGGGTTGGATCCCTGGGTCTGAAAGATCCCCTGAAGAAGGAAATGGCAACCTCTTCCAGGATTCTTGCTTAGGAAATCTCATGGACAGAGAAGCCTGGCAGGCTACAGTCCATAGGGATACAAAGAGTCGGACACGACTTAGGGACTAAACAACAACAGACAGATATATATGACTACAGGGATGTGGCAGTTAAATCCAGAGAATGGATGCATGAGTCAGTAAGGGAAGAGGGCACACCTGGGCAACGTCAGTGTGAACAGAGTAGTCTACAAAGAAGACAGAAAAGACAGTGAGAATAAGTAGAAGTTATACTATCACAGAAGCCAGATGAGTTTTTCTAACTTAGAATGTATTGACATGTTTGAAATGTTTAACTTCTAAGTATGGGATAACCAGATACACACCACTATATATAAAATAGACATAAGAATTTATCATATATAACAGGGAATTCAATATCATGCAGTAACCTAGAATGGAACAATATCTGAAAAAAATGTATAACTGAATCACTTTGCTGTTTACCTGAAACTAGCACTAATAAACTAATATTATAATATTGTAAGTCAACTATATTCAAAAAAAAAATCCTTACCTTCTAAATTCTATCAAAAAGATTTTTTATCTCCAATTCACTATAAATATGTTTAGTAAAACACTACTGTATACATACTAATCCTTCTAGACATTAAAAAAAAATTACTGGAGCATAATTGCTTTATACTGTGTCCACCTCACACTGGTCAGAATGGCCATCATCATAAAATCTATAACCAATAAATGCTGGAGAGGGTGTGGAGAAAAAGGAACCCTCTTGCACTGTTGGTGGGAATGTAAATCAATACAATGACTATGGAGAACAGTATGGAGGTTCCTTAAAAAACTAAGAACAGAATTCTTTTTTAATTGCAGTGTAAATAAAGGGGGAAAAAAACTCTTGCTTAAAAAGATAATTCCATGACTACTAAATCCAGATTACACTTTTTTGGGGGAGGAGGTGAAAAAGTGTTGGGAACTGTTTTGTGATCTGTATCTTTGCCTTCTCCCCTTCACACATGTGAATTTAGCCATTTAGGAGGCTGCATTTTTTCAGGGTTACAGCGAAGTAGTTCTTTAGCACATTATCATTTCATGATTATGTATACAGACTTGGATTTAACTCCCTTTCCGGAAATATATGTCACTAGGAACGTGAGATTATCACTTTGAAATTTGTGATGGAATTTTGTTAAAATCACTTTGAAATCCTTGTCATAGAACATTATACTGGTGTTACTTATTTTAAACTGTTTTTACAGCTATTTTTTATAAACAGAAACTGACAGTCTCTTTATCTTTAAGTAATTAAATAAAGTGCAAGTTGCTGCATATGAGAAGAGATGTTTAAACCCAACAAATAAAGAGTCTGTCTGGGATAAGTCAGTTGCTCTTCTGGTTAAATAAGATCTGTTGGCTTTATTGTTATTAATGAGAATGTTATCAGCTTAGAACTTGAAGCTTGATTCTAAATAGGTTTTCAGAAAAAATATATGTTTTCTTCTATAATTTATTTGAATGAATTAATCACCATAAAAAGAAACTAGTGTTTATGTAATAAGCTAAATCATGAGCTTCTACTATTTATATAGCACTTCTGTGATTTTTTTTTCAAGTATTTAAAGAATAAAATACCAAATTTCACAGAAATGTTGAAGTACACATATTTATATTATGGTATAAAAAATCTGAGATTGATGATAGACAGATATAGATGAAACAGTATCAGTCAGTATCAGAGAACCTGTTCCTCAAGCTAGTAACTTCCCTACCACACTGTTATAACTGAATACTGGTATTAAATGTTAGTCACTCAGTCATCTCTGATTATCTGTGACCCCATGGACTGTAGCCCGCCAGACTCCTCTGTCCATGGGATTCTCCAGAATACTGGAGAGGGTTGCCATTTCCTTCGCCTGAGGATCTTCCCAACCCAGGGATCGAACCCGGGTCTCCTGCACTGCAGGCAGATTCTTTACCATCTGAGGCACCTGGTGGTATTAAAGAGAAGAGTTAAACCCAATCATTATCCTCAGTTTTATGTTTTCTAACTTTACTGAGATATAACTTTTGACAAACAATACTGTGTAAGGTTATGTGGTACAATATGATTATTTGATACATGTATATACGTGAATGAGGTTAGTTAACACATCCATTTCACATAGTTACCATTTGCTTTTGTGGTAAGAACATGTAAGTTCTACCCTTTTAGAAACTTTCAAATGTACAATACAGTATTGTTAGCTATAATCACCATTAAGATGGCGGAAAGGAAAGTTTGCTTTATCTCAGAAGCCAGCAATGGGGGACAAGGTGGGGTGTTGAGATTCCAAAAGCCAACCCCCTTCCCCCGCCCTGACTCAGACAAGCAGTGGAGCAGAGCTTAAAGGACAAAAGCTTGAGAGCTTTTATAGATGGAGGGAGGGGGCTACCTGCAGAAACAGCACAGTCATCTTGAAATTGGTCATCAGTGATCTGATCAACACCATCCTGATGGTTTTAAGTACAGTTAGCTTTTAGTTTCAGGGTCAGTTTATTTGAGGCCAGTTCTCAGAACTGTGGCAGGTTATGTCCTGGCTACAGTCTGGTCATCATATAGTCACCATCTTCCACTTAGTGGGGGTTTCAGTATCTATAAGACAGCTCAGAAGACACGGCTCCGGATACGATCTACGGCCCCTGAGGAGGAACTGGAGGCTCTTGACTATCCTTACAGACTGAACTAGTATTATTCGGTCTCCCTTGACTGTTTGTTTTCCTTTGTTTCTGCCTTTTCTCACTTCTCTGATTAAATTTATTCTTTGGCTCAAGTTTTTCTACAGACAAAAGGCAGGTTGAGGACATAGAGGGCAAGGACTTGCTCTGTTTGAATTTCACTCTATAACTCTGTTTCAATTTCAATATATAAATCTATTATATATACATATTACATATGTGTGTATAACATATATACACATTACATATGTGTGTAACATACATATTACATATGTGTATAACATATGCACATTACATGTGTGTATAACATATATACACATTACATATGTAACATGCATACATATTACATATGTGTGTAACATATGCACGTTACATGTGTGTATAACATATATACACATTACATATGTGTGTGACATATATACACATTACATATGTGTGTATAACATACACACACACACACACACACACACACACACATATATACAATTTCACATTTTCTGTATCCATTTGAGACAGGCTGGAGACTGGGACACTTAGTGGCAGAGCTTGAATCCCGATAAATGTCTCCCTCAGCAACAAAATACAAATGAACTATCAGGGACAAATAGTTTCTAATTGTTTCTAACTAACGACTGTTTGTGCAGTTGAGACAAATTATAAACAGCAAGACACAGAAAGCCAAAAACCCAACTGTCCCTTCTGAGGACCTGGGAGCAAAGGCAGGTGCTGCACTTGCACCCTGCTCAGAGTACAGGGGAGTGGGAAGAGCACTGTGACTTGTTACTGCTCCTTCCCACTGCAGCAGGAGTCCCAACAGAGCCCTGCCTGAATTCCTCATCTGTCCTCTATCAATTCCTCGTGATTAAGGAGGCTAAGGACCCTAGTAGGTGACGCGTTCATCTGCTGATGAACACCTAGGTTATTTCCCCTCTTGCCTATTATGAATAATGCTGCTATGAACGTGGGAGTGCAGATGTCTCAGGGTATCATTTCGTTTCCTTTGGATGTATACTCAGAAGTGGAATTGCTGGACAATTCCATTTATAATTTTTTTGATGAACCTCCATACTGGGTTCCACAGTGGCTTAAACAATTTACATTCTGCGAGGATTCTCTCTTCTCCACATCCTAGACGACACTCACCATCCAGTCTTTTTCATGACAGCCATTGCAACGAGTGTGAAGTGATATCTCATTGTGGTTTTGACTTACATTTCCCTGATGAATGATACTGAACATCTTTTGTGTACCTTTTGGCTATTTCCTCGATGATAATTTAACTCAGTAGAGAGACAAAGCTAACATATGAAAGGAAAACTAATTTTGGTGAAACTCTGTGGAGGCAACTGTGAGCGCGATAGAAGTCTAGACTTCCCATTTCCTGAGGATCTGATTGCTGAGCTCTTTCACCACACACTTATTTAATCTCCACAACAAGCTGTGATGAGGTTGTTAAGCCACTTTATACTTCAGAAATGGAAGCTTAGCATGCTTAAGAAACTTGCCCTAATGTACAAAACACGACTCCAGTCCAGATCATGTCATTTATAAGCCCCTCATCTTTCCATTATTCCTCTGAAGTAGTGAGTGAGGGAAGCCAACTGTAGTACATTTGCCCGATTTTCATGTAAAAACAAATTCTGCATCTGAACTGTTTGTATAGTTGAAGCTCCTTTATGTGGCGTTATTTTACATACAAGTTAAAGGTGCTTGCCTTTTTTGTGGGTAGGGGGCACTTTTCTCTTTTCCAACAGTAATATCACCCTCAGTTTAACCCAAAAATAGTAGATCAAGAAGACTTCACATAATACAACTATATAGTTTTGCCAACTAAAGATATCTTTAGAAAAGTAAGTCAAGATTTAGACCCTAACCATATAATCCTGCTCTGAGGTTTTAGACTACCAATGTGAGTTTTTATAATTCTACACATTTTCACCAAGTAAAGACACTTGGTCCTTGGAAGAAAAACTATGACAAACCTAGACAGTGTATTAAAAAGCAGAGACCTCACTTTGCCGACAGAGGTCCATATAATCAAAGCTATCATCTTCCCAGTAGTCTTGTATGGACATGAGAGTTGGACTATAAAGAACACTGAGTGCCGAAGAGTTGATGCTTTAGAACTGTGGTGCTGGAGAAGACTTTTTTTGTTGTTTTTTGTTTTTTTAATTTTATTTTTAAACTTTACAAATTGTACTAGTTTTGCCAAATATCAAAATGAATCCGCCACAGGTATACATGTGTTCCCCGTCCTGAACCCTCCTCCCTCCCCATACCCTCCCTCTGGGTCGTCCCAGTGTACCAGCCCCAAGCATCCAGTATTGTGCATTGAACCTGGACTGGCAACTCGTTTCATACATATTATACATGTTTCAATGCCATTCTCCCAAATCTTGCCACCCTCTCCCTCTGCAACAGAGTCCATAAGACTGTTCTATACATCAGTGTCTCTTTTGCAGTCTCGTACACAGGGTTATTATTACCATCTTTCTAAATTCCATATATATGCGTTAGTATACTGTATTGGTGTTTTTCTTTCTGGCTTACTTCACTCTGTATAATAGGCTCCAGTTTCATCCACCTCATTAGAACTGATTCAAATGTTTTCTTTTTAATGGCTGAGTAATACTCCATTGTGTATATGTACCACAGCTTTCTTATCCATTCATCTGCTGATGGACATCTAGGTTGCTTCCATGTCCTGGCTATTATAAACAGTGCTCCTATGAACACTGGGGTACACGTGTCTCTTTCCCTTCTGGTTTCCTCGGTGTGTATGCCCAGCAGTGGGATTGCTGGGTCATAAGGCAGTTCTATTTCCAGTTTTTTAAGGAATCTCCACACTGTTCTCCATAGTGGCTGTACTAGTTTACATTCCCACCAACAGTGTAAGAGGGTTCCCTTTTCTCCACACCCTCTCCAGCATTTATTGCTTGTAGACTTTTGGATCGCAGCCATTCTGACTGGTGTGAAATGGTACCTCATAGTGGTTTTGATTTGCATTTCTCTGATAATGAGTGATGTTGAGCATCTTTTCATGTGTTTGTTAGCCATCTGTATGTCTTCTTTGGAGAAATGTCTATTTAGTTCTTTGGCCCATTTTTTGATTGGGTCATTTATTTTTCTGGAGTTGAGCTGTAGGAGTTGCTTGTATATTTTTGAGATTAGTTGTTTGTCAGTTGCTTCATTTGCTATTATTTTCTCCCATTCTGAAGGCTGTCTTTTCACCTTGCTAATAGTTTCCTTTGTTGTGCAGAAGCTTTTAAGTTTAATTAGGTCCCATTTGTTTAGTTTTGCTTTTATTTCCAATATTCTGGGAGGTGGGTCATAGAGGATCCTGCTGTGATGTATGTCGGAGAGTGTTTTGCCTATGTTCTCCTCTAGGAGTTTTAATAGTTTCTGGTCTTACGTTGAGATCTTTAATCCATTTTGAGTTTATTTTTGTGTATGGTGTTAGAAAGTGTTCTACTTTCATTCTTTTACAAGTGGTTGACCAGTTTTCCCAGCACCACTTGTTAAAGAGATTGTCTTTAATCCATTGTATATTCTTGCCTCCTTTGTCAAAGATAAAGTGTCCATATGAGTATGGATTTATCTCTGGGATTTCTATTTTGTTCCATTGATCTATATTTCTGTCTTTGTGCCAGTACCACACTGTCTTGATAACTGTGGCTTTGTTGTAGAGCCTGAAGTCAGGTAGGTATCAAACCAGTCAATGCTAAAGGAAATCAACCCTGAATATTCATTGAAAGGACTGATGCTGAAGCTGAAGCTCCAATACTTTGGCCACCTGATGCAAAAAGCTGACTCACTGGAAAAGACCCTGATGCTGGGAAAGATTGAGGGAATAAGGAGAAAGGGGTGACAGCGGATGAGATGGTTGGATGGCATCACCGACTCAATGGACATGAGTTTGAACATGTGCTGTAATCCAGGTTGCGACTGGGATATGACTGAGTGATGGAACGACAACTGATATTTCTAATTTTTTTGTGTAGAAAAGAAAACTGTGATCTTCATAAAAACATCATACACTTTTTTACCACTCATGGCATCTAATATTATGGTAATAACGTAAGAGTTATGGTGCTTGGTACATATGTCTGAAGGCAAGAGCCTTCCTACTCTCTAGCCAAATAATTACATTAAGGAATCCCAAGTCAGGCAGGAATTAGAGACAATCAGGAGATGCTATTGGTGAGAAATATAGACCTGTTTTATATATATAAACTTCAGATTGCCTTTCTCTTCCAAATATATGTATTTATTTTTCATAGTCTTCAAACTGTTGTCAACTTCTTCAAAACACACTGATATTATACATATCTTGGTAGCCTACACAAAAGTGTTATGAATGATGAAGAGGTCAAAGTTATCAAGAAGTGGTGTATACAATTGGAGAAGGAAATGGTAACCTACTCCAGTACTCTTGCCTTGAAAATCCCATGGACAGAGGAGCCTATGTATTAATAATTGTAGATCATGTAGGTCAAAGACATCTCAGTCACCTAAAGATACTGACCGAGCCAAGTTCAGTGGACAGTCAAGGTTCATCTTATTCTTAAAATGTATTTTGACTGTATGTTCATAGTGAGTAAAAGAGATCAATTTTTACTGACCTCTGTTAGAGACCTCCCTAACTAGATTTCAGTGCTTATTATCATCACCCTTATACTTCTGATATTTTTAAAGAAAACAATTGGGAAACATTGATTCATTTATTTATTCAACATGTGTTTTTGAGCACTAACTGTGAAATAAGCCTTAATCTCCGTGAAAGAGATTAACAACATAGAACAAGACAGACCAAGTCCACACTCTTAAGGGTTACATCCTTGTGCACTATCCCTCACAGAGAATGATTTTATCCACATGCTTCCTGCGTGAAAAGTATTCAGCCATAAAGGGTCACATGCGATGCCAGGTTTTGATAGCACAAAGGCATAGTCTAGGTGTTTAAAATTTAAAAGGTCATTTCAACACACAGAAACGTGTCTCCAATACCTACCTAAAGAAGGAAATATGAGCCACAGTATATTTATAATAAACATTTTTAAATAAAATAAGTTTGAGCTACACTGAACATTATAAGTTGTATGTAAATTTCTCAATTCATTTTAGAAATTGGTAGACTAAAATTTAAAATCATTAAAATAGCTTTTATTTGATCCAATTTTTTTTTTTTCATTTTATTTCTTTTGGTAGGGAAGTGGGCATGAATTTGAGCAAACTACAGGAGACACTGAAGGACAGGGAAGTCTGGTTATGCAGTCCATGTGATCACAAAGAGTTGGACTTAGTGACAGAGCAACAACAAGAGTAGAGACTAAAACATATGATGGAATGTGACTTAGTTAGACACTACTGGAGTGATTTAGTAATTTCTTTTTACACTAAACAACAGAGAAATCATAAGAAAAACAAATTAAAGTTTTTTTAATGTTTTGTGGTATACAGTACATTCCAAGCTTCATCTAGATTCAGTTTCTAGGGACGACTGCTCACTTCCAAAAACAGCTAGGTCTTTTTCTTCTTGGTCATTATTAGCAATATCCGCCACTTTTAAATTCCTAAGCCCCTCTTTCCCTTCAATACCTCTTCTGTTCTAGTTTAATGATGTTACTCCTAAAATCTTTGTGCATCAACCAACCTAGTTCCTAGACCAAGAGTAAATTTATTTTCCTATTACAGCCAGCCTGGTTTGGGTCAGACATTACTGAGTCTCCAAATGCATTTTGAATTGGGAGTGATGTCCTGTTTATGAGGATAAATTGAGCACAATGTGATACCCAGACATATGCATTTGTCCCTGCTCTGAGTAAATTGGAGCCAAGGGGATGAGTATTGTCTGACTCTCATCTGATTGGAATTCTGGTGCAGAACCAGGCTGGGCTGGTCACTGAATGAGTCACTGGCGCTGAAGACCAACACAGATCTTTGGATGGGTCTAATGGAACATCCTAACAGTTTCCACACACCCCTTTTGCTGAGCAAAAGTCCCTTGAGGGCTGTGTAAGAATAAATGGATAAGGGACTTCCCTGGCAGGGCAGTGGTTAAGACGTAAGTTTCCAATGCGGGACACAGGTTAGATCCCTGGTCAAGGTGCTGAGACCCCACATGCCTCGCAGCCAAAAAAACCAAAACTAAAACAGAAGCAATGCTGTTAACAAATTCAGTAGAGACTTAAAAAATGGCCTGCATCAAAAAAAATCTTTTAAAAAGTAACTCTTAAAAAGAATAAATGGATAAAATTAAATGTTTGGATTCAGCCTTTTTTTTCTGTTCCTCATTCTCCTTAACTTCAGTGGTCAGGAAAGTTAATTTGTTCCATTTCTCATGCATCCACCAATGGAAAACAATCCTTGGGCCCTCTTTGCCGGGGTCCTGCCCCGGCTGATCCAGGGTATTCGAAGCGGGGACGGCGTCGGCGACCTATTTATTTAAATATTTTATCAAAGATATAAAGAGTAATAGGATGAGGATAGCTCAGTAGGAAAATTCAGTGCAGAAAAGAGGCTGAGTAGCTTGGTTTACGCGGGAGACCAATAAAACTTCAAGACAAGAAGTTTGCACCACTTACGTAGGCCGCAGGCGTCCTTCCGTTCTCCCGAAGGAGAGGAGACACTGAGGCCTCCCCGGTCGGATCTTAGAAGCCCAGGCATAATTAGTAAGCATGGTGGGTTCCGCGCTCCAGATGGAGACTCAGCCAGAGTGAGAGAGAGAGCGACATGGGGAGACCAGTATTTCGAGAAACTGATCCCCATTCTTTATTTTCCAGAGTCTGTTTTTATACACTAAGATGTTATACAAAAGTCACGTGGGGACAGCAGTCCTGACTTTTATCAAAGTCAGGTGCTTCACACAAATGTATACAGAGGTCTTAGGGGTGTTACATCATCTTCTGGCCAGGGGGGCCTGCTGACAATTTACGACCCTCTCCTTGTGACAGCGGTCAGTCAATCAGGACACTTATTTCTCCAGGGCTGATTATTCTCAAAACAGACGCCACCCAAATAAAGTTACATTCCTACAGGGTGAGGGTGTAGTGGGTTTTAGTTAAGGAAAGAATTTACTTAGCCTAAGGTCTAACGTGATTAATATCAAAGGTTAATTCTATATATTCATTAATGTGTGTAAGGGCAGGGGATATGGAGACTTAGCAACAAACATTGGCTCAACAAATGAAAAACCCTTCACCAACACAATTTCTAATTAGCCCACTATACTTATAGTTTTCTAACTTCTCTAAAGAACCTGTTTTTAGAGGGTTTAAAGCATCTTGTGCCTCTCACGGTTGGGAGGCTGTGAGCAATCACATGTGGCCGGACAAGCCTGTCAGGCAGGCCAGAGAACCTTCAGAGGAGTTTGTAGGTTAAAACACTCTTGTCACACCCAAGAGTTTTTATTGACTGGAGCTCTAGGTTAACTCCTTCTCCGAAAGAGGTGGTAGGGGACAGCCCCCCGTAAAGTCAGAGATGTAGGTGAGAGCACAAAGTAGTAAAGTAGGCAGGCTCTGGTTATGGGGGTAGACGCTCGAGGATTTCCAGGGGGACTCCTGAGGCTCGATCCCGCCTTTGCGTATGTCGAGCCTCCTTCCTCATGACCTTTGCCATGGGCGGAGTACCTCACTCTGGCCCCCAACACCTCTTTTAAGATTACATTAAATGTAATTATCAGGTTTCAAGTGAGTAAGACCCTAATTACTTTTGAAGGAAGGTGCCTGAATGATATACCTTGATCCTACATCCAATTTGTTTTACTCAGACAACAATCAAGGAAAACATTCGCTGACAGAAATACAATGTATAGTCTAAATTAGTAAGCAATGAATATTATCAGTAAGGGCAATTCCAACCTCTCAGAGAAAAGACTAATCTTCTTTTGTCACTGACACAGTAGGTCAATACTATATTAACATTTCTCATATGCCACCAGTTGTGTTCTCCAAAAATCAAATCACCTGTAGACATTAAATATGTATCATGCCTAATACAGTTTTAAAATTAGTGTTGCTTAAATTATCTATTTCTCAAAACAATCACATGAGCTAAAGTACTTCTGTTATTATTAAGAAATTTAGGTACAGAGTGCACAGGAATTTACCTAAACAAACATAAATCACAACCAGTGCTAAGATTAAGCAAATTTTATTGCAGCAAATACGTCTATAAAATCTGCAGTTTAATGTCAAACTGTGACTAAAACCCACGTTTGCTGTATGATACCTATGGAAGTTGTTTAGTCTTCTACTTGTCATTATCACTGGGTGTCTAGTCTTTGATAAGAAATTGAAAGATTGGCGTATTTCTTATTTTTGCTTCTATTCTTTTACTCTTTCTGATTTAGTCTTACAGGCTGATTTGGTCTTGTAGAGAGCAATCCTGTGTCTATATGTCTGCATGTAGCAAATGAGTGACTTTTCCTTTCCATAAGTATTAACCTTAGGATTTTCTTGTAGGTTTTATTTCTCCTTTGGGCTATATTCTGAGTGCATACTCGGATTCAGTCACTTTGAAGTCTATATATTCTCTTACAAAACTTCATATAGCTCCTTTCAGATTGAATCTTCCCTTACCCAGTTTCCCAAAGATAATTTCAAATATTTGATCCCAAGTCTTAAACTGGTGGCCTATGAGCCAAATTCATTCAGCAAATATAATTCTATTGCAATGATTGTTGTGGGTTGTAGTCTTTGTTTTCCTGTTTATAATACATTTCAGTTGAATAACTTCACATTTAAAAATTAGGAGATTTCATATAGTAACCTGGCTTCTTTTAAGTATACAATTTGCCAATGTGGAATCCGTATTTTACAAGACAGGAATCTTCTGGATGTAAATGACTGCTCTTTTAGCCATGGTAAGCAGGCATCAATTTACCATAAATGCCAGCAAGTGCTGTTTTTCTTATCTTGGCTGACTTTATCCATCTATTACTTGCCTGGTCCAAGAAGCCATTTCAGAATATAATGCGTGATTAATATGCGTTCAGAGAACACTTGGCTGAAATTCGTCTTTTCTTACTGATTTATAAACATGCTTTTACTTTCAACCATTTCTTGGCTAGCCACAGGCCAGACTCATCTCTCGTCTATCTAAAGGTCTTCTGTTGTTGCTTATGTGTCAAATACGTCTCTGCTGAGTGCAGCGGTATTGATTTTACCTCTGAATCTCAGAACCCGTGACCAAGTCATCACCAAGCCTGTAGGGGCTGAGTTGTGCTATCTTTCTTCCTGTGTAGTCTGCTTTGAAGCTGCCCGTTGGAGTGATGGCTGGACCTGCTAAAGTTGGCATATCCCACCAAGCCCTCCATCACCTTGCTAGCTTGCTCTTGCACTCTCACCTTTTAGCTTATCCAAAAGCTCAGCTCTCTTCACTGTGTGTGTGTGTGTGTACATACACAGTTGTGTCTAACTCTTTGTGACCCACACACTGTAGCCTGCCAGGCTCCTTAGCCCATGGGATTCTCCAGGGCTAAGAATACTGGAGTGGGCTGCCGTTTCCTCCTCCAGGGGATCTTCCCTACCCAGGGATCCAACTTGCGTCTCTTATGTCTCCTGCATTGGCAGGCAGATTCTTTACCACTTACGCCACCGGGGAAGTCCTTCTCTTAACTCTGCTTGTAAACAAATCTCAACATTTCCAACCTGTACCTTCCACTGTTACCAGTTCTAAGTAGCAAACCCTCAAAACTCAGTGGCTTCTCAAGGGAAGTTTTCAGAGCTATTCTCTTTTATGATTCAAACAAGAATAAACAGTGTAAAACAATGTTCAATGTCAAAACTCCATCTTCCAGTCCCACAGTCTATGATTTACTGTCTCCTGTCAATTAACTTGCTGTGGTTTAGGTAAAAAGCCATTTATTACATTGGTGGTAATGTGGACAGCTTCTGTCTTCATGCACTGACAAATGCCCAGCATGCTTTGCTTCTGCATGACCCCACGTGTCCACACTAATCCCCTAATATTAATATAAAGCTCAGCCAAGGAAGCAAGGCTGATCACACTTCTGTGTCAGGAGGACACATTATGCTGTGTCACAATATTTCTAATAAAGATTACAAGAAGGTGGTGCAGTTTATGAAAAGGGTATGGAGTTTGGAATTGTATCCCAGTTTGAATGCAGAAGCTTCCTCTGGGTGATTAGGTGGGTCACTTTGTGAAAATTAAGCAACCATATCAATGCTTGATTTTTCTTTGTTGTAAAATAAAGCAAATCTGGATGATTCATAGTGCTGTTGGAAAGATGAAGGGAGTTCACATGTGAGAAGCACATAGCAGAACACTTGGCATATAGCAGTTGCCCACGAAACGTTGTCACCAACACTGTCTTATAGATGAAAACTCCGACAAAGGAGCAACAGGCAATTTTTTTAAGGCCTGGTTTTTCAGAGGCCAAATTACCTTGTTTCAAGTCTCTTATTTAAAATATTTAAAAAAACAAGTTTTGTGTTTTGTATCAACCAACATAAAGAAGAAGGAAGGACACCGGTAAGATATACAGTATGAACGGATGAAGTATGATTCTAAATGGTGAATCTACATTTCATCCAAAGAGATTTGCATGGGGTAAATTTCCTGCTTTAAAGGTCAACCTGATGCAAAGAACTGACTCATTGGAAAAGTCCCTGATGATGGGAAAGATTGAAGGTAGGAGGAAAAGGGGATGACAGAGGATGAGATGGTTGGCTGGCATCACCAACTCAATGGACATGAGTTTGAGTAAGCTCTGGGAATTGGTGATGGACGGGGAAGCCTGGAGTGCTGCAGTCCATGGGGTCACAAAGAGTTGGACATGACTGAGCAAATGAACTGAACTGAATTGATAGATATCAAAGTCAATATTTAAGTTCTCAAAATAGAGGCAGACAACTAGTGATTCTGGCAAGTAGGTGGCCCTAAGTTCTAGTAAGCCCTCATGATGTCTGTGTCCCAGGATACTTACTAGCAGTGATTTCTTCCACTCTCAAGAGTCCAGTATAGAATATGTTTGTAACATAAAAAGATCAGACTATTTAGCCCAATATCTGAGACACAGTCAGCTCCCAGTCTTGTTTTTGCTGACTGTACAGAGCTTCTCCATCTTTGGCTGCAAAGAATATAATTAATCTGATTTCAGTATTGACCATCTGGTGATGTTCATGTGTAGAGTCTTCTCTTGTGTTGCTGAAAGAGGGTGTGTGCTATGACCAGTGCGTTCTCCTGGCAAAATTCTCTCAGCCTTTAATATGTTTCATTTTGTACTTAAAATTCACACTTAAACTGAAGAAAGTAGGGAAAAACAATAGGCCATTCAGGTACGACCTAAATCAAATCCCTTAAGATTACATAGTGGAAGTGACAAATAGATTCAAGGGATTAGATCTGATAGACAGAGTACCTGAAAACTATGGACAGAGGTTCATGATGTTGTACAGGAGGCAGGGATCAAGATGATGCCTAAGAAAAAGAAATGCAAAAAGGCAAAATGGTTGTCTGAGGAGGCATTACAAATAGCTGAGAAAAGAACAGAAGGTAAAGGCAAAGGAGAAAAGGAAAGATTATACCCATTTGAATGCAGAGTTCCACAGAAGAGCAAGGAGAGATAAGAAAGACTTCCACAGTGATCAATGCAAAGAAATAGAGGAAAACAAAAGAATGGGAAAGACTAGAGATCTTTTCAAGAAAATTGGAGATACCAAGGGAACATTTCATGCAAAGATGGGCCCAATAAAGGACAGAAATGGTATGGACCTAACAGAAGCAGAAGATATTAAGAAGAAGTGGCAAGAATACACAGAAGAACTGTACAAAAAAGATCTTTGCGACCCAGATAATCACGATGGTGTGTGATCACTCACCTAGAGCCAGACATCCTTGAATGCAAAGTCAAGTGGGCCTTAGGAAAGACCACTATGAACAAAGCTAGTGGAGGCGATGGAACTTCAGTTGAGCTACTTAAAATCCTAAAAGACAATGCTGTGAAAGTGCTGCACTCAATATGCCAGCAAATTTGGAAAACTCAGCAGTGATCACAGGACTGGAAAAGGTCAGTTTTCATTCCAATGACAAAGAATATTCAAACTACTGCACAACTGAACTCATCTCACACGCCAGCAAAATAATGCTCAAAATTCTCCACGCCAGGCTTCAACAGTACATGAACCATGAATTTCCAGCTGTTCAAGCTGGATTTAGAAAAGGCAGAGGAACCAGAGACCAAATTGCTAACATCCGTTGGATCATCGAAAAAGCAAAAGAGCTCCAGAAAAACATCTATTTCTGCTTTACTGACTACGCCAATGTCTTTGACTGTGTGGATCACAAAAAATTGCGGAAAATTCTTCAAGAGATGGGAATACCAGACCACCTGACCTACCTCCTGAGAAATCGTATGCAGGTCAAGAAGCAACAGTTAGAACTGGACTTGGAACAACAGACTGGTTCCAAAACAGTAAAGGAGTACATCAAGGCTATATACTGTCACCCTGCTTATTTAACTTATATGCAGAGTACATAATGAGAAATGCTGGACTAGATGACACACAAGCTGGAATCAAGATTGCCGGGAGAAATAGCAATAACCTCAGGCAAATGATACCACCCTTATGGCAGAAAGCAAAGAAGAACTAAAGAGCCTCTTGATGAAAGTGAAAGAGGAGAGTGAAAAAGTTGGCTTAAAACTCAACATTCAGAAAACTAAGATCATGGCATCTGGTCCCATCACTTCATGGCAAATAGATGGGGAAACAATGGAGACAGTAACAGACTTTATCTTCTTGGGCTCCAAAATCACTGCAGATGGTGACTGCAGCCATGAAATTAAAAGACGCTTACTACTTGGAAGGAAAGTTATGACCAACCTAGACAGCATGTTAAAAAGCCGAGACGTTACTTTGCCAACAAAGGTCCATTTAGTCAAAGCTTTGGTTTTTCCAGTAGTCATGTATGGATGTGAGACTATAAAGAAAGCTGAGCACCAAAGAATTGATGCTTTTGAACTGTGGTGTTGGAGAAGACTCTTGATAGTCCCTTGGACAGCAAGAAGATCCAACCAGTCCATCCTAAAGGAAATCAGTCCTGAATGTTGGAAGGACTGATCCTGAAGCTGAAGCTCCAATACTTTGGCCACCTGATGTGAAGAACTGACTCATTTAAAAAGACCCTGATGCTGGAAAAG
Organism: Bos indicus x Bos taurus; assembly: GCF_003369695.1. Lineage (NCBI taxonomy): Eukaryota > Metazoa > Chordata > Mammalia > Artiodactyla > Bovidae > Bos > Bos indicus x Bos taurus. The sequence goes on along the minus strand of NC_040102.1, from coordinate 17,933,944 downwards.
ATTTAAGGTGGGAGGAGAAGGGACGACAGAGAATGAGATGGTTGGATGGCATCACTGACACAATGGACATGAGTTTGAGTAAGCTCCAGGAGTTGGTGATGGACAGGTAAGCCTGGCGTGCTGCAGTCCATGAGGTCACAAAGAATTGGACATGACTGAGCGACTGGACTGATATGATTTAGCCCATGGCTGACTTACATAGCAAAGTGAAAAAGCATCTGACTGTCTACATGTGACTTTTGAAATTCTGGCATCTATCTGCTTAACGTGAGAACCTCCAAAATTCTTCTGGCTCAAACTGATAACTGTGGTTATTCTGAGCACCTCTAGCGCATGAAGAACTCTAAACTTAAAATGTGATATGGTCACTTCCAACTACTGGCTTCAGTGACTGGTTATGATTTAATGCTAAAAAACATATGGACAGTAAACAGATGCTCCATACAAAATGATCTTTGTATATCATAGAAGAATTAAAAGTATTTAAAGATAAAATACAGAATGTGCATGCATGCTAAGTCACTTCAGTTGTGTCCAACTCTTGGGGACCCCATGGATTGTAGCCTGTCAGGCTCCTCTGTCCATGAGATTCTCCAGGCAAGAATACTGGAGTGGGTTTCCATAGCCTCCTCCAGGGAATCTTCCCGACCCAGGGATTGAACCCACATCTCTTATGTCTCCTGCATTGGCAGGTGGGTGATGGAATGTCACTCAAAAAGTAATTAACATATAATCATTACTTTTGTAAACTAATCCTTAACTGTGAAAATAGTTTCCATTAATACAGCCCTCTGCCATGTTCAATTACCAAAATATGTGTTCTTAAGGATTCATAAAGCAGATTGTAATTTATAAGAGATACTTATCCGAAAGTCACAAGAAAGGCCTCACTCTTATTCCAAACAGTTACAGGTTTTAAGAAGTTGTTATTATTTTAAGAAGTATAACTAACTTCTTAGAGATACTATTTTTCCATTTTCTTTCTTATTTTCAAGGAATCTCATCGTGTCACTGGCTATCAATCTATCCTCTGGTCAGTATTTTTATTTACCAATAGCTCACTGATTTGATCCCAAAGAAACATCGGATTTAATTGGGAAACTGAGTAGAAGCAATGAACCAGCTTAGAAGCAAGCAGTGACCACCGGCCATGCCTTTACAAAACTGAGAAGACTTGTGGCCAAAATATAGTAAACAAATCCATCAGTAGTTTACCTATTTTTAACAATACCAAAAATATTATTTTTACCCCCAAAATAGGTAAACTATGATATGTTTATCATCCAGGAACAATACTATCCAATAAATTCTTCTGTACTGGTCTGATCCATTGGACGGGAATCTGTGACAAGTAACTTCAAATCAATATTACCCTGCAGTGTGTGTGTGAAGATGCTTCAGTCGTGTCTGACTCTTTGCGACCCCATGGATTATAGCCTGCCAGCTCCTCTGTCTATGGGAATCTCCAGGCAAGAATACTGGAGTGGGTTACCATTTACCCTGCAGTATATACTATTAAAATAAAGCTCCACTGCATTTCAGTATTAATCCTACACTGGAATATGCCCTGGAATCGTAGATGCCAATCACCCACCTGTCACCTGACTGATCACCCACCAGTCACCCCATTGGTCACCCACCATTCACCCCACCCACTCGGCCCTCACCCTGCCAATCTCTTGCTTTCCTACCTCAGATTTCAATCCAAATAAGTCCTACCAAGTAACTCATGAATAAGCAAAGGCATTTTCATTACTCCTTGCTGCTAAGTCGCTTCAGTCGTGTCCGACTCTGTGCGACCCCACAGACGGCAGCCGACCAGGCTCCTCTGTCCATGGGATTCTCCAGGCAAGAACACTGGAGTGGGTTGCCATTTCCTCCTCCAATGCATGAAAGTGAAAAGTCAAAGTGAAGTCGCTTAGTGTCCGACTCCTAGCAACCCCATGGACTGCAGCCCACCAGGCTCCTCCGTCCATGGGATTTTCCAGGCAAGAGTACTGGAGTGGGGTGCCATTGCCTTCTCCTCATTACTCCTTAGGACTCTCTATTTTTCTAAAGCATTCAATTTTATTTCTTTTTGCTTATAATCTCTTCTCTGTTTGTAATAATAAACAGAAACAAAAATAAACATTATTTTCTGCATCTCCATTTATATGTCTCTACTATTTTGAATTTGTTTCATTCAGAGTAATGAGCTATATAAAAGGCCCTTTGAAATCTTTTATTTATTGTCTGCTACATTGCTCCATGTTGAATAAATGTTCTAATTTTCCATTTTATTTTCCACCTTATTTCAGGACCATCAAGTGAAATTGAAATCTTGATTAAAAGAACATCGTTTAAGTAAATTATAGGGATTAATTATCTTTGGGGTGGAATTACACATTTTAAGTATTACTAGCTGAACACAATCAATATAGGCAGACCATTTTAGATAGCTAAGTTAGAACTTGAAAATCTAATTATTTTATTTATATATAATTCCCAGTCTTCTTTTATTCTATGTTGAGAATTATTGATATACTTTGACTTGATATAGAAATTCACATTAAATCTTTGGACTATCAATAAAAATTATTTCATTTTTACTAACTTGTCTCCTCAAGTATCTACACTGCAAGAATATTTGGGGTCTAGTGGCTCAGATGAAAAAGAACGCCTGCAAAACAAGAGACCAGGGTTTGATCCCTGGGTTGGGAAGATGCCCTGGAGACAGGAATGGCTACCCACTCCAGTATTCTTGCCTGAAGAGGAGTCATGGGGTTCAGTTCAGTTCAGTCACTCAGCCATGTCCGACTCTTTGCGACCCCATGGACTGCAGTACGCCAGGCCTCCCTGTTGTCCATCACCAACTCATGGAGTTTACTCAAACTCATGTCCATTGAGCCAGTGATGCCATCCAATCATCTCATCCTCTGTCGTCCCCTTCTCCTCCCACCTTCGATCTTTTCCAGCATCAGGGTCTTTTCCAATGAGTCAGTTCTTCGCATCAGGTGGCCAAAGTATTGGAGTTTCAGCTTCAGGATCAGTCCTTCCAAAGAATATTCAGGACTGATTTCTTTTAGGATGGACTGGTGGATCTCCTTGCTGTCCAAGGGACTATCAAGAGTCTTCTCCAACACCACAATTCAAAAGCATCAATTCTTCAGTGCTCAGCTTTCTTTACAGTCCAACTCTCACATCCATACATGACTACTGGAAAAACCAAATCTTTGACTAGATGGACCTTTATTGGTAAAGTAATATCTCTGCTTTTTAATATGCTGTCTAGGTTGGTCAAAACTTTTCTTTCAAGGAGCAAACATCTTAATTTCATGGCTGCAGTCACCATCTGCAGTGATTTTGGAGCCCAAGAAGATAAAGTCTGTCACTGTCTCTATGGTTTCCCCATCTATTTGCCATGAAGTGATGGGACCAGATGCCATGATCTTAGTTTTCTGAATGCTGAGTTTTAAGCCAACTTTTTCACTCTCCTCTTTCACTTTCATCAAGAGGCTCTTTAGTTCTTCGTTTTCAGCCATAAGGGTGGTGTCATCTGAGGTTATTGATATTTTTCCTGGCAATCTTGATTCCAGCTTGTACATCATCCAATCCAGTATTTCTCACGATGTACTCTGCATATAAGTTAAATAAGCAGGGTGACAATATACAGCCTTGACGTACTCCTTTCCCGATTTGGAACTAGTCTTTTGTTCCATGTTCAGTTTTAACTGTTGCTTCTTGACCTTCATACAGATTTCTCAGGAGCCAGTAGGGTTGCAGAGTCAAACATGACTGAGCAACTAACACTTTCATTCTATTATAAAAGAGTTCTCCAAACCTCATCAAATGGTCTTTCTCTGTATCACCTTAAACCAGTCAGAATGTCCATCATCAAAATATCAACAAACAATAAATGCTGGAGAGGGTGTGGAGAAAAGAGAACCCTTTTGCACTGTTGATGGGAATGTAAATAGATACAGCCACTATGAAGTTGGTTGGAATGTAAATTGATGTAGGCACAATGGAGATTCCTAAAATAACTAGGAATAAAACCACCTTGTGACCCATCAATTCCACTACTAGGCATATACCCTGAGGGAATCAAAATTGGAAAAGACACATGTACCCCAGTGTTCACTGCAGCACTATTTACAATAACTAGAACATGTAAGCAACCTAGATGTCCATTGACAGATGCATGGATAAAGAAGCTGTGTTACATATACACAATGGAATGTTACTCAGCCATAAAACGAATGCATGTGAATCAGTCCTAATGAGGTGGATGAACCTAGATCTTATTACACAGAGTGAAGTAAATCAGAAAGAGAAAACCAGGTATCATATATTAATGCATATATATGGAATCTAGAAAGACAGTACTGATGAACCTATCTGCAGAGCAGCAATGGGGACACAGACAGAGAACAGACTTACAGACACGGAGGGGTGGGGCGGAGGAAGGAGAGGGTGGGATGTATGGAGAGAGTAACATGGAAATATGTATTACTGTATGTAAGATAGCCAATGGGAATTTACTGTATGACTCAGGCAACTCAACCCGGGGCTCTTTAACAACCTAGAGGGGTGGGATGGGGAGGGAGGTGGGAGGGATGTTCAAGAGGGAGGGGACATATGTGTGCCTATGGCTGATTCAGGCTGATGTTTGGCACAAATCAACACAATACTGTAGAGCAATTATCCTTCAATTAAAAATAAATAATTTTTAAGTGTTCTTTATCTGATGTAACTACAAAGATAGAATTACCTTAAGGGAAATATAAGTACAGCTTTTCTTTTAAGGGAAAATTTTGTCACAAAGTCACAAAACCATAGATAGAAATCATCTGCCAGAACAGTAAAGATGCAAGACCATCTCAGTAAAGATGCAGGACCACAGATATCTAAACACCATCTACTTTCTGGTTGGCAGCTAGAATTAGCATAAGGAAATATTTTAACAAATAAAATTCTAATTCTATACCACAGCAATCAAAGGAATGTAACCTACATCTCCTGTATCTTACCTATAGTTGGATCCTTTAAGGTAGCTATTGGATGATTTGGAACCTATCACTTTGTATGGGAAATGAGAAGAAGTATCCTTTTTTATGGGCTTTCCCTGGTGGCTCAGACAATAAAGAATCTGCCCGCAAAGCAGGAGATCCTGATTCAATCCCTGGGTCAGGAACCCCTGGAAAGGGAATGGTAACCTACTCCAGTATTCTTGCCTGGAGAATTCCATGAATAGAAGAGCCTGGCAGGCTATAGTCCATGGGGTTGCAAACAGTTGGTTACGTCTGAGTGAGCAACTACTTATTTCTTATCCTTCTTTATGTCAAAGACATGAATTTCTTGTTTAGAATCAGAAATAACCTTAGAAACAATTAGACCTGCTTTCCAATGACTGCGTATTTCAATATCAGCCATGCAAAAAAGTAAAACGTTTAATTTCTCAGATTACCTTCAAAATTTAAATAGGAGATACTAAGCTTTCCAACAACATATTCACTCATCTGCCAGTTGGTACATTTTATACTTAAGATTAATTAACTTACAAAAACAAAGCTCAACTCAAAATATCGGGTATCCCAGGTATCCCGTCATAGGTAGCCAGTAAAAGATAGCTGGTGACAAACTCGCCAAGACAGAACTGTTTCTTTTGTATTTGGATAATCAGATTAAATATTTGTGCAAGAAAATTCAGCTAATCTTTGAGAAAGTACCAGAAAGCAGGTCTACAGCTCACTCTGCAAAAAGAAAATTACCCTTTGACTGAGGAAAACCATGTAATGATTTTATATCTTAAATCATCAACAAGCATTACAAACCATTTGAATGCTATCACAATTTCATATTTAACAAATGGTAGCATTTTTTTTTTTGAAAAAGAAAGTCTAAAGGGGATACTATCTTTTTATCACCAGTAAGTGACATGGCTAAGTGATGCCACCTCATTGCCCGAAGAAATATGTCCTCTGATGCATTCTTCAATGTCATTCCTCAACTTATATACAGGAGAAACAAAAAGTAACCATTTGGAAATATTTCTGAACATTTATGTTTTAGAAAAGTTTAGTTAACTAATTTATGTCATTTGTCATCCCTCACATAGGTCCCATATTCTGTTTAGAATTAATTGCTAGGCAAAAAAATAAAACTTACTTCATCATAAAATAATACACATTCAACATGTTTCCTTCTTTGCTTTAACCTCTTAGGAAGTTTGAAGTAAAATGAAGCATTAAGCTACAATATATGAATCTAATAAGCCTTCCGTTTATCATTTGTTTAAAAGGGTATTTTTCTTACTTGTATTCATAAAGTAGATATTGTTTCACATTTATTTTAAACTATCTTAATTTGGGGAAGTGGGCAGAGGAATATAATTATATTTTGGTGAATTTAAACCCCAAATCATTTAGTATATTTTGATCCTGAAAATTTTGATCCTGAAATCTTATGTGGTATCAACACCATAAATAAACATATATTTCTAAATAAACATAATTATTTGTAATGTAAATATATCTTTAAAAGGTCAATACAAAGTATTAGACTGAAAATAGGTAGAAAGCAAGAGATCAGATCAGATCAGTCGCTCAGTCGTGTCCGACTCTGCGACCCCATGAATCGCAGCACGCCAGGCCTCCCTGTCCATCACCAACTCCCGGAGTTCACTCAGACTCATGTCCATTGAGTCGGTGATGTCATCCAGCCATCTCATCCTCTGGCGTCCCCTTCTCCTTCTGCCCCCAATCCCTCCCAGCATCAGAGTCTTTTCCAATGAGTCAACTCTTCACATGAGGTGGCCAAAATACTGGAGTTTCAGCTTTAGCATCATTTCTTCCAAAGAAATCCCAGGGCTGATCTCTTTCAGAATGGACTGGTTGGATCTCCTTGCAGTCCAAGGGACTCTCAAGGGTCTTCTCCAACACCACAGTTCAAAAGCATCAATTCTTCGGCACTCAGCCTTCTTCACAGTCCAACTCTCACATTCATACAAAACCACAGGAAAAACCATAGCCTTGACTAGATGAACCTTTGTTGGCAAAGTAATGTCTCTGCTTTTCAATATGCTGTCTAGGTTGGTCATAACTTTCCTTCCAAGGAGTAAGCGTCTTTTAATTTCATGGCTGCAGTCACCATCTGCAGTGATTTTGGAGCCCAGAAAAATAAAGTCTGACACTGTTTCCACTGTTTCCCCATCTATTTCCCATGAAGTGGTGGGACCGGATGCCATGATCTTCGTTTTCTGAATGTTGAGCTTTAAGCCAACTTCTTCACTCTCTCCTTTCACTTTCATCAAGAGGCTTTTGAGTTCCTCTTTACTTTCTGCCATAAGGGTGGTGTCATCTGCATATCTGAGGTTATTGATATTTCTCCCAGCAATCTTGATTCTAGCTTGTGTTTCTTCCAGTCCAGCATTTCCCATGATGTACTCTGCATATAAGTTAAATAAACAGGGTGACAATATACAGCCTTGACGAACTCCTTTTCCTATTTGGAACCAGCCTGTTGTTCCATGGCCAGTTCTAACTGTTGCTTCCTGACCTGCATACAAATTTCTCAAGAGGCAGATCAGGTGGTCTGGTATTCCCATCTCTTTCAGAATTTTCTACAGTTTATTGTGATCCACACAGTCAAAGGCTTTGGCATAGTCAATAAAGCAGAAATAGATGTTTTTCTGGAACTCTCTTGCTTTTTCCATGATCCAGCGGATGTTGGCAATTTGATCTCTGGTTCCTCTGCCTTTTCTAAAACCAGCTTGAACATCAGGAAGTTCACAGTTCACATATTGCTGAAGCCTGGCTTGGAGAATTCTGAGCATTACTTTACTAGCCTGTGAGATGAGTGCAATTGTGCGGTAGTTTGAGCATTCTTTGGCATTGCCTTTCTTTGGGATTGGAATGAAAACTGACCTTTTCCAGTCCTGTGACCACTGCTGAGTTTTCCAAATTTGCTGGCATATTGAGTGCAGCACTTTCACAGCATCATCTTTCAGGATCTGGAATAGCTCAACTGGAATTCCATCACCTCCACTAGCTTTGTTCGTAGTGATGCTTTCTAAGGCCCACTTGACTTCACATTCCAGGATGTCTGGCTCTAGGTCAGTGATCACACCATTGTGATTATCTGGTCGTGAAGATCTTTTTTGTACAGTTCTTCTGTGTATTCTTGCCATCTCTTCTTAATATCTTCTGCTTCTGTTAGGTCCATACCATTTCTGTCCTTTATCGAGCTCATCTTTGCATGAAATGTTCAAGAGAACTATGATGTAATTTTATTATTAATAGTAAAAGGTTGTTAATGTGTGGCAATTTACCATACAATGATGTGGCATTTCAAGTGGCATAAACTGGTTGGTCTTTTAAGGCAGATTATAATAAATAAATAACCATCTGGGGGACTTCCCTGGCGGTCCAGTGGGTAAGACTCTGGGCTCCTGATGCAGGGGACACAGGTTCGATTCCTGGTTGGGGAACTAAGATCCCACAGGCTACACTGGGAAGCCAAAAAAACACAAAAACATCTGGGAAAAATAGTGAGATACATACCTCACACTTTAAATCAAAATAATTTACAGATATTAAATACAAAATATTAAACTAAAAGAAATTGTGAAAAAAGTTTTATAGTGTTAGAGAAGGCTTTCTTCATGATAAAAAGTTCAAAAATATAAAATTTTTAAAAATCAACAGAGGAAATAATTCTATAAACAACAGATAAATTAAAATTTGGCAAAATGGTAACTCTTTAACGGCTAAGGAGTTGATATTCTTAACATGTCCAACGTTCATATATACCAGCTGGGGAAAGATCAATAGTCCAATAAGCAATTGTGAAAACCAGATGTATGTGGGGAAAATCTCAACCTCAGTTACACAAATTAAAACTCAGTTTTATGATGTATTATAAATATATTAATATAGCTTAAAAATTAATGGTCCCATATATTTGTGGGTTGTGAGGAAAACATGCACTCGCACACATTGCTCGTGGAAATATATATAGATACAACCATCAGAGAGGCAATGTGGCAATATTTCTCAAAGTTGAAAATGTGTAATTCCTTTGGCCTAATAATTCTCCTAGAAATTTGTCCACTAGACAGACACACCATCTCAATGGTATCTGCACAAAAAGAGTCATGTGGAAATAACTAAATCATCCACTTGGTCAAATCAGTTATTATACATTCTCACAGTCATTAAAATGAATGATGAAACCCTTTCTGTGCTGATAGAAAATGAAGAGTATGTATGTGTGGCTAAATGATGAGAAAGGCTCAAATTGAAATGTGTGGTAAAAATCATTTGTGTTACAGAATAAAAGATGGCAGAACAAAAAGAAATCATGCTGGAATACCTTCTCTAGGGAGATGCAAGTGTCTGCCTAGGATTCTCTGACTGGCAGCCAGAAACAAATAGAAGATATACCCCAATTCTCTACTTATATATCTTAGATTTTGTGCTGTTGTGTGTGTGTATGCTGACTTTAATAGTACATCTGATTTCTTTTAGATATTTACTTAATATTGCCTCTAGGAGTTTAAATTACATCATCCTTGCTGCTGCTAAGTCACTTCAGTCATGTCCGACTCTGTGCGACCCCATAGACGGCAGCCCACCAGGCTCCCCCGTCCCTGGGATTCTCCAGGCGAGAACACTGGAGTGGGTTGCCATTTCCTTCTCCAATGCACGAAAGTGAAAAGTGAAAGTGAAGGCGCTCAGTCATGTCCAACTCTTAGCGACCCCATGGACTGCAGCCCACCAGGCACCTCCATCCATGGGATTTTCCAGGCAAGAGTACTGGAGTGGGGTGCCATTGCCTTCTCATGCATCTCAATTTAGTTGTTCAAACAAATATAGTGTATGATCCTACTAACAAATATTCTGTATCAAAGAGTATCAAATTTTTTTTTTTAATCAAATCATAGTGTTAGTTGCTCAGATGTCTGACTCTTTGAGACCCCGTGGAGTGTAGCCCACCAGGCTTCTCGGTCCATGGGATTCTTCAGGCAAGAATATTGGAGTGAGTAGCCATTCCATTCTCCGGGGGATCTTCCCAACCCAGCGATCAAACCCAGGTCTACCGCATGGCAGGCGGATTCTTTACCATCTGAACCACCAGGGAAGCCCATAGGATCATAGGATTGTAAGGCATATAGAATCACAAAGCATATCATAAAGCAAATTTTTCCCCTAAGACAATAGCATGATACGTAAATAACTCAGTAAAGCATAAGACACAGGGTTCATGACCCTGTTCTTCTTCAGCTTCACGTATGTAACTATGGCAGGTCACCTAAGCTCTGCTTCCTCATTGTTAAACAACCAAAACTTGTTCTTAACAAACAATATTGTAAGAGAATTCAATGACGTAATATATAAAAATATACATGCAACTATTACTACAGGAAATTGTGAATTTTTCAGGACACTTTAATAAAGCATGTATTTAGGTTAGATCAGCAGCACAAGCATTACCGATCTTCCTGCTTCCTTCCTTCCACCTCTAGGCATGAATGTCCTTGTGTGGGCCTTGCCTCACATGAAAGCATTAGCTGCGGCTGCTTTTCTCCCTGACTCTGTCCTGAGAACTCTGCTAATAAGTTAATTGTGCCTTTGCAGTTCTTTCAAATCTCTCCACACTGCCTCCTTCTTTCTGAGGAAAAGCACCAATAGGTTAATTTCTAAACCCAAGGGAAATGCGTATTTACATATTAATGATGGTGAGATTAAATCCCTTAATAAGACATTCTATGGCTCTTTCTATAACCATGTCAGACTTTCAGGGAAGCTATTTCAGGGCACAGTGGTCTTAAAGAATAAAGGAAGATGTGTGATTACCTTAGCTGGCTTGAGAGAAACTCTGCTTCCCTGGAAAAGTAGTTCATTTCTGGAATTTAAGCAAATGCAGGCATTTTTGGTACAAAATGTTCTATATGAATGTCAAAATTTCTATATGGAAATGACCTAGCCTGATGAAAGATTGAAACAATATCACTATTTAAATGCAGCATGATTTTTAATGTCTTTCATGAAAATCTCATTTTACTAGAAATGGCACTGGAGTCGTGGGAAAGGCATGCATTGTGTTTAAATTAAAATGGTATCTAAGTGATCTTGTAATGTCTATTAGGACAAGTTTCAACACGTTACATTTTTTAAAAACTTAGAGCATATTATCAAGGCCTCCTTCACCACAGATTCTGCCATTTTCAAGCATTTTCTCAGAATAACAGAACTTTTTGAGTAGAATCAAGTTCATAATCAAAATAGTTACAATAGAGTTCTCTTTCTGGTAGACAGAACAAATAATAGACTTGAGAAGTGACTAAATATGATTGTTTAAGCACATTAATATTGGGGAACATTTATAAGTTTCCAATTTTCACTTTCCCTTGGCAGCATATATCTGATGAGCAGAGTTCTAGTTTGGGCAGGATGATACTTGGGCAGGAGATGGGTGATGATGTTCATCTGCACTGGGATGGGTTCAAACTGGCTTCCAAGAACTGAGAAGCAGAAATGCTAAGATCTGTACTCCAACTGCTTTGTGTACTATTATGGTGCAATTCATACCCTACTTACAGCCACTCACTTCCTTCATTCTTATATGGGCAACCCAATTGCTTTTTATAGTATTGTGTAAGAAAGTTCTAGAAAGATGTATTTAACATGACTTTAGTAATTTGGAGATTATCATTCCTTGAAGGGGTTTGGGATCTGATGGTGAGCAAGTTTAGTCATTATTTTTTTCACATAATATATAATGCTACATCAGAAGCATGACCCTATCCCAAAGGAAATGGATCGGTCCCTGTAATAGTAGCTGTATACTATCACCCTGCTTATTTAACTTATATGCAGAATACATCATGCAAAATGCTGGGATGGATGAATCACAGGATGGAATCAAGACTGTCAGGAGAAATATCAATAACCTCAGATATGCAGATGATATCACCCTTATGGCAGAAAGCGAAGAGGAACAAAAAAGCCTCTTGATGAAGGTGAGAGAGGAAACTGAAAAAGCTGACTTAAAACTCAACATTCAAAAAACCAAGATCATGGCATCCAGTCCCATCACTTCATGGCAAACTGATGGGGGAAAAAAATGTAAGAGTGACAGATTTTATGTGGGGGACTCCAAGATCACTGCAGATGGTGATTGCAGCCATGAAATTAAAAGACACTTGCTCCTTGGAGGAAAAACTATGACAAACCTAAATAGCATATTAAAAAGCAGAGACATCACTCTGCCTACAAAGGCCCATCTGGTGAAAGCTATGGTTTTTCGAGTAGTCGTGTACGGATGTGAGAGGTGGCACTCAGAAGGCTGAGTGCCAAAGAACTGATGCTTTAGAACTGTGGTGCTGGAGAAGATTCTTGAGAGCTCCTTGGACAGCAAGGAGATCCAACCAGTCCATCCTAAAGGAAATCAGTCCTGAATATTCATTGGAAGGACTGATGCTGAAGCTGAAACTCCAATACTTTGGCCACCTGATGCAAAGAGCCAACTCTTTGGAAAAGACCCTGATGCTGGGAAAGATTGAGGGCAGGAGGAAAAGGGGATGACTGAGGAGATGGTTGGATGGCATCACTAACTCAATGGACATGAGTTTGAGTAAACTCCAGGAGGATGGAGAAGGACAGGGAAGTCTGGCGTGCTGCAGTCCATCAGGTCGCAAAGAGTCAGACACGACTGAGTGACTGAAGAACAACAACAAAAACAGCTGATCACTGCAGTTTAAGTTATTGATTTCTGAATCACAGATGGCTTGCTTGCCAAGACCACTGTGCTTTATTTTGTTATTTTATCTTATCTAGTGTCTCAAGGCAGTGTCTAACCAATCTAAGACAATCTAATTTCTAGGTGAACTTAGATGCTTCTGTGAAAATTAGGTCCTTGCACCACAAATATTATTTGGAGGGATATGAAGTAACCACAGAATTACCTCTTGAAGGCCCCCACCCCACATCTCCCACCAGGGGGCCTTTTTCTAGAGTGACAAGTGACACCTGATGATACTTGCTCAAGGGAAGTGCCTGTGATGGGAGTGAGTCTAGCCTTGGGTGCAGGGAGCAGTGTCCTCGTAGGGTCTGGAGCATCTGAGGCAGAAGTTAGGATAAGGCCTTCCCGAAGGCAGGGGATGGAGGAAAGGAATGGAGTGTGTTCTCTGGAAGATTCCTGGGATGGATTCATTTATGAACTTTGGCAAAAGTCATACACTGAGTAGAGTGTGATCTGATATTATAAACTAGCTTTTAGTGGAAGTCGCTCAGTCGTGTCTGACTCTTTGCCACCCCATGGATATACAGTCCATGGAATTCTCCAGGCCAGAATACTGGAGTGGGTAGAAGTTCCCTCTCCAGGGGTTCTTCCCAACCCAGGGCTCAAACCCAGGTCTCCCGCATTGCAGGCGGAGTCTTCACCAGCTGAGCCACCAGGGAAGCCCAAATCAGCTTTTGGTCTTTGCTTAATTTACAGACTTGACAGCATTGCTTGCATGCCCATTTTAGCCTTCTAAAAATGTATCTTGTCATGCTTTCTACTTCTTTACAGAGAGAGCTGCTTCAGTGTTTTCATCCCTGCTTCTATTCCCTGGTATGTTACGGATGCACTATAACTTATGTATCAGTAAGAAGCTTTTTCTTTTTCTTTTTAACAAGCTTTGTCATTTTTAACAAGCAATGAGGTCACGTGGAAAAATAAAAACAATAAAATGTCTTTCATTGGTGTTATAACAGTCCTAGAAAATGAGCATCTTTGCAGGACAGCAGTACCAGGGTAAAAGGAGGCACGCATGGTCTCAGGCTACACTAGCCCCTGCCTGGTTAACTCTGAGGGCTGAGGTCTCAGCCCATGACTAACTCATCTACAGCAAGGAGGTTGTGAATGCTGCACCAATGAAGTATAATTTTAAGTGCTTTTCTGATAATGTAATTCTCTTTTCCCATCCCACCCCTTCAATAATTTTGACTTCTCTGATACCTTGCAAGGTTGTCATGAGAGAAAAAGAATCAAGCTAGAAAAAGACACATGGTCCACGCTGACAACCACCTCTGTTTTTGCATCATATTCACCTGCCTTCCTGGTGGAAAAAGTCGATGCTGATCTGATTCTCTGCGTCTATCCTGCTAACAGTATTGACAGAACTACTTGGCTTCCCTGGTCCAACTAAGTGGCTTCCTTGGTGGCTCAGTCGATAAAGAGTCCGCCCGCAAAGTGGGAGACCTGGGTTCAATCCTGGGTCAGGAAGATCTTCTGGAGAAGGAAATGCCAACCCACTCCAGTATTCTTGCCTGGAGACTTGCATGGACGAGCCTGGCGGGCTATCATCCATGGGGTCACAAAGAATCAGGCCAGACTATGTCACTAACTTTCACTTTCAAACAGATGCGGAAGCAAAGACATAAGTGTTCGAGAACCACTTCTCCGTTCTGGGCTTGGAAGATGTGTGTATCTGATGGGACACTCTGACTTTCTCCCTACACACTGGATTTCAGGATTCTTCCCGCATTTCAGGCCAAAAGCCAGGTGAGGTGGTGACACCGCATGGAGGGAACACTGACCTTACTTACAAACTGGGCGTCTCCGGTAGCTGCTCTCCTGCTCAGACTATAGGCAGGTTGACTCTGGACACAGTATTTTCAATGATAAGAAGTGCGTGCGTGCGTGCGTGTGCGTGTGTGCGTGCGTGTGCGTGTGCGTTTCACTCCTCCACTCTCCCCCGTGTTTGTTTACTCCCTGATGTCACCTTTTTTCATTCTTCCCTGACACCATGCTTCACGTTTCCCATGGGTTACTAAAACTTAGGAGGTTCTCTTCCCTCGAAGATGCCTAGGGGCTCCAAAATTCACATCTAGCAGACATGTCTCAAGAAGAGACGAATCACAGCTAATAAGGGAGCTTTTTAAAAGTAGGAATGATTCCCTTATCTGGATCAAGCTTCCTAGACACACTTGCCCTTGAAATCTAAGGAGCTTGAAATCTAAAGAGCTTGACAGGATGAAGAGTTCCAGCTAGTGTGGCAGAGATCGCCAGTATCGGGAAAGTCTTCTCACACTCTTTAAACTGAACCCAAATGACAGTGTGCCTCCGGCCCCGCTGGCTACCATGTCTGTCAGTGTCTTGACGCAGCAGTGAGGAGAGAAAACCAATAAAGATGTTACACACTACACGCTAAGCCAACTAACATGTGCTCCAGGGCACACTCTCCAGTTTCCATATTTTGCTGGTACTTTGGTTTTCGTCCTTTGTTCTGAGTTTTTATTGTTTTGCTTTCGGTCAGTATCTTGACAGGAGGATACACAGGAACTGAAGCACAACAGTGTAAATCCTGCTTCTAACAGCAACCTAAACATTCAGCAGCAGGACGGCAGAGTAAGACATCTATGTATTTTGATTATGTGCATATTTAAACTCCAGAAATTATCTGAGCCTTCCATTTGGACTAGTAATTCAAAATTATTTACAGTTGACTCTTGGAATATTAAATCTAAGCTTTTGGGTCCTAAATGGTCTCAAGATATATATGAGGTGTTACAGCAAAAATATAATAAATTTAGATGATTTGTATATTCAAAAATCTAGTTACTAGTGACAGTTACAATTGAATTGCATGAATGTGCTATCAATGTGAGTCCAAATTTTATTGACAGATCTAGAAAATAGTTATTATAACAATGTAAATATATATAATGAAAACACTGACCTTGTCTGAAGCATGTGTGAGGCATATGTGTATGGAAAATGAATAAGAAATATTTAGGGACTTATTTTGACTGCAAAACTTTAAAATATGTAGCTTCATGGATTCCTGAAATTTATGCAGAAGTTTTGTGGGTTCAGATATAGTTTTCATATAAAATTGGTTATTTTTGTAGTCTTAAAAACCTTCCATCCCAGCAAATTTTTTTTCATTCAATTAGAATGAATTTTGTTCCCCTGCATTTCTTTGACTCCTAAAAAAGATCTCTCCCTAAAATGAGTGACTATAAAATCTCTTGCACATTTTTGCTCAAACCATTTCAAAACTACTACTTCACTTTTATATACTTTTTACACATGAGATATGTAGTAGGTACAGTTTATCATTTTACAGGTATGGAAATTGATGCCCAAAGGAGTTACATGACTTGGCTGAAGCACTAAAGTTAGTATTAGAACTTCATTTTCTCTTTTCTAACTGAATAAATTTTCTACTTGGTTACACTGCTTTCTGAAATCACATCATTTATATACGTGTGTGTGTGTATATATATATATATATAAAATATGATGTAAATGATGGTATTGTTATGAGTAGACAATAGTTAAAATAGTTTATAATTTTATTTAATCCCCTCTCTTCTTGCATTTCTCATGCATACCTCTTACACCTGTATTTCCCTTATTCATTTTTTGATATATCTGTTTTTATAATACATTTTCTTAAACTCTGTTTACTTCTTTTCCTTTATCATTTTTTAACATCAGCAAAATCAAATATCAAAGCCTTTGTGTTTATCTTTCAGCACAAAAACGTGTTTATACAAGCATGAACTATCATGTGACTTTGGGCATAGTATTTAATCATGTTTTGGAAGATAAAGATAAATGTTTTATCAGATCAAACCTGGGAATTTAAGTTGACAGTAGAGAAAGTGTAATTCAGAGATAAATACGGTATTTTTACAGATAATACAAGAGGATCCAGAAGTAAATGGCTCCCCAGAATCACAGAATATTTTAAAAGTAACATCTGTACACTCTAATAAAAAACAGTAAGTTGTGCAGAATAAGATGATACATAAATGTATTTTATGTATTTGTTTCTTCTCTATCACTACCAAAGTGTAAGAGAGTATCATTTTTGACCTGAACTTATCTAATTCCATTATTCTCTCCAAAACATGCCTTATACTTGAGCCATGATGATTTTTCTAAACTGAAATGGGACCATCGCACTCTCCTTCTGTGATATATCGCTACATGAGGATGAAGGCCAAACTCCTTAAGATATGATAGGACTGTAAATCTATACTGAGTCATCCTCAACCTACAGCTCCTTCTGACTGGAGCACCCCATCTTCTATAGGACTTCAAGCCTAGTTAGCTCTTACTATTTCTTGATCTTCATCATTTTCCCTGAAAAATAGTGCTGGGTAAGGTGTGCCAGCAGCATCCTGATTAAATTCCTAGCCGACAGTTTATCTCACTAATTAGAATTATTTGCTTATCTTTGTTCCCACTTGGCTTTACTCCTTATGAATGCAAAGTGACATTCAGTCATTGGTATAACTTAGGATCTTAAAAAAAAAATGTGTTTAATAAAAATTGGACTAGTGAATGGATGTCTGGAGTTTCAGCTAATCTCACTATTCTAGGAACTGTGAATATCCTGGCAAACACTACTACTGTTCAGCATTGTGAATACTGCATGTCGTGAATATACATGGTCATTTCTGTCCAGTTAAATGTGCATGTATATACACAAATTAAGTTGTAGGTTTCTCCTGATTCTCAAGTTTAGATACATGCTATGTGCTTTACATTTCCAGAATTACTTTAGTTTTTTGACACAGAAGATACTAAAACCAAAGGAAATATTATGTGAATTAATGATGGAATATAGTATAATAATATCAGGCAACATATTTTAAAATAGGGATTTATAGCTTAATAATAACATTTCTTAAAATAGGGATTTATAGCTTAGTAATAGCATTTCTGATCAGCTTTCTGTCAGAGCTAAAGTGGAGCTAGTAGAACAACAGGCCTGTTTTATGGAAAAGCACTGACAAAGAATTTTCATGGCTGGTGATAAAAATGAGCTGGCTTCCTACAAAACAGATTCTTCAGGTACACAGTGACTTTCCCAACGAACACATTTGCATGATCTTCAAGTTCACTGCCGGAGAGACTCTAAATAATAATCAGGTCATAACGCTAGAGAAAGGCATTTTAGATTCCCATATAATTTGCACTGAGAACTTTGAGAATTACAATAGAGGCTGAGGCTTAGTGATTTTTCTGGGGTAATAATGGAAATAATTAAGAAGGCTTCTAACAGTCTGTCTCCGTAAAAGTTCAGTATCCTAAATGTGAAAGAGTAAGAACACTGAAAGTTGTCTAACAGCTTTGTTGAACAGATCTAATGAGGCAAGTTTTACCTTCTGACACAAATTGGATCTTAGTTGATGAAAACTGAAGCTGTTACAAAGAACATTTAGATTCTTGTGTACTTTTTACTGACTTGAACAAACCATATGATTAAAGTAATGATACACCTGCAGCTGGCCTCTCAAATTGGATATTTATTTAGAATCAAACAGGAAATCTTTTCAAAGTGAGAAAAAAAAAAAACTTCAAACGTTTGTATTAATTTCATAACTTTTCCACAGGTCATTTGTATAGTCAAGGCAGAATTTCATTAGGGTCTTACATTAGACTAACTAAGGTAATTCAAACAGGGGAACTTTGAACCTAATGTCTGGAATTCTGAGCTCTACCTTTACATATTCTACTGAATTATAGTGTATCCTTCATACATTTTTAATCAAACATATTTGCAGGATTTTCATTTTATTATTATATTCCAAAATAATATGCATCATCTTTGGGAAGAACAAAATCAATTTGAGTTAATGTAGGGAGACCACCCAATCCAAAACTTGGTTGTCTGCTTTTGTAAACTACTGGCAACATTACAAGTGTGCTCTTGGTTTCTGAGCAAGACAACAATAAAGTCAATATCAACTAGTCCCTGATGTAACTCAGTCTGAATCCAAAAATCTTTCAAAGTAAGAACATCAAATAAACTGAAGCAGGTTCAGTCATTAAGGGATCATTTCTGAGCATTGTAGCTATTCTGGAACCTATTCAAATAACATTTGAGAAGTGTTTGTTAACACTTAGGCTGTACTTTCCAAATTTAGGAGGTCAGATCTATGAGGACAAATTTTAAAGTTTTAAGAGAAATACTCATTCAAATCAACCCATGCAAGAGATTAGAATGTTACATTTTTAAGCTCTCTGATAAATTTGGATGATATTGTTATATGTTCAGAATTATTAGAAACATTAAAATGTTGTAGATACCACTCACAGAAATTAACTCAAAATTGATGAAGGACTTCAGTATAAGACCTGAAACCATAAAACTCCTAGAAGAAAACATAGATCTTAGCAATGATTTTTTAGATCTGGCAACAAAAGCAAAGGCAACAAAATAAAAGTGAACAAACGGGACTACATAAAGCTTAAAAGCTTCTTCTTAAAAAAATGATCAACAAAATAAAAAGGCAGCTTATGGAATGGAATTAAATATTTGCAAATCTGTAAAGGGGTCAGTATCCAAACTATATAAAGAACTCATACAATTCAATAGCAAATAATAATAATTATAATAATCTAATTAAAAATAGACAAAAGACATTTTCCCAATAAGATATAAAATGACCAACAGGTACATGAGAAGATGTTTAACATCTGTTTTCATTAGGGAAATACAAATCAAACCCAACATATCACCTCATGCCTGTTAGAAAGGCTATCATCAAAAGGACAAGAAATGACAGATGCCAAGGAGAATTTGGAGAATTCTGGTGCAGCCACTCTAGAAAACCATAAGTTTCCTCCAAAAAAATTAAAAATACAACTACAATATGATCCTGAAATACCATTTCTGGGTATTTATCCAAAGGAAATGAAATCATTATGTCAAAGTGGTATCTATATTTCATGAGGTACGCGTGTTCACTGCAGTACTATTCCCAACAGCCAGGACATGAAAACAAGCTCATTGTCCATCAACAACTGACTGGATAAAGAAAATGTGATATATAAGGACAGTGGAATATTATTCAGCCGCAAAAAGAAGGCAACCTTGCCATTTGAAACCACATGGATAGATCTTGAGAGCATTATGCTATGTGAAATAAGTTACACAAGGAAAGATAAACACCATACGATCCCACTTAAGTGAGAATCTAAAGCAAACAATGGCATTGAAACATGTATAATATCATGTATGAAACGAGTCGCCAGTCCAGGTTCGATGCACGATACTGGATGCTTGGGGCTGGTGCACTGGGACGACCCAGAGGGAAAATATGGGGAGGGAGGAGGGAGGAGGGTTCAGGATGGGGAACACATGTATACCTGTGGCGGATTCATTTTGACATATGGCAAAACCAATACAATATTGTAAAATTAAAAAATAAAATTAAATTAAAAAATTTTAAAAAATAAAGCAAACAAACAACAGCCACAAAACTGACAGATCTGTGGTTATCAGAAATGGAGGACAAGGTGTGGGGAGGCAGATGAAGGTAGTCAAAAGGTACAAAAATCCAATTATACTACAGATATGTACTGGGGCTGTAATACAACAATAACACAACAATATGCCTACAGTTAACACTACTGGTTTTGTATCTATACAGGATGATGGATGTTAACTAAACTTATTGTGATAATCACTTCAAAAGATATGTAAGTCAAGTCATTATGTTGTATACCTCAAACTTATACAGTGCTGTATGTCTATTATACCTTGATAAAACTGTTAAAAAAAAAATCATTCGTGGCAAAGGCTTTCTATATGTCCTCAAAAATAAGACAATTTTGTAAAACTGTTTCAATAATTGTCAGTAAAGTGCTTATGGTAAATATTCAGACTGAAAATTATCTTCTTTTCCTGATAAATAAAAATAGTTTCTAGCCTATGAGTACATCCTTTTTGCCTTCTTTCTCCTGAAAAATATAGGTCGGAAGATAAATAGATGATTTTTAATACATTCACTGCGTGGGTGTGTGTCTATATAAATTTAGGTAACATCTGTTGGTTTTAGTTTCTGAGTCAGCTAGCACTGGTGAGACCCAGTGATACAGTGGTCTCCTGTTTGACACAGGATGCCAACAGAAAGCTTATTGCTTTAAGCACCTCTTCAGGGACACACCAACGCTCATCACTGTAGATCTCCTAAAGGAAAGAAGGGTGAAAGTAGAAACCGTTTTCTGCCATATTTCCCGTATAAATTCACAAGTTCTCACTTTACACTTGTAATGCTCAAGGTCCTTGGGAAAACAGGTCTTAGAATTCCAATGAAATACTTACTCATTTCTCCATTTGTTGTTATTTTAACACATTTATCTAGATTTAACAGTGACATTTTATCTTGTTATCTCTTAATGTGACTTCCTCGTTGTTATTGTTGTTGTGTGACTAAGTGTGTCCAATTCTTTGTGACCCCAAAGAACTCAGCACACCAGGCTCCTCTGCCCCTACCATCTCCCAGAGTTTGCTCAAATTCACGCTAGCTTCATGGCCTCTCTATTAAATTCCATCTACTTCAGATATGTGGATAGCTACGTTCAAGTGGTATCTGATCAAAGTCTCTGTGCTTGATTATCTCTAGGAATAAGAATTTTACTTATATCAGATCAATTATTTTTGAGAACATGTGACTCAGGAAATTCTAGTTTATTGCATAGATCCCTAAATTATGACTAGAATTGTTTGAGACCACGGTTCAGTCTAATTTTAAGAATTATCAATATTTTATAAGCTATTATCTACTTTCCCGTGCTATTAAGTACCTTCAGAGCACAATCAAAAACGTTATCCTTCTTTTGCTTTTGGGTTAGGATAACTTGAAAAAAAGCCACACAGAAGAATCTCAGAATTAGCAAAATGTACCTGGAGGTGAAAACTGTTCCCCCTTCCAGAACTGTTTTGAATAAACTTCCTCAACAGGCTTGAAATTTCACATTAGGATAACTTTTCAGTAAACAAGATGCATCTATCTCTACAATTCTATCTTTTAAGTATGATAGATAATATATATGGGGAATACGCATGGATACATGTGTATAAAATCTCAACCAAGATAGTCCAGTTCAATTGCAGGCAAGTCGAAGAACTAGAGTTTTTGTTACTTCAATCAAACTCTTAAATTTTCATTTTCTTTCAGAACACTCTCTGAATCTAACTTTCTCCTCACCCTTCCTTCCTTTCCATATTCTGACACATTCAATTCTTCATGTGCCCCTACTATTTTGACTGCCATCCAATCTCCTTTATTCCACTCTCACTATCTTGAAACTTTATCCTCTATGCACTGTGATAATTTTTCACTCACCAGTATTTTTCCTCCAGAATTTGGCCACGTTCTCCACCAACCTCTAAATACTACACTCTAGAATCAGACCTAATCTTCATATCTTATAAAAAATTAGCTTCAAATGGGCCACAGATATATATGTAACATGGAAAACTATTAAACTTCTAGAAGAAACTACAGGAAAAGAATTTCCAGTGCTTAAAATAGACAAAAAGTTCTTAGACTTGACACCAAAGGCACAATTTAAAAGAGACAAAAACTGATAATACAGACTATCAAACTTAAAAACTTTTGTTCTATGTATGATCCTGTTAAGAGCATGAAAAGCTAGCCATCGACTAGCAGAAATATTCACATATCTGAGAGATGGAATCTTTGTCTAGAATACATGAAGAATTCTCTAATCTCAAAATTAAAAAAAAAACTGAATTAGAAAATAAAAGACATTACAGAGATGGCAAATAAGCATATGAAAGAAAAGATGTTCATCATTACCCATCAGAGAAATGAAAATTAAAGCTACATGAGATACTACAGCATACCTATTGAAACAGATAAAATTTTAAAATACTGAAATTACCCAGTGATGACAAAGATACAGAGCAACTGGATTTCTCACATGTTGTAGAAGGAAATGTAAAATATCATAAGTATTCTGGAAAGCTGTTTGGTGGTTTCCTATGAAGCTAACATATCGATCCCTGGGTCGGGAAGATCCCCTGGAGAAGGAAATGGCAACCCACTCCAGTATTCTTGCCTGGAGAATCCCACGGACAGAGGCGGCTACAGTCCATGGGATCGCAAGAGTCGGACACGACTTAGTGACTAAACCACAACCACTATGAAGCTAACGACACACACGGTACAACTCAGCCTTCCTTGGTATTTATCCTAGAGACGTGAAAGCATGCTCCATGGGAACATGTATGCAAATGCTCATAACCACTTCATTTGCAGTAGCCAAAAGCTGGAAACAACCCCAAAGTTGTATCTAGAGAATAGATAAATCAACTATGGTGCAATGAATACAAAGAAAAAAACTATGGATACACACAATGATTTAGAAGAATTTCAAGGACTCTATGCTGAATGAAAAAAAGCTAGTCTCAAAATGTTGCATGCAATATGATTTTGTTTATATATTGTTCCTGAAATGGCAGAATCATAGTGTTAAGAGCAACTCATCAGTTGTTGCCAGACGTTAGGATCTGGGAGGAGAGTGTGATTGTTAAGGAGTAACAAAGGAACGCCTCGGTGCTGATGGAAGAGCTGTGTTTCCTAATCGTAATACAGACTGTGTAAAGATGGTCAAGCAAATTTACCCATGTGATCAGATTTCAAAGAACTATACACATAAAACAAAAGCAGAAAGAAAAGAGTGTACTTAACAGCTGTTGAAATCTATATAAAATCTGACCATGAGTTAAGAGTAAGCGTACCAATGTCAGACTCCCGTAACAATGTCAGACTCCCTGTTTTGACCATGTACTGTGTTTATATCATCGCTAGGTGAAGCTGAATCAAGATATGCTGGAACTCTCTGTACTGTTTTGCATCTTCCGGAAAGCAACATATTTCAACATAAGAAATTTCAATTAAAAAAAAGAAGAAGAAGACAAAGACTATTTAGGGACAATTAGGAATCTGCCACACTCAATAAAGGGTTTTAAGTGTCTTGAAGGACACTGACACACAGGTTTTTATTTTCATATCTCCCCAACACTAACACAGCTACTTAAGTAAAACCTCACTTAATAATACATGAATCTAGAAGAAAACCAAGTGATTTAAAATTAAGTTGCCAACTTAATGTCTTAGTAGGATCCTAAATAGTAATTATCATATTCTCACTTTTTATTACTTCTTTAATTTAGTTCTTAAAATTGTTAACATCAATTAAAGCTGATATACTATCTAACTCAGTTTCTGAAAAAAAGAATTTTTAAGAAAAAAACAGTTAAAAACTTTAATATGTTAATATTAATTACTTGGATAATAAGTCATCAAGTTTAGGGAGGCTCTATTTAATTTCTAATTTATCATATTACTTTGTCTAGAAAGATTTCTAAAAGAAAAAAGGAAAAAGCGTTTGTATTTTATATTCAACTCCATGTAAATTTCTCCAAATAAACGTCTCTGAAATTAAATCTTTTCACTTCCAGACCCGTCTGAACAATTGGGTGAATTTGGACATTAAATTCTGACCTTTGGTCCTTAGATATACTTCACAAGTTTCAAATATGATTGATTGCTTGTTGAGTCCAATTATTCCTCCAATGCCGGTGGGATTCTTAAAATCCCTAACATTTGCAGGAAGTGACCTTTATCCCACTCCATCATGCAACAGCTGTCAGAGATGCTTTGGCTGCCTCGTCTCTGTCATGCAGAAAAGAGGGTTTATCCAGTAAAACTCCTGTTTTGGGGCCAGTAAAATTGTAGAGCTTAATTTTTAAGACTCTTATTTTGACATTGATGAAGATACCAGGTGACAATAACAAAGACAAATGTCAGTGATTACCACGTGAGATTTATAGATGGCCCACGTCTTGCAGCAATGGAAATGGTTGGGAGCTATGTAAATACTACAAATCCTGAAGTTTTACCATGTTAAGAATAAATATTTGGATTGAAACCAGAAAGAATTTCAGTTGTCAATTACTTGGCAAGACTGCAAATTCCTCCTGGACATAAACTCTGATGGATCTAATTAACTGCCCCAGGAAGTTGGCACCTAGTTTCGGGGCTTGAATGGAACTAAACTGGTCCTCAGAATAATCAAGGTCTCTTGAGAGAAAGGGGTTCACTGAAAATTTTGCTGTTATTTTTTCCCAGAACATGAAATCTGCTTTTAGATCAAATTATTCAATTTCAAGTCAAGATAAGAAAAACAGACTGGGTTAATATGTACTGCTTCTTTTTTTTTTTTTCTTTCTTTTTAATTTTGATGCTTTTTTTTTCCATACTGCTGGTTTTCCTCCAGCATTTGGTGTTTGCTGGTTGGTCAGTCACATGTACTACCAAGCGATTAAAATACCTCTAACTGGCATAGGTTTCCTTGGCAACTGTACAGGTCAGCTTCCTCACAGGGCTCTCCCCCAATGAGGGCCTTGGCATCAGCTTTATGTGAGCGAGTATAAGTGACCACAGGGGCCTTGCCTGTGAGGCGACTGGGTGATGAGCAGGCAACCAGGATGCTGGGAGTCATGCGGTTTCCAATTTAAGGAGGGTTTTCCTCTGAGGTAAAAGGCTTTCATCTTGAAAGTAAGCTGCTCTTCACATTTTCCTTCTTTTCCCTTGACTACTGAGGAAGCCGGCGTTACCTGAAGCTCTATTCTCACTTTCTCTCTGAGTCCGATATTCACAGTAGGAACTTCCCTCATGTAGAGGATCTGCTTTACTTAGCAGCTGATTCTCCAGACTTCTTTCTGGGGCAAGAGCCAATTGAGCTGGCTGCCATTTTGAATCAGTTCCAGTCTTTATAGCTCCTTCATACAGGTTTTAAGTATACTGTTTTACAAACTATTAATATATCACCATGCCACTTCCTGTATTTTCTAAAAACAGTTTCTAATAGATTAAGAATTCTACTTAATGTCACTATCAAAATGTATTGGTCATGTTAGTGAACATTTACATGACTTCCAGTTTTATCGTACATAATACTATAGTGAATTTTTTATGGACATAATTGTTCACCTATAATTATTTCCTAGAAGTGGAGTTGTGATTACGAAGTGAGTTAACATCCAGGGATCAAACCCAGGTCTCCTGCATTGCAGGCATATTCTTTACCATTTGAGCCACCAGGAAAGCCATTTATTTAACATATATTGAAAAACTGTGTTCTAGATAGTTCACACATAACTACCCTCCCACTAGCAGTATATGAAGTGGTTCTTTCCTCATTCTCTCTTGTATATTTTATGTTGATCCTTGCCAACTGGATCAGTGAAAAATAATATCACTTTTCCTAGACTTTGCTGTTGTTGATATTTAGGCAGTTGAGTTTTTCCTCATTTATAGACCACTATATAAAACATGTTTAACTGAAGGAATGCTATTGAGTTAATAGGTTTTTTTCTTAATTCACATTAGAAAGTATACACACTTTATTTAAAAAAAAAAAGTCTGGAGCACTAGGTTAATACTTGGTAAAAATGCCAGTCTGCTATTTAAAGGCAAGCAGAATAAGATATGTTACAAATTTATATTATTTTGAAGTAATACTGTGTCATCAGTGCATGAACTTTAAAGCTGTTTCCTTGTTACCACGCTAGTGGTAAAGAACCCGCCTGCCAATGCAGGAGACATAAGAGACTCAGGTTCAATCCCTGGGTCAGGAGGATCCTCTGGAGAAGGAAATGGCCACCCACTCCAGTATTCTTTGCAGGGAAAATCCCATGGACAGAGAATCCTGGTGGGCTATAGTCCACAGGGTCACAAAGAGCTGGACACGACTGAAGTGACTTAGTATATATACATACGATGTCAGTAAAGGTCACTTGATTTTCATTGTGAAGGGAGTCATGTCATCATTCCCAGGGGTCTGCAAATAAGGTCCTTCATACATGTCATGAGTTCTATATATTTATTAGGCTCTTCAAATTGCTTGCAAGTCAAAATGACCCATCCACAAATTATTAAAATATCAGTTATCATTAAAAAGCAAATCGGCTTCAGAAAAGAATACATTGTACTGGCCCTTATTAAAAAAAAAAAGCAAAGCGGCTGATCCTACCCTACTAGTTCAATCTAAAGCAATGTTAAGTGATATCAATTATTATGAAAGGGCTGAGAGTATCTGAGAGAAAGCCAAGGGATGTTTCTGCATTTCAGAGGAATTCTCTGAGGTGTTCTGTACTGGGATTTGCACTCTGAGAGGAGCATGATGGAATGGAAAGAATACAGAATGAGCCCTTTTTCTTCTGCTTTAAAAATGTGCTCTTCATATGGTTGAATTAGCCAGTCATTTATTCCTTGAAAACCTGTGATTTCTAACAGTTAAATGTATTGAGAAATGCTTGCTTTATTTATCAGGGGAACACTCAACAGCAGGGATTCTCCCCTCAGTGGCATCAAAGTAACAAGAGAAAACAAAGATTAAAAGAACAATGAGACTGCTGTATTTTAAAGAGCAGACCACAGAAATAAGAAAATAGTGGGTTAATGACATGACAGGGAGAGAAAATGTGGACACAGCGAGCAGAACTCGGCCACATTTCTCTTGACTGCTGGCCCCTCGCTGCCCCTTCCTCGCCCCATGCCTACAACGGGGTCACAGGAGCTATTATGGCCCCACACTTGGCACCACAGCTCCCACTGAGCCAGAGCGGAGCCTGGACGACCTGGGCCCTTATTTTTCGAATGTCTTGCACATGTCCTGATTTCCATTCCAAAGAACAATCTCCTTTTCTCTCACCATTCAGAAGTTAAAGTAAATTTGGTTTGAACAACAAGCTAAAGTAGCGTTGAAAAGATGACTTGTGGATGAGAGAGGGGAGAAAAAGCAGAGGGGAACAGGGGACATAGTGAAAACAAAAAACAGAAGGATAAGAATGTTCAAGTCTCAAAAGAAGAGGAAGTTGAACTATAATGAATGTACTGTTAGTCTGCTTGACTGTTCTTACCTTGTGTATCATTTTATTTATGTTTGTGTTGCCGAATGCATTTGAATTCACTGTTAGTGTCCGCTTCTAATTTTGCTTCGTTACATTCAGACGGTCTCGTGGTCAGCAAACTGCCCATTGTGTACACCTGTGTGCTCAGTCATGTCTGACTCTTTGTGAACCCATGGACTGTAGCCTGCCCAGCTCCTCTGTCCATGGGATTCTCTAGGCACAAGTACTGGAGTGAAGTGCCATTTCCTCCTCCAGGGGATTTTTCCAACCCAGGGATCGAACCCACGTCTCCGTGTCTTCTGCATGGGCAGGCAGATTCTCTACCACTGGCACCACCTAGGGAGCCCAAACCACACTTACTCCCAAACACACACGCCGCACACGTGTCTCCAAGCGTACTCAGGGGAGAGGAAGAAGGACAGTACAGGTGGTGGGGGAAATACTCAGGGGGAGAGGAAGAAGGACAGTACAGGTGGTGGGGGAAAATAAAGTAGAAAAACTGACAGAACAGAAGTTAATAAAAAAGAATCCCATATAAGAAAGAGATGGATGGAGAGAATTATGTGGAGGACTGATGGCTCCAATCCATCACCCAAGGACTGAATCGGAACTCAGACTTCTGTCACTGGAGCCTGTGACCTAATAACTGTACTATTCTCGCTTTACATTTAACTTCTTTTGTTTATGTGTTTAGTAACATTTATGCATAAAGTACTGTTAAGTTCTGTGAGAAGCAGAAAATTAATCTTAGGACCTATGCCTGCCTTCCAAGAGCTCAATTTGTTACTTCCTGCAGACAAAATTTTAAGAATGCTTACTTATCATTTTTCGAGATATTTATTGAGTGTCTATTGTGCAGGAGGCACTGTGCAGGGAAGCAGAAATACTAGATAGGCAGACAGATACATACCTACATATAATAGCATCCCGGTCCTCAAGTAATGTACAGTGTGGCCAGACAGAAGAGCAGACTACACAGTGAGGGCTGAGAATCCGTAGGACTGAAGTGAACTGAAGCCAGGGTCCGGGACAGAGGGAGATGGGGCGCAGCTGTGGCTCTCTTTACAAAAGCCTTTCCAGGCTGACACTGGCAAGGTCAGCAGGATGATAACAGTGCTGCAGAGAGAAGCGACGGCGATGATAGAAGCAGAGCAAATGCAGAGCACCAGAGCACTGAAAAAAGGGACGGCAATGATAGAAGCAGAGCAAATGCAGAGCACCAGAGCACTGAAAAGCAATTGGTACTGCTCAAGATGGTTCCAGAAATGATTTGAGAGGCAAAAAGCCTGCTGGGAATGAGGGCAAGGGTCACATCTCAGAGCCTGTTGCAAAAGATACAAAGGACTTGAGCCGACCATGTACCAGAAACACCGTCCTAACCACTGGCAATCAAACAGCCACCTATAGAATCAAGGAGGAATTAATAATAAGGAATAAAATTTTATATAAGAAACCTTCGGCACAATGAATGTTACAACAGAGAAGTGTGAGAAATCAGGTTTTATAACATAATTTTTTAATAATAGGGACACTATAAACTTCTCTCAGATGGTTGCCCAAAGCAGAAAAGTGGAGCTGTATGCTTCTACCCGCACTGAAGTTCTGTGCAGCAAATTCTCAAGTTCAAGTACAGCTCTATGCAGAAACATTTGAAATCACAGAAATGTCTGATGAGGCAACAGATGGGTGGCAGTGTGGAGTGTGTATAAGCTGTGAGGGAAAACAGTCAGTGTTAGCAAACAGCAGCCATGGCAACAAGTCTAAGATCCCCAAGAGGACAGTTTCCACTGTTGGTGGGTAAACATTAGCCAGAAGTTATGACTCAGAAGCTTCTTCTATCGAGGTGATGCCCACTCTCCAGAGTGTCTCACACAGAGCATTCCATTTAAACATTTCATCCACTCAGCCTTACTCTATCAGAAAAGTATTTAGCGGCTATTTTACCTTATTGAGGTATCTGCTTTTACTATTTGTGAATTAAGGGATTTAACACCCAGGAGAAAACACATGATATCATTTCACTCCCTGGTTGAAACTTTAGTCTCTAAGTGAAGACTTAAGGAGAGACGAGAAAGAGAGAGACAAATGTGAGGAGAGTGGTAAACTTGAATAAGGAGAAGAAAATTTGGAGGTAGTTAATTTCAGAGATTTATAAGGAGTCTAGGGGAATGTAAGGGGCTTCCCACATAGCTCAGTGGTATAGAATCTACCTACCAGTGTAGGAGACACAGGTTTGATCTCTGGGTTGGAAAGATTCCCTGAGGTAGGAAGTGGCAACCCACTCCAGTATTCTTCCTTGGAGAATCCCACGGACAGAGAGCCTGACTGGCTACAGTCCATGGGGTTGCAAAGAGTCGGACACGATGAGCATGCATGTACACAGGGAATGTAAAACAGTAACCCTAACAATTTGGAGTTAGGTTTCAGAGTTTGTTTTGGTTTGGTTTTAGGGGAAATTTCAAACAGTGTAAAATTAGGTCCATGCAATGATATTGGTTGTATAGGTAAAACGAAAAATTATCACACATCAGTAAGCATATAAAGATACTTAACATCACTAATCAGAGAAATTCAAAGCAAAACCATGATATCACCTCATACCCATTAGAATGGCTACTTCATATTTTAAAAGAGAGAAAACAAACAAACAATACAACTAGGAATTACAAGTGTTGGAAAAAATGAGGTGAAATTAGAACTTTTGTGCACTATTGACAGGGATGTAAAATAATGCAGCCACTATTTTTAAGAGTATGAAAATTCCTTGAAAAATTAAGAATAGATTTACCATATGATCCCGTGATCTCACTTTGGGGTTTTTAGCCCCCGTAAAATTGAAAACAGAATCTTGAAGAGATATTTGCGTGTCCACACACATTGGCAAGAGATGGAATCAACCTCAATGCCCATCTGCAGATGCATGGATTTTTTTTTAATGTGGTCTATATATATTATGGAATATTATTCAGCCTTTAAAAAGGAAATCCTGTCCTACACTACAACATGAATGAACGTGAGAGCATTATATTGAGTGAAATCAATCTGAATCAAAAAGACATACAGTATATGGTTCCACTTATATGAGGTATCTAAAGTTGTCAGATTCATAAAAACAGGGAGTACAATAGTGGTTACCAGAAGCTAGGAAGAGGAGAAAAGGCAAGTTATTGTTTAGCGTATATGGAATTTCACCTTTGCAAGTTGAAAACATTTTGAACATGCACTTCACAACAATGTAGATGCACTTTACTGAACTGGACATTTAAAAATGATTAAGATGTTAAATTTTATATTAAAAGTTTTACCACATTTTGTTTTAATTGCATACGTCCCACCAAGGGGATGCAGAACTGATGAGAAGAGAGCTGAATGAGCAATGGAATGGGATCAAGATGAAGAGAAACCACTAGTAATGACTTTAAATGCACGGCTATGGGCTTTAGGAGCATTGCCTACACATCCCAAAGTAGGATTAAAGGATACAGATGTAATGACTCCACAGTGCCCGCCCACCCTCAACCAACAACACGATGTACCCAGGACCCACTCACTCCCTGCAACAGACACAGAGAGGGGTCTCCTCACAGACACAGCCACCGCCTTGGGGAAGGGAAAAAAAACCCATCTGTTATCTTTAAGCAATCATTTAAGATCTACCTGGGAATTATATTTTAAATAGACACAATGTGTAAACTGAAGGGAGAAGACTGAGATTGAAAGAAACTCGTGTTAGTTGCCAATTCCAAATTATCCAGCCACGTGCTGAAATGTTGCCTCAGAAGCAAGAGCGCAGCCATGTTAGAGAACAACAAAACCATATTTTCTGTGGAGAGCTTAGTTGTAGTGTCTGCTAGAACGAAGATGCCTAGTCTCCGCTTGGCTGAGGCTTCAAGATGGTCACTGTCATGCCCACGTTGCAAAACACAGGGTGAGCTGATCAAAGCAGACCTTGCCCAGGAGGTGGGTGGGAGTCGTTTTTTTGACCCTGAGACGACCACCTGACTCTATTCTCTCAAAAATGTTAGAAAGAATATTAGAAACGATTCTTTTTTGTGGGAGAGATACTGGTGGGCTCTTGCCCCACCACTGTGCCTCCATGGGTTTCCTAAGGACTGAAGATGAATCAGAGGGGGACATCCCTGGTGGTCCAGTGATTAAGCCTCTGTGCTCCCACTGCAGGGGCCACAGGTTTGATCCCTGGTCAGGCAACTAGGATCCCACATGCAGCTCAGCCGAAAAAACACAAAAAACAAACCCAAAGATGCATGGGAGGGACTCACACTATGCCTGCATAAAGAGGCAAACGGCTCCGTGTATCCAGCCAGACACATGAGGCGTCATCTTCATTTGTGCTGCTGGGTGGCTAACCGCATAAACTGGAGGCTGGGAAGTCAAGAAGCCAGAGGATTTGATGTCTAGTAAGGGCTTTCTTCTTGGCTTATGGACAGCACTTTCATGCCATCTCCTCACAAAGAGGGAGAAGAAAGGGGAGGGAGGGAGGGAAGGACAGAGAAAGACAGAGTGTGTGGTGTGTGTCTGAGAGAATGAGAGAATTCCAGTCTCTTCATCCCCTTATAAGGGCCCCAATCCCACCATGGGGGCTCCATCTCCATGACCTCATCCCAAACCTAATTATCTCCTGAAGTCTCCAACTGCAAATACCACCACATCGGCGACTAAGGCTTCAACATATAAACTCCGGAGGACACAGGCATTTACTCGACAGCAGACACCGACTCTGGAGGATGTAAGTCAGTCACATTTAATCCTTTGCTTTGATTGCTCGACACCTGTCACTAGAGCTCCTGCCCTTTGCTGAGCATCTGGACTCTGCCAGTGGCACCCGCTGCATCCTGACCCCAGAGTGGGCAGAGGGCCAGAAAGAGGCTGTGCTAGGCTGGGGTTCATCTGAGACCCTGCCCAGGAGGACTACCTGGAAAAACTGGGTGGCATCAAGAAAGGGGTGAATCTGCCAATTCCTAGGAGCTGAGAGAAGAGACACAAACGGTTCGCCACAGAGAGGCAATCTTGCCTTTCTAGCCCTATGTTAGCAGACTGTTAGCGATGCCTTGATTTCCTGTTAGAGGGCATATGCACTATATGACATCAGAAAGAAAGAATAATGTGTGCAGTGATTAAGATTTAACCATCACTGGAATTGGGCATCAGGGCTTGCTTGGTAGCAAGGCAAAGGTGTGTGTCCACCTGCTTGCATGATGACAGTTTGCTTTTCCTTCTCTGGCCACCAAGATAGAGCTGGAAGGAGAGAAAACTGGCCTTGAGAAAGTGGGAACATATACTGAAGCAGAGATTTTACCATGCACCCCCAAAGACGGTAGACTGAAAACAGCTGACAGTGTCTATACTCTGAGTTAGCACAGACCACCCCCTAAAGACAGAAACACTTCAGTGGTTATTCCAAATATATATATATTACATCCAATGTGTTCATATGAATTTTAAGTAGTCTGTTCTCCAGAAAGCACCAAGGATTGCTTTGCCTAGCACTAAAAATGGCCCTAAATGCCAAAAAGTTCCTTGGAAAACCACAAAGCTACAGTTCACCTGGGAAAAAAAAATTCTCACAAGGTATCATGAATTGACTTCCTTCAACACACTGGCCACAGATGAAGCAAAACAGTGGTTTAAGCCAGAGATAAATGCATTTCTTTACATACAATTACATCCAAAAGGAAAGTATTGGAAATTAAAGGTGCTTTATTAAAATGTGCCATTGCAAGTTGAAATTTCTTCATATTAAATGAAAAATATGCATATATTCAGAGAGAAAAGTGAACAAGATACTGTCTAAAAATTGACTGGTATGGCATCCTGAATATTTAAATTGGGGACAGACAAGCCAGTTAGGCTGCCTTTAAAATAAATGACTGTTCTCAAAATTAAGCCCACATCTAAAATATAAGACTTGGAAATTTAGGGTCCCTCTCCAGAGAGGAAAACGGATTTATTTGATCAGCACGTTGGCTGCATCTGATTATTTCACAAAGGTTTAAAATCTTAATAAGAACTGAGGTTGTCATTTTAAAAGTTATCCCTCTGAATGCATACAGAACTCTAATGTTAAACAGCATATAAAGACAGATCCAGAATTTTTCTTCTCTGGGTGCTGGGCTGCATGACAAGGGCAGCAACGTGTTGCAGGCTATCTTGCAACACTGTTCTCTCCGTGACAGGATGGATTTATGGATTTCTGGGACAGTGATATGAAGAGCCTCTCCCCAGAACTGTGGATGTGAAGGAACCCACTGTCACTGGGATGTGGTCCAGGAAACTGTCTTAGGACTTGCAACAGTGATCCCAAGTCCCGGAAATATTTAGTAAACGCTAAGTGTATCAACTGCGTTGGTCGTTATGACCTCCCAGGCCCGACCTGATCGATTTTTCTGAAAGGCAATCAAACAGCACCGTCATCTTTTGTCTCTAAAACTGTGCATATGAATTCACGGTATGCAAAAGGAACAAATATTTAGAGGTCCTGAGCTCAAAGTGAGCATGGGCTCTGAAACGCTCATATACAAAGCACAAGGCCAACAGGATATTCTCAGACACACCAAACTGAAAGATTACAGAGTAATTTAATGGGAAACATTAAACTCTTTCAACTACACACTGATTATCAAATTCAAGTGTATGAAGTGTTTTATTATTTATTCTCTAAGAACCAAAGTATGCATTACATAGTAAGCTAGCCCTCTAAGACTGAGATCACTGTGGAAGGATATTTGATGATATTTAAGTTTGCTGAACTGAAAGATAATAGGGCACTGCATGAAAGAAAAAGTAAAGTTTTCTAAGAACCATGAATTAGAAGAGCCCATTACCTTCAACGTAATTTACGCTGCCCAAGAAAAAAACTTAAAACTTGGCAGGATGGATCCATAGTATCACAGACTCATGTCCTTTGGCATAAATATCCAAAGTGTTTTGGCTGCCTCTGAAAACAAAAGAACTGTGAAGACAAGATGGAATAGAGAATAACAGAGAGCCAAGGAGGGGCCCTGCCAATATATTTTTTTTATTTTTATCATCTCATTTTACTTTGTTTTACAGTAACTTCATAGTAAATAATGGAAGAAAAAATATATCACTTAGGATAAAACCAATAAAAATAATTTTTAAATGAAAATTTGAATTATAACTAGATTTCCTCACTTAATAGCAATCCAGTCTATAAATTTTTCATATTTCATATGTGAAGAGCAAGTATACTTGATCCCTGACAGGCAGAGAGAATTTCTCTAATAATTATACCTACTTACAACTGGCTTTGTATGATATATAAAAAAAATGTAAGTAAACTTCATTCCTTAATGTTAATGGCTAAAGGGAAATATTTAAAAATGAAACTATTTCCTAGTGTCATTAATTTTTAAAAATTGTCAACATTAACTTGAGTGCCAAAAAAAATAAAATATAATAATGAATTATAAGGTAACTGAAGAAAAAAACAAAAAAGAGAAAAATAAGGCAAGTGAGATGCCTCAAGCTCTATTTCTGTGAATATAATATTCTAAATCATATTTCCAAAATCTTTTCCATGTGATTGATATTTTTCTTTGGTAAAATAATTGTATTTTTTATACAGTTGTATAAATTTACTGAAAATGAAAAAAAAAAAAAAAACAGTTACTCAAATAAAAGTGACCTCACTCACATAATCCTTAATTCTATAAACTGAAGTTATCTGTGAGTAAAACATAACCTTTTTTTTGCAACTGCATTTTTGCTACATTAACTTCACATCATTATATCTTTCAAAACATTGAAAACCAACAGAAGTCAAAAATCACAGCTGATCCCAAATTAGAGATGAGTATGTAACTTATGTTATTATTCCACAAGATAATGGTCAAATGCCAAGACAGATGTATGTACAATTCTATTTTAATGAACATAATGGATTCTGAGATGCTCACCACTTTTATGGCATGGAGCACTGAACTATGTAATGTAAAAGACCCAAATCCTTTTCAGGCGATATCCCTAATGAGTCACATGGGGTAAGGACCTCACCACCTCTATTGAATAATTTTACATCTGTTCTTCTTCAGCACTTTGGATCACTTTATCACTTCCAAAGGCTTTGCCTCTTGACTACCATGCTCTCCTTCTACTTCCAAATTTCTATTTGTTCTCCATGAATCCACTCAGTCCTCCAGCCTCTTGTTTCCCTCCATTTTGTGTCAAGCTGTAAATTCGCAATTGGACTCACTAGCTTCTCCACTCTGCCAGGACTAACGGCTTATGTGTTATTTCATTCAAACACACACTAAAATCTAGCCGGTCCTTAGCCTTTCAGTGTGTCCCTCTGGAAAATTACCAGTACTGCGGCCAAAGTAGCTTACAGTGGAGAATTTGGGGAGTCACTTAGGATTCTAGAGCCCTGCTATTTAGTCAAGCACTCTCATTATTCTCAATTGATTCCCTCATATAATGGTGACTATGATTTATTGATCGCAAGAGATGATGCAGAAATTAATCATAATGACTTTGTATACACACTCTACAGTGTCTGACATATGGCAGCTGCTCCATAAATGTTAGCACTTGGTATTACCTCTTTAATTCTTAGGATGCTGAACGCAAGGGGAACAGAGAGACATGCGACGGCTAACGCTGCTACCACAAATGCACAATGGCGTTCCTGACATTGTTCAGAATAGGGTATTTCTTTGATTGCTTATCTTCTCTTATTACATGCAGATTTTATACCAGAGCTCTTCCTCCTCCAGTCTCCTCCCACGTCTGAAGCTTGGCAGGTGATGTCAATAACTGTGTCATAAATATTATCAGCACAACCTTCAAAGCACCAAGCTCTTTCCCTGAGTCCCCCCCACCCCCACAGCCTCGGATTAACCATATGACCTTCAATGGCAGGTGTTTTCTGAAGCTGTAGGAGAATACCAGTGTTATAAATCTGTGTTTTTTGAGAAACATATATGTATATATTTTCTAATGATTGTCATGGTACCTTTTTTTTTTTTTTAAAGAAATCAAAACAGTTGAGCGTATACGGTATGAGGAATCAGGAATCACACCTGAAGTTTATATGCTGTTTGGATGGTTTTACAGTATTTACATAATCCATAGTAGGTATGAGTACACAGCAGCATTAAGTCTTACATTTACATTCATAAGGTTTATTTCTGAGTATTGAAAATTTTGCTCCTTAAAATGCCATTTTCAAAGGTATAAGTATGTTGAAGCTGCAGATGCAATTTTGATGACAGTAGGAAAGAAATCTAGGTTTTTATTCTTTTAAGTTCATGCATGACTGCATACCAACTGGAAACATTATGCAGAACTGGTACTGCCAATACAGCCTGCAGCCTGCTTATGGTCTTTTGACAGGCTACCTTCTGTTATTCCGCTTAATTCATGACTCTAAAAGGCCAATAGCCCTCTACATGCACTTTTGAGGAATTAGTGATCCTAATGAAAATCGCAGCCCTTACTCTCTGCTGCCTGGGTTGGCATAAGTATGTGTGACCACAAGTAACAGGGTTGGGAGGAAGAATAACGCTTTGCCCTCTGGAATTTGAGCCTATATGAACTTCACTCAGGCTTTGGATGTCTATGGACTTCTTTCCCACTGAGCTAGAAGAGCAGAATTGTAAATAATGACTTCAGATGGAAAAACAGAAAGGGGTCATTGCTTGGGTCAGTGTTTTCAACCAGCACCTGTTTTGTCCTTCGGTTACTGAGAAGATCAACAAGTTCACAAGCAGAAACTATGTCATAGTAATACACGATGTGACATAAGCAATTAGCCAGCACGTACTTCGTATGTCTCCTACCACTGTTCCATGCTTGACTAGTTATGCCTTTTCCTCTCTGGTATCATCTAATCACAAAGACTACAATGACTAAATAAGCAAACTTTTAGTGGCAACGTTAGAAACTAAGTCACATATCTAGAGCAAAGGCTACTTCTCTTCCTTCCTTTACCTGCCTCACCACCTATTATTCCATCAGTGGGGGCCTCTGCTGTCCAATTAACATAACTTACTGAATTGCACTCTTCACTTGATTCTGGCTTTGTAAACTTTTGTTTGTTGTTGCTATGTTGCTCAGTCATGTCTGACTCTTTGCAACCCCATGGACTGCAGCACACCAGGCTTCTCTGCCCTTCACTGTCTCCTGGAACTTGCTCAAATTCATGTCCATTGAGTCAGTGATCCTATCTAACCATGTAAACTTTTATAGAGTGAGTGAAAACCTTTATTTGGGTTTTTCCTATTTGAATTCTTCAAACAACCACTTAGACTATTGAATAGTCTATGAATATTCATGAGAATGTTAGTACACACTTGAAAAGTTGGACTTATTTTATGACCTGACTTCATAGCTGGCATAATGATCAAAGTAAGATTTTCCTTCAAACTTAGCGCAGTTAAAATATATACATAATATCCACAACAAAACTTGAAATTCATCAAATTAATATGAATTTATCTAAACTCATTAAAGTGAACATTTTACTACAAATGAATCATACCTCGATATTAAATAAATAAACCCAAAGCCTTCTTCATTTGAGGCCAATCTTTGGTCCCAGGCAAGCCAGGAATCCTACCCACACTACCTCCATCTACTGTGCACAGTATTAGCCAATGGCCCGAGTCATCCGTCAGCCATGCAGCTGGGTTCCGTTCAAGACAGACCCCTCCTTTCTCCTCCTCGCTATAGTACTTCCCCACTTAAAAGCAGCCTGTGTCTGGAGTCAGGTTGGATGTGGCTAAAGGAATGGGAGGATCTCTTATGAGCTGTGGTTTTCATGGATTCTTTCCTCTTCTTCAAGGGCCTCTCTGAAGACTCCCATGTGAGAAGTCCACGTACCTTTAAATGACTGATCAACAAACACTCATATCAGTTGGCTTCCATAGTCTGATCATTGTCTTCTTTATTTTCTACTTAAAATTTTTCATTTTTTATGGGGGGGGAGAATATCTTTTCTAGCTTTATAATAGATGTCTATATATTTATCTATCCTATTGGGCAAGGGAGATAGAGTATTTAATGATCAGAAACACAAATGAAATAGAAGAGAATTTAATCCAATTTTGCAAATGAAGAAGTTGACTCAAGTGCTTGACATGCATACACCGAACCAGAGCAACAGATACTAGTTGACCTTGATATTACAAATATATGTTTACACTTTTTAAAGTGCACACACATGCCCATGCACATAAAATTTAACTTAATGAACACTTACAGAGTACTTGCTATATGTCAAGTATTGCTTTACATGCTGTATAAACAGTAACTTATTTGCTCCTCATAGTAAACTTGAAGACAGATACTATT
Organism: Bos indicus x Bos taurus; assembly: GCF_003369695.1. Taxonomy (NCBI): domain Eukaryota; kingdom Metazoa; phylum Chordata; class Mammalia; order Artiodactyla; family Bovidae; genus Bos; species Bos indicus x Bos taurus. The sequence goes on along the minus strand of NC_040102.1, from coordinate 17,894,895 downwards.
ATTATCCCTGTTTATAGATAGAGATGTAGAGAGGTTTGCTTATGATCACAAAGCTACTAAGTGATTTGAACCACTATGTTATACTCCATCTCATGATCTGGAAAAACCAAGCTTACAACACAGGCAGAGTAAGTATTATCATCTCCAGTGGGCAAATGTAGACATTCAGGCAGGAAGCATTTAAATATTCTGCTCAAGGATAGCTGAATAGGAACAGAGCTAATCCTGGAACCCAGAATGAAAATAAAAAGTCTTCCGGATTCCTGTCCAAAATGTTTTTCTATTAAATCACATTGCCAAAGATTCTGTGCTTATGGTAATTATACTCGGCAGATGTTTATTAAATTCTTTCCCCAAGATACAATTTATCAATGTTAAATTTTAGCATTTTAATGAATTTTATGAAAATACAATCAGGATGAAAAATTAAAAATTTAAATCACTACATAAGTGATATGAACAGTATGTGTAAAGAACCATGCCTCAAATGCAGTATTTCAGATCCATAGTTTTTACAACTTCAACAAATGTTTATTGAGTACCTAGTACATCCAAGGCTTTAAACTATGGCTACAAAGTCAGACTAAGTGACAGATAAGATATAATCCCTGACTTTAACCTTCCTAATAAACCAGACAGATTTATTTCTCAAAAATTAATTTTCTTCTCAAGGTGTGGTTTCATATAGAGCTTGAATTCTTTTCCCTCCCTAGTTGTATAATGTAAATGGCATTGAACTAGCAGTAGGAAAATACCATGCTGAATCGGGGCAACATGTGCTCTACAGCAAACTCTTTCACTTCCAAATCATCCATTGGTAAAATAATACTGATGATGTCTACCTTGAGAGGTTATAAAAATAACATATTATATCAAAGTCTTGTGTAAACCATAATATGCTGTAGAAAATCTACTCGCTCACATAAGTAACATTGATACTTGTGTTTACATCACAGAGACCAGTCTGTAGTCAATTACACCACGCTGTTACTGGGGGCAAATACAAAGAGACAGTCATTACTATACATCTATTAAGAGCCAAGTGCTGTATCAGTGACTATCAGTGAGTGGATGTTCAGTCACTCAGTTGTGTCCGACTCTGCGATCCCATGGACTGTAGCCAGCCAGGCTTCTCTGTCCATGTAATTTTCCAAATAAGAATACTGGAGCAGATTGCCATTTCCTGCTCCAGGGGATCTTCCTGACCCAGGGATCAAACCGAGTCTCCTGCATCTCCTGCACTGGCAGGTGGATTCTTTACCCCTGTGCCGCCTGGGAATCCCAGGGACTATACATACATAATCTCAGTTACTCCTATCAGACTCTTACAAGGTAGTCATAGAATAATACGAGGGACCTGAGTGTCAAAGTGATAAGGCAACACTCCTGAAGTAATAACCCTAGAAGGTGGCAGAATCATTTCAGTCATCATCTAAAAGGCTTTGTTCTTTCTCTAACATCATGCTGTCTCATTACTTTGTGTTGTTAAAGTTCAGAACTTAAAATTTAATTGTGGAAAAATACACATAACGTAAAAATGACAAAGTTAAACTGTTACCGCGATAAATCTATAGTGTACAAACGGTATGCTCACTTTGTTGTGCAACCATTACCAACACCCCGATGTAAGAACGTTTTCATTACCTCACACAGAAACTGTACTCATGACACTCCCCATTCCCCTTCCCACCAGCCCCTGAAAATCATTCTGCTTTCTGTTTCTATGAGTTTGACTACTCTAGATATATGGTACAAAGGGAATCATATGCTAGTTTTCTTCTGTGCTTGTTTTGTTTAGTATAATGTCCTCAGCATTCATCTCTGTTGTAGCATGCATCAGAACTTCCTTCTTCGCTAAGGATGAACAATATTACACTGTATGTATACACCACATGTTGTGTATTCATTCATCAGTCTATAGGTACTCGAGTTTCTTTTCACATTTGGAAATCGTGACTAATGCTACTATGAACAAGTATGTCTTAAATCTGCACTTTTAGTTCTTTTGGATATATACGCAGAAGTATAATTATTGGATCATATGGTAACTCTTTTTTAATATACTGGAAAAACACCATACTGTTCTCTACTGCAGCTAAACTTGACATTCCCACCAACAGTACATGAGGGTTCCAATTTCACTATATCCTTGCTAACACGTGACTTTTTTTTTTTATTTTATTTTATTTTTAAACTTTACATAATTGTATTAGTTTTGCAGCCACCCTAATGGATATGATGTCACATCTCATAGTTTTGATTACATATTCCTAGTGATTAGTGATCATGAACATCTTTTCTTTTGCTTATTGGACTTTTGTAAATCTTTTTGGAAAAATGTCTATCCAAGTCTGTTGCCCATTTTTTATTCAGGTTGTTTGGTTTCCTGTTGTCAAGTTGTAGGAGTTCTTTATATTGGATATTAACCCTTTATTGGACATATGATCTGCAACCATTTATGATTTGCAAGCACAACAAACTGTGGAAAATTCTTCAATAGATGGGAATACCAGACTACCTTACCTGCCTCCTGAGAAATCTGTATGCAGGTAAAGAACCAACAGTTAGAACTGGGCATGGAACAACAGACTGGTTCCAAATTGGGAAAGGAGCAGGTCAAGGCTGTATATTATCACCTTGCTTATTTAACTTATATGCAGAGTACATCATGAGAAATGCTGGGCTGGAGGAAGCACAAGCTGGAATCAAGATTGCCAGGAGAAATATCAATAACCTCAGATATACAAATGACACCACCCTTATGGCAGAAAGTGAAGAAGAACTAAAGAGCCTCTTGATGAAACTGAAAGAGGAGAGTGAAAAAGTTGGCTTAAAACTCAACATTCATAAAACTAAGATCATGGCATCCAGTCCCATCACTTCATGGCAAGTAGATGGGGAAACAGTGGAAACAATGACAGGCTTTATTTTGGGGGGCTCCAAAACCACTGCAGATGGTGACTGCAGCCATGAAATTAAAAGACACCTATTTCTTGGAAGAAAAGCCATGACTATCCTAGTTCAGTTCAGTTCAGTTGCTCAGTCGTGTCCGACTCTTTGCGACCCCATGAATTGCAGCATGCCAGGCCTCCCTGTCCATCACCAACTCCTGGAGTTCACTCAGACTCACATCCATCGAGTCAGTGATGCCATCCAGCCATCTCATCCTCTGTTGTCCCCTTCTCCTCCTGCCCCCAATCCCTCCCAGTATCAGGGTCTTTTCCAATGAGTCAACTCTTCGCATGAGGTGGCCAAAATATTGGAGTTTCAGCTTTAGCATCAGTCCTTCCAATGAACACCCAAGAATGATCTCCTGTAGAATGGACTGGTTGGATCTCCTTGCAGTCCAAGGGACTCTCCAGAGTCTTCTCCAGCACCCACAGTTTAAAAGCATCAATTCTTGGGCATTCAGCTTTCTTCACAGATAGCATGTTAAAAAGCAGAGACATTACTTTGCCAACAAAAGTCCATCTAGTCAAAGCTATGGTTTTTCCAGGAGTCACATGGATGTGAGAGTTGGACCATAAAGAAAGCTGAGCGCCAAAGAATTGATGCTTTTGAACTGTGGTGTAGAAGACTCTTGAAGAGTCCCTTGGACTGCAAGTAGATTGAACCAGTTAATCCTAAAGGAAATCAGTCCTGAATATTCACTGGAAGGACTGATGGTGAAGCTGAAACTCTTAATACTTTGGCCACCGGATGCAAAGAACTGACTCATTGAAAAAGACCCTGATGCTGGGAAGGACTGAGAGCAAAAGGAGAAGGGAACGACAGAGGACGAGATGATTGGATGGCATCACCTTCTTGATGGACATGAGTTTGAGCAAGCTCCAGGACCTGGTGATGGACAGGGAAGTCTGGCATGCTGCAGTCCATTGGGTCACAAATAGACAGGACTGAGTGACTGGACTGAACTCTCCCATTATTTGGATTGCCTTTTCACTCTATTGATTGTGACTTTGGACAAACAGAAGTCTTAAAATTTTGTGGAATCTAATTTATCTCTTTTTCCTTGCTGTCTTGTGCTTTTAGTATCATATTCAAGAAATTACTGCCAAAGCCAATGCTACAATGTGTCACCTCTATGTTTTCATCTAAGAGTTTTATAGTTTTAACTCTTATGTTTAGGTCTATTGATCTATTTTGAATTACTTATTCTGTATTTTGTAGAGGAAGAGCACGAGCTAATTTTTTTTGCAGGTGATCATCCAGATTTCCCAAAACCACTTGTTGAAACGACTGTCCTTTCCCCATTTAAAGGCTTGTCACCCTTGCTGAAAACCCCTTGACATTCTATGTGAGTTCCCTCCTGGGCCCTCTGTTATTTCCATGGGTCGGTGTTTGCCAGTGTACCAGTTCACACTGTTTTGATGACAGGAACTTTGCAGTTAGTTTTGAAATGAGGAAACGTGAGACCTCCAACTTTGTTTTTATTTTCCAGTATTATTTTGTTTATATGCGGTCTATTGAATTTCCATATGAATTTTAGGATGAATTTTTACATCTCTGTTTTTCCCATTTCATGCAGATTGTCCAATGTGTTGACTTATCATTGTTCACAGTACTCTAATAAGCCTTTTTATTTCTGTCAAATTATTAATAATTCTCTTTTATTTCTGCTTTTAGTTATTTGAGCTTTCTTTTTTCTATTTTTTGGTCAGTCTCGCTAATGTTTTGTCAATTTTGTTGATCTTTCTAAGAATCAACTCTTGGTTTCAAGGATTCATTAATAATTTCAATAACTTTATGATTTTATGACCTTATTAAAATCTATTAGCTTAAAATATATCCATATAATAACATTAAAATAAAAATACAGATTGATAGAATAGAACTAATCACTTCTTTAGTAAATGACGCACCCAAGAACAAACACAAATTTTCTCAATTTGTACTCTGAGGCAATTTCTCTCCAAGATTTTACAGACAGCACTTTCCAGGATAAAATGAGCAGTTATAGATTAAGAATTATCCAGCCAAGTCTGTAAAATACCTTCTAAAAATCAGGCAAGCCTCCGTCTATTTGTACACGTTCCAGATCTGTCATTTACATGGTTATTTGTCAAAGGATTTCCAAACTGTTAGCATAGTTGGCATTGGTTTAATTAACACTGAAGCTTGTAAATCAGAGTGAAGACTTGCATGTATCCTGTGAGACTCATGTTTGTCGCTGCTAAGAATAATTATATTGAATACTTTCTGGAAAGAACTGAAAATTGGAAACCCAGAGTGCAAATTTGACTAATTTTCTAGTAGCTGTTATGTCTAGTAACGATCTTCTTTTTAAAAATACCTAAAATATTTTATTATCTATGATCAGTTGACACCCATTTTATAGGGAACACTGTTTTTTTTTTTAAATTTCAAATCCTCTGTATTTGGTTCATACTCATATTACCCAGCAGCTCTATTTAAAAGCAGAACTTAATCTTCTCGCATAAAATCATGCAATCATTTAATCAGGAGAGAGATCAGTGGTTCTTTTGTTTGCCTTGGGGAGAGTGCCTCATTTTAATGTTGTCTCATTTAAACTGCTCTTCAGTAACGTGTCACTGTGTTCCTTGGCACAGACAGAGGGGGCACTGGTTCCTGTGATCTAGGGGGGCTCTACCAACCCCGGAGCAGGAAGTTGCACACCCTGCTGAGCGTGTGCAAGTAATCCCCTCTCTTTGATCCTGTTCCTTCTTGGGGTTCAATGGTAGAGTGGTTGACGCCACCACTTCTCCCCTTCACCAAATTCAAGTTCAGCCTCTTTTCTTCGCTCGTGGACTTGGCTCAGTGGCTCTGACTTATTCCTCCTTGCTACTCACACTGTCATTGTCCTCACCAGGCCTATCAACCACTTAACAGCCCTCTTTGCTGAAGCTCATGTGTCTGATCGATTCTCCGCGCCCCTTACTGTGAGCTCTTCCTGACTCTCAACTGTCTGCCTTTATTGGTCTGTCTTGTACCCGTTCTTCGGGGAGGCACAATACATGTACCTTTTCAAATTTATTGCCAACATTTAAAAATCAAGAGTTTTGCATGAAATTTTTGATTTTTAACTTCTCAAGATATAGAAGACCTGGCCTCTCAGAGGAGACAGCCCCACCCAGGGTGCAGATCTGAGAGATGGTGATAAAAGTTTCAACTTTCTTTTTGAAAACCCCTGCTTACCCTGAATATAGAATCAGGCATCCTACCATTCTCTGACCTGAATTAAACTGACCTACATGAAAGGCCTTACCTCACCCTCAGATACAACCTTTCAAGGGCAAAAGATGCTATTGCATGGAGGAGGCAGGAGAAGAGAGATTACGTGGATATTTTACGCTGGACAGCAGAAGAAAAGCAGGAAGTGGTGAAGATAAAATATTCTTTTCTCTATCTAATCAATAATTTAAGGCATTCTTACTCTGTGAGGTGGAATAAACAGGAAATAAGATAATGATGGCCAGAAGAACTACTTTAGTGAACATCTCCTCATGGAGCCAGGAATTCATACTAAGCCCTTCTAATAATCAAGCTTCCAAGATGGTGCCAGTGGTAAAGAACCCGCCTGCCAGTGGAGGAGACATAAGAGACACAGGTTTGATCCCTGGGTGGGGAAAATCCCCTGGAGGAGGAAATGGCCACCCACTCCAGTATTCTTGCCTGGAGAATCCCATGGACAGAGGAGCCTGGCAGACTATAGTCCATAGGATGGCAAAGGGTCATACACGACTGAAGTGACTTAGCATGCATGCACCTACAGTCACCTTCCCCAAAGGCCTTTCTAAACCCTTGTGTCTAAAGTTACCCATAAGGCCACCCCATCACTCTCATATAATCACTATAATTACTGTGCTCATTTTATGTATTTATTGTCTCCTTTCAAAGAATATAAGAGGAGACCATACCTGTCTTCTTAGGAAAGTGTCTGATCCACAATACTTATCAAAAAATGGAGGTGAGAAAGCAGAGTTAGATAATCAGGGCAGGGTGAGGGGTGATGAATGGTCTGTCTTCCTAAATACACACACAGTTGAATTTGTCCTATTGAAACTTCTTAAATGGAACACAGGGTGCTAGGCAGGGAGTCACAGTTCAAATACAGAACACAAGAGAAACTGAAATAGAGAGATGTCCTACTCACAGGCCATGGAGGAGGTACCTGGCGGGCCACATGGCGTGTTCAAGTCAGATTAGAAATAAATGTTCACCAGTCTGATACCATCTGATATCTGAATCTTCTCAAGAATGTTCCAGTGAATTGCTGGCTTATCCTGTGTCTAGAAACTTGAGGTATGAAGCGTCCCAGGAGAAGGCTCCTGGAGGTGACTACCATCTCCTGTTACCCCTGGCGTCCTCTGAAAGAACTCACTTTCTCTCTTTTCAACAGTCTGGCAACAGCATCCCCTGTTCCCCACCTGGTCCACATTTGACATGGTTTCCTCTGTTTGTTTCATCTTGGCTGCACTTCTTTGAATAAAAACTTCATATTTTCCCTTCAGCTTCCTTGATTTTGCCAGCCTTGACTTCTAATGCCTACTATATAAGCCATTAAGAGGTTGTGAAAGGTCAGCATAAAACAGATCTTAAAGTGCGCTCTCCGAATACCAGCGCTCCGTGAAGCCAAGTTTGGAATGTGCAGGGGCCTCTCTATAGATGCTCTGACCCCAATAAATTATTAGGTGGTTTACCAGAATCCAAACAACATTAATCAAACTGATGGGGGGAAAATCCTCTATCTGCATATAGTACTTATCAACAGTTAGTCCAGTACAAGAAGTTTTGCTTTTGAAAATTCAAAAGGACAAAACCACGGGTTAATTTCTCTGCTGAGTCATAAAATTCAATGGTCACCGAGTGGACACTTCTTACAGAAGTTTTTCGCAAATCCCTGTTCTCCTCTTTTCATCCTTATTCCTAAATCAATTAAAAAGACTGGTAAAGAGCTCTGGGCAAATGGTCTCTCAGATGAAGGCAGAGGTTCCAGCAGTAGATAAACAGTGTATAATGCTGTCACAAGAAGACAGAATATATAGTAGAGGCTCCAAGAGATGGACTGTAGCCCTCGAGGGACACTTGTGTCCTTTGGGGCTCAAAACTATTCAGTTCAGTTCAGTTGCTCAGTCGTGTCTGATTCTTTGCGACCCCATGAATCACAGCACGCCAGGCCTCCCTATCCATCACCAACTCTCAGAGTTCACTCAAATTCATGTCCATTGAGTCGGTGATGCCATCCAGCCATCTCATCCTCTGTTGTCCCCTTCTCCTCCTGCCCCCAATCCCTCCCAACATCAGAGTCTTTTCCAATGAGTCAACTCTTTGCATGAGGTGGCCAAAGTATTCGTGTTTCAGCCTCAGCATCAGTCCTTCCAATGAACACCCAGGACTGATCTCCTTTAGGATGGACTGGTTGGATCTCCTTGCAGTCCAAGGGACTCTCAAGAGTCTTCTCCAACATCACAGTTCAAAAGCATCAATTCTTCGGCGCTCAGCCTTCTTCACAGTCCAACTCTCACATCCATACATGACCACAGGAAAAACCATAGCCTTGACTAGACTAGACTTTGTTGGCAAAGTAATGTCTCTGCTTTTCAATATGCTATCTAGGTTGGTCATAACTTTCCTTCCAAGGAGTAAGCGTCTTTTAATTTCATGGCTGCAGTCACCATCTGCAGTGATTTTGGAGCCCAGAAAAATAAAGCCTGACATTGTGTCCACTGTTTCCCCATCTATTTGCCATGAAGTGATGGGACCAGATGCCATGATCTTCGTTTTCTGAATGTTGACCTTTAAGCCAACTTTTTCACTCTCCTCTTTCACTTTCATCAAGAGGCTTTTTAGTTCCTCTTCACTTTCTGCCATAAGGGTGGTGCCATCTGTATATCTGAGGTTATTGATATTTCTCCTAGCAATCTTGATTCCAGCTTGTGCTTCTTCCTGCCCAGTGTTTCTTATGATGTACTCTGCATAGAAGTTAAATAAGCAGGGTGACAATATACAGCCTTGACATACTCCTTTCCCAGTTTGGAACCAGTCTGTTGTTTCGTGTCCAGTTCTAACTGTTGCTTCCTGACCTGCATACAGGTTTCTCAAGAGGCAGGTCAGGTGGTCTGGTATTCCCATCTCTTGAAGAATTTTCCACAGTTTATTGTGATCCACACAGTCAAAGGCTTTTGCATAGTCAATAAAACAGAAATAGATGTTTTTCTGTTAGTAACAGTTAAAACTGTCCTTCCTATACCAAAATGTCTATATCCTTGGGCTATTTACAGTTATACCTAATATTTTCCAAAGCTGGAAAAGAGGACACATTCTATAGACACTTCTTTCCCTTTTTAGCATCATATAATGATTTAATGAGACTCACTGGATTACAAATGAGACAGAGTATGTTCTGTGTATTACCTTTTTCTCTTGATCGCATGAGAATTTTGCTCCCACTTTTATTTCCTTTGAGATAAGATAGTGTGTCCCACTGATCAGAATAGTTTATTTCAACTTTACTTTCTTTTTACTACTTTTCAATTTGCATTTTTAAATGGCTTTTCGGGGGCGGGGGCATCTTCCTAATATCCCTGTAAATTAATCTAATCCAGTATGAAGAGTACCCTCAGTTCACTCGTTAACTGGGATAAGTTTAAAAGAAACAATGCCTAATCTCAAAAAATTGTTGAGAATTTTACTGTTCAATATATTCTACTGCTCATGAGGATAACAAGAAATCAGATTTAAAAAATCATTACCAGATGAAAAATAGTCATCAAGCATCTGATCATTCTTAAGAAAAAAACAGGGGATTGACTTTTTTCTCATTTAAAAGCATTGACTTCAGGCTCATTTGTAATAAAATGATTTATTTATCATTGCTGAGCAGGGGAAATTGCTTTTTCTAAAATAATAACAATCCTTTATTTTCTAAAAAAATAGATGATTGTAGTACTGCATAAGATACTAAGAATTTCCATTGCCACCTTAATTCTACCTCTTCATTCTCAAATCTGCTATTTCTCTGAAAGCCTGAAAATCAGTAAGTTTGAGTTGACTTTCCTGAGAGTTGTTTTTTCATCTTTTCCATGATCTCCTAAGGTTACTGTATACATACCTAAATGCCAATAACTGTCTTGAATCAACTGAATGAAAATAAATTAGATGGCTAAAATTCATTTTTATCTCATAAATGATACACCTTGTCAATTAAAACAAATACTCCTTTTCTGTGCCAAGAAAACATTTTCTGCTACATTCACAATCTGCTCCCACTGCCATCGGGTACAAGAAAAACCTCCAACAGATGGGAGTCAGTAAATGGCAAATGCAGAAGAACTGACTATCTGAATAATAAACGGAAGGCATATTCTGTGAGTTATCTTGGCAGAAAATACCATTATGAGGGCTTTTTAAGATGCTGTACTACTAATTCTGAGAATAAAATTGGGACTTGAGACACCGAATTTATTTATATATATATATATATATATAGACATACACACATTTATATATGCACACATATATATATATATATATATATATATACACACATATGAGTGTGTGTATATATATATATTTAACACAAACCTCTACCCTTTATCTCTCAGGTCACACAGAGTTAAGGTTGTCAAGACCTTTCTATTCTTCTAAGAAATACCTGGAGTACCGAACTAGACAAAGTAAAGAGTGCTAACAAGAAGCAAGGAAGTGTTCATTCACAGCTGGGAGGAGAAGACAGTCACCCTGGAGTTAGGGGTCACAAAGTCCTCATTAACCTTTACCCTCACTCTTAATGAGGCACAGACAGAAATATTTTCCAGGGTAAATATGGTGACTACTTTCTCCCTCTAAGAACACAAGCTGCTGCAGGACATGGTGCCCGTGGAGAGAAGCTGGCGTCTGCACTTGAGGCCTGAAAAGCCCCAGTCAGGTGAAGTCTCTGACCTCACCGAGCTCCATTCTCCACCCCCAACCCCATCTGCTTTGTGTGTTGCGGCTTTGAAATTTTTTTTCCAAGTGTCCCCAGCACTTGCACAAAAATACCAATGGCAAGAGAAATGCATGCCATCAAGAAAGGTCTTAAGTGTGTGCTGGGATGGTCGGGGAAGCAGCAAAAACACAGATGGACAACTTCTGTGGCCTTTGGTTTCCCCATTCACATGCTAATGTCATTAAGGCCTGAAACTTTTAGAAACAAAGCAAGCTAAGCTAAAGAAAGCAAACAAAGTTATGCCTGCATGGACTGGTAACAACCTGATTTCTTTTTTATCCTATCAATTAGACACAAACAGATCTGGGAGAAGGGATGCCCCAGGAGAAAGCGGGCTTAGGGGAAAGAAGGGTGTCTGGACAGGTAAGGAAGAGTCTCTGGGCTTCTGAAGGGTCCCAGACCACCCCACACCCTTCCGCTCCCTATCACCATCATCATGTGATCTCCTGTAAGGCCCTGGAACAATGGAGCAGCCCAAAACATATTACCAAGTTCATTTGTCTCCTGGAGCTTTCTGTTTTCAGAAGTAAGTCTGCTAACCACAGTCATACAAGACATATACGTTCAACTTGTACATGTTTCATCACTTTCATTAATCTCTGAAACACACTTAATACATTCCTACAAAGCAATGGAATATAATTTGGGATGAAATTTTCTCCAAGTGAGACTTAAAATATCATCATGGCGGTGAAGGATTTGGAAATTAGGTTTTATACTGATTGCTCTTCAATCGTTCAATCAACAAAAAAATAAACTAGGGAATAGGCTGAGTTTTCCTCACCCCAAATTGATGGAGAACATCAGAGAGATTTTTTTTTTCCTTACAACATAATCTTTGAACAGAGAATCATAATCAGGCGATGTTTGTATTCACAGTAGTCATCATCAACACCATAATCAACACTAAAAAAGATAGCTCTTCAAGCTTCCCGGCGTGCAGTCATCTGTACTGAGTTACACATGAACTGAAAAGGACCCTGACCGTCCCCATCAGCATCTTTGCTTTTCTGAGCCCACTCTTTCACAGGTCTCATCTCATCCTTTCCAGGGCCCCGTTGCCCTCAATGACATGTCCCGTCTCCCCCAATTCTGTGTCCTTCACTGTGCCTGGCTCCACTGCTCAACACACAAAGCTAAACCACTCTGCATTCCATACAGCTAAAGAAATGTACACTCTGTTCAACTGCAGTGTACGCGTGGCCCAAGTGAACAATTTTAGGAACCTCCTTACATTCATATAGTGTACAGCTGCCAGCCCACCTGGAAATTATCTGCTGTGCTGCGTGGTATGTAGATAGACAGACAGATAAGTAGATAGGTAGACAGATGATAAATGTATGTGTGTGCTCAGCTGCTCAACTGTGTCTGACTCTTTGCAACCCCACGGACTATAGCCCGCTAGGCTCCTCTGTCCACGGAATTTTTCAGGCAAGAATACTGGGTTGCCATTTCCTCCTCCAGAGGATCTTCCTGACCTAGGAATCAAAGCCAAGTCTCTTGCGTCTCCTGCACTGGCAGGCGGGTTCTTTACCCACTGCACCACATAGGAGGCCCCCAGATGATAAGCAGATAAGTATTTAGCACCCTGCTTCACAAACAGTACATGCACAATGCTCACGTACTTTGTGAGCACACTTAACTCTAAGCTCTAGCAAAATTGTTATTCAGTGGAAATACGGACACATATAATGAAGACTGCATATGTCAATTACATACGGAGCTGAACATTCCCATAAATCAACTCGCACTTTCTAAGTAGATCAGGCAGCAGTGTTTATGGTCAGACAAGTGTCCCTCTCCTCTTCCCTCGACCCTTCCCTCCCCTGCCATCCCTTTTCTGAGTCTGCTGTTCCAGACCTGGCCCACTGTGCCCCACCTGCGATCTGCCCAGCACCGTTCTATCAGAAAATCCCTTATGTATAAAAACTAATAAAGACAATGTGTGGCTTCCCCATATAAAATGCTATTATTTTATCATGGCCTTTCTTAAATCAAAAAACGTCACGTGCAAAGCAGTGTCCTCACTGGGTGAGATCTTAGCATCACCATCTGCGTTACTCCCCTCTGCAGCAACACCAGCTTAGGAGCTCCTCTGCTCTGTGACTGGCCATTGCTTCCACTGCATCTCTGCCTACAGGCTTCTCTTTCACTGGAATTTTCTGAAACTTGCTTCTTCACTGACAGAACTCTCCTTCCATCACCACAATACTTCCTAAAGATAGTACCTACCTATTGCTGTGTTGCTGTTCAGTTGCTCAGTTGTGTCCAACTCTTTGCGACACCATGAACTGTAGTACACCAGCCTTCCCTGTCCTACATCATCTCCCAGAGCTTGCTCAAACTCATGTCCATTGAGTTGGTGATGCCATCCAACCATCTCATCCTCTGTCGTCCCCTTCTCCTCCCACCTTCAATCTTTCCCAGCATCAGGATCTTTTCCAATAAGTCAGTTCTTTGCATGAGGTGGCCAAAGTATTGGAGTTTTTTAGCTTCAGCACCATTCCTTCCAAAGAAATCCCAGGGCTGATCTCCTTCAGAATGGACTGGTTGGATCTCCTTGAAGTCCAAGGGACTCTCAAGAGTCTTCTCCAACACCACAGTTCAAAAGCATCAATTCTTTGGCGCTCAGCCTTCTTCACAGTCCAACTCTCACATCCATACATGACCACTGGAAAAACCAGTAGCTTTTACTCCCACATATGGGATGTCAAACTTGTCTTTGTATACTGCCTGCTGTATTTAGACTCTTGGTTCATAGGTGGCCCCCGCTTTGTTGTTGTTGTTTAGTTGCCAAGTCGTGTCTGACTCTGTGACCCTGTGGACTGTAGCATGCCAGCCTCCTCGTCTCCCACCATCTCCCAGAGTTTGCCCAAGTTCAAGTCCATTGCATCAGTGATGCCATCCAACCATCTCTCCTTTTGCCGCCCTCTTCTCCTTTTGCCTTCAACCTCTGGCCACCGGCAGTGAATAGGTGACTCATTGGAAAAGACCCTGACACTGGGAAAGATTGAAGGCCACCCACTTTATCTATAAGTTCCACATGGAAAGAACTTGCACTAAAAGACCAACACAGTGAGCTCTACTATAAAAATCCATAGGTATTTGATCATATATTTATACTCACTATATATTCAACAAACTGGCATAACAGAAATACAAGCTGACATATTCCAGAGCCCTGCAGACTCTGGTCTTTGTGTATTATCATTTTCCAAGAAACAGTAAAACTCTCAGTGGATAATGTAAAGCTTTAGTATATTAAGAGCAGGACATAGAGTACCACACATTACTTGTGTCTAGTCACCTAGAAAAACAAATACATTTCTAGACTGGACGGGAAAATTGGTTATAATTTTTTTTTAAAAGGTAACAAAAAAAATAACCAAAATGAGCAATTTTCCTTAAGAAAGGAGAGACGAGGTTCCCCAGAGGTTGCTAACTACAGCACTCCCTGCTATTATCAACGGCAGGATGCTGCACCACCCTGGGGGATGAAGATACGAAAGGAAATACTGCGACCCCAAGACCCAGTGGCTGTGCTGCTGTGGATGCTGGAGTTCCTTCTCCAGCCATCGCTTCTGGAAGCTGGGAGCCCAGCCCCTTCTGACACTACAGGACCCGGTCCTGTTGGAGCTACTGGGGCATCTACTGTTACAGGTGCTGTGGGAGCCCAGCCGTGGCTTTGTCACTTGCCAAAAGCACTGCCAGGAGCAAAGCAGTGGCTAGAAATATTGGTTTTCCCTTCTTCCCGCCTTCCAATCTCTAGCAAGTGCCTCCTGCTGTCAACCACTTCCTAGAAATCTTCCCAAAGGAGTCTGAGGAGGTAGTTTGCAGATATCCTGCCAGATGGGATGCTGAGGAGCATAGGAAGGAAGGGCTGGGGCACAGCGTGAACAGACAAATGACCAGGGCTTCGCAGACAAAGTTCTGTAAGTAGAAAGCTCCGAAAAAGCCAGGCTGGACACGCATCCTTCTCCCCAAAGATTTCTGCTCATATGACCTGCTAGAGGCTTTCCTAATTTTGGGGGTTTCTCTTTCTCTCCATCATCATTCTCTACCCCTGAATGTTCACATGTCACCTGAATTTCCACTCCTGTTCACCGATGTGTCAACCACTCAAAGACAGCTAAAGGGCTCAATGGTTCTTTAGCCACATTTTCCTGTATCCACTGTCTAAGGAGTGTGTGAATCACCATAGGAACTACAGCTTTGTTTTGTTCTGCTTCCTTTATCTGGTTAGTTTCATCACCAAAAAATATTTCACTACAGACTGAATGTTTGTATCCCCTAATATGTTAAAATACCCAATGTGATGGTATTAGGAGGTGGGGGCCTTGGGGAGGTGATTAGGTCATTCACTCTCTTGAATGAGATTGATGTTCAATCACTAAGTTGTGTTCAACTCTTTGCAACTCCAGGGACTGCAGCACACCAGGCTTCCCTGTCCTTCACCATCTCCCAGAGTTTTATCAAACTCATGTCCATTGAGTCAGTGATGTTATCTAACCATCTCGACTTCTGTCAACCCCTTCACTTCTTGCCTTCAGTCTTTCCCAGCATCAGGGTCTCTTCCAATAAGTCAGCTCTTCGCATAAGGTGGTCAAAGTATAGGAGCTTCAGCATCAGTCCTTCCAATGAATATTCAGCATTGATTTCCTTTAGGATTGACTGGTTTGATCTCTTTGAGATTAGTGCCCTTATAAAAGGGACCCCAGAGAGTTCCCTTCTACTACGTGATGACATAGCGAGATGAGGCCATCAAAGGACAAGAGAGTGAGCTCTCTGCAGATACCAAATCTGCTGGCACCTGATCTTGGACTTCCCAGCCTCCAGAGCTGTAAGAAATAAATTCCTGTTGTTTATTAGCTACACCGGCTATGGTATTTTGTTAGAGTAGCCCACAATGACTAAGGCTTCTTACTGCAGTAGGAAAACTGGAATTTGGGAATCAGAGACCAAGTCTAGTACTGGATCTACTCATCATTACTACTGTGAACCTGGAAAAATCTTCACTTATTTCATAAAGTTTCTTCACATGTAAAATCACGGAGTTGGTTGTGACAACTAAATCCCTGTCCTACTTAACTTTATGAGGGTTTTGTAAAATTCAGTTATGCTTTAAATACCTGATTTTTGTCTCATTGATTCTGAAAACCTTTCATAGATATGTTTATAATATCTCCAAAGAAGGAAGATAGAACCCTCCTGCACTGTTGCTAAGAATGAAAACTGATAGAGCCACTATGGAGAACAGTACAGAGGTTCCTTAAAAAACTAAAAATAGAACTCATATATGATCTAACAATCCCACTACTGGGCATAAAGCCTGAGAAAACCATAACTCAAAAAGATATACATATATCCTTCCAATGTTCACTGCAGCACTATTTACAACAGCCAAGACACGGAAGCAACTTCAGTGTCTATCAATAGATGAATGGATAAAGAAGATGCGGTACATATACACAATGGAATATTACTCAGCCACAAAAAGAAAGGAAAGGGGGTCATTTGTAGTGATGTGGACGGACCTAGAGTCTATCATACAGAGTGAATTAAGTCAGAAAGAGAAAAACAAATATATATTAACACACATATATGGAATCTAGAAAAATGGTACTAGATGAACATATTTGTAGGGCAGGAATAGACACAGACATAGAAAACAGACTTGAGGACACAGGGTGGAAGGGGAAGGTGGGACAAACTGAAAGAGAAGCACTGACATACACACCACCATACATTAGAACTGGACATGGAGCAGCAGACTGGCTCCAGAATGGGAAAGGAGAGAGTCAAGGCTGTATATGTCACCCTGCTTGTTTAACTTATATGCAGAGTACATCATGAGAAACACTAGACTGGAGGAAGCACAAGCTGGAATCAATATTGCTGAGAGAAATATCAATAACCTCAGATATGCAGATGACACCACCCTTATGGCAGAAAGTGAAGAAGAACTAAAGAGCCTCTTGATGAAAGTGAAAGAGAAGAGTGAAACAGTTGGCTTAAAGCTCAACATTCAGAAAACTAAGATCATGGCATCTTGTCCCATCACTTCATGGCAAATAGATGGGGAAACAGTGGCTGACTTTATTTTTCTGGGCTCCAAAATCACTGCAGATGGTGACTGCAGCCATGAAATTAAAAGACGCTTACTCTTTGGAAGGAAAGTTATGACCAACCTAGACAGCATATCAGAGAAGGCGATGGCACCCCACTCCAGTACTTTTGCCTGGAAAATCCCATGGACGGAGGAGCCTGGTAGGCTGCAGTCCATGGGGTCGCTAAGAGTTGGACACGACTGAGCGACTTCACTTTCACTTTCCACTTTCATGCATTGGAGAAGGAAATGGCAACCCATTCCAGTGTTCTTGCCTGGAGAATCCCAGGGACGGCGGAACCTGGTGGGCTGTCATCTCTGGGGTCACACAGAGTCAGACACATCTGAAGTGACTTAGCAGCAGCAAAAAAGGTCCATCTAGTCAAGGCTATGGTTTTTCCAGTGGTCATGTATGGATGTGAGAGTTGGATTGTGAAGAAAGCTGAGCACCGAAGAATTGATGCTTTTGAACTGTGGTGCTGGAGAAGACTCTTAAGAGTCCCTTGGACTGCAAGGAGATCCAACCAGTCCAACCTAAAGGAGATCAATCCTGGGTGTTCATTGGCAGGACTGATTTTGAAGCTGAAACTCCAATACTTTGGCCACCTGATGCAGAGAGCTGACTCATTTGAAAAGACCCTGATGCTGGGAAAGATTGAGGGCAGGAGGAGAAGGGGACAACAGAGGATGAATGGTTGGATGCCATCACTGACTCAATGAACATGGGTTTGGGTGAACTCCGAGAGTTGGTGATAGACAGGGTGGCCTGGTGTGCTGCAGTTCATGGGGTCGCAAAGAGTCGGACACGACTGAGCGACTGAACTGAATGTAAAATAGCTAGCTAGTAGGAAGCTTCTATAGCACAGAGAGCTCAGCTTGGTGCTCTGTGATGACCTAGAGGGGAGGGATGGAGGTGGAGGGGAGGCTTAAGAGGGAGTGGATATGTGTATACATACAGCTGATTCACTTTGTTATACAGCAGAATCTAGCATGATAAAGCAAGTATATTCCAGTAAAAAAATGAATCCCACACCAGGAAGGAAAGCATACCTATTAGACGATCCAATACACACAGGGTATTCAGAGAGTCATTTCCTAGGCAGGTTGATAGGGAGTCTAGGGGTCCCCAAGGAGAGAGGGGTCTGGAATTCTCAAGGAGGAAGAAAGGACAAACTTTTTTTCTTTCTCCACATTCTTTAGGATTATATACCAATAATGTATCCTGCCTAAGGACAGTCTTTGGATTCAACCTTCTGTTATCTTAAAATGTTAATTATGGAAGTAGACCTGGTCTTTACAAGGATGTATCTTGCCTGAGGACCGTGTTATCTTAAAATGTAAATTATGGGAGTAGGTCTGATGAGGTCTTTACAACCTCCAGATATTCTTTGGATTAGATAACTTCATTGTTAACACTAGCAAGGGGGTACTCTTTCTACCCCCTTCTGATGCCTATGTCAGAAGCTTTCTCTATCTCCTTTATACTTTAATAAAACTTTATTACACAAAAGCTCTGAGCGATCAAGCCTCGTCTCTGGCCCCGGATTGAATTCTTCTCCTCCGGGGGCCAAGAATCCTGGTGTCTTCGCGTGATTCAACAACCACCTTTCAGTATCCAGATAATAGTGTAAAGTGCTCTTCACCAACCTCCTTGAGTTACCTGTCATCCTACAGGGGTGACGGGATTGGCTCGCATGACCTTCTCCCGTGGGTCACAGGTCCTCCGTCTCTTTGCCTCTTTTCTCTTACCGTAGTGCTTCACTTTTTTTTCTCTTACACATCATCTCAGAAAGCCTGTCATTCATTTCATTAGGGAATTCCTCTGCTAGACCCAGAAGAATTTGCTTTCAGACCTCACACCATAAGAACAAGGGGACAATATGGTGACCATCTGCCTTCCTTTTAAAACTTACACGAATGCATCCTACCAAGCAAAGGAACTTCCTCTTGCTAATACTGGCTATAACTTACAGCACAATCTCAGGGCGTTACCATTTCTCTAGCTCTTTCCTCATGTTTGCAAACCTTTTCGATATCTACGACTGAGGATACAACAAGATAAGTCATGGTAGAAGGGGTGGAATGAGAAAATTCTGATCCTCCTCTCTATAAAATACACCATATAGTCAACAACATTATAAATCGTAAAAGTAAGAAGAATAGAGTTTTAAATTAAAGAAGGCCATAGAACAAGGAAGGAGAGAAAAAAAAAAAAAAAGACATTTAGTTTACTTAACATCTTGGCCATTGGCCATATATTTCTGTATACATGTTTAACTGCATTCTTTTTCCTCCTGATATCAGTGACTACTTCAATAAAAGGTATCAGTCAAGGGTGCTGAGGAAAGGAAATGCAGACTGTTAGAAAAGAGTATTATACTGGTAACACTTAAACCAGGAGTGTATACTAAAATAAAAATTTAAAGCTGACTTTCCTATTTGATTCAAACAATCTTAGTTGCTAGACAGTCCAACACATTTCCAGAGTCTGTCCAGGTTTTGTAACATCTGCTTGTATTGTTTAGAATCCACAAAAATCAACACTTCAGAAAAAAAATTATTTATATTAAAGAATTTAATCAAACAAATGTTCATCTTTTTTAAAGTATCCAAAGGCCTTGGGGATTTCTGGCAAAAATAGAAAGAAGGAAAACTAATATAAACAACAGCAATATGCTCATTTCACATATTTTGAGGTTCACATGTTTAAATGTTTTCAAAGTCATTAAATGTGCCTGTTACTTTTTGTATATGATAAATTATATGAAAACATAAGTATAGAGGAGGTATCTAAAGCCAATGTAAATGGGCTTTCAGACAGAAAATTAGGAAGTCCTAAAAGATATCTAGGATTCAATAGCTAGTCCTTGTTTGGGAGTTTGGAAGAAGTAGGCATATCTATAGAATCTAGGTACTTGATTGTACCCTGAGCTTCATTTTCATCATCTGTAAAAACAAAACTTCATAGCTTCCCTCTTGTGAGGAAGCACTGAGTTCAGGTGAAATAAGGGCAACTACATAGTCATCCCTCAATTAATAGCAGGTATTATCTTTATTCAGTTCAGTTGCTCAGTCGTGTCCAACTCTTTGCGACCCCATGAATCACAGCACACCAGGCCTCCCTGTCCATCACCAACTCCCGGAGTTCACTCAGACTCACGTCCATCGAGTCAGTGATGCCATCCAGCCATCTCATCCTCTGTCGTCCCCTTCTCCTCCTGCCCCCAATCCCTCCCAGCATCAGAGTCTTTTCCAATGAGTCAACTCTTCGCATGAGGTGGCCAAAGTACTGGAGTTTCAGCTTTAGCATCATTCCCTCCAAAGAAATCCCAATATATATAAATAAGTGCAGTTCCACAGCCCTGTATTGTCCACACATACTTCTTCATTTCATAAGTTTCATCTTGTGAAATCTCAACAGCTTGCCGTTTCTCTCACTAGTATGTTCAGAGGAGCCCTAGACATCTGCTGTCCGTCAGTCAGGAGCTCTTAGTTCTGGCTCAAGAACCATAGGCTGCATCAGCTTAAAAGGCACATACCCTTAGTCCAGGTCTCATAATTAGGAGAGGTCCGGCCAGTGGACCTCTGGAAGCTGTGCCATCTTGGAAGCTGTATCCTACACACTGTTATTTTGCTTTATTTCTATACAATTGATATTTGCCTTCTACCTTTCAGAATATTCCACAGTCAGGAACCACAAGAGTTCTGTGAGGTGTAAGTAAGATTTCTGAGTGTTATAACCACATCTTCAGTGTTAGTAAACATCACCTGTGCACCTGAACCTAACACAATATAATAAATCAACTTCATTTAAAATAATACGCACCGTCATGATACTCACAGTTTTACTTGTCATAACCTACATGCTGGCAAAGATTGAGGGCAGCAGAAGGGGTGGCAGAGAATGAGATGGTTGGATGGCATCACCGACTCAATGAACATGAGTTTGAGCAAATTCCAAGGGATAGTGAAGGACAAGTAAGCCCGGTTTGCTGCAGTCCATGGGGTCACAAAGAGTTGGACACATCTTAGTGACTGAACGAGAACAACAACTTACATGTGACTCACAAGACTTACAAGAACTTACATGTGACTTACTTATATGTAACAAGAACTTACATGTGACTCTACATGGAGGGCAGCTTCTGACCCTCTCCTGTGACCTTCCTGAACAGTACTCATCACTTCACTTTATCCCTCCCCCAAAAGAGACCTACTGCCATGAGCATTAGTGACAAATGGACGTTTTACTGAATATCTCCTGGAGAAACATGAACAGGTGAAAGCTCTGTCACAAACAGCAATTCACCTCTCTTCAAAACTGAAACAATTCATTAGATACTATGTTATTCTGGATCCTCTGAGAAGCAGACACTGGCGCTGGAGTACACAGATACAGATTTTGTTAAGAAAAATTCCCTGAGAGAAAATGGTAAAGGAGCTGGAGGAGGTTGGGAGGAAGGGTCTCCCTGCTATCAAGTCTAAGGAAGATTCCACATGACCACCAGGGTGTCCCTGAGCTGATGTTGGTCTCAAGCAGCCATGTCTCCCAAGAACAGGCTGCCTTAATAACTCTGCAGCCCCCGATCATTGGTGGGGAGTAGCCCACGGGAAGTGTGGTCACAGCTCAGATCCAAGGCGAATTTCAGAGCTCAGCAGCCAGGCTCTAGGTCAATAACAGTTTTCTCTGTAGCTGGGTGTCTGTGAGGGGTAGTCTCCTGGTCCCTGCAGACATCTCTTCACAATCTTTCTACTCTGGTCTCTACCATGGAGTCCCACCCACAAAGGGTCCCATTGCCCCACGAACCTCCGCCTTATCCAGTCTCTCAAACTTCCCTCCCCTGAGAATTCTGCACCCCAGAGACGTCCCACATCTCCTGCCTTCTCACATCTCCTCTACAAGTTCAGCCACATTTGCGGTCTGTCTCTTCTACAACCTTACCCAAGTGTGCATCATCCATTGTTATTTTCAGGTACATTAAAAGCTATGACGTTTTTGCGCTCAAGAAAGTAAATACCTGCTAGTGCCCAGGATTCACCATCCACAGAGAGCAGTGGGTAGGAGGGGGACACAGAACACAAGGTGTTTCCCGCCACGGTAGAGCAGCGCTGTGCCGTCCCCGCACCATCTGTCCCACATACGACGCAGAGCTGCGTCCTCTGGCTTCTGTGTCTACCAATAGACCGAAACTGCTCTCATGAAGTCATCAATGTTCTTTCAATTGCCAAATCTATCCTATATCTCACAGACATTATTCTAGACTTTGACATGCATTTGACACTACTGATCATTCATTTCTTAAAACTGGACCAGTGTGATTCAAACTGCACATTCTCCTTGAATCTTTATGGGCATTTTTACTCAGGTATTAGGATCCTCCCCATTCCTTAAATGCTGGTGTTCCCCAGGCCCTGTGCTCTTTTCACTGTACATACTTTCTTTAGGAACTTTCATCTCTGTGGTATAATCATTTTCACTTATTTGTGTTATGTAATATTTATTAAACTCCTAGGATGGCACCATGGTCCTGAGAATAAAACTACAGGGGAAAAAAATCTTTGACTTTAAGGGATATATTGTCCAATAGGGAACATACAAAAGTAAATAGGCAATTATAGGACAATGAGACACCACAGGGATAGGAGCGTGTCCGTGGTTTAGGGCACCCATAGGAGGGCAGCTAACTGAGACTTGGGAAATTAGCAAAGAAGGGTCACCAACCTGTGATAACAAATCGGAGGGGCAGTGAAGCATCCCAAGGTAAGGAGTCCCACATCTGAGGAGCGATAATTAGCTCAATGTGCCGACAGTACTGAATGCAGGGAAAGCGGAGTGGCTGGGGCAGGAAGCTGCTGAATGAGAAAGCTACTGAGATGAAGGACTTTTTGTGCTATGTTGTGGTCTTTGAGCCTCATGCTGAGAGCCATGAAGATCCACTGACAGGTTTAAATAAGAGCATGACTGAATTTCTTCAATGTGTAGAAACTCATTCTACACAAAGGGTGGATTAGAAATAGGACATCCCATATGGCAGAAAGCAACACAACACGGTAAAGCAATTTTCCTCCAATTAAAAAAAAAAAAAAAAAAAAAACCACTTCAAAAAAGAAATGAGATCCCGTATTCAACAAAATATTATTTAAGCCTTCTATGAATCAAGCACTTTAAAATGGTAAGTGATAAAACAAGTCATGCTTAGAGTAATGCATAGAGTGTAATCCCATTAAATGAAAGCAAAACAAAAAAGAACATTAGATGTACATGTATGTACATATTTGTTCATATATATGTAGTTTATATATACAGTTTTATTATTTACCAAACTACTATAGCTCAGTTATCAAACCCTTCACTCTCCTTCACTCTCCCATTTTCCTCTCCCTTCATGTCCAATTATCCTGTCTGGTCTAACTCCAGAGAACACCTTGTATAGACTCACTTTTTCCATCTCCACTGTCTCCATCCCATTCCACACTGCAGTCATCTCTTGTCGAGCCTCTGGCAATAGCTTCGTAAATCGGTCCCAAGTTTCCACTCTTCCCCACCATGATCTATTCTCCACATGCCAAACAGAATAAACTTAGTGTAATGTGAGTCAGATTACACAGTCAGATTGTGCACTTAAAATCTTCCAGTGACTTTTCATTGATTTAAAAACGAAACAAAACTCTGCTCCAGGTACTAAAAGTCTCCCTGTAATCTGACTCTGCATACTTAATCTCCTCTCATGATACTCTATTCAATCACCCTGATTACATTCAACCAAGCTGAATTTCTACAGTTTCTAGAAAAGACTGTGCTTCTCTCATACATTTCTTTCTGTAAAGTCAAAGTGTTAGTTGCTCAGTTGTGTCTGACTCTGCGACCCCACAGACTGTAGCCCACCAGGCTCCTCTGTCCCTGGAATTCTCCAGGCAAGAATACTGGAGCGGGTTGCCATGCCCTTCTCCAGGGGAACTTCCTGATCCAGGGATCAAACCTGGGTTGTCTACACTGCAGGCAGATTTTTTTACCATCTGAGCCACCAGGGACATACCTGAAGTATAATAAACTACTTAGCATTGTTATATGCTAATAATTTTTAAAACTGATCAAAGATTTTATCACTGATATCTTTTGGAGACTCTTCATATATTCTACTCCTTTTTCTAACCTCATAAATTAACTTCGTAACAGAAAGTCTCTGTGGCAGGAGTTAGGCAGGGGCACAAGCACAGGGAGGAAAGCGAGAACCGAGGCCACTAGATCCCCTGGGACCACAGAGCATCCTGGATCAGATCCCTGTGGTCCAGAGTTTCCAGTCTGAGACGCGCATGAAGCCAAACCCTGGAATACTGAAAACCAATCCGCCTAATGGATGACTCTACCTGAGTGAGGATGGAGGGAAAATAAATGCATTTCCCCTGTTCATCTGAAGTCCATTGAGCTGCCTTTGGTTTGGAAGCTGATCTGCAGTGTCGGTGTGGACCTCAACATACAAGCTGAGAATCGGAACAGAAAGCAGAGTTGGGTCTGCAGCACTCTCAGGTACCTGGAAGAAGTGAATACAAATCCCACTCAAGTACGATTTAAACGGACAGCCAGGTTATCACCAGAACACAAGGGAGATGTCCTCCAGGTGTGCAGGGAAAATCATGGCCCATCTAGAATTGTTTACACAGATACAATATAGTTTAAGAAAGAGAGCAAAATGAAGACAGATAAAGAGAAACTGAGAGTTTACTTTTAAATGACCCACAATAAAATAACTTCTGCTTCAAAAAGAAGGAAAATGGTCCCATAAAGGAGGTCTGAAATACTTCAAGGAAGGGAAAGTAAGGAGCATAAGGCTACGTCTAAGGACACTCTGACTGCATAAAATATGAAATGGGGTTTAATTTGTAGGTTCTAAAAGCTTGAAATTTTAAAAATAGGACAACTGCAAATATACTCTGAGAGGGGTGGTGGGAAATAAAGTATTCACGGGCCTTTGGATTTGGAGGGGAGACAGTATTTATTAACCTCAAGACTATATGTATAAATAAATGCTCAAACTGTACAAGTAAACATTAATATAACATAGCTTCCTAATTATACAAGGAAAGAAAATTAAAAACTTTAATCAGTTCATAAGGATTCAGAAGGGAGGAATGTAAGGAGAGAAGAAATATAGAAGAAGAAAGATATACAGAAGGTTCGATAATACTAATAACCAAGACTTACACAGTGTTTTTAATTTGCCAATGTTTGAAACATGGTTAAATATATCAAGTAATTTAATAATCACAACAAACTTTTGAGGCGCCTACTGTTATTATCCCATTTTACAGGCAGAAACTTTAAGCAGACAGAAGTCAAATAACTGTCCAAGAGAGGAGGCAAGATTCAAACCCAGGCTAAGTCAGCGCTTTTAAATACCACCAAAACATTGACTTTAGAAATAAGTATCATTATATCAAACTTTTAAGTAAATATACTGACTGACATTTTCAGTAGTCTTGCAGAGACTCTCTTACCTAACTGAAAAAAAAATCCATCCATTTGGAAGAATAACAGGATTCACGTGTTTTACAACTATCAATAGTTAGTTCCCTTTTTTGCTGAATATTCACTTGTATGCATATATAACAGTTTGTTTCTCCAGGTATACATTTGTGTCTACATTTTTGTGGACATGTGTTTTAATTTCTTTGGGGTAAATACCTAAGAGTAAGAAACTGGCAAACAGCTCTCCAAATTGGCTGTGCGAGTTTCAAATCCGTCCTCAAGAACTCTTGGTGTTCCGTGTCCTTGCCATATCCTGCCATTTTAAGATTTTTTTTTATTTTATTCATTTTATGGTGTATACTGACATCTCTGCTAAGTCACTTCAGTCGTGTCCAACTCTGTGCGACCCCATGGACAGCAGCCCACCAGGCTGCTCTGTCCACGGGATTCTCCAGGCAAGAATACTGGAGTGGGTTGCCATTTCCTTCTCCAATACTGGCATCTCATTGTGATTTTAATATGCTTTTCTCTGAAAACTAATAATGTAAAGCAGCTCTTCATTGGCTTGTGACTCATATATCTAATACTGGGTTAGATACTTGCAGAACTGGAAAAATCAATATTTTTGAAATGTAAATTCTTCTCAAATTGATTGACAGATTCAACGCAATGGCAATCAAAACACCAGCAGGATTTTTGTGGAAACTGGCAAATTGATTCTAATACTTAAATGGAAATAAAAAATGGAATATCTAAAATCATATTTTTAATAACATAAAAAGTCATTAGGATTTCCACCTTATTTATGAAAATTTCATTTACTGTATCTAAAATGGAACAATATTCTTTGATTAAAGCTAATTAAAATGTTTTATATAAACTCGATAGAGCTATGTTAGATGAAACGCTAACTCGCATAGAAGTTAAAGCAGCTGATAACTGAAAACTGCATAACTTGTATTTGCTGAAGTCAAATCACAACAAGAAATTATACTTTTGTGTAAATTAAAAATTATTTTGATTAACAAGTTTGTATTCTTTTATGGCCACTTTGGACTTTAGAGTCTGCTTAATAATACCTTCAACAATGCAATTTTATTATCAAAAACTTACAGATAGCTATGTGAAGCCAAAGAAGAGCTTTCTGTTTTACAGAGGAGCCCAAATTAGGCTTACATGGGGTCCAAATTAACTTGTCACACTGCTGCTGGGACCTGTGTACAATTGAGAAGGACAGGGAAAGAGATTAGAGGCAATGAACGCTTTTCCTTTGCTCAATATCATTGATCAAATAATCTGTCTGTGACCATATAACAGGCATATATATATATAACATATAACAGGCCTGAGAAAATAGTGTAGTTTTGTTAGTGGTAACTTTATATATATATGTTATATATATGTTATATAACATATATATATATATATATATATATATATATAACATATAACATATAACATATAACAGGCCTGAGAAAATAGTGTAGTTTTGTTAGTGGTAACTTTCCAAAATCAATAACTCTTCTAATGAATATAAAAGCCTGGGTGCCTTGCGGTCCACATGCGTGCAATTGGACTGCTTGTTGTAATCAAGCACTGGCATTAGCTTCTGATGTGATAAAATAAGTGTTTAGTAACTTAGTCCTCAACTGCTTCTGGCATTTCAACTCTTGGTTGGCATATAAAGTAGAAATTTCTCTGTAGTAAAAAGTAATTTATTGACTTTTTTTTATCACCTGCAATGAACAGGCTGTTGGTCTTGCAAGTTTTTCCATGCAAATGTTATTGGACAGAGAGGTAGGCTCACACCAACATTGGAAAACTGAAATTCAATCCAGATCAATAGGTGTTTTATTCAATTGGCTGCTGGAATGGAAATAATCATCCCATTTTTTAAAAAGCACATCTAATTTCAATTTTCATAGTATACATTTATTCTGTATAATCAAGCATAACTGCTGGTCTTGTTTCTGAGTGGACAAATGTATTCCGGAGATGTGTACGAAGCAGGTAACTATTTTGGAAGTGGCAGGGGAAGAGCATGCCAAGACTTAACAATGAAAGTCTGATAAATGTCTACCTGGGGACTTCCCTGGCAGTCCAATGGTTAAGACTCTGGAATCCCAGTGCAGGAGGCACAGGTTTGATCCCTGGTCAGGAAACTAAGATCCCACATGCTACATGGTGTGGTCAATAAATAAATGTCTATCTAGAACTTGTAAATGATCCTAGGATTTCAAAACAAATTATAATTGCTCACTGTCTACATCAATAACAAAAAATGTATGCATAATGATGTATTATTTATTTACTTAGCAACTAGGTTATCTTTATGAAATATTTCCAACTGAGAAAATATAAAAGACTATGAATAAAATTAACTAGTTATTGGCTAAAATATCCTCTGATGAGCTATCAGCATTGCAGTGGTTAAACAGACTGTGTCAGCTACCTTTTGCTATGTAACAAACCATCCTGATTTTACTGATTTAATACAACAGCCATGTATTCAGCTCATTCATTCTTCTGTGAGTAGACAATTTGGGCTAGGCTCTGCTAGGCAGTTCAGTTCTCAGACTTGTCTAAGCATCTTGGTCAGCCTGTGGGTCAGCTGAAACAGCCTTGCCTCTTAGATACTTGGTGGATGATCAGTCATTATTGGGGTTTCTTTTGTCCTCCAGAAGGCTGATTAGGGCTAATCTGCTTAGTGACCTAGGACTCTAAGAGTATCAAGAAATTTTAACGCACAAGTATTTTTCAAGCCTCTGCATGCATATTTGCTAATGTCTCACTTGCCAAAGTAATGGTTATCCAATCCTCGAGTCTGTATGAGGGGGCACTACAGAAGTGCATGGAGATGTGGATAGGAACAAACCGAGCCCTGGCGGCCATCAATCCACCATGTGCCTCGATGGAAGCACTGGCCTAGATTCCCGGGCTCCCAGCACTCAGCTTGCTTATCAATAGTTAGATGTATCACCTTCTCAATTCTACAGAGCTGAGCTCTATTTCTGAAGATTTAAATACCATTTCACCTAATCTTTGAAAGGGCTTCCCTGATAGCTCAGTTGGTAAAGAATCCGCCTGCAATGCAGGAGATCCCAGTTCGATTCCTAGGTCAGGAAGATCCGCTGGAGAAGGGATAGGCTATCCAGTCTAGTATTCCTGGACTTCCCTTGTGGCTCAGCTGGTAAAGAATCCTCCTGCAATGTGGGAGACCTGGTACAGTTTTCCCAGTGGTCATGTATGGATGTGAGAGCTGGATTATAAAGAAAGCTGAGTGCTGAAGAATTGATGCTTTTGAACTGTGGTGTTGGAGAAGACTCTTGAGAGTCCCTTGGACTGCAAGGAGATCCAATCAGTCCACCCTAAGGAGATCAGTCCTTAATGTTCACTAGAAGGACTGATGTTGAAGCTGAACTCTGATACTTTGGCCACCTGATGCGAAGAGCTGACTCACTGGAAAAGACCCTGATGCTGGGAAAGATTGAAGGTAGGAGGAGAAGGGGACGACAGAGGATGAGATGGTTGGATGGCATCACCGACTCGATGGACATAAGTCTGAGTAAACTCCAGGAGTTGGTGACGGACAGGCGTGCCTGGAGTGCTGCAGTCCATGGGGTTGCAAAGAGTTGGACACAACTGAGTGACTGAACTGACTGAATCTTTGAAAACAAAAAAAAAGTGGGAGCCTTGATGATAACAAGCTATTTCAGTGACTATGCTATAAAAGTTTCAAAATATTCCCAAGATATCAATCTTAGATTTTCAGTATATTTCTTTACAAATATTTATTCTAATTCCAGATTTATGTTCTTGTCCAAGATTTCCCAAAATGTCACTGAGTATGTTTGCACCCAACTCCAGTACTCTTGCCTGGCAAATCCCATGGACGAAGGAGCCTGGTAGGCTTCAGTCCATGGGGTCGCTAGGAGTCGGACACGACTGAGCGACTTCACTTTCACTTTTCAGTTTCCTGCATTGGAGAAGGAAATGGCAACCCACTCCAGTGTTCTTGCCTGGAGAATCCCAGGGACGGGGGAGCCTGGTGGGCTGCCATCTATGGGGTCGCACAGAGTCAGACATGACTGAAGTGACTTAGCACGTTTGCCACACTCGAAAACATTCGTAGTGGCCGTTCTATTTGAAATGGCAATCCCAAATTCCATCATTCCCATCCTGGGTACCTTTTACTATATTCAATTAACAGTCAATTCCCTATAAAACTCTGTTCATTTTATATTGTGTCTATCATCTGGTTTCCCCACCTTAAAAAGTAAGTTATTTGTGTATCCGAAAGTCTGAAATAAGCCATCCCATGATAGGGGCTTAATATTAATAAATGTTTTCAAAATGAATTATGTTGTTGAACTCTGCCAGAACACCACACACAAAGCTAGTGGACTCAACGTTCACACTGAAATTTAACTTGGGTTGAATAGAGTCAGGCTTGATGACTTAGGATCCCATGCAGACAGCTGCCATCCACTCTGGGAGTCTTGCTTACTATCCTCTTCCAAAGAAATATATAAATAGATACCTGAAAAAGCTCCAAGGAAGAAAAATTCAGGGTACTTGTGTATGTGTGTATGAATATAAATATGTGTGTATATATACACATACAGACGTGTATATATATTTACACATTTGTTTATGTATATATATTACATATTGTTTATATATGCAGAAAACACATTTGTAGAGGAAATGCCTCATTATTTTATAATTCACTTGATCCTCTCAATTATACCCCATCTATGAAACAGCATAAAAATGTAATTCAATGTCTACTTGGGTTGAAACTGATATTAGATCCAATAATTGAAAGTCTTTGTGTTAATATTTTGAGATAAGTGCTTAGAATGGAGCCACAGAGCAGAATGATTAAACGCACTAGATCCAAACGGCCTTGGGTGTAATATGTTTATCTACTTAGTAGTGTAATTTGGGGTAAGCCCTCTCATTTCAAAAATGTGTTTCCCAAGCTCTTCATATAGTTCTGAAGATTAAATGAGCCCTTAAAATAGCACATGTAAAGTGGTGTCTACATACACCTGTGACAAAGGCTTAGAGGGCAAAGTAGCCCCTGGTTGCCCAGCCACAGAGACCCTCGCTCTTCACTATGGGGTCCACCTCACGTGGTACAGAACCCTAAAGACCAGATCCCCAGAAGTCTCAGATCTGCTGAGTCTCCCTTGTGTTTTGCATTCTGTCAACTCAGCAGACCCTCCTCTTGCTCTGGACATGAGGACATCTGCTTGACTGACCGCCCGCCTGCCTCCAACTCATTTTCCTGGCTCCATCTCCTCCTCTGTCCTCCACACTTAGAAAGGAGCTGGCCTTCCTCCACGCTCCTCGATCATATCCTCCTTTTACACAGAACAAACCTGGGACTTAATAAAGTCCTAGGAAAAAGTCCTAGGACTTTTTCCATCATGGTGGAAAAAGCTTTTCCACATCAAGTAATGAATTCTATCATTTCCATGACTGCAGTCATCCAGAATTATGTCTCTAATGGAAAACTAAGGAAGTAGGAAATTCTTTCTCACAGGGTCTGGCTTTCAGATCTGTTGTTTGGCTGCAAAATTTCATTTTGAATGTGAGAAGTCAAGTTTTATCTAAATTTTTAACTTAGCATGCATTCTGTAATAAATCATAATCACTCCTTAGGCTGTCAGATCCCTTGGGTATTTAAGGAGGAAGTAATATATTTGAGATCCGTAAAGGAAAACTAATATTATTCAAACTATCACACTTTTCACAATTATTTTAATATTGGATAGAGACTTTTTCATTAAAAAAAAAAAACACTTTCAAAGAATCTAAAACTTCTGACTACAGACTTAAAAATGATAATAAAATTCTATGCTGTATTTGAGGGTAATAAGTAACTGTATTAGAAAGAACTCTGTTCTACATTATTGAATAATTAGTAGCCTGGAAGATAAGTCAAGACGGAAGATAATCCATGAGAGTTTAACAAATGGTCCCTGTTATTAGGTGATCTTCTGTATAAAACAATTTCAAGGCACATGTAGCAGCCTAAAGAGTGAATCTCCCCAAAAGATGCCATGTGCAAATCCCTAGAAAATGTGAACATCACCTTATTTGGAGAAAGGGTCTTTGCAGATGTAACTAAGTTAAGGATCTTGAGATGAGACCCTTTTGGGTAACCCCAGATGGGCCCTAAATCCAATGACATGCGTCCTTGTAAGAGATGGGAAAGGAGACCCAGAAAGGAGGAGCCCCTGTGGAGACAAAGGCAGAGATCAGACGGAGCAGTCACAAGCCAAGGAACGTCAGTAACCACCTGAATCTGGAAGAGGTGAAGAAGAAAACGCCCTACAGACTCGGCAGGGGACACAGCCTGGCCTACGTGCTGACTTCACATTTCTGGCCTTCAGAACTGTGACACGGTCCATTTCTGTTGTGCCAAGCCTCCTAGTCTGCAATAATTTGAAACAGCAGCCAGAGGAAGCAAGCGCAGCATGCAAATGAGATTAACTAATAATAGGACAACCCTGAAACTTCATCTAGACTGGAAAGAGTTTGATGGAAAGACAGCCGTGTGCTCAAGCCCTGCCATTCACTAGCTGTGTGCCCTTGACCACATTTCTTAAACTTTCGAGGTTAAATCTTTTATACGTAAAAAAGGAATAATGACAATATATATGTTATTCGATTGTCATAAATATCACAAATATAAAGATAGTAAATATAAATCACTCGGCACAGGACTTATATATAACATAATAAGTGAAACATGTTGTTATTAGATGTCAATAAATTCTTGACATCTTTGTCTCAACTGCTAACACAAGGATAATAAGCAACTTGTATGATTGGATGAGGATGAAAGTATATAAGGGCTTCCCAGGTGGCTTGGTGGTAAAGCATTCATCTCCCAATGCAGGAGATGAAGGTTTCATCCCTGGGTTCAATTTCTGGCTTGGGAAGATCCCCTGGAGGAGGAAACGTCAACCCACTCCTGTATTTTTGCCTGGGAAATCCCACGGTCAGAGGAGCCTGGTGGGCTACTGTCCATGGGGTTGCAAAGCATCAGACATGACTGAGCAACTGACCACACACACGATTAGTTCTACTTTCTCATTTTCCATGAAGTTATATCCATTGTGGACATTCGATTTCCTTTTTCACCTTCAGGACAGTGTTTTTTCTTTGTCCTACTGAGTTGTTAGTGAAATACTGTTTCTGCTGTAGTAAAATTATTTTTTACATTGAATTCACTGGTCTTATTATAAATACAAAATTATGAAATACCTTCCTCCTCTTCATATAATTTTATGTTAATGCAAACAGTACTTACACATAATAAACTGAATAAGAAAACATGATCTATTTGGTCCCCATCAATGTCTGTTTGTCTGTAAAATCATCATCAATACAGCCTAGTTTTAACAGATCTTTTTAAGGCCACCTCCACAATTCTTTAGCGGACTACATGTTTAGCTGACTTTATATCTCGTGAGCAGGAAAACAGAAGTTGTCCTTGATATCTAAGACCTGTATACTACCATTCTCTGAAGCCAGTCTCCTAATGTTGTTGGATCACATGTGTAACTTTTGTGGGGCTTGCTCTTATTCTTTGATTCTGATTTTTGCCTTGGCTTAGCTATATGCAATATATATTTTTCAAAAGTTATACCAGGTTTCAAGGAGTGTGCTAGGCACAAGAATAGAAGAGTAGAGAAAACAGACATGAAACCTGCCCACAAAGCTTCATCTACTGGAGAATCTGGACAGTTACAGATAATGTTATAAATGGTATGCTAATAGAATACAAAATGCTATGGGATACGATGGACACACAAATAAGGGTTCCTTAGCTTATGGCACCCAACTCCCGTACTCTTGCCTGGAGAATCCCATGGGCGGAGGAGTCTGGTAGGCTGCAGTCCGTGGGGTCGCTAGGAGTCGGACACGACTGAGCGACTTCACTTTCACTTTTCACTTTCATGCATTGGAGAAGGAAATGGCAACCCACTCCAGTGTTCTTGCCTGGAGAATCCCAGGGATGGGGAAGCCTGGTGGGCTGCTGTCTATGGGGTCTCACAGAGTCGGACACAACTGAAGCGACTTAGGAGCAGCAGCAGCAGCAGCTTGAACTTAAGGATTTATGGAAGATTTTCCCTAAGCCTATTACCCAAAGTGGGCATCTAAAGATGGATAGAAGTTACCCAAGCAAAGCATGGGTTGTTGGTAGAAAGGAAGAATATTCTGGACAAAAATCTTCGATACCAGAGATAACACGGTGGGGGTGCAGGAACAGAGATTAGTCAGGGTGACTGAAACCTACGTATATATGTGTGTGAGTTTGGAACAGAGTAAGAGCAGACAAGAAGGCTCAAAGGAGTCAAGACTGATGAGCCTACCGAAACAATACACGATATATAAAGTTTCATTTGAATTCTATAAATTTTGACTTATTTTTACCTATGTGTGTGTGTGTACAAAGACACACAAACTCAGTTACGCAGAATGGTTTGGGAAGGGTATAATCCTTTAAAAGGAAGAAAACAAGAAAAGAAAAATGAAAAATTTATTAAGGCCCATCACAGAGAAACTCTGCACTGAGAGGATGGTTGAAAGCAGGACTTTATTTTTCCTTTCCTGCCTCTAACAAGGTCCACGCAGGAACACTCATGTGCCACACAATCTGCCACTGTTCCCTGTCTCCCCCTGCTCCATATTCCCCTTAATTGTTTTTAATTTCACTCCTTCAGCTGCCACAAAGGACCCCAGACACCTCCTGGTAGGGCATTAGGAACCCCATAGGTTTGGTGAAAATGAGAGCTCAGGCGTGCCCGGATCCTGAGTAGAGTCCAGGGGAACAGCAGCCCCTGTGGGACCCCGTGTTTCTCAGGAATAACAACAGAGTAAAACTGTCTGTGTGGTGTATCTAAGCTCTAGGGCCAAAGGTTCCTGGAGCCCTGTACCTGGGAGCCTGAGGGCCTAGAGAGCCAACGAAGGAACCAAATACTTCTGTTTTCCAAAAAGATGCAGCAGCTGCTGCAGGAAAAATATGGATATAAAAGGGATTGTGGTGAGAGAAGAGCGGGCTCAGTGGGGAAGTGGCAGCTGGGAAGACCAAATGAGAACATGTCCATCTCTGCGGACGCTGATGTGCCGAGGCAGGACTGTGACCCAGAGCAAAGGGGCCCCTCCACCCCGCCATTCGCGGTGTTAGAAATGCTTCTGAGAAATCAATCAGATTTGACTCTGGAGAAAGAGTACCAAAGTTGCCAGAGGACCTTCTTAATAATGGACACCAAGTTTCCACTATCTGATGAAATGGTACACTCAAAATAAAAACGACACTCAGCTGTAGACGATACATTGATGTTTTTTTCACTCCTGAAATTTCTCCTAAGAATTGTGTCTACTATACGGATAAAACCTTGGCTGGCCCATTCACTTCATTTTAACAAAGACCCTACCCAGAGGAGCGAGGAAGAAGGGGATAAAGACTGTAGGAGAGATGCCTGAAACACTGCCCCGCCACATAAGGCATTTGATTAACAAGGGCGACAGTGGGGGACATTTGGTTACTTTTGTGCCAATTATATACTTGTTTGCATCGTGTTCAAAAGCATGTATGTCAACTACTCTGATGTGATGTTAGAAAAAAATAAAAAATAACATGTCCCCTTCACACATACTTTTTATTAAGTCAAAGAATGAAAGAATAAGAATGCCTGTGATTAACCTCAGTGTTTCAACAATGATAAGCATTTTCTTGAAAAAATTAAAATCCTCCATTTTTTATTTCTGCTAATTATTTGAATTACACCTACTGGATCTGCTTTCTAAATTAAAGTCAACTAGAAGCTGAGTCATCAGTAGCTATATGATTACTTTTTCTTGAGTTTCATTATTGCTTCAAAGAACATTTTTTTAAATATGCT
The DNA here is from genome assembly GCF_003369695.1 of Bos indicus x Bos taurus. Lineage (NCBI taxonomy): Eukaryota > Metazoa > Chordata > Mammalia > Artiodactyla > Bovidae > Bos > Bos indicus x Bos taurus. The sequence continues at coordinate 17,859,448 of NC_040102.1, read as the reverse complement.
ATCAGAATTTGAGAGAAAATATTGATTTATTGCCTTGAAATACTCAAGCTAAAACTCCATTATTAAAACTATTTTGTTCAAGTGTTTGCAAGTTTTATGTTGCTTGAATTTTCAAATGATATTTGCTTCAACAAAGATTGATGTTAAAGTAATGCTAGAATTAGTCACTGAGTCATGTCCAACTCTTTGTGACCCTATGGGCTGTAGCCCACCAGGCTCCTCTGTCCATGGGATTCTCCAGGCAAGAATACTAGAGTGGGTTGCCATTTCCTTTTCCAGGGGATCTTCCCAATCCAGGGATAGAGCCCAGGTCTTCCACATTGCAGCAGACTCTTTACCGACTGAACCACCGGGGATGTTAACAAAAGCATTATATGACTTGAAAGTTGACGGGAATTTTTTTTTTTTTTTTAAGACAATTAAATTGAATAGCAAGGTTAGTTGAAAGAAAGCATGAGCAAAATTGAGCAAACTATGAAAATGACAAGTGTCCTGAAATGAATATTATGGAGACTCACAAAGAAAGAAGCAAGCAAATGCACAGTGGTTATTACACATGTTCAAATCATGATATAAAATTGAGCTCTGTTTCCTAGTTCAAACTCTGCTCAATTTCCCGTTCCTTATTTATTCACACTTCTGAATAGAAACAATAAAGTAAATCACAAGTATAAACTAAGTTGATTTTGCAAGTGATGCTTGGCAAGCAATTACTTTAGTGATGGTTGTAGCTGATTAATTGAATTAGAAGTCGGAATCAACAAACCATAGGTGGGTAAGGTGAACTGCAACCATGTGCTTCTGACTGGGAATCCGAGGCGAAGGTACACAGACTGTGGGTGTTCGTTGCTTTAACTTTCCGTGACTTAACACTATCATCAGAGGGCTTGTCCTCCCCTCTGCTTCAAATTTACAGTTCTGCAGTACCTCGAGAATATAAATGGCATTGAAACTTTTACAGACGCGGCTCTGAAATATAAGGTATATAATCCAAGCCTATTTGGAACTTTCCATTGCAGAACCCCACAAGGCTAAGTGCTACCCAGATACTTGCCCGTACGGTTACACTGAGACTGTACAGAGAAGTTAGAGCCTAGAAACATAATGGATGAAGTCTAACTACAACTGATCTGATTTAAGCACACAGTTCCAGATCGTACCAGGGTCAGTAAGTCAGACTGATGAATGGGTGTGAGCAGCTCAGAAGCAGTGGCAGTTCAAAGACAATAAATCTTACACTACAGCCAAGACCTAGCCAGCTCCTGTGAAGAAGACAGGGAGGCAGCTATGTAGCACAATGACCACAACTGTGAAAAATACAACTATCTGGACTTGCCTGGACAGGCAAGTTAGACAAGTCTGTGCATGCTAGGTAAAAGTATAAAAAGACCCCAGATTCGTAAAAGAAATCAGCAAAAGCAAAGAACCACAACCTGAAACATAATGACTATTCATTTCAATAAAGACAGTTGAGTTATCTTAAACAAGTATATTTCAAATTTCAAATATTTTTTAAAGCGTGAATATACCAAACACAACTATGAGGATTCAACCACAAAATCTATCTATTAATTTGATCCCTAAGAGCAAAATTTCCTTTGAGAAACTAAAAATCAAAAGAACATTAAAAAATAATCGTTCGACCATAAAATTTCTGCACCCTGCTTTATGTGTCTCCTGGTTTATAGTCTAACAAACTTGAATAGAATATGGCAAAACCAATACAATACTGTAATTAGCCTCCAATTAAAATAAATAAGTTTAAATTAAAAAAAAAGAATTTATATCCTCCTGTTGTGTGAAAATTATATGAATTTTAATTACATTGAATTGGTTCATAGTGCTTTCAGATCTAAGATGTCCTTCTACTTTTCTGTCTATTCATTCTATTAAATTTGAGAGTTTGATATTGATACTCCAACTAAAAATCTTAATTTATCTACTTAAAAACTAATTGTAATATATAGTGGGACTGTATATAACTTTGTTCTATATTTTCCAAGTCTCCTGTAAATGTCTTATCATACTTTGATAACTTAAAAACCAAAAAAGAAAAAAAGAGTATTAAAAAATACAAAGGTATTTTTATTTTAAAAAGCCAAAAACAGATTATGTACTTAAAAGAAAAAGAGTTGTACCTCTCTAAATCCTGAGGAAGAAAACATTTTCCAGAATGATAATCTTTTCTGAAAAATGACTTATATTTAATGTTCAATTAAACATACACACACAAACCCTCACACACACACACACACACCCCCTATTAATTGCTTTGATGTTGATGATCATGATGATCCATTTGGGAAAAGACCATCTTCAGTTTTATTACTTTCTGAAGAGGGTTTTAGAGATCTCACTTAACAGCCTAAGCACTGAAGTCAGAAAATGCAAACTTTTAGTGGAAAATTATCTACTTATAGGTTCAGAACCCAATATTCAATACTAAGCTGAAACAGTTCAAGATTGTCACAGAGATTGGTACCTGAAATACTGGAAAGCAGGGAAACAGGAAGTCCTGGTTTCTGCCAAGTGTCTAGCCCCTTCTCCTCTTACTAGACATACGATGCATCATGTGGTTATTTGGAGCTGTAGATGAGAGATTTGTGGGGCCTCCCTCAGAAACAGAGAGTTAACAGGAAAAAAGAACTGAACTAATTCTTTTAAAAAATATTTTTTTAATTTTTTTTTTCTTTTTCCTTTTTTAAGAGCCAGAACTCTAAGAAGGGCTTGGGTGCTAATTGCATCCCACTTTTTGCAACCCCATGGACTGTAGCCCGCCATGCTCCTCTGTCCATGGAATTCCCCAGGCAAGAATACTGGAGTGGGTTGCCATGCCCTCCTTCAGGGGATCTTCCCGACACAGAGATTGACCCAGCATCTCCTGATTGGCAGGTGGATTCTTTTTTTTTTTTTTTTAAAGGACATTTTATTTATTGACAGATTAAAAACCGTAACTCCAGGTAGTGCAAAATACACCACTGAACCCAATTACAAAGAGCTGGTGTTGGTGCGCAATGTTTAAGCAATGCTACAATTATTTTTTGGCAAAGTGCTGTATTGTTTAGTCTGTGTATAAAACTGACCATCTATGAACCAATCAGTACAAAAATTTTCTATAAAAACAGAAAAAAAAAATTAGACAGTGGCTCAAGAAAACAAGCTGCCATTTACGCATAGATTGATGTACAGTATATAACCTAACCAAATGTCCCTTTAAGTTTTCAAGTTGTTGGAAAAAAAAAAAAAAAAACTGTCCAGAAACACATCAAGAAGGCAGAGTACAACCTACAATACTCTTCAGTCTCTAGAACAGATGCCCTGCCCTTGAAAAGCAAATGTGTTCACAATTTTACTTGATGGAGAAAAAAAAAACACCAAAGCCACTTAAAATATTATAATACACACATTACTGATTAAGATTTCCAAACCTCTGGAGGAAAACACAACCAAAAAAGCAAGCAAAACCACTCATACACACCAAGCTTGGAAACAGACACATCTAACCTCCCCAAGCACTGGTTTGGTTTTTAGAAGTCAACCTAGAAAACAAATACTAAAACTTCAGGCAAATACAGAGAAAAATTGGGCATTTAGCAATTACACAATTTAAAAAAATATTTTAAGAAAAACTGGCAGGTGGATTCTTTACCACTACTGCCACCTGGAAGACTCTACTTAGATAGCCCTGAAGTCTTTTCTCAGTGTCCAAGGGAAGTTTTATCGGAGTAAATGTATGAAAACAGTACTGAGTTACACAGTCTATAATCCTAAAATATACTGGCAACCTTTAACCTCCACACAGATGATAAAATGGTCACTATCTCTGTAGTGCTTCTTAGCTACCAGGAACTTTAAGTGCATTTAATCCTTTCAACAACCCTTGGAGATAGAAGCCTTGTCCTATAGATAAAAAAGTAAAAAGAGTTTTCTACTTTCCCGAGATTATACTGCTGGTGAGAGGTGGGGTCCACATTTAAGACCACAGCATTCTGTTTTATACATATATATATGTGTGTGTGTCTGTGTGTGTGTGTGTATGTGTATATATATATACATACACACATATACATATATATATATATATATAAAAACACACACACATATATACATACATTCATTGCTCAGTTGTGTCCAACTCTTTGCAACCCTATGAACTGTAGCCCACTAGGCTCCTCTGTCCATGGGATTCTCCAGGCAAGAATACTGGAGTGGGTAGCCATTCCCTTCTCCAGGGGATCTTCCTGACCCAGGGATTGAACCTGGGTCTCCTGCAATTCAGGCAGATTCTTTACCATCTGGGCCACCAGGGAAGCTCCATACACACACACACACACACACACACACACACACACACACACACACAATATGTATACCAATACACACACATACTCTTTCTACAACATATCATCCCCCAAGACGTTCTCTAGAAAGAGATGCTTACAGTGGGGACATATGTTGTTGGAAGCAACATTTCCAACTAAATATCCTTAAAGCACTTGGAACTAATATTTTAAAATCAAGCCAGAGAAAAAATTATTTTTGTACTTTGGGACCCATCATTCCCTTTCACCTTCAAAAACATTATGAAACACAGGGGCATTCTAACAAAGAGAAAAAAGCTCTATTGCTGGCAGAGGGCACAGTGGAAGAATTCACCTGCCACTACAGGAGATGTAAGAAGAGATGGCCAGGTTCAATTCCTGGGTTAGGAAGCTCCCTTGGAGTAGGAAATGGCAATCCCCTCCAGTATACTTGCCTGGAAAATTCCATGGACAGAGGAGCCTAGCAGGCTACAGTCCATGGAGTCGCAAAAGTCAGACATGACTGAGTGCCCACGCTCACGCTGGCATCAGGGGGAGCGTGCTAATACGGCAGAAGAAGGTGCCATCAGACTCAGAAAGATGTCAAAGTGCCATCCAGGATAAATTGATCACTGTAAAAATCTGATTAAAAGCTATGCAGTGAGCTCGGAGGTGGATTTCTGGACCAAAACAATCTGCATTTGAATTACCCACCCCAGACAAAATGGAGGGAAAGGGGAAGCATGAGGTGAGGTTAACAACCTAAACTTGGAATTTTCCCCAGAAGGGAAGCTGAACAGGTAGAAAAAAGATGACAGTCGGGAGGATAGTGCTCACAGGTAACACCTGAGGAAACTGTGGTTTTAGAACTGGATTTCATTAACTGAAAGCAATAAAATGAGGCAGGGAAACAAACACTTTAGGAAGAAAGGAGGAACCAATAATGGGTAAATCTCAAAATCCTAGTGATGACAATTACTGAGTTTATTAGGAGAAAAGTATACTAAGTAACAGAACTCTACAAGTATTTGTAACATTTTTTTTCTCCTTTGAAGGCATCTGTTCTACATTACACCAACTGCAAAATCTCACATCTAGCAATGGAATTGTAAGTGCTAGTTCTGTATTGATTCGGGGGAAAAAAGCAAGAGTTACATCTTCCAAACTTATAGTTTACTGTTAACATTTGATTTAACTATTAAAATAAACTTGATCAATATTATTACTCTGAAACTTGACAACTTTCAATAATCCATCTTGGTGTACATGCATATATGTACAAGTTACAAGTAATAAAAATATTAAAGAGCTTTTAGAAAGAGAATAGAAGAAAAAGGGAACATTTTACACAAAATTTCAACTGTCCCTGCCCAAAATTCTGGCCCCCAAGCACAGAAAGAATGGGAGAAGTGCTAACAGCAGACTCGAAAATAGAACGTTTTTTGGTGAATAACAGACTAGTTGGTAATTGATTCAGGGGAATAAAGAACACTGCACTTTGAGTGCCAGAAGAAATAGGATTCACCCAAAGAATCTCAGAAAGTGTCACAACCTGAAGTCACGTGGTAGTTCAGAGGACAGGAGAATAAAAATTGATGGACTACTGTAATGCAATGGCTTTCCTGGTGGCTCGGGGTAAAGTGAATTACCTGCTGATGCAGGAGACTGGGTTTGATCCCTGGGTTGGGAAGATCCCTTGGAGAAGGAAGTGGCAACTCACTCCAGTATTCTTGCCTAGAGAATCCCATGGACAGAGGAGGGCTGCAGTCCTTGATGTTATAAGAGTCACACAACTCAGCAACTAAACCACACATTGAAATGGAAAGGAGTCATAAAGTCAGGTCTCCAGGTCCAGTTCCAAGAGCACTGGAGCTCCATCTCTGAAGGAATTGAATAGAAGAAGCCCTATCAGAACCCTAAGGCACCTAGCGGACAGGGTAAAGCATGAGATAAAACTGAGAAATTAAGTGATAACATTTCAAATGACGGAATTTACACCCTTTCTGGTTTCACTCTCAGGAGGCTTCAGTCAGATATAATCCTCAAAGAAGAAGTATTCCTCCAGACACCAGAGCTCAATGATACCCAGTAGAAACAGATCAGTTACTATGGAATCCACTTGCCCACAAGTCCACTCACACACTGAAAGTGGAAGTTTTAGTCGCTCAGATGTGTTCAACTCCTTGCGAGCCCCCATGGACTGTAGCCCGCCAGGCTCCTCCATCCATGGCATTTCCTAGGCAAGAATACTGGAGTAGGTAACCATTCCCTTCAGGGGATCTTCCCCATCCAGGGATCGGACCCAGCTCTCCCACATTGCAGGAAGATTCTTTACCATCTGAGCCAGAACTTCCAATCAACTGAGCAATGACTGCATTAAAGGCAGAAAAGCGGTTACCTATTGCAAGTACCAAGGAGTTGGGAGGGTGGAGGCGAGTGCTGTGACCCTGGAGACCGCTAAAGGGCTGGCAGTCCTAAATTTCTTCACCCATTTGGCTGTTAGATAGGAGTGGCTTTATTACCACTTGTTACACCATACAGTTAAATTTTGCTCACCTTTCCATATGTAGTATGTCTCACACACACACACAATGATAAGAGGTAAAAAGGGTAATCAGAGAAGCAGAAAGGGCTCTTGAAAATATAATCCTGATGTCATTCCTGGCCACCTCTGAAAAAAAGGAAAGGATTGGAAGAAGCAGCTGATAAATCTCCTGGAAAATGGCAGGAAGGAGGACAGAGAGTCAAGGCGGGCGCATGTGCAGTTTGATGTTCATATAAAAAGGACAAGAAGGTTGGATGGCATCGCCGACTCAATGGACGTGAGTTTGTGCAAGCTCTGGGAGATGGTGAAGGACAGGGAAGCCTCTAGTGCTGCAGTCCATGGGGTCGCAAAGAGTCGGGCAGGACTGAGCAACTGAACAACAATAAAGATGACATTTTCTGCAAATAACCCTTAGAACAAGAAACAGAAAGGACGTGTCCATTTTAATTAAAAACAGCAGTGAGGTGAAAAGCCAAGACGGGAAGCAGAAGGGAGGCTGCAAACACAGCGCGCATGAGGTCGGCTTGCAGCAGAAGCAGCCTGACACGGGGGCCACAGGCACCAGAGAGCCCCGCAAGAAAGAGCCGTCCAGCGCGAGGGCCCACCCTGAATCAGCCAGGGCGGGAATCCCCTGCCCACAGCAGTGAGTGGCAGGGACAGCTACCCATGTTCCCCGCTCCAGGGCGAGCTCTAGAAACAAAAGGATTAAACACGGAATCACATGCACACAACATATTTGGAAGCAGCAGCAGGATGGAGGAACGCCTGGCCTCGTGACCAAATGCGTCACAGCTGGGCCCCAGGGCTGCCTGACGTCAGACCTCCCTCTGTGGTCTCCCACATCCAAATCTCGGCTCCAACCTACTCACACTTACATAATGTGGCATGGCACCAAATCTCAATTCAAACAGCTAATTAATTTTTTTGAAGTGAAATTTAAATTAAAAAACATCATGGCTCTAATCTCTCTGTGAAACGTCTTCCTCCACCTATAGTGAAGAACTGGCCCAGGAAAAAGAAAGCATATTTCAAACTAAGTAATCAGAATTAATTACAAAGGGTGTATATATTTATTGCTGCTGTTTAGTCACTCAGCCTGGGTCTAACTGGGTCTGACTCTGCAACCTCATGGACTGTAGACCTCCAGGCAAGAATACTGGAGTGGGTTGCCATTTCCTTCTCCAGGGGATCTTCCCCATAGAAGGAGAGAATCCACATCTCCTGCACTGCAGACAGATCCTTTATTGCTGAGTCACCAGGGCAGCCATATATATACTTATACTATTACAGTCATTAAGTCGTGTCCAACTCAAACTGCAGCACACCAGGCTTCCCTGTTTTTCACTATCTCCCGGAGTTTGCTCAAACTCATATCCATTGAGTCAGTGATGCCATCCAAATATCTCATCCTCTGTCGCCCCCTTCTCCTCTTGCCCTCAGTCTTTCCCAGCATCAGGATCTTTTCCAGTGAGTCAGTTCTTTGCATCAAATAGATAAAAATAAAAGAAACCAAGCAGAAGAGTAGAGAACACGCAGCAGGTAAAGGAAGTTCATCAGGAGAAAAAGATGTCCACTGAGTAGCTGAAATCTGCAACCAAATATTTTACCATTAATAAACAGCAAGACAAACACAACATAAATGAAACAGTCACCTCACTGAGTCAAAACTGGCGATGTAAGCACAAGAGAAAGAGGGTAAGGAAGCAGACAGTAATAAAATCTAAAAGGAGAACTCAGGAAAGAAGTGGCAGAAACAGTGAATAACCTCACAAATAATGGCAAGAAGTATAAAGGAAAACAGACAATGTTAAAAAATACAGTAAGGGGCATTAAAATAAAAATAAGAGAAGTAAAAACAAGTAGAATATAAATAGAGAAAATAAGTAGGAAAATCAAGGGGAAAAGGGATACAGCTTACATAAATTTCATCTTAAAAAAAATCAGGAAACAAAACACATTTTCAAAGATACAGTAAATGAAGATTGTATTAAATAAAAGATCTGCATATGATGCTAAAATATGGACCCCCTGTCGCAAGAAAACAGGTACTGAAAATAAGCAGCGAGGAGACAGACGCCAGTAAAGTTGTTCAGCGCACCTGTCCTCTCATGGTGCTTTGGGCCTCTGAGCTGCCATGTGAGGTCACTCCTGCCTGCTGGATGATAAGACTCACGGCCCCGTCATCGTCAGGCCTGAGCCCAGAGACAGACAACCACCAGCCCTGCGGGCAGGCTGCCTGGGCCAGCCAGCGCTTCAACCGAAGTGCCAAGTGATCACGGACGAGCAGCAAACCTGGATGAGATTAGCTAGACCCAGTCCAAGACCACTGGACCTGTTCAGCAGAACCTTGAGTTAATATTGCTGTTATTCTATGCTACCATTTTTAGGGATCATTTCTTAAACAACCAAACACACTTGGAAATTACACATTTAAAATAAATGTGGAGTGTCTTCCTCTCTTGTGTTCTTCTGTTCCAGGTAGCCCACAGGAACCAAGGGCCTTTGTGTCCAGAACCATTTAAAAGATGGATGAGAAATACTGCGGCTTCTCAGCATCGAGGTGACCTCCAAACATTTTGACTTTTGTTTGTGGCAACCACTCACGGTGCACAGAGGTGAGAGGGGGAGAGTAGTTGCTGTGCCAGCTGTGCTCCCAGTTGTGTGTCCTTTATAAAGACAGGGACATCACATATCAGGTTGAAACCTATTTGTGTCTAGGGAGCTTGAGGCCAACTTGAATCTGGTGTCACTGGGTGGCAGGATTCAACACTAGGAGAGGTGAGACCCATGGAATTGTTAAGAGCTAGAAAGTGCAACCCAGGAATTTTATATCAAACAGTAGTTGCATTCAAGTATAAAGGCCACACCAACTGGCTTTGAATATTCAAAGATAAGGGGACACTATTCCCATAGGAAAGGCTTGAAAAGTCTACTATGGGACAAACATCAGGGAAGCACATGTTGCTACCACACGAAAAACTGTAGCCAAGGGCCTGGTAATGAGCACTGAATCTCCCTACCTGTGGGAGAAACTGACTGTGGGCAATGTGACAAAAGCAGAACGTAAGCACCGTGTTAGAAACAGAGCAGTGATCTGACTAATCAGGAAGGTGAGTGATCTATTTGCATGAGATCACTGATTCTCTTACCTTAACAACTGAGGGAGAAAAGGTAGCACAGAGGTAAGGGGGGGAAAGAGAGAAAGGAGTGTGCAATTCACAATCAAAATCCACCTGTTATGAACTGCAGAGATTAAATGACATGGTATCCACACTGGCATTTTGCAGTGGATGACTCTTTGTACAGGGGGCTGTGTACACACACTGATGCAATATGTACCAGTATCCCTGGCCTCTACACACTGAACGCCATTAGCACTCTCCCTCGAAAACCCTGATAAACAAAACTGTCTGTACAGACATTGTTAAATGTCTCCTGGGCGGCAAAAATCACCCCTGTTTGAGAATCGCCATGCCAGTCCAATGGGGAATACCTTTTGAGACAATGAACTAATTCTAGAAAAAATTCAAATGTTTATGGCTGTCATTTATATTAAAAAAAATTACTAAGCCCTATTTTTAAGTGTATAACATTATACCTATGTGTTCTTAAAATTTAGAGTACTCAATGATGAGTGAGTTCAAGAATATCTGTGAGAAAATCAGCTTAAATTAACTAGCAATCAGCCAGTCACTAATATATGGGGATATTTAAGAGCAGCAGTATGTAGATAGCTTTCATTTGTTTATTTATCCATTCAACAAATATTTATTCCGAGTTACATAAATGTCAGTGTCCTTAAACATATGTCATACAGACAAGGTCCTTTCACTCAAGAAGCTGATATAGTTATTAACTTTTACTATTAACTAAATTCACTTAAAATGATTTAATGAGCATATGTGAACTGGAAACAAACCTATGTATTTTCTAGAACTATTAAATCACAAGAAAACTGGAGTATCAAAGTATCCTCTGAACCAAAATCAATATTTTATTTGGTTAGAATCCCTGCTTTTGGTATACATTTATTTATACCAGTTATTGAAGCATAGCTCAGTTGGTAAAGAATCCGCCTGCAATGCAGAAGACCCCAGTTCAATTCCTGGACCAAGAAGATCTGCTGGAGAAGGAATAGGCTACCCACTCCAGTATTCTTGGGCTTCTCTAGTAGCTCAGCTGGTAAAGAATCTGCCCGAAATGCGAGAGACCTGGATTTGATCCCTGGGTTGGGAAGATCCCCTGGAGAAGGGAAAGGCTACCCACTCCACTATTCCGACCTGGAGAAGTCCATGGATTGTATAGTCCATGGGGTCACAAAGAGTTGGAGACAACTGAGTGACTTTCACTTTCCCAAAGAAACCATAGGCTGTACCATGCCCCAGGCCGCCTTCGAGCCATAACCATTGCTGTTGTTTTCCTTGGACATTTCTGTAGAGGAGGGTTTTCTTGTAGGAGGCAGGCCCAGGTGCCCAGTACTGTACCAGGCCTTGAACAAAGACAAGAGAATTTTAACTTTTTGTTCTCTGTCCCCAACCTATAATGTACTGGTGTGCACAAAAGTGGCCATGTGCTCACTGCTGTATTCAAAATGGATAACCAGCAAAAACCTACCATATAGCACAGGGAACTCTACTCAATATTGTGTGGCAGCCTGGATGGGAGGGGAGTTTGGGGGAAGATGGATATATATATATAACAATATTGTTAATCGCCTATACCCCACAGAAAATAGAGTTTAAATTTTTAAAAAGAAAACTGATCACGTGCCCTTTGACTCCTAGAAACTCCCACTCTTTGTGGTTATTTTAGGAGGAAATCTTAAGCTGTCTCTTGGGCAGAGACTGTAGAGCTAATAAAACCTACCTCATAGGGATTTTGGAATCATTAAGCAATAAACTATATGTTTCTTGATTAACTGTCTACAGATGCCTTCATGCCAATGAAACTTTTAGAGTCTAAATATGAAGCAATGCCATGTGATGCTTAAAACTAGACTACTAACAATGATTTCTGCAGTTGAATCAGATCTCTATCAACAAATGATTATTTCATTTGTTTCCTGCACATGCTGTTGTAAAGTCTAAATACCATGTCAATTATGGTATGGCCCTATGGATAATTTAACTTGTTTTATGACAGGAATTATGTCTGTAAATAAGAGAGACTATAAATGATTAATTTGACTACTTACATCCATCTGCATTTTTGGATCAGAAAACTAGATACTAGAAAGTGCTTTAAATCTCAGTTTCTGGGGCTTCCCTGATGGTCCAGTGATTAAGACTCTCCCTTTCAACGCAAAGGGCATGTGTTTTATCCCTCGTCAGGGAACTAAGATCCCACATGAACTCAGATGCCATGCAGTGTAGGAAAAAACAAACAAACAAACAAAAACAGGTTAAGTCTTGGTTTCTTAGCCAATGGCATAATCATGGATTATATATTTTTTTTAATTTTTAAATGTTACTCATCATTTCCAACTATTGGCCTGGCACTAAAATGTTTAAACTTTCATATTTTTGACCCCTCAAAAATAGTAACAGTTTTCTGATTTGGAACCTAGAGATAGTATGTGCCCTTTTTTCCTTATTGTTATGAAGATTTATCAAGTGCTGATAATAGATTAAAACTATGTTCAGGATACTGTGGGGAAAATATCAACACTAGATAAATTTATGCTGTTGCTGTTACTAAGTAGGTTTCATGACACTGGCAGGAAACCCTCAAGGTCTGTAAATGATCAGCCACTCCCATCCATGGAGACTTACCCTTACAGACACAGTCCTGCCCTGATCTTGGCTTATAGTTCTCTGATAAATGCTGATCTTTCTTCTGTTGAGGGGAAGGGTGTGATCAGAGAGCTCTTCTCTCTGTATTATTATAGAAATTGGCCCTGACCACTGCAGCCACACACCAAAGTTTTCTATAAATAACTAATGAACCTCAGAGGTCTGACTTCGGGAGATATTCACCTTTCCTCTGTCTGACCCACACCTCATTCATCAAACCTGAGGCCAGTGCTCGCAGTTCTGCTTCAGGACGGGTAAAGCTGTATATAAAATAAATAAATATCTACAGGCCCCAGCACAGCTCTGCCGCTGCCCAAGACCGCTTGCAGTAATTCCAGGAGCCATCTATTCTGCCTGTGAACCTTGACCAACTATAGCATAGAAAAGACAGGCTGAAATGCCTTTTTTGAAAATGATAAATACTACTACAGCAGGAAAAATGAAAGGCGGTTTGGGATGTGGGCAAAACTGCCTCCAAACTTTAATTATGACAATGTAGCCCCAGTTCTCACAGCTTTAAGAACTGTAACTCTTCAGGACACTGTGTAATGTGCATGAAATTTCTCAGTGAAATTTCTCTTACAACAAAGTCTCAAAGAAATGCTGCTGCACATATGCTGAACTTGCATTTTAAATTATACAGAATTTAAAAGAATTTTATCACCATATATATACTGAGCAGCGCCAAAACTTACAACAGAACAGACACCTAACAGGAACTGTTTCTCCATACTTTCTTCAAAAATAGTCCAAATTTCTCATGCCTATCATTTTGCTATTCATATAAAAAGTTAAATAATAGTAAAGCAACCTCTTTAAAGTGCAAACTCCTAAGTTGTGACTACTCTTTACATCTCTTTATTAAATCTTCTTGGTCTTTAAAGTAAGAAATAACGTCTTTAAGCTTCATTTCATTAATGTTTTCTTCCCAAGGATCTGGTAACATTTACTGGAAGTTAAAAAATTAATTTCCTCTTACATAACTTTGAAAATTATGCTCATTTGATAAAAGTGATTTTATACATAACTATACATTGAATTAAGGGCTTCTCTCATAGCTCAGTTGGTAAGGAATCTGCCTGCAATGCAGGAGACCCAGGTTCAATTCCTGGGTCAGGAAGATCCTCTGGAAATGGCAAGTCACTCCAGTATGCACAGAGGAGCCTGGCAGTCCATGGGATCACAAGAGTCGGACACGACTTACTAAACCATCACCACATACACTGAAACTATAAATTCCCTAAGATATATAATAATAATGTCTATATTTACAAAAACATGTTTATTAAGAGATTTCCAAAAGTACACTGAAGAAAGTGAGGCATTTATTATTTTTTCCAAAGAAGATTAACTGTCTTAACTGCAAGGGAATAGGTGTCATGGCCACTTATTATGCATACAAATCTTCTTTGAGTGACGACTGAAGGATAAGCACAAATGAGTAAGAAACAATACACACCTTGAGGATGTTAACAGATTGTAAGTTACAATGTGATAAGGTGACAAAATGAAAGTATGGGCAAAATTCTATAATCGTACCCAGTACAGAGTGATCAATTCTGACTCAAGTTTCAGGAAATCTTTATGAAAGAGAAATCATTTAAGGTAGGTCTTGACATATGAATCATTTGATACACAGGGAAATTGGGGGGATAAGTGGGAAAACAGCACAGATAGATGAAAAATAAGAAGTGTTCTAATAACTACAAATGTGTGATTCAAATGCTATAAATTTCCACATTAGCTACCACAAGTAGATTATAGAAGGAGTCAGCTAAATTTTGAAGGAAATAGTGGTAAAATAAAATTATTAAAGTATCTTAACAGTGTTTTGTTTTCCTTATTTCTTTGCTCATTTCTCTGCTCATCCCTTGATGGATTTAGTGGGTTTCTCTCCACATTCTTTTACTCTGAGCACATCACTGTACTCCTCTCAGACGTGCAAAGACCAGCACATGCATTTTTTCCATGAGGGCTTTTCTCTGACTCTGAAGTCCTCAAGGCCACTTACCCGCTCGACCTAAAATACTGGAGACTAAAGTTTCTTTGGTGCAGCCTCAACCAATGTATGATGGAAGCTGATGGATGAATACCACAACCCCTCTGAGCCTAGGGTGGGAGAACTCAGGTGCATATGTACCCTGGCGTCTAGACTTCCACAGGAAGACTGACAGTCCGTTGTCCATAGTGATAACTCGCTTGAAAGTGGAGCCTTTCTGACCATTTCTGTTCTTCCCTGTCTTGCTTTCTTCTTCTCTTGGGATCACCTATAAATCACTTACACTTGGCTGTTTTGTTCTGGGACCCACTTTGACATGGGCATTGGAAGAAAAGCACATGAGATAAAGTGAAATTCCATGAGCAAAAAATAAACATTATTTATAGTAAACCACAAAAACTATGAGGTCATTTGTTTCTAAACAGTAACAGAGCCTATATTGGCTAAAAATAATACATTGGGAAAACATTCATCTATAAAACTAGAATAAAAGATGTATTATCAACAACAAGAAGGAACTTGGAAAAGATGTTCTCATATTTCAAGAGAAAGACAAATATTCACTAAGGAACACAGAGCAGAACAAAATGTGGCGATCTGGAAAAAACAATAAAGGAGAATGATAAGGTTGTTTAGGAGAAAAACAGCAAATTTAGAAGATCATGGATAAAGAGAATCAAAAGGAAACAATCTCTATAAAAATGAGTTCAGTCTCTTGCCCCTGAATCTGCTTACCACGGAGTTCTCGTCCCATTCCACATCACCACTTCTTTACTCATGCAAACAAAACTTCCACATTTCCTTCTTCCATCCCTTCACCCTCACCTCTCAGACCCACTCCTCACTCCCATTCAATGGGCAGGTCTTGTCAATTCTAACTCCCAGAGGTTTCTCAAATCATCTTCTCCTTTTCATCTCCACAACTGCTCTGAGTCAGAGCCTCCTTTTCTGTTGTTTGGCTTATTGTGATAGCTCGGTTATTAGTCTTCCTTTCATCAAGCCTGATTACCTCCATTATCCACACTACGGATAAAATGAGTGACTGAAGCAGGAAATCTGATCAGCTCACTACCCCTCCTCAAGAACCTGTAAACAACCTAAATGAGTGTTCTTAATGGGACTAAAAAGACAATTGGGATGTAGAAGAAAACAGTAGAAACTTCACATATTTTTATGTCACAAAATGAAATAAATTACTAATTTCTAATACACAGAGTAAAGTGATGCTCAAAATTCTCCAAGCTAGGCTTCAGCAATACCTGAACCGTGAACTTCCAGATGTTCAAGCTGGTTTTACAAAAGGCAGAGGAACCAGAGATCAAATTGCCAACATCCGCTGGATCATTGAAAGAGCAGGCGAGTTCCAGAAAAACATCTATGTCTGCTTTGACTATGCCAAAGCCTTTGACTGTGTGGATCACAATAAACTGTGGAAATTCTGAAAGAGATAAGAATACCAGACCACCTGACCTGCCTCTTGAGAAACCTGTATGCAGGTCAGGAAGCAACAGTTAGAACTGGACATGGAACAACAGACTGGTTCCAAATAGGAAAAGGAGTACATCAAGGCTGATTATTGTCACCCTGCTTATTTAACTTCTATGCAGAGTACATCATGAGAAATGCTGGGCTGGAGGAAGCAAAAGCTGGAATCAATATTGCTGGGAAAAATATCAATAACCTCAGATATGCAGATGATACCACCCTTATGGCAGAAAGTAGAGAAGAACTAGAGTCTCTTAATCAAAGTGAAAGAGGAGAGTGACAAAGTTGGCTTAAAGCTCAACATTCAGAAAACTAAGATCATGGCATCTGGTCCCATCACTTCATGGCAAATAGATGGGGAAACAGGGGAAACAGTGGGAACAGTGTCAGACTTTATTTTTCTGGGCTCCAAAATCACTGCAGATGGTGACTGCAGTCATGAAATTAAAAGACGCTTATTTCTTGGAAGGAAAGTTATGACCAACCTAGACAGCATATTAAAATGCAGAGACATTACTTTGTCAACAAAGCTCCATCTAGTCAAGGCTATGGTTTTTCCAGTGGTCATGTATGGATGTGATAGTTGGACTATAAAGAAAGCTAAGTGCCAAAGAATGGATACTTTTGAAGTGTGGTGTTGGAGAAGACTCTTGAGAGTCTCTTGGACTGCAAGGAGATCCAGCCAGTCCATCCTAAAGGAGATTAGTCCTGAATGTTCATTGGAAGGACTGATGTTGAAGCTGAAACACCAATACTTTGGCCACCTCATGCGAAGAGTTGACTCATTTGAAAAGACACTGATGCTGGGAAAGATTGAGGGCAGGAGGAGAAGGAACAACAGAGGATGAGATGGTTAGATGGCATCACCAACTCAAAGGACATGGGTTTGGGTAGACTCCAGGAGTTGGTGATGGACAGGGAGGCCTGGTGTGCTGCGATTCATGGGGTCGCGAAGAGTCGGACATGACTGAGCGACTGAACTGAACTGAACTGAATACACAGAGAGATAACAGCATGTGTAAATTGTATAGATACATGTAGATATAGTTGAGGTGACTATTCAAAAAAACTTTACTAAAATGGATGTATAATCAAAAAATGTCTGGAGGCACATAGCATAAAGTATAAAAACTGGGCACTGCATATGAAGCAACTCCAGCCTCAGCTTCCTATCCCTCCCGCAATGAGCCTCACAGATTAGTAACAGTGGCTTGTTTTCGGTTGCTTGGTTATATATTGTGCTACTGTATGTTTCTTTATATTTGTTTACATTACCGTATGTCAGGAACACTCTTTTCACTTGTCTTCACATATCAATCTCCTTCAAAATCACATTCGGTGACCAGCTTCTTCAAGAACTCTCTTCTGAATGCTCGTGACAGGCTGCAATAAGCACATGTCTCTTCTCACAGAGCACCCTCTGAATATCCCTGTCACAACACATACCCCGTGCGATGAACAGTACTGCTTATGTGTCATGTATGTGTTTATGTGTCTGTCTCTTCTATTCACTGGAACCATTTTGGAGTCAAGTATCATATTTTTATTTATCTTTGGATTTTGAGGACCTAGAAGAGTATCAGAAGACTGGAGCCCAGCAGATATGTTTGTCAAACTCTTTATAGGGAGAGTGGCTGAGCAGTTTCATTCTGCCTATACAAGCTTCATTTGTGGCCTCTAAAAGCTTGTTGAAAGTGAAAGAGGAGAGTGAAAAAGTTGGCTTAAAGCTCAACATTCAGAAAACTAAGATCATGGCATCTGGTCCCATCACTTCATGGGAAATAGGTGGGGAAACAGTGGAAACAGTGTCAGACTTTATTTTGGGGGGGCTCCAATCTTGCCTTGAGAACCCCATGAACAGTAGGAAAACGCAAAATGATAGGATACTGAAAGAGGAACTCCCCAGGTCAGTAGGTGCCCAACATGCTACTAGAGATCAGTGGAGAAATAACTCCAGACAGAATGAAGGGATGGAGCCAGAGCAAAAACAATGCTGTGGATGTGACTGGTGATAGAAGCAAGGTCCGATGCTGTAAAGAGCAATATTGCATAGGAATCTGGAATGTCAGGTCCATGAATCAAGGCAAATTGGAAGTGGTCAAACAAGAGATGGCAAGAGTGAATGTCGACATTCTAGGAATCAGCGAACTCAAATGGACTGGAATGGGTGAATTTAACTCAGATGACCATTGTATCTACTACTGCGGGCAGGAATCCCTAAGAAGAAATGGAGTAGCTGTCATGGTCAACAAAAGAGTCCGAAATGCAGTACTTGGATCCAGCAATCCCACTGCTGGGCATACACACTGAGGAAACCAGAGGGAAAGAGACACATGTACCCCAATGTTCTTTGCAGCACTGTTTATAATAGCCAGGACATGGAAGCAACCTAGATGTCCATCAGCAGATGAATGGATAAGAAAGCTGTGGTACATATACACAATGGAGTATTACTCAGCCATTAAAAAGAATACATTTGAATCAGTTCTAATGAGATGGATGAAACTGGAACCTATTATACAGAGTGAAGTAAGCCAGAAAGAAAAACACCAATACAGTATACTAACACATATATATGGAATTTAGAAAGATGGTAACAATAACCCTGTGTACGAGACAACAAAAGAGACACTGATGTATAGATCCGTCTTATGGACTCTGTGGGAGAGGGAGAGGGTGGGGAGATTTGGGAGAATGGCATTGAAACATGTATAATATCATGTATGAAACAAGTCGGCAGTCCAGGTTCGATGCACGATACTGGATGCTTGGGGCTGGTGCACTGGGACGACCCAGAGGGAGGGTACGGGGAGGGAGGAGGGAGGAGGGTTCAGGATGGGGAACACAGGTATACCTGTGGTGGATTCATTTCGATATTTGGCAAAACTAATACAATATTGTAAAGTTTAAAAATAAAATAAAATTAAAAAACAAAAACAAAAAAAACGACAGAATGATCTCTGTTCATTTCCAAGGCAAACTATTCAATATCACAGTAATCCAAGTCTATGCCCCAACCAGTAATGCTGAAGAAGCTGAAGTTGAACAGTTCTTTGAAGACCTACAAGACCTTTTAGAACTAACACCCAAAAAAGATGTCCTTTTCATTATAGGGGACTGGAGTGCAAAAGTAGGAAGTCAAGAAACACCTGGAGTAACAGGCAAATTTGGCCTTGGAATACGGAATGAAGCAGGGCAAAGACTAACAGAGTTTTGCCAAGAAAATGCACTGGTCATAACAAACACCCTCTTCCAACAACACAAGAGAAGACTCTGTACATGGACATCACCAGATGGTCAACACTGAAATCAGACTCATTATATTCTTTGCAGCCAAAGATGGAGAAGTTCTATACAGTCAGCAAAAACAAGACCAGGAGCTGACTGTGGCTCAGATCATGAACTCCTTATTGCCAAATTCAGACTTAAATTGAAGAAAGTAGGGAAAACCACTAGGCCATTCAGGTATGACCTAAATCAAATCCCTTATGATTATACAGTGGAAGTGAGAAATAGATTTAAGGGCCTAGATCTGATAGATAGAGTGCCTGATGAACTATGGAATGAGGTTCGTGACATTGTACAGGGGACAGGGATCAAGACCATCCCCATGGAAAAGAAATGCAAAAAAGCAAAATGGCTGTCTGGGGAGGCCTTACAAATAGCTGTGAAAAGAAGAGAAGCAAAAAGCAAAGGAGAAAAGGTAAGATAAAAGCATCTGAATGCAGAGTTCCAAAGAATAGCAAGAAGAGATAAGAAAGCCTTCTTCAGCAATCAATGCAAAGAAATAGAGGAAAACAACAGAATGGGAAAGACTAGAGATCTCTTCAAGAAAATCAGAGATACCAAGGGAACATTTCATGCAAAGATGGGCTCGATAAAGGACAGAAATGGTATGGACCTAAAAGAAGCAAAAGATATTAAGAAGAGATGGCAAGAATACACAGAAGAACTGTACAAAAAAGAGCTCCACGACCCAGATAATCACGATGGTGTGATCACTGACCTAGAGCCAGACATCCTGGAATGTGAAGTCAAGTGGGCCTTAGAAAGCATCACTACGAACAAAGCTAGTGGAGGTGATGGAATTCCAGTTGAGCTCTTTCAAATCCTGAAAGATGATGCTGTGAAAGTGCTGCACTCAATATTCCAGAAAATTTGGAAAACTCAGCAGTGGCCACAGAACTGGAAAAGGTCAGTTTTCATTCCAATCCCAAAGAAAGGCAATGCCAAAGAATGCTCAAACTACTGCACAATTGCACTCATCTCACACGCTAGTAAAGTAATGCTCAAAATTCTTCAAGCCAGGCTTCAGCAATATGTGAACCGTGAACTTCCTGATGTTCAACCTGGTTTTAGAAAAGGCAGAGGAACCGGAGATCAAATTGCCAACATCCGCTGGATCATGGAAAAAGCAAGAGAGTACCAGAAAAACATCTATTTCTGCTTTATTGACTATGCCAAAGCGTTTAACTGCATGGATCACAATGAACTGTGGAAAATTCTTCAAGAGATGGGAATACCAGACCACCTGACTTGCCTCTTGAGAAATTTGTATGCAGGTCAGGAAGCAACAGTTAGAACTGGACATGGAACAACAGACTGGTTCCAAATAGGAAATGGAGTACGTCAAGGCTGTATATTGTCACCCTGTTTATTTAACTTATATGCAGAGTACATCATGAGAAACGCTGGACTGGAAGAAGCACAAGCTGGAATCAAGATTGCCAGGAGAAATATCAATAACCTCAGATATGCAGATGACACCACCCTTATGGCAGAAAGTGAAGAAAAGCCTCTTGATGAAAGTGAAAGTGGAGAGTGAAAAAGTTGGCTTAAAGCTCAACATTCAGAAAACGAAGATCATGGCATCCGGTCCCATCACTTCATGGGAAATAGATGGGGAAACAGTGGAAATAGTGTCAGACTTTATTTTTCTGGGCTCCAAAATCACTGCAGATGGTGACTGTAGTCATGAAATTAAAAGAGACTTATTTCTTGGAAGGAAAGTTATGACCAACCTAGACAGCATATTCAAAAGCAGAGACATTACTTTGCCAACAAAGGTCCGTCTAGTCAAGGCTATGGTTTTTCCAGTGGTCATGTATGGATGTGAGAGTTGGACTGTGAAGAAGGCTGAGCGCCGAAGAATTGATGCTTTTGAACTGTGGTGTTGGAGAAGGCTCTTGAGAGTCCCTTGGACTGCAAGGAGATCCAACCAGTCCATTCTGAAGGAGATCAGCCCTGGGATTTCTTCGGAAGGAATGATGCTAAAGCTGAAACTCCAGTACTTTGGCCACCTCATGCGAAGAGTTGACTCATTGGAAAAGACTCTGATGCTGGGAGGGATTGGGGGCAGGAGGAGAAGGGGACGGCAGAGGATGAGATGGCTGGATGGCATTGCTGACTTGATGGCCGTGAGTCTGAGTGAACTCCAGGAGTTGGTGATGGACAGGGAGGCCTGGCGTGCTGCGATTCATGGGGTCGCAAAGAGTCGGACGTGACTGAGCGACTGAACTGAACTGAAAATCACTGCAGATGGTGACTGCAGCCATGAAATTAAAAGACACTTACTCCTTGGAAGGAAAGTTATGACCAACCTAGATAGCATATTCAAAAGTAGAGACATTACTTTGCCAACAAAGGTCTGTCTAGTCAAGGCTATGGTTTTTCCTGTGGCCATGTATGGATGTGAGAGTTGGACTGTGAAGAAATCTGAGCACTGAAGAGTTGATGCTCTTGAAGTGTGGTGTTGGAGAAGACTCTTGAGAGTCCCTTGGACTGCTAGGAAATCCAACCAGTCCATCCTAAAGGAGATCAGTCCTGGATGTTCTTTGGAAGGAATGATACTAAAGCTGAAACTCCAATACTTTGGCCCCCTGATGTGAAGAACTGACTCACTGGAAAAGCCCCTGATGCTGGGAGGGATTGGGGGCAGGAGGAGAAGGGGACGACAGAGGATGAGATGGCTGGATGGCATCACCGACTCGATGGACATGAGTTTGGGTAAACTCCAGCAGTTGGTGATGGACAGTGAGGCCTGGTGTGCCTTGATTCATGGGGTCGCAAAGCGTAGGACATAACTGAGTGACAACTGAACTGAAAATCTTGTTAGTAACCTATTTTTTTTAAATCAAGTTTGGTTCCTTTCTAGGTTAAAAGGCACCCAACAACTAATGACAATAGGAACATTCTTTTTTTTTTTTGGTACCATCAATTTTTTGGTTGTGTCTTCCTACCACTTACTTTAGGGCCCTGAAAATGTTCATCCAGCTTAGGTAATGGATTTTTAAACCGAATGTCCGTTGGTACAACTCAATCACACAGTTTTCACTTTAAAATATACAGCTGAGTCAAGCAACATTTTATTTCCATGTCCATGTATTTTTTTTTCCTTCATGCAACCTGTCTCTTTCTTCCATAAAAGCACTGAAGTGCTTTGCACTCACCCGATAAAAGCTGCGCACAGATCTGAGGGACAGAGGTTTTCCCGCCTGCACACTTGTGTGTCTACTTCTTTTCCACGTGCACAACATTCACCACCATCCTGATGCTTACTCTGCTTTTCCCTTCCTGGAAAGATACTATTTTCTACTTTGTTCACTCAGTACTAAAAGTGATGCTATACAAAGTTTCCCTGCTTGAAGCAAGACATTGAAAATAAAATGCCCTTGGGGTTCCTGGTTGGCCCTCTTGTGTGAATGCGGGTTACAGGGAGCATTGGGGAAAAAAAAGACGATGCTCAGCACCACAATGAATGCAGATGATTCCCTTTCTGAAAGACAGACAGAGTTACTGTGTAATTTTCTTTGTTTTGATGGTCATTGGCGCCATGAAATTGACTGTTAGACCTAAAAGACCACTGTTGCTGGAAAATAAAATAGCTGAAATCCTTGTACGTAACCAGTGGCCAAAGTACCGTACACAAGCAAGCAAAACAGGACATTCGGTATTGGGAAATGGCCATTTGTCGTGACTTTGCTTTCACTCCACAGTAATAAGGAAGGTATTTGTAAGCATTGTCTACTGAGGATCACAGCCGGGCACCCTGCCCTGCTCAGGTGCCATGGCTGCCTCAGTCCTGTTCCTTCCCTGAAAGAGTCTGGGTGGCATCGTTCACCTCATGACTGCTACCCCTGAGTCTGCAGCTCCAGAGAAAACTGCCCCCCAACCACCCTAGCGTTCGCACTGCCAAGCATACAAAGGGATGAGGAGGTGAGGCTCTTGGCTGCGGCTTCCGCCACTCCGCGCTGTCACCAACAGAAAACCCAGAGCAGGACAGAATGAAAAAGGAAAACCACTAACGCAAACCCTGCAAGATCTAGACTCCTAGGGAACTAACAGAGGGCAGAACCGGACTAAAGAACACTGAAACCCCGAAGGATGTGAAAGCTTCTCTGAGTCCTTTGGCAGGCCCGAGAGAAGACTTCTCTCCAGGAACCCTGGCCGAGATGCAGGGGTGAGGCCCTTCCCAGAGGGAGGCAGCGGCGTGCTTACAGGAGGACAAAACCCGCAAGTGTCAGAGTACCTCATGTCAGGCAACAGGACTGAAGCAGCTACACGAGTCTCTCAGACTTCCTCCTTTCATCAGATTTAAAGGAGTCAAATAATGGTACCCTGAAATGCAGGGCAGCAGAACAAGACAGATGAGTGGACACCCTCTCACTGATGACGCGCCCGCCCTGTATGATGAAATGAACTGCTGGTGTCCCTGAATGCCTGGGGCAGGACTGCTGAGACGCCTTGTTTGTTCCCTAGCCTACTTGTTTGCTTAGCATCCGCTGAACAGGAAGAATTCAAGATGGACCATCGCACAGGGCACAGGAGTGGATAAAGGACTGGCCAACGGCAACTGAGGCATCATTCGTAAGCTGTTTCTGAAGAAGAAGAGTGAGACACCTTGGAAATGAGTCATTTGGTAAACGGGTGCCCAGTGGGCGAAAATGTGAAGAGACAGGCTGTATTTTGTTGCAATTACTCTCCAGAGGATAAAGGGAATGGGCAGGGATGTCCTTGATTTTGCTTTATTGTTATGATTAATTATCTTTCTTTCTCTCCCCCTCACCTTTCAGGAATCCAATACCTTCTAGAGCTATAGCCCCTGTGACGTTATATCTCTCTTTTCTCTGTCTCTGTGTGTTGTTCAGGTAATGTCTTAATTGCTTTTTTAAATAAGTTTTCCTTTCCACATGACACCTAGGGAGACGTTTTAGTGTTCAGAGCGGTTAGGGAGCCAGAGCAGTGACCTGCAACAGAGCAGCTGGCCAGGAGACCATCAGCGTGGAGACAAGAGAACAGAAAATGGTAAACAGAACTCAGTTATGTCAGGTAGAAGGCAGGGTGTTCTGCCTCAGAATTCTCCATCTGCTCATCAGGGTTCATTCCTTGGCTCAGTAAATGGGGGAGAAAAAGCCAACTCTACAAAGTGATGTGCCAGCTCCAAACTTCCTTTCTTGTACCATACAATATTTAAAAACTAATCATGTATATGCACATTTTGAAAATGCCTAAATTTTAAGTCCAACCTTCTGCTGTTATTTTCCAACAATTTCTGTTTTTCTAAGAAATGAGGTCCATTTTTCATCCATTTATTCACTCAAGAAAATATGTATTGTGTGCCAACTAATAATATCCCAGGAACTGGTGTCCAAGTTGCAAACAAAGCAATGAACAAAACCAACAGAACAGGCAAAGAGATTTCAGCTCATGAAAAACTTCCTATAGCATTAACTTCTGTAATATATCCTTCAATTTCTGATTATATTTGACTCTAGACTGTCCCTAGAGTACAATACTTATGTATCATAACCCACTGTGATAGGTTGAAAACCACACACCCCCACCCCCACCGCCACATCCAAACTCTAATCTCTGGAACCTGAGAACGAAACTTCAAGTGGTTTAAAAAGGAGTCTGATCTCATTTCTGGATGATTGACTGCTGACAGTTATCAAGTCTACCCATGGTTCTTCATTTGTACCTACACTGGGATACGCCAATAAGAAGGTTTGAATCTTCTCTCCATTCGCGCTGGTAGGAAATTCACACCACCTAATCTCCTTCTGGAGTGAGAAAGTTACTCAGTCGTGTCTGACTCTTTGCAACCCATGGACTATACAGTCCATGGTATTCTCCAGGCCAGAATACTGGAGTGGGTAGACTTTCCCTTCTCCGGGGAATCTTCCCAACCCAGGGTTCGAACCCAGGTCTCCCACATTACAGGTGGGTTCTTTATCAGCTGAGCCACAAGGGAAGCTCAATCTCCTTCTAGCACACATGAATTCTCACTAGACCCTGGCCCCACTCCCTAATCACAAGAAATATTGAGGCCAGTCTCCTTTACTTGCTTTTTCAGGACATTTCAGACCAATGTGAGTGACCTACCTGCCTTCCTCAGGAACTTCAACTGTGAAAGCTTTTCATATCCTCTTGGTCTGCATGTGGCAATGTCAGTCTTGACATCGAGACACATTTTAGGTGACTGCCCATCTCCCTTTATAGGGAATCATAACCTGTGGAGGGAAAGGAGGGGGAAAAGTCATTGCAGATGTTGTTAAGTTAAAAATATTGAGATAAGGAGATTATCCTGAATTCTCCAGATGGACCCTAAGTGCAATGACATGTATCCTTTGCAGAGAGAGACAGAGAGGAATTTTACCACATACAGAGAGGATAATATGAAGATGGAACATTTTGAGGTTGGAATGATGGCCTTAAAGATTCTCCCAATGCAGGCAGCTCTGGTTCGATCCCTGGTCAGGGAGCTAGATCCCACATGCCACAGCTAAAGCCCAGCACAGTCAAATAAATATAAATAAATACTTAAAAAATAAAAAAGATTCAAGGGATGTGACCACAAGCCAAGGAATGCTGGACATCACCAGAAGCAGGAAGAGGCAATAAACAGGTTCTCCCCCGTGCCACTCCAAGCAGTATGGCTGTATGTCCTCACACCTCCATTTGGTCCCTAACACTGATTTCAAGACTCTGGGCCTCAAGAATCGTGAGACAGTAACTCTCCGTTGTGTTAAGCCACTAAATTTGTGGTAACACGCTACAGGAGTCCCAGGATACCAGCACACCTTCACGTGTGCTTTTCCCTCTTCCATCCTGTGCACTGCCCGGCACCTCAAGGCCACTCTCCCTGGTCCCTGCCTGAGAGCTCCGATTTCCTTCAAAGCACAGGACTTGACACGGATCTTCTGTCACATTCCTCAGGCTCTTATAATATTCTTTACCATTGGTATTTTTAGTCAACAACAGGCTATTTTGCTCGCTGTTGCTCTTCTTGGTGATTTCTTTACTATGTGGACAATCTTACCAATATCCAGCACGCTGAGATTTCCTCCTCTATTCCACTCCTCTGACCTTCCACACTATCTCCCACAGTCATTTCCTAGACTTTTTGCACACTCCAAACTCACTCCATCTCCTCTGTAATCTTGACAGGAAGATCCCCCACCCTGAATGATGTCTTGGTGTCTATCTCACTTTCCACCTCCCACCCCCCATTTTAATATTTTGAATCTGCAAACTCACATTCCATCTAGCCTACCCTGAATGCTCTCACTTCTTTCACAACCCAGCTTAAATCTCACATCCATCATTGTAATCACTCCTTTATTCTACTCTGCATTTCCTTGCCCTTTTTCCTATGTCACAGCTTCCCAGCAAAACCACAACAATAATTAAATGCAACCTAAGCCAATTACTTGTCGACACCCAAATAACTGGAGATGAATAGAGAAAAACATTAAATATGCAGACTGGCCTCACATTAAATGTGAGGAAATAAACTTCAAGAGGACACTCAGGACTGCCCAACAACAGTATTCCCTTTATTTATCAAAT
This sequence comes from Bos indicus x Bos taurus, assembly GCF_003369695.1. Classification (NCBI taxonomy): domain Eukaryota; kingdom Metazoa; phylum Chordata; class Mammalia; order Artiodactyla; family Bovidae; genus Bos; species Bos indicus x Bos taurus. The sequence goes on along the minus strand of NC_040102.1, from coordinate 17,832,475 downwards.
TTACAGTCCTTCTCTCCTGAATGACTTTCATATCTTTCATCCTCAAACCTCCAACATGCCTACTTTACAGCTTTTCCCTAATAATGACTTTGATCCTATGTCACTGAGAAACATTAAAGCCCTCAGAAGAGAACTTCTACAAATAAATAAATCAGTTTAACTGCCTCTTACTTGTATGTGTTTGTGTGTGCAGTTGCTTCAGTCACATCCGATTCTTTACGATCCTATGAACTCTAGCCCGCCTGGCTCCTCTGTCCACGGGGATTCTCCAGGCAAGAATACTGGAGTGGGTTGTCATGCCCTCCTCCAAGAGATTTTCCCAACCCAGGGATCAAACCTGCTTCTCCTGCACTGCAGGCTGATTCTTTACCCACTAAGCTACCTGGAAAGCCCCCTGATTTGTATACTTTGCTTAAAATATATGAATGGCCTTTGTTGTTTCTGAGGCCAAAGGTCTCCCTTATGTTCTGGATTCCTCTCATATATTCAAGAATCCTGCTCAGGTAGTTTTCCCCTTTTTTCCTCTGGACTGTAAATTATGCTGTAATAGATCATTCCTATAAACATCTAAAACGCTTTCGTATCACCCATCCTAAAACAAAAACCTCTCCCTTGGCAAGACAATCCCAATTCCCCATTTCTTACTTCTTTTTTATGGCAGATTTCCTCAAAAGTTTCTATGGCCACTGTCTCCACTTTCTTCTTCTCATTCTCTCTCATATTCTTGCCAGTAAGGTTTTCAACCAGTGTTTCACTAAAACCACTTCTTTCTGCGTCACCACTGACCTCCACACTATTAAATCCAATATTTATTTGAGGTCACCATCCTTTCAACTTCTCATCGGTATTTAAACAACTGACCAGGGAATTCCCTAGCCGTCCAGTGGTTAGGATTCTGTGCTTCCACTGCAAGGAGTATGGATTCTGATCCCTGATTGGGGAACTAAGATCCCACAAACCATGCAGCCTGGAGGAAAAAACAGAAATAAAATAAATGCCAACTGGTATACCTTGTTTCAAGAAAATAAAACAGTTGACCATTCCCTCCTTCTTGAAGTCCTTTCTTTCCTTGATTATCCTGGATGAATATTTCTCAAATATCTTCTTTCCTTTTTAATCTGTATGACTTGATCTTTTGAGTCACAGTGTCACACTTTATATATACTCTTTATGACTTCAATCTGGCTGGATCTTCCTCCTTATTCCAATTTCTAAATCTTGAAAAGCACCCTGGACTCATGAATTACCACTTTCTCTTCTCCAGTTGTACTCACCATCTAGGTAACCTTTAACACTCTATAAGCCATTCACCCACCTGTGGCTCTTGAATTAATACCCACAGTTCAATATTTTCCCAGTGAAATTTATCCAACTGCCTATTTTAACAAATCCACTTGGATGCTTAATAATAATCTGAGGTTTAACATGTGTAAAACTGTTTTCTTTCCTCACCATCCTGCTCATTCCCTGACTTAGAAACCCATTCCTTCCAAATCTTTTTCATTTCAGGAATTATCATAACCATTCATCCAACATTAAGTCAAAAATTTGTTTTTTCTTTCCTCAAAACATATCTGAACTCTAACCAAATTTCACCACCTCCACACCTGCCATCCTAACCGAAAATCCTCATGCAGAGGGGATAGCTGAGGAATTTGGGATCAACAAGTACATCTGGTTGTATTTTAAATGGATAACCCACAAGGACCTACTGTATAGCACGGGGAACTCTGCTCCAGGTTATGTGGCAGCCTGGATGGGAGGGGACTTTGGGGGAGAATGGACACGTGCGTATGTGTGGCTGAGTCCCTTTGCTGCCCACCTGAAACTATCGCAACACCGTTAACTGGCTATACTCCAATATAAAATTAAAAGCTTAAAACGAAGAAAAAACAAAATATCCACACTGTGGTGGCCACGACAGTTCCCTTCAAGGAGCACAGTGACGGACCGCCACCGGCTGCCACACTTTTCTGCTCCAGTTTTCCCCCAGGTTCTTCCAATGACTGGCTCGGTAGCAGGGGAGGGGGAACTAGAACATGGACACTCGTGCGTGACACAGGATTCCTCTACAGAGCAACTTTCACTAGGGGACCGCCACCGGGCTTGCTGAGACCCCTGCTGCAGTCTCATCTCCCCTCTCCTTTCACAGGTCATCCTCTTCACTGCTGTCTGAAGGCTCTCGCTGCCTGCTTCTGCTCCCTGTCCCTTTCTCGTCCAGTTATTTAGCTAGATCTTGCAACAGCTAATCCTGTTTAGCATTTGTGCCTCAAAAGACCCGACCTGACACACACATTTCAGGGCTACTGACCCTACTATTTCTCCCTGCCCCTTCCCTCCCTCCCCTGTAGCAGCAAGAGGGGCCTTTGAAAGCATAGGTCACCTCGTGCTCCTCCTTTCCCTAAAGCTCTCCAGCAGCCTCATTGCTCAACCAAATCTAACCAGGGCCCCGAAACTTTAAAAATGTGGCCTTTGGCCATCTCTTCAAATTCCTCCTCTGCCCCTGTGACACTGGTCTCCTTGCTGGCACTTGAGTTCACGTGACACAGGCCCACTTCAGAATCTTCCCACACCTTTTTTCTCACACAGAGGTCAAGAACGCTCCTGTCCCCAATGTCCACATGAAAAACCCTTTACTGCTTTTGAGTTTCTGTTCTCATGTCTTGCCCTCAGGAAGACCTTCCCTGACCCCAACCGAATCTAAAATGAGAATTATTTCCCACAATGATAACTTCAAATATAACTTCAATGTATTTAAAGGTCCAAATATGCAAGGAGTTTTTCAAAGAATTCTTGAATAAACCCCAAATAAATGTCAAATAAGAACTGAAAACAAAGTCATGTCTTTTGATAGCACAATATATTAGATATTAACAGTCTCTGGGAAATACTTTCCTCTGGGATTATGAAAGGTATGCTTCCCTTTTCTTCAAATCATGAGCGGTTATTATTTCCACTAATCTATCAGTTATTTGTAAAATAAAATAAATGCATTGTGTAAATGGGTACAAACGAACTGTGACCATTTGTATTTGTTTTATATTCTGAGTCCATTTGCCACAGTATGCATTTTAATAGCTTGTCTAGTAGCTCTTTGAGAATACTGTTAGAATAATTCTTAGAAGAGTGCATATTATGGAGATAGAGGTTTGATAAAATGCTTATTATTTTGGTAACTAAGCTATAAGAACTCATGTCTGAAGTTGATTTAACAACTAATTATTTCTTAAAAGTGGTCTAATATGATTTATGTCTAAGAACTTTTTGCTGTATTCCTCTAATGTTAATTATTTGGAATTTAAAAGTCATCTTAGGAAAGTCCTTACTTGACATGTGTTATAAAGAGACAAATTTCAAGAGGCAGATTATCAAGAACACACCCTAAGGCACTGAATTGTCCCAGGGATGAGTCATTTCATCATCTAAGCTGTAAAAAGCAAATTCAAACATATGGAAAACATACTCTAATAACAAAAAGAAAACAAATGTATTAGAGCTTTTGAAGACTGACACTTGGCATGATGCTTTAACTGAGTCCCTTTTTGAATATGAGAAAATTTGGATTTTGAGCTATTCTGTTTTCTGAAACAGACTTTATTTTTGAAAAGTAACATAATTGTAAAAGTGAGTAAACTTTGGAGACAGTCTGAGTAAACCACTTCATTTATAAATGGGATTAAGGTCCAGAGGAGAAGCTGACTTGTAGAACCTACAGAACTGACATTAACTTAAACAGCAATATTGGGAGGCTGAACTCCAGCAGAGTAACTCCAAGCTAATGCTGTGTTCATTAAGCTACAATTTTTTTTTATTCTGTAACAGTTTTATTAAAGAATAATTCACTCTATTTTTTCCTCCAAATTTTCACAGCACAAGTGTCACGCAAGACAAGGTTTCTGCTTCAAAGACCCTGGGGCTTATTTTAAAAGATTTAAGAAACATAAGGCTTCCCAGGTGGCATTAGTGATTAAAGAACCCACCTGCTAATGCAGGAGACATAAGAGACACAGGTTTGATCCCTGGGTTAGGAAGATCCCCTGGAGGAGGGCATGGCAACCCACTCCAGTATTCTTGCCTGGAGAATCCCATGGACAGAGGAGCCTGGCCGGCTACAGTCCCTGGGGTCTCAAAGAGTCAGAAAGGACTGAAGCGATTTAGCATGCAAGGCAAGTTACATTTACTGAAACAACTAACAAAGTAATTGTATGTAACCATGAATAGAGAAGATAACATGTAGGTTATATGATTACCATTTTGCTGACATTTGAGAGAGAGAGAAAACAAAGTATATTTATTACACACATACACATATATACACACATATACATATGAAATCATGAGCAAAGTTAAAGACTCTCTTAGAAATTAACAGATGGAGTAGGAAAAAATAAATAAGACACAAAAGGAAGTGAATAACACCATTGTAAAAGAATATTTAAATTAAACAATTTCTGTCTCAATTTCCACTGATGCCCCAAAACAACAGCAAACCACTCCCCACAACCCAAAGTCAGGCACTAGACTGCCCACAGAGGGCTTGAAGACCACCTTGTTGGCAACGTGTTTGTTTTATAACCCTTCCTCCAATCTGAAAATACATTACAGTTGAAGGGGCTATGAACTGAAAATCAGAGTAATTCTTTGGAAAGTTGTCAGGGTTGCTTCCCTCTCCTCTTAGCTTAAACAAAGACCTGCAGTAAGCCCTGTTGGAGAGCTCATGACATGTGTTCGCTAAAGCCGATGTGACACTAAGAACTGGTACCTTGCACATAAGGAACAGTCTGAAACCAGAAGACTGACTAAAGTGGCCTCTGGAAGACCAGCTTAAGGAGCCACTGTCCTCCTCACAAGGGCAGTTAAGTTGTCTGTCTACTCCTCAGCATCTAGACGTGGAACCTGTGTAGATACTAGTTTGTCCTGTTTACAAAATAATAAGTTCTGCCTAAAAGAGACTTTGCAAAATTGAGACATTCTCAGGAGAAAGAGACTGGAAATGAACATTCTGTTGCAGAAACTGCAGGACAGCCCCAAGCTGCCAGCAGAACTAGAGGCGAGGCCTGAGATGAAGGACCTGTGGTCAGATGGTCAAGAGCAGAATATTCACGAAAACCACGAAAATACCCACAGGAGAGAGCTTTAATCCTGTGCACAGGCAGAGTCAACTCCAGTAGGTCCTGCAAAGGCCAAGCAGTGAGACCCTCCCTGCTCCTTAGCCCTCCTCCATCCTCTCCCCTCCTCCTAATTCTGTGAGAGTGTAAGCGGGTGAAAAGGCCCACTGGGGAAATTAAGGAAAGGAGCTGCCTTTCTCATCCTACCACGGGGTTCAGGTCTGAAGCAGAACAAGCTGGAGGAGATGAGAAGTTTTCATCTGGTATGAGTCTTCAGCACTCATTTCTACACTGGGCTGGATTCCACAGTCACTGAAATAAGTCTTTCTATCTAAAAGTGATCAGGGTGTATTTCTGGTATATGTGAATCATCAGGAAAGTCATGTGAATGGAAATTCAAGGGAAAGAAGAAAAACAGTTGATTGAAGACATTTAAAGAAATAACGCAGTGAGAGGAAGAAGTAAGTTCACTTTCTGTGTATGTGTTAGTTGCTCAGTTGTGTCCGACTCTTTGTGACCCCATAGACTGTAACCCACCAGGCTTCTCTGTCCATGGAGTTTTCCAGGCACAAATACTGGAGTGGGTTGCTGTGCCATCCTCCAAGCGATCTTCCCAACCCAGGGATCGAACCCGGGTCCTAAAGTCTTGCTCGTTCACCATAATGACTATACAATTACATGTTGTGTGTGGGTGTGTGTGCCAAATGCACACAAGGATATTCTATGTGAAAATAGTTTTTTTTCTCTTTTCTGGGACAATACTATACACACACACATACAAACGTGCATTAGTGCCACGAGAAAAATCAAAATTAATACACAAAATCTAGAATTATATAGGCCATATTCAAGGAACTCAAAACAATAAAATTAGAAAAAAATATTTATATATTAGAGCAATGCAGTTCCCCTGCCAAAAGCCATAAAAGGGAAAGAAAACAATTAAAGAATTCAACTTGGAAATCCTCGAACATTCTTTTAAAAAGCCTCACTCTGGAAAAGTTTTGTAACCAATGGTTGTGCTCATTCTAAAAATGAAATCCATCCTAGTATCCACTGACAGATTCAGGCCAAATTTCATGAGGGATTGGGTACTGAAGTTCACAAAACACTGCCACTAAGACTTGTGCTGCTGAAAGTCTAAAATGGTTTAGTGAAAAAAGTCACAGTGTCAGTTGCTCAGTCGTGTCTAACTCTCTGAGACCACATGGACTACAGCCCGCCAGGCTCCTCTGTCCATGGAATTCTCCAGTCAAGAATACTGGGGTGAAAAAAAAAAAAAAAAAAGAATACTGGGGTGGGTACCCATTCATTTCTCCAGGGGATCTTTCCAACCCGGAGGTCAAACCCAGGTCTCCCACATTGCAGACAGATTCTTTACCATCTGAGCCAACTGTCTGGGCAGAGACTAACAGGAGATCAGGGGGCAGTGGGAGTTGGCCCTAACAGCCAGAGCAGTATGACCGCAAGGGAAAGGGCAGGTACATTTGGTACGGAGCAGAGAACTAGAAGCTGAGCTGCAGTCTTAGAAACAAGGGGGAATGGCCGGGTTTAGGTTTTAGCCTTTTTTATCTCACTAAAGCTTACAGCACTCACTGGTAGTCTAAGAAGCAAGAGCTTGTCCTGGGAGGAAGGTCTAGTGAAACAGAAGAGATGTGTTGGTTAATTGAGAAGTTTTGCTTGTGCTAATATGTAAATATATTTGGATAGCCAGTCGGCATTTTTCTTTTCTCTTTTGTAATATACTTTCCCCTTAATCCAATATATTCTATGAGAGTTACTGATTCACTTTCTCTATGAAAAGTGAAAACTGATTTATAATGAGTCACATTTTGTATTTTAATCTAGCTCAGAACTCATAGATTAAAGAAATAGATACTGTGTCATCTGAACCACGATTTCCATTTGTGTTCTCAAGCACATTGATAAACAGAGTATCATCAACATACACAAAGATTCAAACCTTGTTTTTCCTGCTGATTCAGATGTTCTATAGATTTCATGAATATTTTTTACTGTTCTGAAATACAAATACCCTGAATGTATGCCTTAAACTTAATACTATATTTTTTTATGTTTTCAACTAGGACATATACGATAACATTTATTAACTTAGGAAAATAAACAAGAAAGATGTTGGATTCCATGACAGCAAGCAACCTTCATTCTATAATTACACTGTCAATAAAAATGCTTTTGGTGGGAGAGGGATTTATGGGAACTCTTTACTTTCTACTCAAATTTTTCTGTGAACTTAAGATTGCTCATAACATCTATTAAAAATACATTTAAAATGCTATTTGGCAATGAAAGTCAAACCTCATGTCAGGTAATTAACCATCTCCTCTAATTACTAGATGACCACTACTGTTCACTGATTACCTGGGAGAATCAGTACCAGCTGTATATTCAAATAGTGCTGCTCTCAGATGAACAAGGAAAAAAATAGGTTGTATATTTTGATTCAGAAAGATGCATTAAATCAGCAGACAGATATAAAGGTCACAAAGAATGTTGAAAGATATCATCATTCCTTCAATATAGTTAATGCCTTCTTAATAAATGCTATGAGCTAAAAATTTATAGAGTACTTACTCTGAGCTAAGTAGAATTATTATCCCTATTTTACTATGGAGGGAGGGAAGGCTTAGAAAAAAGATAAGTGAATGAACCATTTAAGGCCACACAAGGAGGAAATCTTAAGAGACCAGACTCAAATCCACTGTCTATCTTCAGGGACTGCACACTTACATACTACAGACAGACCTCTGCCCTTGACAAATCACACATGCTGAAAAAGAAACCTGGTATCAACTTTAAATGACAACTGGCTATTATCATTATCTCATCTTACTACTGATAACTTTTCTAAACAATAAAATATTATTGGACTAGTGAATTCTCATGAATTCTCTACAAATAATTTCAAACATAATAATATTTATAGACAGAATTCTCTAACAGAGACACATAATGACTATTTGCTTTTAAATCACTTTGGACAGTAGATAAAGATGAGGCAGGGCTTCTCACCTCCTGGCCAGATTATATACAAACTTAATCAGAAGGAGGCAGTCTGTGTTCCCCATGAAACAGCTATTAAAGTTCCCTGAACTGTACACTCAGCTCCACTGAGTTTACTCTTTGAAACGGATTTTGTTTTTACTTTAGGACATACACGACCTTGAGCTGAGGAAATCTGGGCTCTGCAAATCAGGATTCTTTTGAAACTACTTCCTCAGCAAATTGGTGACTATGTGGTAATATGATACGAGAAGGAATAAAGAAGTATATTCGTGCTGCTGAAATTATAGAAAGGGTAAGTGGTTAAGACAGGGTTGCAACATAAGCCGTGCCTGCACATGCTCCATGAAGTGGACAGTTGGCTCTATTATACAGATAAGCCAAGCTAAAAGACCACTTTTCCTTCAATTATATGGATATTTCAAGCAATATAATGTCCTCGGCTTACAAATTTCAGCAACGGCTGATCTTTACCTCTTTGCAGCCGTTTGGCAGTCTGCTACTTGGAGAAATTTAAGTAAGGAAAAAATTCAAAATTCACAGGAAAAAATATAATAGTGTAGAATGCCCACTTATGCCAGCCTGGGACTCTGGTTGCCAGCAGTTTCTACACTGAATCTTATAACCATAAGTTTCCAAAGCAGCAGACTTCGCAGTAGCTGGTCCCACATATAGGATGGAAAACTGTGAAAGGTGCATATAGTGGAAGAGAGTAGCCCTGCTTTTAGAAGAAATATTCAATCTTCAGTGTTACTTGTCCAGGGTTCAAGGAATCTTCATGCACTGAAAGGAAGGCAGACCAACAGTAGAAGTGCTGAGTGTGATGAAAAAGATGTATACAGTGGGCACAAGAGAGAAAAACGGAGTTCTCGGTCAGAATGACCAAGATGCTTTGTAAATTAGACGGCGAATATCTATTTCAAATCCATCAAATAAGATGGGGATAAATTAGAACGAAAATGTCTCAGAGGTGGAAGCAGAGATGCTGTGAACAAAGCGATGTGAGTGGTGAAGCAGTGATCCTGAGTCTTTCTGACTCACGTTGTATCAGCACACTCAGAATGAAACCCGCTGCTGGGAGTCTTTGCTGCACACTTGTTGAATGAATGAGAATTAACTACTACTCTGATATGCCGCACTACAGGAGGAGATGGTAGGTGATAAAGAGACATCGCCAGAAGCAGAATATTAAGGACACCAATGTTAGGTTAAAGGCTGTGAAGGGCATTCAGTAGGCAAGGAAACTGTTGAAATGTTTTGAGAACATTATATTACTTCATATAAATGAAACTATGCTTTAAAAGATTATCTGGTCACCAGACATAAAATGAATTATGCAGCAAAGAGAATTGAGAGTCTACAGCAAATTCCAAGTGAAATGAAATGAATATTTAAACTAAGGAATGTGGTACACAGAGAGGAGAAAATGGATACAAAAATTTGACAAAGCTTGACAAATGATTAATAGTGATTTATTATAAAGAATGAAGGAGAAAGACTGATAAGTTTTAGGATTAAACCTAATACTCCACATTTTTAAAAACACAGGAAGATGAGAAGATTTTATTATGTGCATTTGCTTTGCTCTAAGGCAATCTGCAGTAATAGCAATAATGAATGATAATACTGATGATGATAATATACCAATAATAGCCAAAAACTTGACAGCATTTAGCAGGTGCCAAACTATGAACTAAATGACTTACATGTGACTGAGTTCAGTAGATCTAGATTGGGGTGTAATAAACACGCAAGAGATAGCCTCAGCCACAAGATTTGACAAGAGAAAACTGTTGTGGTTTTATTTTTTTAAGTGTAAAAAATGCCACTCTTGCTGAGAAGAAAGTAAGAGGTAAAGTATATTAAAATGTCTCGTCACCTTAAAAAAAAATAACTGTTATTGCTAATGGAAAGGGCAGTTGATAAGGAGTTTTTAAGGAGGAGGCCACTTGCTCCATTGTGCACTGTCAGCCATGGAAGGCTAGTACAGCCGGGAAGTGATATACTGTGGTCAGCAGGTCTCACAGAACTGAATCATGGTTTTGAGATCAGGATTGGAATTATGACTCTTGAAATATAAACCAGAAGGTTAAAAACATACCCTGGAGTTTACTTCTAATTTTTCAAGGTATACATCTTTTCTTCCCAACTAAATTATAATCTATATCAAGACATAGCAACTATTTCTTTAGTAACTTCTATGACTTCTCACACAGTGCTGGACACTCAGTTATGCTAATACATTCTTTTCTAGATACATTTTTCTTGTAGGTTTTGTTTCGGGTTTTTTTTTTTTTGGCCATAATTCAGGGCCTTAGCGGAGAAGGCAATTGCACCCCACTCCAGTACTCTTGCCTGGAAAATCCCATGGACGGAGGTGCCTGGTAGGCTGCAGTCCATGGGGTCGCAAAGAGTCAGACATGACTGAGTGACTTCACTCTCACTTTTCACTTTCATGCATTGGAGAAGGAAATGGCAACCCACTCCAGTGTTCTTGCCTGGAGAGTCCCAGGGATGGGGAGCCTGGTGGGCTGCCATCTATGGGGTCACACACAGTTGAACACGACTGAAGTGACTTAGCAGCTTAGCAGCGGGGCCTTAGATCCCACTTAGATGTGGGCTCTTAGATCCCTGACCAGGGATTGAACCCTTGCCTTCTGCAGTGGAAACATGGGAGTCTTAACCACTGGATCACCAGGGAAGTCCTAGATACATGTTTTAAGAAAACCCTTAGATGATTTTCTCACCAATTAACTAAAAGCAAACACAGTGGTTCTATGGGGCTTTCCCAATGGCTTAGTGGTAAAGAATCTGCCTGCAATGCAGGAGAACCAGGAGACACGGGTTCGATCCCTGAGTTGGGAAGATTTCCTGGACTAGGAAATGACCACCCACTCTAGTATCCTTCCCTAGAGAACCCCACGGACAGAGAAGACTTGCAGGCTACAATCCATGGGGCCAGAAAGAGTCGGTCATGACTGAGAAACTGAGCAATCGGTTCTAATTCTGATAAAGTAGATACCCTAATAAGGTAAAAGTCAACTTTAAAAAGTTGCAGCAGCTGCTGCTGCTAAGTCACTTCAGTCATGTCTGACTCTGTGCGACCCCATAGACGGCAGCCCACCAGGCTCCCCCGTCCCTGGGATTCTCCAGGCAGGAACACTGGAGTGAGTTGCCATTTCCTTCTCCAATGCATGAAAGTGAAAGTGAAGTTGTTCAGTTGTGTCCGACTCTTAGCAACCCCATGGACTGCAGCCTATCAGGCTCATTCGTCCATGGGATTTTCCAGGCAAGAGTACTGGAGTTGGGTGCCATTGCCTTCTCTGAAAATAAAAATCACTACATTTAAATCACTACCAATTCTGATAAGCCTATTAAATTAGAAACCTATCCACACCTAATGAGCTTCCCTGGTGGCTCAGATGGTACAGTCTGCCCACAGTGCAGGAGACCTGGGTTCGATCCCTGGGTCCGGAAGAGTCCCTGGAGGAGGAAATGGCAACCCACTCCAGTATTCTTGCCTGGAAAATCCCATGGTTGGAGGAGCCTGGCAGGCTACAGCCCATGGAGTTGCAAAGAGTCGGACACGACTGAGCAACTTCACCACAGCTAATTCTCTACTGGGCCAAGAAGCAAGGCCCTCTGGTACTTTGATTCACAAACTGGACGCTGAAGGGACCATCTGCTGTGTTATGTCCCCAAAGCCAAAGTCTATGTTGGGCTATTTTTCAGCAACATAATTTTTTCTTATAATGGCATATCAAGTATATTCTTATATATAATCATCTCGATTTCCAGTTGCAAAGAGAATTTTAGTGACTACATTCCAGTGGTATACTTGAATGCAACACTTCTAACATGATATATTATTTACCTAGTGCTTGCTATTTTCAATTTTAAACATATAAATTGCTAATTTGCAAAATACACAATGAGATGAGACTTCCCTGTTGGTCCAGTGGCTGAGACTATGCACTCCCAATGCTAGGGGCCAGGGTTCAATCCTAGGTCAGGGAACTATATCCCACATGCCACAAGTGAGACTTGACACAGCCAAACAAGTATTATTTAAAAATACATATATAATATGTATATATACACATATATATGAGATGAAAATATGGAAAGGGAAGAGGTATCTTTGAGGATGTAAAGGAGAGTAGGTGAGATGAATAGCAAGAGCAGGGCCAACACACATTAGAGAGCTCCAGGGACAGCTAAATGATCAGGAGGTCTTTCAGAATTACATATGAATGAGGCACAGTGTTCTCAAGCCAAAAAAAAAAGAAGGAATAAAAGAACGGAAACAAACTGTATTCTATTCTAGCAAGTGCTGTGATCTCCCAGCTGCTGTTCTACCCATGACTAAAGTCCATTCTAAAGAGTTTCTAAAATATTTTTTCTTCTCTCTTTGGCTATCTTTAAGGAGCTCAAGAAGAAGTGCCCAGATAAAGCTGAATGTGAATCACACCCATTGATAAACAATTAGGAGGCTTTGGTTGAAAAACATCCCTCAAGCATGGACTTAATTAATCAATTAGATTAATTAGAAGTATTTCACCAAAGACTGGTCAGTTCTGAACTGAAGATACCTCTTAGCCATCTGAACAAGATGTTTCATTTATTTATAAAACAGATGCTTCTTGCAGCATGACCATAGCTTAAATCACTGTCTGGCAATATACCAGTTGTTTAGTTAGCCCCTGTCAAAGTAGAGAATTCAACTTAGTTGCCTGTTGTCTTTTACCTCCCAAGACAGATCCTAGGAACCCATTCTTCCATTTAATTTTTCATTCATACACACATATATTAAAAATAATCATTGAGCACTCTGTCCATTTCAATATGTTACTGAACAGCTTTGGATACCAATTTAGACAACAAACTTATGACTTCTGGCTTCAAGTCTATGCAGTGTTACTCAGCAATAATGTATAGTAAAACATCAAAAATGTGAACTCATAATTGTGAAAATGATCACAATTTAGAATTTAAAAAACTGATTTTGAGGTTATATTACTTTATCTTTACATACTAAATTGATTACATGACTTCCTATAGACATAATAGTGATACTTAATAGTCATTCCACAAACACATTACAAAAAACAAATGATATTTTTGGGAAGAGATGTCAATAAAACAACTGAAAAAGATGCCCCCTCCCCAAACTAACAATAATTCGGCATCCGTCCATGAACGAAAGTGCCTTTGTGGGATCCAGGTAGGAAATTGGCACAGTCTAAAAAGGAGTGAAGGAGGAAATGGCAGCCCACTCCAGTACTCTTGCCTGGAGACTCCCACGGACAGAGGAGCCTGGCAGGCTACAGTCCACGGGGTTGCAAAGAGTCTGACAAGACTTAAGAACAAAACAAGAAAGAAGGAGCAGAGCCCTTTGGGAAAGGTGGGCAAGGAAAGGCAAGCTTGCACCCAGGTGGTGGACTCAATGGCCATGGTCTTGACTCTAGATCTGGAAACAGCCCTATACCCCTGAGGACTCAACTACGGCACCATCTGGCGCTGGCTCTGTCACCAGCACCACAGGCCAGGGAACCTGGGAGGAGGCTCCCCCACTGTGCTCCATGTAATAGGAGTAGAGACCTCACCGAGGTCCTCTGTGGCCCTAGATGTGGCCCAGGAACCGGCTCCAGCTCCTCAGCTGTGATCCAAGCACCCTGGAAGGACACTGAATTAGACATCACCCAGGGACCAGGGAGCCTTTGTGGATGTCCACAAGTCCAGCAGAGACATTTGAGCATACTGTTCAGGAGAGGACAAAAGAATCCAAAAATCCCACACAGGCTGCAGTGGAGAGGCTAAGAAGAACCGTGTGACTTCACAGCATCATTTCTACCTCAGGCGGCAGAGCTCTGTGCCAGGGGAGGACTTCTGGGCCCGTGATTTCTCGCATGGGGAAAAGTGAGAGCCGATGGGTGAATCCCCAGCCTCCCGAACCGTGCAGGACACTGCCAAAGAAACCCACTTCTCTCCCCCCACATCAGAGCACTAAGTCAGGAGCTGTGCAACTGGGGGGCCCTGGCAGCTGGGAGAGCAGCAGCCTCGGCTCAGAGCGGGGTGCATTAGGAGGACAGGGCTCCTACAAACTGCATCAGAGACTCCATCAGCCGGCCTGCCCAGGGACCACGGGGGACACCTCGTCCATGCAGACTCAGGGGTAACCAGCGCTTCACTGATCTCATCCACAGCCCCCTCTGCTGGGTGGCCAACTCCCAGCATGCATTCCCAAGGGCAGCCCAGGTGGCCTTTCCTTTCCATGGCAGCTGAGTACCACAGAAAGCTGGCCTGATTCAGCAGTCCTGGGAGAGATGGCCCTCGGGGAAGCAAAAGCGAGGTTCTCCAACACATGACCAGGCTCCACAGGATGGAGAGATGACAGACCAGCCTAAGGATTTTGCCACAAGAGCAGGAAAGACATACAGAGCAGGTACAGCCGCAGAAGGACCGAGAAAGCCTCAGAATCTTCCGAAGTCAGGCAGTGAAGACTGCAGCAGATGATGGCTCTTTGAAATGTGAAGACAACAATGACCAGAATTCAAGGAACAAGAAAAAATCAATGAAATGAGACACTAGCAAAGAAAAAAAGAATTTCAAGTAACTGACCCTGAAGACACGGAGATCACCAATTTATCTCATGAAGAATTTGAAATGCTGAAAGAAAAACAAAAAAGCCAAAACAAGAATATCCTCCACAGCAAAGCTGTCCTTCAGAAACGAAGGAGAGAGAAAGACTGCCCCAAACAAACAAAAGCTGAGGGAAGTCATCACATCACAGCACATCACAAGGAGTGCTTCCAGCTGAAACGAGGGTCCTAATTAGCAACAGGAAAACAGGAAAAAGGACCACACACTTCTAAAGCTTAGTGTGCAGTCAAATCCAGAACACTCCAATGCTACAATACGGTGCTGTGTTAACCAGTTAACACCAGTAAAATGTTTAAAGGACAAAAGTATTGAAAATAACTATAGCTACAACAGGTTGTTAGTGAATACACAGCATAAAAATAGGTAAATTATGACACCAAAAGCATTTAAAATGGCATTAATACTAAGTTTAAAAAGTCAGAGAGAAAAAGACAAATACTGTTGATGTCATTTATGTGTGAAATCTACAAAAGCTGAGCTCATGGAAACAGAATAGAATGGGGGCTGCTAACAGCTGGGGGTTGGGGAAAACGGGGAGATACTGGTAAAAAAGAACAAACTTCCCGTTATAACACAAATAAGTGCATCATGATGTCTGTAGTTTACAGTACTATTTTTATATACTTGAAAACTGCTAAGAGAGTAAATCCTGAAAGTTCTTACCCTCCCCATCCCTTATACAGTAATTATGTGAGGTAACCTTATTTTGGTAATCAGTTCATGAGGAAAACATCTGTCATTATGCTGTACACCTTAAACTTACACAGTATGTCAATTATATCTCAATATAGACGAAGAAAATATTTTTTTTCAACTGACACATTGAATTAATGCTGAAGAAAATAAATTCTCTTGAATTATTTCTTACCTTTTTAAAATATTTCTTAATCTTTATTTTCAGTCTTTAAAACATATCTACATATGACCTATTTGACCTTTTAAAAAAGTTGCTGTATAGAGCATTGGATCTGCAGGGTAGCTAGGGGGCTGAGATGAGGAGTGGGGATTAGGGATAAAAGGATTTTAAAATTAGCAATGTAAAAAATATTGATGGCAAAATTCTTTGCTATTCAACCAATCCAGCAACAAATAAATATCTCCTTTTCTTTTGCTATGTAGCTGATTAATGTCACAATACAAGTTTAATACAGCAATATAGGTTTAAAGATCCTAGTGACTAACTAGGGAATAATATGAAAGAGCTTCACAATGGGAAAAATTAACCTGAGTCTTCAGTGATGAATAGAAACTGCCAGATGAAGAAGGGGAAGGTCCAGATGGAAAGGAATAATCTGTGAAAATTTACTAGCCTTTGGGAATGGCATGTTCTGAGCCATCAGTCAAAGAGATAAATACCGTGGCCAAGAGGCCAGAGGACTGGGTAGGCAACAGACACTTACACGCCATGTGTAAGATGATAAATAATTGAGACTTCATTGAGTAGAGTATGGGAAGCAAGCAGAGATTTTAAGCAAGACATTAACACTTTTGCTTTCTGCTCTAGAAAAATAACTGGGAGCAAAATGGAGGAAAACATGGAATGGGAGGAGAGGAGAGGCAGGAAGTAGTTTCTTGAAATAGACAAGATCATTCAGATGACACCACCCTTATGGCAGAATGTGAAGAGGAACTGAAGAGCCTCTTGATGATACTGAAAGAGGAAAGTGAAAAGGCTGGCATAAAACTCAACATCCAAAAAACAAAGTTCATTGCAGCCACTCCCATCACTTCATGGCAAATAGCTATGGAAATAGTGACAGACTTTACTTTCTTGGGCTCCCAAATCACTGCAGGTGATGACTGCAGCCATGAAATTAAAAGATGCTTGCTCCTTGGAAGAAGGAAACCTAGACAGCATATTCTATGACAAACCTAGACAGCATATTCAAAAGCAGAGACATAACTTTGCCAACAAATGTCCATATAGGCAAAGCTATGGTTTTTCCAGTAGTCATGTGTGGATGTGAGAGTTGGACCATAAAGAAAGCTGAGTGCAGAAGAATTGATGCCTTCGAACTGTGGTGTTGGAAAAGACGCTTGAGAGTCCCTTGGACTGCAAGGAGATCAAACCAGTCAACCCTAATGGAAAGCAGTCCTGAATATTCACTGGAAGGACTGATGCTAAAGCTGAAGTTGCAATACTTTGGCCACCTGATGCGAGGAGCTGGCTCACTGGAGAAGCGGGTGTCAGAGGACGAGATGGTTGGATGGCATCACTGACTCAAAGGACGTGAGTGTGAGCAAGCTCCAGGAGATGTGAAGGACAGGGCAGCCTGTGGGCTACAGTCCTTGGTGTCGCAAAGAGTCGGACACAACTGAGCGACTGAACAGCAGCAGCATTTGTTGAGAATCTGAAGTAAGGCAGTGATAGTCAAACAGAGCAGTGGCTCTACTCAGAGACAGAATTAAGTGAAATTTTACAACTGGATGAACGTCAAAGTGAAGAAGAGGGAACAGAAGAGAATGGGTGAAGAACACACAGAATGAAACAGAATGGAGTGAGATGGATTGGGACAGAACAGACTGTCAGAAACGAGATAAACCTATTAATAGATTTCACTGAAACAGGAAGATAAATACATACTGGATAATAAAAAAGGAATTTGGTTTTAGCCATGTTAAGATGCCTGTGGAAAATCCAGTAGATACATCAATAGTCAGAGAGAAACACAAAACTGGATCTCAAAGAGGAAATGATGATAGAATAATAGGTTAATACAAATTTGAACATACAAAGTGAAGACATGGTAATTTATGTCATACCAGTGGATGAGATGATGCTGAAAGTGAACAGAGAAGACCCGGAAGGAACACTGAGAAACCTAAAACTTCTAGGGAGCAGGCAAAGGACTAATAAAAGCCAAAGGTCCTATAGTTTAGCACAAAGTCCACTGAATAACAGACCTTTTTTCTAGCATACCAGGAAATTAAGGATAAAACTGTCATATTAATCACAAATAGTAGCAAAAATACATAAAGCAACCCACCATCACATGTGTTGATATTAATGGAAGAATTAAGACTTTACTCAATGTAATACAAAGGTATTGAGCCAGTGGGGAGAGATCCAGGAATCCAGAATTGCCTCTCTCTACAACATCCACAAAGCATATTTATGTACAAAAGAAAAAACACTGCCTGAAGTGCCTAGGAGACCAAGGCACATGGGCTATTTTTAGGTGAGTTTGGGCTGGCTGACTTCATTGTAGAAAACTTGAATCATCTGGAGTGGTCACATTTTATCCTCAATTCTTTAGGTCTAATTTATTTTTAACTAAAACAGAACAATCCAAACAGCCTCCATGCTTGGAAGAGGTGTGATTTTCTGACTGAAAGGAGCACATAGGGGCCCGTGACAGAGAAACCTGGCCTGAGTCCTTGCAAAGCCAAAAGCGCTATGTTCTCTGCCAACGCACTAGATAAAAACATCCGGTGACGGGCTTTTGTCAGTGCAGCTGCAGAGATGGAAACGGTCACACCTTGGTACAGGCATTCTAACACAGAGTTACTCACTGGCAAATGTGATCCAATCTGTGTCCTCAAATTTAATCAAGGCTAAGAGGGCTTGAGCTATTTCAAATCCTATTTTGAGCTGTTTCAAATCCTAAAAGATGATGCTGTGAAAGTGCTGCACTCAATATGCCAGCAAATTTGGAAAACTCAGCAGTGGACACAGGACTGGAAAAGGTCGGGTTTTCTTCCAATCCCAAAGAAAGGCAATGCCAAAGAATGTTCAAACTACCACACAATTGCACTCATCTCACACGCTAGCAAAGTAATGCTCAATATTCTCCAAGTCAGGCTTCAACAGTATGTGAACTGTGAACCAGAGATCAAATTGCCAACATCCACTGGATCATCGAAAAAGCAAGAGAGTTTCAGAAAATCATCTATTTCTGCTTTACTGACTATACCAAAGCCTTTGACTGTGTGGATCACCATAAACTGTGGAAAATTCTGAAAGAGATGGGAATACCAGACCACCTGACCTGCCTCTTGAGAAATCTGTATGCAGGTCAGGAAGCAACAGTTAGAACTCGACATGGAACAACAGACTGGTTCCAAATAGGGAAAGGAGTACGTCAAGGCTGTATATTGTCACCCTGTTTATTATTTAACTTCTATGCAGAGTACATCATGAGAAATGCCAGGATGGATGAAGCACAAGCTGGAATCAAGACTGCCAGGAGAAATATCAATAACCTCAGATATGTAGATGACACCACCCTTATGGAAGAAAGTGAAGAACTAACGAGCCTCTTGATGAAAGTGAAAAAGGAGAGTGAAAAAGTTGGCTTAAAGCTCAACATTCAGAAAACTAAGGTCATGGCATCTGGTCCCATCACTTCATGGGAAATAGATGGGTAAACAGTGGAAACAGACTTTATTTTGGGGGGCTCCAAAATCACTGCAGATGGTGACTATAGCCATGAAATTAAAAGATGCTTACTCCTTGGAAGAAAAGTTATGACCAACTTAAACAGCGTATTAAAAAGCAGAGACATTACTTTTCCAACAAAGGTCCATTTAGTCAAGGCTATGATTTTTCCAGTAGTCATGTATGGATATGAAAGTTGGACTATAAAGAAAGCTGAGCACCGAAGAATTGATGCTTTTGAAATGTGGTGTTGGAAAAGACTCTTGAAAGCCCCTTGGACTGCAAGGAAATCCAACAAGTCCATCCTAAAGGAAACCAGTTCTGAATATTCATTGGAAGGACTGATGCTGAAGCTGAAACTCCAAAACTTTGGCCACCTGATGTGAAGACTCATTTGAAAAGACCCTGATGCTGGGAAAGATTGAAGGCAAGAGGAGAAGGGGACGACAGAGGATGAGATGGTTGGATGGCATCACCGACTCAATGGAGGCAGTCAGAGTAAACTCCGGTAGTTGGTGATGGACAGGGAAGCCTGGTGTGCTGCAGTCCATGGGGTAGCAAAGAGCTGGACACGACTGAGCAACTGAACTGAACTGAACTGAAGAGGGCTTCTCTTCTGTGTGAGTGAAGGAAAGGGGTTCCCTACCTTGCCTACCCTACAATTGTGTATAATACCTCACCTCAGTGCATTCACAGTACAACACTTTATGGTGTGCATTATTTTATTTTTCAGGTAAAATCATAACTTTCATGTATACTCAATATAGCTTGATAATTTTTAATTAGAAATTAACAAAGCTAGGACTCCAATCTGGTTCCATCTCCACGTGTAGTATGTATTCTACTATATTCCCCTGACCTATATGGAAATTACTGACTGTATCGGGAATTCACCAATACTATATACGCGCCTTGGGTCTTGATGCAGAGAGATAGTCAGTTTCCATGCAGCATCTAAAAAGGAGCTTTCAAAAAGGTAACTTGCTACCCGAACATTGCTATGACCAGGGAAAGTGACCTTATATTTATTTCTGCCATACACTTTATAGTACCAGCTTAAAAAACAATTTCACACCTTTCAACTTGACATGTATTTTGTAAGGGAATGGAATCTAACTGTGCAATAGGATAAAACCATGAATAATTTTAGAAATTTTGTTTTAATATTTTGTAAAGAAGTTGTGCTACAAATTACCTGTATTTAAGGTCTGTCCGCGCATGTAAAGAAGCCTTAGGTATGAATTTACATATAAAATGAGGATGATTAAAGGCTATCTAGAGTTTGGAGTGACCATTTGATACTCTTCTGTCTGGTGCCATGAAATTAAATCCCCTCTATGATTCTGGGCTCCACGGGCTCATCATCTTATGAGATTGGGTCTTTCTGCTTTTCTCAAGGATGAGTGCTCAAGTATTTCAAGGTTATCATTTCCATTATACAGGAAGAATTTTCTCTTCCTGTACCCTGATTGAATGTGAAATCCCTTCTCTTCTGCATGTGCCTCTGTTATAACTGGAAGCTTATTTAGGAGCATGATTTGAATGAGCTCAAGTCCATGAGAACAGTCCATCAGTCACAGGAACGCATCTCAACTCTGTTCAGAACTTTAAAAGCCACGTATTGATAATCAGGGCAACTGGTTTGAAACATACGGCTGACTGCTTTTTAAATTTCGATTTATTAGGCCAAGTCTCTACAAAAAAAATGTGCTTAATAAAGTTGTATTTGTACCAAAAAAAAGTTGTAACCAATATAATTTGGAAGTTTTTAAAAGTCTTTACATTTAAACCAAGAAAAATATTTCCTGTATCTCACTGTTCCAATTGAGACGATTAGAATACCAGGTCAACTCACTGACTAGGAAGAAACACAGTTCCCTCTAAAGTACTGACAGCAGCACTTATCATAAGTTATTCAAAGGTCTTAAAAATGTCTGTGTATTTGGATCTTTCCAGTCACCAATCATTAAAAGATCGGTAAGTAATTAAAGTGAATCTGCAATTTTGCATTTGATTTTACCCTACATTCAAATTGTTGGACAAACAGTCATGGAGATCACTAAGTTACATCTGGTTAGCATTATTCACGGAGAAGGCAATGGCACCCCACTCCAGTACTCTTGCCTGGAAAATCCCATGGATGGAGGAGCCTGGAAGGCTGCAATCCGTGGGGTCGCTGAGAGTCAGACACAACTGAGCGACTTCACTTTCACTTTTCACTTTCACGCATTGGAGAAGGAAATGGCAACCCACTCCAGTGTTCTTGCCTGGAGAATCCCAGGGACGGGGGAGTCTGGTGGGCTGCCGTCTATGGAGTCGCACAGAGTCGGACACGAGTGAAGCGACTTAGCAGCAGTAGCATTATTCAATACCTGGATGTTAACTGGGAGAAAAGGAGGTGGGTTTTTTAAAAAGTAAAAGTTTGGATGGATATATGTACTAAAGTTGCTAACAGAAATTTCATACATGCTTTGATCATGTGTCATTCTTTTTGAGCTCTGAGCTTTTATTTGTATAAAATCTATTTCATTGTGCTTGTTTTAATCAAAGTTTTGGACAATTCTGCAAGGTAATTTCTGTTTAAAATAATGGCTAAACTGTGAGAATTTATCATTCATATATTAAGTTAATCCAGAGATTGAAGTGCAGTAACATTATTATTCTACAGACAGTTACGCCCATGGGGTAAGTTTCAATAATATAGTTCGTGACATCCCATGATAATAACAGAAGAAAATACCTCACACAGGATCTAATGTAATGTATTACAAATAAGAGAGACCTAGGTTAAAATTCCAGTATTCTGTCTGACCTAAGTGAAATGAATTAAACAATCTCAGCCTTAGGGATAAGCAGCTCATAGAGCTTCAACATGCAGCCTTCGGTCCCTTTTTAGAAACTCTTCATCTTTTTTTTTTTATTATTTTATAGGTACTAAAATTAAGGTGACAGTAGAAATCTAACTCAATCTCATTAGTACCATTCGCTATTCAACTGCTATCAATGAGAGAGAGCTTTGTTCATCTGAGAGGTAGAGTTCAAATATAGTAGAAAACTAATTAGGAGTGTTGGCTGAGCACTGTTAACTAACCCTGACTCGGATTCAGAAAACGAGGAAATGACCCACAGGATAAACAACCAGATATGAGAACAAAACCAAAGTATGAGAAATGAGAGAAGCAGAATTTTATAAACTAAATTCACATTGTTACTTTGCCTTTGGCTGCTCTCAAGAAAGGGAAAATGGAGTTGGTGAGGGGTGAAAGTACTTGTTTGAAAATAACTGAATCTTTGGTGGTACTTTCTCTCGCCCTCTCTCTCTCTCTCAACACACACACACTTACTTTGCTGAAATAGCAGCAGAATAAACATTTATTCTTAAAACTATGGAAGCCCATTTAAATGAACAAAAACCAGGACCTACACTTCCATCTATATAATGAAGTTGAAAATGGCTCCAATCCCAAACCACACACTGTACAGAATATTTATCAAATACATCCAGTGAAACTTGGTCAAAGAACAAACTAGAAAGCTGATACACCAATGAACTTCTTGCATGCACCATTTTAATTTTCTGGTACTGCAAATAATTAACTCAAAGAAACTGTCAGGTATAACAGACAGAAAGAAAAAAAGAAAAGGTAAACTGTCACCAGTTTTGAAATTGCTTCCCAGAGTCGATTATTCTGCAATAAACACTACTTAAGTTACACACACACACACACACACACACACACACACACAGCCCTAAAAGGTCACAGTGAACCTAGCCCACCTCTTACCTGAAAGGGATGAACGCTGAAAGCCAAGGGAAGACGTGTCTTTAGCAAAATTGATAAGAAAGGTTCTGGGACATCACATTCCATTTGAAACTGCCAGCTTTCCAGTCATTGTCCCCAGTCCAGCAAAAACTGATGTTTAAATTATACTACTGGTTCCAAATAGGAAAAGGAGTACGTCAAGGATGTATATTGTCACCCTGCTTATTTAACTTATATGCAGAGTATATTATGAGAAACGCTGGGGTGGAAGAAGCACAAGCTGGAATCAAGATTGCCAGGAGAAATATCAATAACCTCAGATATGCAGATGATACCACCCTTATGGCAGAAAGTGAAGAGGAACTCAAAAGCCTCTTGGTGAAAGTGAAAGAGGAGAATGAAAAAGTTGGCTTAAAGTTCAACATTCAGAAGACAAAGATTATGGCATCTGGTCCCATCACTTCACGGAAAATAGATGGGGAAACAGTGGAAACAGTGTCAGACTTTATTTTTAGGGACTCCAAAATCACTGCACATGGTGACTGCAGCCATGAAATTAAAAGATGCTTACTCCTTGGAAGGAAAGTTATGACCAACCTAGATAGCATATTCAAAAACAGAGACATTACTTTGCCAACAAAGGTCTGTCTAGTCAAGGCTATAGTTTTTCCTGTGGTCATGTATAGATGTGAGAGTTGGACTGTGAAGAAAGCTGAGCACCGAAGAATTGATGCTTTTGAACTGTGGTGTTGGAGAAGACTCTTTAGAGTCCCTTGGACTGCAAGGAGATCCAACCAGTCTATTCTGAAGGAGATCAGCCCTGGGATTTCTTTGGAAGGTATGATGCTAAAGCTGAAACTCCAGGACTTTGGCCCCCTCATGCAAAAAGTTGACTCATTGGAAAAGACTCTGATGCTGGGAGGGATTGGAGGCAGGAGGAGAAGGGGATGACAGAGGATGAGATGGCTGGATGGCGGCATCACCGAATCGGTGGACATGAGTTTGAGTGAACTCCGGGAGTTGATGATGGACAGGGAGGCCTGGCATGCTGCGATTCCCAAAAAGAAAATAAAGAAACTATGAAACTTCGAATTAATTCATATAACATAGTGTGTATCAGTTTCAGTCCTGAAACTCACAAGTACAAGACATATTACATTCTCCCATTTTCTTTAAATTAATTTAGTTTGACTCAAAGTCTCCATACGGCAAAGCTGGTATGAAATCCCAGCTCATTTGTGGTACTCCTTGATCAGACCAACGTTATGAGCCTAAGAGAAGATCCTCTCATTTTCAGACAAATATATACATATATCACATCTTCTTTATCTATAGATCCACCCCTCCTAAGCCTTCCTTCTCCTTAGGTCTTAGCAAGGTTGAACCCATGGAGATCCGAGCAACAGTCAACGCTGATACTGAAACAAGAGAGACTTTATCTTTGGAAGAGAGAGAGTGAGTATTCTCAGAAGCCTTAGATATTACAGGATAAAAAATGAGAGAGAATCTTTTGTGAATAAAATGTATAAGATAAAATGTATATCATTATTCAAATCAAAAGTCTCCTAAAATCATGTCCAATTCTGGTTTTGTAAATACATTTTTAAACTTTCAAAGCAAAATAGATTTTTTAAAATACATATTTAATAAAATTGAAACCCCCAATACCTATTGAATTTGAGCACCGCAGATGCTTAAATAGCTTAGGAGAGAATATTTGCTTAGAAAGTAATTAAGGAAATCAGTTTTTTAATGAAAGCAATTAACATATTCACAGTGCTTCCATTTAATGTAATTGCTTAATATTAATGTACAGCATAGATGCTTTAGTTAAATTAGTTTTAATTTGGTACAGAGCATCAAAGCTTTCCAATGAGATTAAGTTTCACCAAATAACCTATATTTCTAGATACAAAAAGTATTTAAGGATGGTGATTGGTGAAACATTTCAGTATAATTGAAAATAATATTAGAAGATCCCTCCATTGTCCTTGGTAGTCAAAGTCACATTTTTAGTCATTATGATGCAAGCGTGTTTACACTTTAGCAACACAGGCTCCACTATAGCATCACTTTGAGATGTCAACCAGTGATGCTCAAGCTTTCCCACAGATTCATAAATACTTGGTAAGAACAGTTTGGGTCCAGCTGGCAGGAGCTTTGGCAACCCACTCTTGTGTAGGAAGAGGAATGGACTTCCATTAAGAGACACATATGTTTGCAACTTACAACTTTTTTTGTATCTGCAGACTGTGGCAGGCATCTAGAGGCCACTGGTCTTCTTTCAAAGAGAACAACCTCACTTCCAGGGAAGCCTGTGCGCCATCTAACATGCCTACAGAAAGTACATCAGGGAAGCAGGCTGGAAGGAAGAGACGAAGGCAATGATCTTCAGCTGGGGCCAAACCCATGCCCTAGATGTTCTTCTGAGCTCCCGTGTGGGATTCTGTTACCACACTCATCACTCCTGGCATTGGAGCTAATTGCATATTTGCAGTTATGTCTGTTGATCTTCTCTTAGAGTCATGTATTTACTGAGTGTGCAAGATTTGGAGTCCTACAGGCAATGGCACCCCACTCCAGTACTTTTGCCTAGAAAATCCCATGGACGGAGGAGCCTGGTAGGCTGCAGTCCATGGGGTCGCTAAGAGTCAGACATGACTGAGCAACTTCACTTTCACTTTTCACTTTCATACATTGGAGAAGGAAATGGCAACCCACTCCAGTGTTCTTGCCTGGAGAATCCCAGGGATGGAGGAGCCTGGTGGGCTGCCGTCTATGGGGTCGCACAGGGTCAGACACGACTGAAGCGACTTAGCAGCAGCAGCAGCAGCAGCAGTTTCTGTTCATATCCTAGGCCTGCCACTTGCTACTTCAGGGATCTGAAAAGTCACTTAACATCCTTGTTCCTTTGCTTCATCTATAACAGGTTTTCAAAATTGTAATGAAGGTTGAAAAAATTAATACAAAGAAGTCTTCTAATAACTAGCATATAATAAACATTCAATAAATTTAGGTATTATCATTATTATCCAGTTGTAAGCTCCATAAGTGCAAGATTACAGTATTTATAACTGTATCTACCATAATGTTTGCTCCTTGGAAGAAAAGCTGTAACAAACCTAGACAGCATGTTAAAAAGCAGAGACATTACTTTGCCGACAAAGGTCCATCTAGTCAAAGCTATGGTTTTTCCAGTAGTCATATATGGATGTGAGAGTTGGACCATAAAGAAAGCTGAGCACTGAACAACTGATACTTTTGAACTAGGAAAAGTGGAGAAGACTCTTGAGAGTCCTTTGGACTGCAAGGAGATCCAACCAGTCCATCCTTGAGGAAATCAGTCTGAACTGAACTATAATTTTTAATTCAATGCTTTTGTACCAAGTAAATCAAATTACTCCCCCCTTCCCACCATAATTAACTCTGATTCATACTTCAGTCTCAGAAAGGCCCATCCTCATTCCACAGACATTAGAAACCCTATTCTGTATGTTCTGATAGATTCTGGATGTGCCTCACTCTTTACCTGATTATTTGACTTATTTCATCTCATCTGTTAGTACATAAGCATCAGGAGGACACGGACTCTTATCTTTGGATTCACTGCTGTGTCATAATATTGTAGTGTCCCATATATGAGAGCCATTCAATGAATATTTATCGTATGGATTAATTGGAATAATAATTAAACCAAGCTGACCTGGAGGCCTAGATGCTAATTGCTCACACTGGTAATAAAATTAAAAAAACAAAAACCTGACATATTAGCATGGTAAATTAAAAGCAGTGGATATTTTCATATTTGCACACCTAGCAGTGTTTTTTTTTTTTCATATTTGCACACCTAGCAGTGTTTTTTTTTTTCATATTTGCACACCTAGCAGTGTTTTTCTAGTAACAGGAAAATTAGCTACTTTCAAGTCACTAAGTAACCATGCTGTCTGTCTTCATCAGGAATGTGTATACATGAAAGTAGATACAGCTATGAAACAAAAGCTCTAATCTCCATTGATTCCTGTCTTAAGGTCTTTGCCTTCAACTCTTAAGCAGCTCACTTCCTTTTCATCTCCCCCTGACTACATTTAAACCTGACAATCAATCTTGCTCCATGCTCTCTCCTGTACTTAAAGCAAAAAGACATCACTGCTCTTTGAGATTAGTCCTCCTTTGAGATTCTCCTTCAACAATGCTGCTCTTGCCTTGGAAATGGCCTTCAGAATCCTTACTCTTTTGATAGTGCTAATTCCTTGTACCATTTTTTTCCTAGTATTTGCTAGGACTGGGGTCTGGGTATTTTCATGTTTTGAAATTTAAACTGTGCCTATGGGAGATTTATTTTCTCCACAGACATCTTTCTATACAGTGGAAATTCTTTTTTTCTTTGAAAAACGAGCATGTGACCTTATAAAGGCTCAAAGTCAACACTGAAATACTAGTTGCATAGACAGATCTCTGAGGAAATTGATAGTGATCGTATTTTTTCAAGTAACACATGCAAATAAAAAATATGTTAGTGACTCTAACTGTGTGAGTACTATTTATTAATGCAACACTAGTTTGAAATGTATGATATGTACCAGAACATTGTCTATTATATTTTTGTGAACCCAACATAGCATAATATACACAAAAGAATAATCTAATGAGATTCTCTCCATACCTTTTAATTTGCTGTTTCTATGTTTATTTTGTATTGTTATTAATTTTTGTCTGTGTATCATATGCTGTCAGAGAAATGCATTGTTATTCATTCTTCATTACTGACAACTTCTCATACACGCGGTTTCTATTCATTATTTCCTTATTTTGTTCAGATCTTTTTTTTAAATAAAAAAGAACTGATTCAGTTCTTTTTGAATGATTCACTCAAGTTTTGAGATGGATATAATATTTTAAATTTTATACTGTTCTTATAACGGAGATAGTGCCCACCATTATGTTTCTGCCATGCTCTTTCTTTTTGCCCACAGAAAGAATTCATATTCCATTTGGTCATTCACTGAGCCTCTTTTGCAGACAGATGGCGTAACTAGAAGCTAAAGGAGATCCAGGGTCTCGCCTGCTCTCTTCCTAGTTCAGGAGTCTGTGATTATCAGCCCAGCCACTCTCTGATATTGGCCTCTCAACAGTAAGCTGTCAACTAGGGGCTGCTCTTTAAAGACCAACCTGGAAAGTTTCCTTCTCCTCCATTATTTCCCATCATCTCTGTCTGAGGCCAGGAGGGCAAGAAATGACCTTCTCAGCCCAGCATCTTAGACTTAAGAGGAAGGAGATTAAGCAAGAGTCTTCACTTGTGTCTCCTGGCCAAAGCCAGGTTCTCAAAGAGAGTTTTAACCAGAAAGCCGTCCAAAGGGTCTATTGAGTATTTGTTCAGCCAGAAATAAACTCCTGGTTGGTATCTGAGTATTACTTGCTGTACGTACAACTCCCTTAATAGCAGATGTCAGAGGTAAGGAAAGGTGAGAGGTAGGAGTTAGGAACAGGCCCCAGCCCTCATCTGTTCTCCAAAAGGTAAAATCAGAGTGCACGTTAGGGGATGGCTGTGTTACAGTCTGCTCCCTCCAGACGTCACGGAGATCCTTCTTGTAATAATGCCACATTCTGCACCATTAAGTCGGAAACCATTTTAAGCCAAATCGGCTCAAAAACTGGGGAACCATGAATATCCACTTTATAGTTTGGTGCCCATGGCCCAAAGGAGCTGGAGAATAACAATAATGATAGTAATGCAATGAACTGAACAATGTCTAGTGTAGAAAACTGTGCTTTATGAAATTCTGAAAATACATCTATGAGACGGGGATTACTGTTAATTCCATTTTCTATACATACACACACACACCAAAAAAAAAGACTCAGGGAAGTCAAGTTGCCCAAAGGCAAATTCAAAACTCATGTTCTTAATTGCTACACAATCTTCCCTCTCAATCAGATACTCTCTGAGAAGACAGAGAGTTACTTTAGACTTCCTTTTCCAGTAGTTTTGATCTATGGAATTCTAACACGAGATGTATTCATCTGTCTCTCAGCACTCCTCACTCCCACCTTGGGGAAAAAAACAAAACCTTAGGAGAGAAAACAATTTAAAACTTACCAGGCATGCTTATCTCAAAGTAAGTGATTATAACAGTTCCCCCTTTAGGATAGGTTCTATGAAAGCGAGATATGATAGAGAAGGACCATAAGGGAGTTGAGATGTTTCTGAAGTACGTTCAAAATGCAGAGAGAAAGAGCACCAGTTCCCAAAAACACACGCTAAGCACTTCACAGGTTTGCCTATGCAAACCTTGCCTACAGAAGCTCTTCTATAAATTAGATGCCATCACTACCTTTCAGAGAAAAGGTAATCAGAGATCTGAACCATCAGCAGGAAAAGAATGAGATTAGTTAACGTCAGGCACTAATGAGCTCTGAATTATCAAACAAAATGGGCCTTGTTTGGTCCTCATCATTCCGGGCCCTAGTCTCCCAATCTCACTTCTCTCTGTCCTCTGCTCCGTGTCCTCAGAGCTCCTTCTTACTGCCTCCACCCACTGCCCGCTCCACACACCCTCCAGCTCATCCCATCGGTTTCCAGCACTCTCAAACTCAACTTGTATCTTTGTCCATCTTCCCTCTAACCACTTGGTTGTGCATTTCCTTAAATTCCCTTCGCCTGGTGTAGACAAAAGAGGGAAAGGGAAGGAAACAGCACAGCAATCTAATGTTGACAGGAAAACAGAAAAAAAAGACCAAAAAAAAAAAGTTGAGGGTCTGTATTCCTGGGTATGTGCTCAGATGCTCAGTCATGTCTGACTCTGTGCGACCCCATGAACTGTAGCCCGCCAGGCTTCTCTGTCCATGGGATTCTCTAGGCAAGAATACTGGAATGTGTTGCCATTTCCTCCCCGAGCACACCTTCCAGACCCAGGGATCGAACTCACGTCTCCTGCATTGCAGGCGGATTCTTCACCAGTGAGCCATGAGGGAAGCCTATTTCCTCTATATCTGAGGGTAATGAGGAAAAATGTTGTCACTTTTAACTATCCATAGGGCTTCCCTGGTAGCTTTGACAGTAAAGAATCTGCCTGGAATGCAGGAGACTTGGGTTTGAACCCTGGATCGGCACAATCCCCTGGAAAAGGGATGGCTACACACTTTAGCATTCTTGCCTGGAGAACCCCATGGACAGAGGAGCCTGATGGGCTACAGTCCATGGGGTTGCAAAGAATCAGACACAACTGAGTGACTAACACTTTCACAGGCATCCAGACAGATGTCATCGATGTCATCTTAAGCACACTGACAATAACAGCCAGTAAATAGTCTATCATCATCAAAGCATTTTAACTAACCCCTTTGTGAAAGAGAATGAGAATTATTCATTCCATTTTACAGCTACAAAACTAATGCTCAGACAGTCAAGGGGCTAGCACAAGGCCACATATATCTTGCAAGTGGTTGAGTTAAGATTTATAAAAGATATTCTTTATTTCTAATCCTGCGATCTTTCTACTATATTATGTTGTCTGTTTCTAAAAAAAGGATAATGCTTATCATAAATCCATATCAAGGTTGTACTGAATAATACTATATATAAGTGAAGTTTATCTTCAATTTGCTCTCTTTAAGATTTTTTTGTGTGTGTGAAGGGGACCATTTTTAATTAAAGCCTTTATTGAATTTGGTACAATACTGCTTGTTTTATGTTTTGGTTTTTTGGCCCCGAGTCATGTGGTATTCAAGCCCACAGCCCATGAGATGGAAGCAAAGCCTTAACCACTGGACGACCAGGGAAGTCTCTGCTCTTTTTCTCTATGTGTAGTCCCCCCCTCATGTCTGGGCTCTAACTTCCTTTAGAATCCTGTCCTCATGTCGGCCCTGGCTGAACAGGTTGTCAACCACACGGCTATTCTTAGTCTTTCTACCCTGGGCCCCAGCAATTCTCCTCTTAATTCTGCATCCCCTCAGTGCTATTCAGACTGAATTAGTCCTGGGCATGGCACACGAAGTCCAGTGCCTTAGACAACAGGCACACTCAGGGATGGGTGGAAAGGACCTGAACTCATCCACTGCCCTAGACCATACTACTGTCTCATAAGGGAATTATGAAAACTAATAGGAGCTGTTTTGATGATGGCTTATTATATGACTGCAGCCATGAAATTAAAAGATGCTTACTCCTTGGAAGGAAAGTTATGACCAACCTAGATAGCATATTCAAAAGCAGAGACATTACTTTGCCAACAAAGGTCCGTCTAGTCAAGGCTATGGTTTTTCCTGTGGTCATGTATGGATGTGAGAGCTGGACTGTGAAGAAGGCTGAGTGCCGAAGAATTGATGCTTTTGAACTGTGGTATTGGAGAAGACCCTTGAGAGTCCCTTGGACTGCAAGGAGATCCAACCAGTCCACTCTGAAGGAGATCAGCCCTGGGATTTCTTTGGAAGGAATGATGCTAAAACTGAGACTCCAGTACTTTGGCCACTTCATGCGAAGAGTTGACTCATTGGAAAAGACTCTAATGCTGGGAGGGATTGGGGGCAGGAGGAGAAGGGGATGACAGAGGATTAGATGGCTGCATGGCATCACTGACTTGATGGACGTGAGTCTGGGTGAACTTCGGGAGTTGGTGATGGACAGGGAGGCCTGGCGTGCTGCGATTCATGGGGTTGCAAAGAGTCGGACACGACTGAGCGACTGAACTGAACTGAACTGTATTATTCTTTCTTTTCGTCTGTCTAACAGTACTTATCAAATAAGCATCTTTTGAGAAACAATGGCCTCCTTTGACAGTATTTCTCACCAGGATTATATTGGAAATACCATGGTCAAGTGTGATGTTTGGAACATTTTCCCCCAACTGCGTATTTCTTGAAAGACAAAGGTGGCCCCATAGGCTTAGCCTCACTGGTCCCCCACACTTGGCATCACCATTGCACTTCAGCAGATGCATTTAATCCCTTCCTCCAAAGATGACTTTGGACAAAATGTTAATAGGACGCTTACTGGGGCACATAAGAATCAACTAGAAATATTTCTTCAAAAATAAGTTTTCCATAGACATAACCACTTTAATTTCAACAGTTTCAGATTTATTACAACTGAACTACTCGATCAGGTCTCATCTGTGGGGTTTGTTTTAAACAATATGAAAATTTGCAGATTAAAAAGGCTAGAATGAAAGAACACAAAGACAAAGAGAAAAGGATCTTAACCCTAACCTTCACCTAGTACGTCCTGTGTATCAAGCAGTTCACATACATTACTTCTCACAAAATTCTAGAGGTCATTAGAGTACCCTTATTACGTAGGAAGGGCTTCCCTAGTGGCTCAGATGGTAAAGAATCTGCATGCAATGCCAGAGACCCGGGTTCAATTCCCGGGTCAGGAAGATCCCCTGGAGAAGGGAATGGCAACCCACTCCAGTATTCTTGCCTGGAGAATCCCAAGGACAGAGGAACCCAGTGGGCTACAGTCCATGGGATCGCAAAGAGTCAGACATGACTGAGCAACTAACACTTCATTATGTAGGAAAAAGAAATGAGTTTAAAGAGATTAACTCTCCCCCCACTTTCCATCTCATTAAACAGTACATTTATGTGTGTACTTTAACAGTGCACTTTAACAAACCTGGTAAATTCAGGTGCCAAATATATATACCTTAAAAACGATGATAGCCAGAGTTGAATTGAAACCCAAGTCCCTTGTTCTTCCACCATAGCCTCCTAAGTACATATATGGTGCTATCTGTGCTATCAGATGGAGAAGGAAACGGCAACCCACTCCAGTATTCTTGCCTCGAGAATCCTGTGGACAGAGAACCTGGTGGGCTGCTGTCCACGGGGACAGCACAGAGTCAGATACGACTGAAGCGACTTAGCATGCATGCATGCATGCATGCACTGGAGAAGGAAATGGCAACCCACTCCAGTATTCTTGCCTAGAGAATCCTGTGAACAGAGGAACCTGGTGGGCTGCTGTCCATGGGATCGCACAGAGTCGGACACGACTGAAGCAACTTAGCAGCAGCAGTGCTATCAGAAAATAACAAAACTATGTGGAAACCATGCAATTCTGCTACCAGGCCAGTGCATAATATACCACTTTGTGGGAAAGTATATCTGTTCTTCAATATTTAATCAACTAAGACAACGGGATGAAAGGTAAAGATACTCAAAGGTTACATAGTGAGACCCAATCAGATTCCAGTGAATAGCACACACCTGAGTGGAAAGTGAATGGAGCCTCAAAAGATGAGAGTATCTAAAATATAAACACATTTTTAGACTGTCAAAGACTATACATGGACTAGCTTCATGAATTTATAGTCTAACAACCCTTACTTTCTAGACCAGAAATCTGACAACCTCGCAACTAAAATCATTTACCTAAATAAACAGTTGTTATCTGATATACACTTGTATTTTTTTCAAAGCAGACTTCCCTGGAATGTCAAGGTGCCCTTCAATACTTGCAGGACCACCCCTGCAAATGCTCATTATGAAGATTAATTATTGGCTTTAACACTGATGGATCTGGTATGACTCCAGGCATAAAGAATACGCACTCAGTGCTCAAGAGACACACTATCTAAAGTAGAAAGACAAATACATGTTTTAAGAGCTTGAAGGGTGATCAGAACCTTGGAGTGTAAGTCACCATGTTTACATTTATGAAAAAAATGTTATTCTCCTCTTTTCATTGCCTTTACAGCCCATAAATACCACTGAGATGGGAAGGAGGACGATCAGCACATTTGTGAAACGGCATGCAACTGCATGGGAATATTATTCATTTTAGTGAGTTTATTGCTGGACAGCTGTTTACAAATTTAGGAGCAGATTGGTCCATGGATGAATGAATTTTGGTTTAAGAAAGAGGAACGTGAGGGGCCTCTGAGGTCCTTGCTGATAATATTCATACTAACCAATGTTCCATTGTTTCCCTTAGGGAGCAGTTAAATTTTTCCACACCAGTTGATCAGTGGAAAATATCGTCTGAGTTATCCTGACAATGTATAGGGTATAAAACATATCTTTAGGGAAACCGAAAGCCCAGCGGTCCATATGGAGCCAGGAAAAAAACAACTTTTCAGATTCTGGTATTGAAATGCAGTATGGTTTTAAAATCCTGCAGGCTATTGTCTACCTGTCATCAACCAGATTATATTCCTCTGGCCCATGTTAATGCCAAAAAAAGTCCCAGAAGTACCATTTTTAAAAAACTTCTTAAAAAGTATAGATTTATAATCATCAGAAAATGAGCAAATTTTAGTTTGTGTGTGTATATATATACAGGGCTTCCCTGACAGCTCAGCGGTGAAGAATCCACCTGCCAGTTTAGAAGAAGTGGGTTCAATACCTGGGTAGGGAAGATCCTCTAGAGAAGGAAATAGTAACTCACTCCAGTATTCTTGCCTCGGAAATCCCATGGACAGAAAAGCCTGGCAGGCTACAGTCCATGGGGTTGTAAAGAGCTGGAAATGACTTAGTGACTAAAACAACATATATGTATATACACATACACACACATATATACATATGTATACATGAATGAATGAATGACTTGGGCAAGTTAATTAAACTTGATAAACTTTATTATGGGAAATAATGTTAATACCAATATCTTAGAGTTATTTTTAGGCTAAAATGAGTTATTTTTTGTTTTAAAAAATTAGCATGATGTTTGGCACAGTGTACAAGATCAGTAATAGAAGATACAGTTATTATTATTGTTATTATTATTATTTCTATTATGCCTCTCACTTATGTCCCTTCACCAGCTTAGGGTGCTCTCCATACACAAAGTTAAAAGCAGTTTTTCTTCATAATGTACCATAAAGAAAAGTGTTTGCTTTGAAATCAGAAAGACTCAAGCCTGAACAGTGTATTAATTTTTCAAGAGGTTTAAATTCACGGAGACTCGGTTTTCTCATTGGAAAGGGGATATATTAGGCATAACTCAAGTAGTGAAAATTCAAATAAGATATTACATTGAGCAAAGAGCCTGAAACATCAAGGTATTCAAAAAATATTACCTCATATATAGATATCTGTATTTTAATAGATGACATTTTATTGTCATCTTGACTATTTGTCTATTTCATCCATGCCAGCGTACAAACTTGAAGGCAACAACTGCTTTTCCATCTTCATAATCCCAGTGCTTAAGTGGCTATTACTTTTGCTGAGTGAATGCATGAATAATTTATATTTTATTTATTCTTCAAAAATGACCACTAAGAAGAGTTTTTAGAATTATAATTAAAAATTGACAGGTTCTAGGATGTTTGCATGTAAATTCTTAAAATGACACCTGCTAGTTATACGTAAGATACAACAACTTTTGTCAATGAAAAAAAGTGTAGTGACCAGAAACAAATGAATAGACACAGATTTTTGACTAATTCATCCAATCATTAATTCAAAAATGCCACATGCAAGGCACTGTGTAAGACTTTAGGATTATGATAGTAAACAACACAGATTTGACCACTACCCTTATGGAATTACAGTGCAGCGCAGCAGATGCCAGTCAAACAAATGCCAACATACCATTAAAATTACAACGTGAATAACTGCAATGAGCTTTAAGATCAGAATGCCATGAAAGCATATGTAGAATAATGTCATGTGACTTTTTCCTTCTGTCTCAAAGTTTTGACTGAGTTCCTCTCAGTTGGCGACTATATGGATGATAAATGACTATAGTTTCAAAGCAGAACTCAGCAAGAAGTAGCCGCAAAATCTCTATCAATCTTAATCACCTAACCCTTTAAGCCACATATGACAGGGCTAGAAAGTAATTCTGAAAAAAGATTCACTGAAACAGAGATTTCCTTGAGTAGAATTCACAAGGGTAAACTGCTGTGGCATCTTCCCATTACCATTCCCGCTCCCCACAAATTCAAGTCAAACAGATGCCTCTCACGGAGACTGGGGTTATCAGAATAAGAAGAGACTTGCATCTCATTCGCGGCATGTGTGCTAAGCTTCGGAAACTCAGGGACTCACTCCATACGCTTCTGAGAAGAGAGCACTTCAGTGGCATCCTCAAAAGTCTCAGGGCTTACACGAGTCTCCAACTAGTGGCTGAGTCTAAACGACAAAACACTGAAGGTGGGAGGACAGAGAAGGAGCAAGCAGGAGCGAGCTGGCCTGCTACCCACAGCAGAGCAAGGCTTCTCATGCACCAAGTAGATACTGGGTGGCTAAACCTGATTCATCCTGGAAGCATCTCTGTATGGTTAACTTTACGTGGTGTCAACTTGACTGGATCATGGGGTGCCCAGATACTTTGCTAAACATTTTTTCTGGGCATGTCTGTGACAGAGTTTCTGGATGAGATCAGCATTTGAATCAGTAGACTGAGTAAAGAAGACGACCCTCTCCAATGTGGGTGGGCATCACCCAGTCCATGGAGGGCTGAGTAGAATGAAAGTGCAGAGAAGGGAGAATGTTCTGTCTGTGCCTGACATGTGTCTTCTCCTTTCAGACTGGGAATCACATTATCACCTCCCCTGATTCTCAAGCCTTCTGATTCAGACTGAATGACACCACTGCCTTTCCTGGGTCTCCAGTGTGTAGACAGAAGATCATGAGACTTAACTTACACCATCACATTGACTTCTTGTAATAAACTCAGTCTATACAGATAGACAGAGAGAGAGAGACCCTATTGGTTGTTTCTTTAAAGAAAGGAATGGCAACCCACTCCAGGATTCTTGCCTGGAGAATCCCATGGACAGAGGAAGCGGGCTCCATGGGGTTCCAAAGAATTGTACATGACTGAGTAACCTTCACTTTCACTTCTGGAGCATCCTGACTGATAAAATCCCATTTTAAATGACCATTTGTCAGGATAGGGGGTCGGGGTTGGGGGGGTGGGAGGAAGGACTCTAGAGCAGGAGTGAGCTGAGAAGAGTTACCAAGTAATTATATGGAAAGAAAACTGCATTCGTTGAATACATAACTTACAACCTTCTTTATCAACAGTTATTCCTTCTTTTCCAGGCACAATACTGTTTTGCAGTTTTTGTTGCTTAGAGAAAAGGGCTAATTACCTGAGATAAAATGCATGTAGAAGAGAGTACAGCACCTAGTAAAGCTGAAATACAGTGACGGTAGAAGGAGCTGGAGGACACTCGAAAACTGGGTCACAGTGGAAAATGATTCATTAGTGATTGATTGATGATGAAAACACAGTCCAGAGTTGAAAAGAGGGAGTATGTAGTGAACATGAGGAAGTCAATTCTAAATGAATGTTTCATAGGTAAGGAAAATTATCCCAATTGTCCAAACTATTTCTCAAAAAAAGGTGGAGAGCTGATTATTGATACTCAACTGAAAATATTTTAGGTCCCACAGGCCTGAAGGATGACTTTTTAAAACTTGCCTTTTAAAATTTAACTTAAAACTGCAAACTACATTCTTGTACATAATCTAATTCATTTTCTTTTTTAATTATTATCTCACATCCTAAGGCTTCTTTTCTTATTTACAACTTTAAAAAAAAATACTGATTTTATTTTGACTGCACCAGGCCTTCACTGTAGCACGTGGGATCTAGTTCCCTGACCAGGGATGGAACCTGGGCCCCGTGCACTGAGAGCACGGAGTCTGAGCCACTGGACCATCAGGGAGGTCCATAATCCACTCTCAAAACAAGTAGAAGTGACTGGGAAGAGCCTTTTGGAGAAACCCAAGGGCAATCCTCACTTGCCGAGGAAAAAGGCAAGCATCTGGGGAGGAAGGAATTCATCTCCAAGGGGAGGGGCCGAGTGGAGGTTTTCTGAATGACTCTTTTCACCCACAGCCTTGTAGATGCCACATGAAGAATGATTTTTGAGGCAGCTGCATCCTACACTTAATCATTGTCCTAATTATGAGAATACTCTAAGACCCTGGCCCTCTGCCAGCACCAGAAACGCCCTCTGACAACAGTATTGACAGGGATCATGGTCTCTGAGTGGCCTGTTCAATGTCTACAGCCCTTCCTGTGCTTCGGTGTCTTGGGTTACTTCTAAAGGTAAGGTATAAAAATAATGTTAGTTTTTTGCACCAATTACCTCATTGATTAGCTCTCCTACAGGTAAAGAAATGAGAAACCATTATAGGCATATATAAAACTGACAACTAGCCTACTTACACAGAATTCTGCCCAACAATCTGCCTTCCAACACCCAGGAAGCTGCACCATATATTTAAGATATCTAAACTGTTCCCACCATATGTCCAGCATATCTCAGTACTCAATGGTGACTTTCTTTATCAAGGAAGCTAACTGCATCCACTTAACTCCACGTACTATATTTCTGCACTCTATCTTTTGGGTATGACTATCATTTTCTTCCCTCCCTTCTTTTTCCCTGTGAGTTGTGGCCTTGAGACATCTGTATTCTCAATTCTGTCCTCCCTTATTCCCCCGACTCCTAGCTCTCTGTTCTATCCACAATCTGTTCTCACGGTCTTAGCCATCAGTAGTAACTCCTCCTTCCCTGGATCTATCCTATCCCTAGTTTTCCCTTTTATCACTTTCCCTCATTTTCTGTGTCCTTCGCTGGCCCTACAGAATCCTCAAACTTCTACGCTGCACCTTTTTGTTTTTTCTACCTAGAAAGAAACTTGAAAACAAAGAGTGGCATTGATTGTTCAGTCGTTCAGTCGTGTCCGACTCTGTGTGACCCCATGGACTGTAGCCACCAGGCTCCTCTGTCCATGGGATTCTCCAGGCAAGAATACTGGGGTGGGTTGCCATTCCCTTCTCCGGCATGTGATTAATCAAATGCAAATTCATGCATGTCTTCTTTATTCCCCCAAAGCACTCTTTCACAGAACAAATACAGGTTTTTTAAAACTGAAGGCACAGTAGCACCTTAAGGAGGGTCACTGTTGCATTATTTCCAAAAAACGTACTGATTGTTCACAGATTATGCTTAACAGTAATATGAGGCAAGGAGAGTAAAACAAATGAAATAATAATTACATACAAGGAACCTACCATATGGGGTGCAGTTAAGGCAGTATCACAGTAGATGAAAACAGAATAGTATGAACCTTAGGAGTGGTCTAGAAGGGGCCTGTGGGATATAAAGAAGACGTGTTCAATAAAGAGGGTGCACTGGAGACTGATGAAATGAATAGTAAAGGAAAAGGACTCCCACATGGTCCAGGCGCTCAGACGCCACAATTCCAATGCAGGAGGCTCAGGTTCGACCCCTGGCTGGCTAACCAGATCCTACCTGCCACAACTGAGAGTTCACAGGCCACAACTAAAGATCCCGTGGGCCACAGCTAAGATGTGGTGCAGCCAAATAAGTATTAAAAACAGTAAAGGAGAGACGGGGGAGAAAAAGAGAGAGACTGAGAAAGGCTGGGACAGGCATTCCACAGAGAAAGTAAGAACGATGAAAGCTAATCAGGAGATATAAAGATACTGGGGAAGAGTAGATAACCCCTTCTAGGTAAATATTAAAATAAAAGAAGAGAATAACAGCATACAGCAAGAACAGTCACTGGAGCTAAGTCATAGAGTTTCAAGTGTACATGGGCTAGGGTTTCTCATAAAACTGATGGACAGTGAAAGCCAGTGAAGGTGTTAGAACAAAAGAGTGGCATGATTGAAATGTATCAGTCAGCTTCGTAAACAGAATATCAATATGAGAGAAGATTCATTAAGCTTCATTAAAGTAGATTCATTACTGTAGTTGTTGGAAACTATATTACATTTGACCAAATATCTAGCTTAACAGGATATGCGTATCACCAACTTATTGGTGTCATACATACATACGGGGTGTCATACAATGGCACCCCACTCCAGTACTCTTGCCTGGAAAATCCCATGGATGGAGGAGCCTGGTGGGCTGTAGTCCATGAGGTCGCTAAGAGTCGGACACGACTGAGCGACCTCACTTTCACTTTTCACTTTCATGCATTGGAGAAGGAAATGGCAACCCACTCCAGTGTTCTTGCCGGGAGAATCCCAGGGATGGGGGAGCCTGGTGGGCTGCCGTCCATGGGGTCACACAGAGTCAGACACGACTGAAGTGACGCAGCAGCAGCAGCAGCAGCAGCATACAGAAACACTTATTTAACATAGCAA
Organism: Bos indicus x Bos taurus; assembly: GCF_003369695.1. Lineage (NCBI taxonomy): Eukaryota > Metazoa > Chordata > Mammalia > Artiodactyla > Bovidae > Bos > Bos indicus x Bos taurus. The sequence goes on along the minus strand of NC_040102.1, from coordinate 17,792,452 downwards.
ATTCAGAGAATACAATGTGGCCTTTTTTATGATTCAGAAAGAATTTCAGAAACCTGTAGCGTATCTGAGTCACTATTATGAATAGCAGTTGTTTACAAGTTTATCAGGGCTGTTTCATGAAGTAGTTTAGGTAAGTGTCTACAATCATTTCTTTAATAGATATTAGCCAATAACTGCAGCTGGACCACAGTTATAGATAAAATTTAGTTAAGCAGACATAAAATTTTAATTTTTTCATAATTGAACTCAACTTACTCTGGTTCCACATCATTTAGCTTCTGCTAATGTTGACCTGAATCTTGCTATTTCAAGGTAACTCAGTCATTTCTGATTTAAAATTTAGACTCTTAGGTAAATATTTAAACAAATTGAATATTTTAGTCTCTCACAATTAAAAATTTAAGTTTGTATCTGGACTGTTTACCAATCTTAAAGACACTTCCCTCCTCCTCCTCCTAGAATCTATCCAAGGGCAAAAGGATTATAAGAGGACAGGCATACTGGGGTAGGGGCTTCAGGCCTCTACTTGTTGGCCCCCCTGAGATGTCTAAACTCAGCTGGGGGACTTTCCCGGTGGTCCAGTGGTTAAGACTCTGCACTGCCAATGCAGGAGGTGCTGGTTCGATCCCTAGTTGGGGAACTAGGGTCCCACATGCCACTTGGCACAGCCAAAAATTTTTCTTAAAAAATAATTGATGGAGGTTTCCTCCTTCAATACATCCACTAAATCCACCCCAAGTTCCTTCTCCCAACCCAGGGAAACCTCTTATTTTCTTCACTCTGTCACAGAAATCCATCCTTATATAAAATCCTGTATCCTTCCATAGTCTCTGATATATACCAAGAAATTGATATTTTTATATTTCCTGAATATGGCTCTTGTTTAAAGGGAAACCTGGGATTTAGAAAACTCCATTCTGTCTTGCAACTGAGAGCCTAGCCTTTCAGACTATTGTTCCTTCTGGGTTTCTTTTCAAAGTTTGTTTTCAAAGTCAAAGCTGGGCAGTGATGCATGTGTTCTTAATCAATGTTCTTTTCTTCTAAGGAAAGAACATACAGAAGACTATTGACATGGTTTGACTAATGGGCTTAAGGATAGAAAACAAAGTACAGAAAATAACATAGCTCACTAGCAAACTATTATCATAACTATATATGGGTATCATAACTCATCAATGGATGGATTTGTCTGCTCAGGCTGCCACAACAAAATGCTGCAGACTCAGGGGCTTAAACAACACAAATTTGTTTTCTCACAAGTCTGAAAGCTAGAAGCCCAAGATCAAGATATCATCAGGGTTAGTTCTGGTACGATCTCTCTTTCTGACTCATAGAAGGGGACTTTCTCGCCAAGAGCACATATGACCTTTCCTCTGTGCACACACACAGGGACAGAGAGAGCCCTCTGGGTTTCTTCCTTATCATTATGACCTCATTTAATCTTAAACACTTTTTTAGAGGTTTCGGGCTTCCCTCGTGGCTCAGACGGTAAAGAATCTATCTGCCAATGCAGGATACCTGGGTTTGATCTCTGACTCAGGAAGAGCCCCTGGAAAAGGGAATGGCTACCCACTCCAGTATTCTTGACTGGAGAATCCCAAGAACAGAGGAGCCTGGCGGGCTACAACTCATGGGGTTGCGAAGAGCTGGACACAACTGGGCAACTAACACTTTCACTTAGAGGTTTTATCTTCAACTACAGTCATACTGGGGGTTAGCGCTTCAATATATGAACTGTGGAGGGTCACAATTCAGTCCATACAGTGGGTCACAACTTATGTAAATTGTCTGCAAATAATTTGTGAGGAATTGTAAATGTGGTTCTGGAAAAGACTCTTGAGAGTTCCTTGGACTGCAAGGAGATCAAACCAGGCAATCCTAACAGAAATCAACCCTGAATATTGATTAGAAGGACTGATGCTGAAGGTCCATTAATTTGGCCACCTGATGCAATGAGCCAACTCATTGCAAAGGACCCTGATGTTGTGAAAGGCTGAGGGCAAGAGGAGAAGGGAGCACAGAGGATGAGACGGTTGGATGGCATCATCGACTCAATGGGACATGAGTTTGAGCAAACTCAGGGAAACAGTGGAGGGCTAGCAAGCCTACAGTCCATGGGGTTGCAAACAGTCAGACAAAACAGAGCAACCAAACAACAGCAGCAAATCACACTTCTGGGCTTCCTAGGTGGTGAGGCAATAAAGACTCTGCCTGCAGTGAAGGGTCAGGAAGGTCCCCAGAGGAGGAAAGGACAACCCACTCCAGTACCCTTACCTGGGAAGTTCCGTGGACAGAGGAGCCTGGTGGGCTACAGTCCATGGGGTTGCACTGAGTGACTGAGCACACACAGTACACAATCACATTTAATCAGAAGGACGAAGCATTCTGACTCCCTGCAGTGATTTAGGGACACGTGGAGGTGTCTCTAGCATGCTCTTAAAGATGTCTTGGCAGGTGTATCCCATGTCATTCGTAAAGGAAAGGAGAAGGGAGGGATTAAAGGAAAAGAAACAAGACAGTTCATCTCTGGGTTCTAGTCCAAAGGGAGAGAACAGATGATACTTCTGAATAAACAGATAGCAATGCAACAAATTAACAGTGTTAGAGTTATGGCTAAACTCTTTCCAACAGGTTCAATATAGAATGACTTTTAAAAAATGAAGTTTATTTTTTTTCCCAAAAGTGTCTAGTCCAGACTCTGATAAACTAGAGCCCATGGGTCAACTCTGGCCCACTGCCTGCTTTTGTATAATCTGCAACCTAAAAATGAAATTTATATTTTTTAATATTGAATAAACAATCAAAATAAGACTGGTATCTTGTGATACCTGAAAATTATATGAAATTCAAATATCAGAGTTCACAAAGTTTTATTAAACATGGCCATGCTCCTACATACAAGTGCTGAGTAATTGTGACAGAGATTGAATGACCCGGGAAGCCTGAAATGCCTACTGACTTCTGGTCTAATGAGTTGAGGATGATAGAGCAGCTCTACCCTGTGAAGTCATCGAGAGACTTGAGCTGCCAGAGGCATTATCGCCAACTTAAACAAGCTCAAACTCAGCTTGTTGGCCATCGGGGTGCCAGCTGGCAGGAAGAGTGGATATGGCACACTATAGCACAATTACTTGTATTGATTCATCGAGCGAACATGGCTGCGAGGGACAGAGACTAATGCGCTCTCTAGTCGGGAGGCCAGGTGTCCAATTTAAACTGTCTTTCTGATAGGAGATACGGCCAAACTGGAGGCCTTTAAGCTGACCCTCTAGTGCGTCCTTATTCTCAATTCTGACCTTGAACTTCTGTCTCCATACACAGAATTTTTATTCTCACAAAACAATAAGAGAGACGTGTAATACAAAGTGCAAAAATATGTTTTGTTTGCTTTCAAATACTGGTGTGTGTTTCTTGAAAATACTCTTTAAATGAGGAAAACTGAGACCAATATATCTTATCATCTACATTGAGAAGCTGAAGAAACTGGTTCTAAAAATGACATTATCTTTGTTTGATACTAGTTACTGAAATGTCAAAATTTTTCATCAGTCTAGAACTTTCCTCCCTCCTCCTCCTTCAACTGCTTCCATGCAACTCTTCAACATGTGTTCACTCTGCAGAAAGACACACGAAAATTATTAAAGCAAAACTATTTTAATGAGTTTCGGCCTCCATAGGATTATCAGGATAAGAACTGAGTTCATTGTCTTTATGCCACCTCCAGAGCTGCTTTAGGTTATACTGGACTGGAAAAATTAATAATCTTACTTTTTCCTGATAAATCTCATTAGTTGAGCACTACCCAAATACATGTTTAAGTTTGGCTTAATAAAGTCACTAAATGGAATAGTACATCAGAGACTTGCATTCCCTTGCTTCTGATCTGTACAAGACCAAAATAATTGAAAACACATCTACCATTAAAATAAACCCTATAGCTATACTCAAGATTAAATTATTATTACCTTATATTTTATATTATTTAGATTTTGCCAGAAAAAGATTAGTCATATTCCTGCAGGAGTGGAAAACTTTTCCCGCTTTCCCTTCTAGGTTCTTTGGCTAACCCAATAATTGACAAAAGACAGATTAACAGGAGAAATTTTTAATTTCCTATGCCCAGGAGCCCCATATAAAATATAAGACTCGCAGCAGGTAGCTTTTATACCTTTCAGACAAGGAAACAATAAATTTGTGAAGAACTGACAAGACAAAGAGGTCGGGGTCTGGAATACGAACCTAGTGAAGATGTAACATGTAACATGGTTTATTTAGCCTTCTTGGTCTAAATCCCCTAACTCTGGGGGTAAGGATGCCTCCAATCTCCAGGTACAAGCCAAGTATCTTTCACACAGGAGATTTATTTTCAGCTTTCAAGGGGGACAAAGGGAGGTCAGAGCGTCTTCCTTTGAACCAGCTATTTAAGTAACTTTAATTCAAAATAACCAAGAAGCCAAAGGCATATTCTGTTTTACTTTACTCCTCCACATAAGCATTTGCTTCAGCCACTATGTGACTGTCGTTTCTGGCCTCTTGCCTAAGAGTTTGGAATTTAGATTTTTCAGTGTAGAAAGGTGAGAGTCCATACCAATTGTCTAAGGCACGTGAGATGATATTCAACTCCACCCTTGATCCAAAACGCCCTAATCCAAAAATATGCTTCTCTGTAATTACAATTATATGAAACAATGGAACTTGGGAAATAGAGATCAAACAACAGATCCATTAAATGTTAATGGAGAAGAGCATTTTAGAGACTAACTCACCCAGGGCTGACCAAGTGCATGCAGCCTGCAGGTAAAAACCCAACCTGGTCCATCTGCTTGCAGATTGTCTGTGGCTCTTTTCGCACCATGAAAGACAAAGCTTGCGTGGAGCACAGAGCTGAAAATGCTTCCTCCCGGGATCTGTGCAATGTTTGCCAACTGCTGATTTAGTCCAGCTTCTCTCACTGCCTGTGTGGTGGCTACTGAGTTCAGGAGAGGTTACAGGGGTAAAGCAAGAAACAGATCCCACCTCGCGTATTTCACAGGCTAGAGCCCAAAAGTAAAAGATTAAAGTGAAACCTCTTTTTCCTGTTAATTCAATAACAGTCTAAGCCCTTGTCAGTTCAGACCAATAACCTGCTGCCCCTGAAAATGTGGGTCATGCATTTTTATGATTATGAAACTGCTCATGCTCTTCCAACCTCTTGGAACATCATTTCCTCCACCCTTGTCTGTCTGGAAAACTCCCACTTACTTTAAAGCCCATTTCAATGTCATATCATCTCAGTAGCTTTCCTTGCTATCTGTAAGTAGAAACAATGGCTCTCTCTATATTTTCTTATAACAACTTATGTGTATATTTTTAAAATGTATTTATTATACATTGAAGGATAATTGCTTTACAATATTGTGCTGGACCAAGAGAACGCACTGGTCACAGGAAACACCCTCTTCCAACAACACAAGAGATATCTCTACACATGGACATGACCAGATGGTCAATACCGACATCAGACTGATTATATTCTTTGCAACTGAAGAGGGAGAAGCTCTATACAGTCAGCAAAAACAAGACCAGGAGCTGACTGTGGCTCAGATCATGAACTCCTTAATTGCAAAATTCAGAATTAAATGGAAGAAAGTAGGGAAAACCACTAGGCCATTCAGGTATGACCTAAATCAAATCCCTTATGATTATACAGTAGAAGTGACAAATAGGTTCAAGGGATTAGATGAGTGCTGGAGGAACCATGGACAGAGGTTCATAACATTACACAGGAGGTGGTGATCAAAACCATTCCCCAAAAAATAAACTCAAAAAGGCAATATGGTTGTAAAAGGAGGCCTTACAAATAGCTGAGAAAAGAATAGATGTGAAAGGCAAAGGAGAAAAGGAAAGATATCCCCAACTGGATGCAGATTTCCAAAGAATAGCAAGAAGAGATAAGAAAGCCTTCCTAAGTAATCAATGCAAAGAAATAGAGGAAAGCAATAGAAAGGGAAAGACTGGAGATCTCTTCAAGAAAATTAGAGAAACCAAGGGAACCTTTCATGCAAAAGAAGGGCACAATAAAGGACAGAATGGTATGGACCTAACAGAAGCAGAAGATATTAAGAGGTGGCAAGAATACACAGAAGAACTATACAAAAAAAGATGTTTATGACCCAGATAGCCACGATGATGTGATCACTCACCTAGAGCCAGACATCCTGGAGTGCGAAATCAAGTGGGCTTTAAGAAGCATCACTATGAACAAAGCTAGTGGAGGTGATGGAATTAACTATTTCAAATCCTGAAAGATGATGCTGTGAAAGTGCTGAACTCAATATGCCAGCAAATTTGGAAAAGTCAGCAGTGGCCACAGGACTGGAAAAGGCCAGTTTTCATTCCAATCCCAAAGAAAGGCAACAAAGAATGTTCCAACTATCGCACAATTATACTCATCTCACATGCTAGCAAAGTAATGCTCAAAATTCTCCAAGCTAGGCTTCAAGAGTACATGAACCAAGAACTTCCAGATGTTCAAGCTGGATTTAGAAAACGCAGAGGAGCCAGCGATCAAACTGTCAACATCTGATGGAATATAGAAAAAGAAAGAAAATTCCAGAAAAACATCTACTGCTCCCTTGTTGACTACACTAAAGCCTTTGTCTGTGTGGATCACAACTGTGGAAAATTCTTAAAGAGATGGGAATACCAGACCACAAACAAGCCTCCTGAGAAATCTGTATGCTGGTCATGAAGCACCAGTTAGAACTGGATATGGAACAACAGACTGGTTCCAAATTGGGGAAGGAGTACGTCAAGGCTGTATATTGTCACCCTGCTTATTTAACTTATAGGCAGAGTACATCATGGAAAATGCTGGGCTGGAGGAAGCACAAGCTGGAATCAAGATTGCCAGGAGAAATATCAATAACCTCAGATATGCATATGACACTGCCCTTATGACACTGGCTAAACGTGAAGAGGAACTAAAGAGCTTCTTGATGAAAGTGAAAGAGGAAAGCGAAAAAGTTGGCTTAAAAGTCAACATTCAAAAGATGAAGATCATGGCATCCAGTCCCATCACTTCATGGCAAATAGCTATGGAAACAGTGACAGACTTTTGGGGGTCCCAATCACTGCAGATGGTGACTAAAGCCATAAAATTAAAAGATGCTTGCTTCTTGGAAGAAAAGCTGTAACAAACCTAGACAGCATATTCAAAAGCAGAGACATTACTTTGCCAATAATGGCCCGTCTAGTCAAAGCTATGGTTTTTCCAGTAGTCATGTATGGATGTGAGAGCTGGACCATAAAGAAAGCTGAGGGCCAAAGAACTGATGCTTTTGAACTGTGGTGTTGGAGAAGACTCTTGAGAGTCTCTTGGACTGCAAGAAGATCCAACCAGTCCATCCTAAAGGAAATTAGTCCCGAATATTCATTGGAAGGACTGATGCTGAAGCTGAAGCTCTAATACACTGGCCACCTGATGAGAAGAACTGACTGATTAGAAAAGACCCTGATGCTGGGAAAGACTGAGGGCAGGAGGAGAAAGGGATGACAAAGGATGAGATGGTTGGATGGCATCACTGACTCAATGGACATGAGTTTGTACAAGCTCCGAGAGTTGGTGATGGACAGAGAAGCCTGGCGTTATGCAGTCCACGGGGTCTCAAAGAGTCAGATACAACTGAGCAAGTGAACAGAAACTGTGTGTGTGTGTGTGTGTGTGTGTGTGTGTGTGTACTGGAGAGAGAGAGAAATTGTGCAAAATATTATTCTGACATTAACCACCATTTATCATTTAACAAGAACAAGCTATTTAAAATATCTATTTGTAAGAGCTCATTCTAAATCTTCATCTTCCACCATCATTCTGGTCTCTGTTCTCACTGATCTTTATTCGCATCCTGTGTTAGATGGATCCCCATACTAAAGCAGGTCTGTTGAGGGAGGAGTCACTGGATTCTTAGCTGAAGGGATCACAGGGCAATCAGACTCCTCCTCTCCGTCTACAGCTGGAAGTTCAGACATACGCAAAAGAAATTATTGTTTTAATTATAAGATAAACATCCCTGGGTATTTCTGTCTTCAATGGTAACTGTACAAGTTTGAGCAAGTGCAGAAGTATAATTCTTGTGCATTTCTATAAATGTCTTCTGTGGATCTAAATGAAGTATCTGTTTGCCTATACTAAGTATCATATAAAAAATGTATCACATTATGATCCAGCAATCCCACTGCCGGGCATACACACTGAGGAAACCAGAAGGCAAAGAGACACGTGTACCCCAATGTTCATCGCAGCACTGTTTATAATAGCCAGTACATGGAAGCAACCTAGATGTCCATCAGCAGATGAATGGATAAGAAAGCTGTGGTACATATACACAATGGAGTATTACTCAGCCATTAAAAAGAATACATTTGAATCAGTTCTAATGAGGTGAATGAAACTGGAGCCTATTATACAGAGTGAAGTAAGCCAGAAAGAAAAACACCGATACAGTATACTAACGCATATATATGGAATTTAGAAAGAGGGTAACAATAACCCTGTGTACGAGACAGCAAAAGAGACACTGATGTATAGAACAGTCTTATGGACTCTGTTGCAGAGGGAGAGGGTGGGATGATTTGGGAGAATGGCATTGAAACATGTATAATATCACGTATGAAACGAGTTGCCAGTCCAGGTTCGATGCACGATACTGGATGCTTGGGGCTAGTGCACTGGGACGACCCAGAGGGATGGTATGGGGAGGGAGGAGGGAGGAGGGTTCAGGATGGGGAACACATGTACACCTGTGGCGGATTCATTTTGATATTTGGCAAAACTAATACAATTTGTAGGGTTCAGGATGGGGAACACATGTACACCTGTGGCGGATTCATTTTGATATTTGGCAAAACTAATACAATTATGTAAAGTTTAAAAATAAAATAAAATTAGAGAAAAAAAAATAAAAAAATAAAACTATAAAAAAAAAAAACTTTATTACACAAAAAAAAATAAATAAAAAATAAAAATAAAATAAAAATTTAAAAAAATGTATCACTGACTGAGAAGTCAGAAATTTTATTTCATATATTTTCTTTCAATATTCTTTACTGACAGCATTAATGGAAGAAAAAAGAAAAAGAAAACAAATAGAAAGGGTCTGTACGAGAATATTCCAATTAACTGTTTCACACCTGCCTTCAGGGGATATTTACATAGATATGATGGTAGTTGTCTCTTTAAGAACCTGCGCCCTCCTGCAGCTTTAAAATATACATCATCAGCCAAGACTCAGACTTATTTAGTTTTAAACTCTCAGACTTAACATGGGACGAGACACATGATAGACAGACACTGAATTTAATTGTATTATACAGGGGAAAAAGAAGACCACAGAGCATTGCCTAAGAAGTGGTCAACCTAAGAAGTTAGCGAATTCAAATGCACTCACAGTTTTTAAGGAAGCTCTGTAGTCCGCTCCATAGTGGCTATACCACTATATATACTCCCACCAACAGTGTATATGTATTCCCACCAACAGTGTAGGAAGCTTCCCTTTTCTCCACACCCTCTCCGACATTTATTATTTGTAGACTTTTTTGATGATGACTATTCTGACCAATGTGAAGTGATATCTCTTTGAAGTTTTCATTTGCATTTCTCTAATAATTAGTGAGGCTGAGCATCTTTTCATCTGTATGTATTCTTTAGAGATATGTCTATTTAGATTTTCTGCCCATTTTTTGGATTGTTTCTTTCATACTGAACTTCATGAGCTGTTTGTATATTTAAAAAAACAAAGCTACCATATGAGCTATCAGCCCACTCCTGGGTATACATCCAGAGAAAACCATAATTCAAAAAGACATATGCATCCTGATGTTTGCTGCAGCGCTATTCACAACAGCTAGGACGTGGAAGCACCCTAAGAGTCTATCAGCAGAGGAATGGAAAAGAAGATGTGGAACATATATACCATGGAATACAACTCAGCCATAAACAAGAATGAAATAATGTGATATGCAGCAACTTGGACGGACCTAGAGACTGTCATACTGAGAAAAGTCAGACAAAGACTATGATATCAGTTACATGTGGAAACCAAAAAAGCATACAAATGAACTTATCTACAGAAAAGAAATATAGTTACAGATACAGAAAACAAATTTATGGCTATGAAGGAGTAAGAATAAATTGGAAGATTGGGACTGACACATACACGTACTGTATATAAAACAGGTAAGTAATACAGACCTCCTGCATAGCACAGGGACCTCTACTCAATACTCTGTAATGGCCTATATGCGTAAGAATCAAAAAAGTGTGGATATATGTATATGTATAACTGATTCACTTTGATGCATACCTGAAATGAACGAAACACTGTAAATCAACAATTCTCCAATTTAAAAAATGAACATATCCATCACCTCCAAAAAAACATTGTACTTGCAGGTTGAATCCCAAGCATCTAACCAACCAGACAATTTGCCAAATTGTGAGTTTAGAGAAAATAAACAAAAAAACACATCAGATAGTTCCAAAGATGAATTGAAACAGAAGAACTAATGCTTTTGAACTGGTGTTGGAGATGACTCTTGAGAGTCCCTTGGACTGCAAGGAGATCCAACCAGTCCATCCTAAAGGAAACCAGTCCTGAATATGCATTGGAAGGACTGATGTTGAAGCTGAAACTCCAATACTTAGGCCACCTGATGCAAAGAACTGACTCATTAGAAAAGATCCTGATGCTGGGAAAAAATGAAAGCAGAAGAAGGGAATGACAGAGGATGAGATGGTTGGATGGCACCACCAATGCGATGGACATAAGTTGAAGCAAGTTCTGGCAGTTGGTGATGGACAGGGAAGCCTGGAGTGCTGCAGTCCATGGGGTTTCCAAGACTCGGACACAAGTGAGCAACTGAACTAAACTCAACAAACTTGTGGAACAAACGGGTCCCTAGAGATCAAAGAAATGAAAATGAAATATTACTTTTTATGTGACTACATCTCTCAGACTAAGGTAATACAGTATTTTAATATATATCTATTTAACATGGGTTGGCTAAGCTTATTCCTTGGAAGAAAACCTATGACATATCTAGACAGTGTATTAAAAAGCAGGGATATCACTTTGCCAACAAAGGTCCAAACAGTCAAAGCAATGGCTTTCCCAATATTTATGTACGGATGTGAGAGATGGACCATAAGGAAGGCTGAGTGCTGAAGAACTGATGCTTTCAAACTGTGGTGCTGAAGAAGACTCTAGAGAGTCCCTTGGACATCAAGGACATCAAACCAGTTGATCCTAAAGGAAATCAACCCTGAGTAGTCATTGGAAAGACTGATGCTGAAGCCTCAACTTTGGCCACCTGATGAGAACAGCTAATTCACTGGAAAAGACCCGGATGCTGGGAAAGATTGAGGGCATGAGGAGAAGGGGGCAACAGAGGATGAGATGGTTAGGTAGTATCACTGACTCAATGAACATGAGTTTGTGCAAAATCCAGTGGATAGTAAAGGACAGGGAATGCTGGTATGCTGCAGTCCATGGGGTCACAAAGTTGGACATGACTGAGCGACTGAACAACAAGCTTTTAAATAAGCCAGTCCAGGTTCGATGCATGAGACAAGGTGCTCAGGGCCGGTGCACTGGGATGACCCTGAGGGATGGGATGGGGAGGGAAGTGGGAGGGGGGTTCAGGATGGGGAACACATGTACACAGATGGCTGATTCATGTCAATGTATGGCAAAAACCACTACTACATTGTAAAATAATTAGCCTCCAATTAAATAAATTAATTTAAAAAATTTTGACTAAATCTATCAAAAAATCTAACAGAAAAAAATACTGAGAGGCTTGCTTTGGATTAGATGAATATTGTGTTTTTCTTTCCTTTGTTTTTATATTTATTCTAATTATCTCCTGTAACATATATAATAGGTAAACTTTTTAAAATAGTAATAAATTCTCATTCAAATTAATTATATAGTGTCTTTAAGTGATTCATGAGATTAAATATTTAGCCATTTAATATTTCACTCAAGATCAATTATTCTAATGCCGTGGGAGAAAGCCAAAGCATTCTTGTAATTGTTTCTTTAGTTTGCCAACTTGGAAATGTTACACAAATAGATAACCTTTCTGAGCCTCCGCTGTCTCATTTATAAAGTGGTAGAAATAGTAACAGTGACTTCGCAGGGATTTTGTGAGTTATTAGTGAAGTAAACAAAGATAATACTGGGATTAAAACTGTGAGTTCTTTTCTTCTGGCAAGTATGTCTCTCTAATATCTGACAGCACAAACCACCATCATGTTCTTCACTTGAGCTATCGACCATCATCTTTTCATTTAAATTGAAAAAAACACCAACAGCATGGCATGGGGCAGTACATTGCAGGCACGTGAAATTGTGTTAATGAACATCAGGGAGAATAAGAAAAGTTTTTTATCTAGACTTGGAGAAGTTATATGCTTTGGGGAAAGGCTTTAAATAGCCTTTGGAATGAAATACAACATTTCTAATAGGACTCAAATGCTATTAAATGTGTTAGACTCTTCCAAGAATAATGGTACAAGCACATTTTGGGAAAAAGATGAGTCTTGTTAATATGCTAATTTCACAGGCATATTTCTACTTGACAACTGTGGGTATTATTTTAATTAGAGTCATACTTACACTTTAATATAAGAATTACTACTAAAAGCAGTCTTAATTTCCATCAAGAATAATTTACTGTATTCTTTTCACTTTATTCTTGAATCCACACCCGCTGCAAATTATCTTGTCTCTTTTAATTAGTAGCCTAAAGCAGTCTTCTTGTTTTCTACTCTTTTCTGCTATTTATATCAATTATCTTTATTTCTTTTTCAATTTCCCCTTCATTTAAATCTCAATGTGATAAACTTTAGACTAAAATAATAATAAAAGAATTTTGCAGGCTTTTAAATAAAAATCTATTCAGTATTATTTCTACTTATTTCCAAAAATGAGAAATGCATACAATTTAATGGGACACAATGGGAAAAACGGGATAAAAAAATCTTAAATCATCACTGGGTTCTAATTGGAAATGTTTATCTAACCTCATAGCTTTCAGAATAATTGAAAAATTAATATAAACTATTTTGTGTTTTGATATCATCCTAATGTAATTCTAATTCAGGCCAGTTACATCACAGATGCGAAGTTACCCTTTGTTGGGGGTCGGGGGGAGGGTCTCCTTTAAATCATAGGAGTACCATCATAATAATTTATACCTACTCCACATATTCAACTTAGCATCTATAAATCTGAGTTTCTCTTGTGAATTAATGGGTACATGTAGCATTAAATTTAATTTAATCACCTTCTACACAGAGGGCTTCCCAGGTGGCTCAGTGGTAAAGAACCTGTCTGCCAATGCAAGAAACACAAGTTCAATCCCTGGGTTGGGAAGATCCCCAGAGAAGGAAATGGCAACCCACTCTGGTATTCTTGCCTGGAGAATCCCATGGACAGAGGAGCCTGGTGGGCTACAGTCCACGGAGTCGCAAAGAGTCAGACACAGCTGAGCGACTGAGCACAGAATGGAATGCAGAGTAGATCTCAAGTGTAGATTAACTATTAGCAGAACATACATTTTCCCCACACAGAGAAAATCAGCGTGTGATCTATTTGACTAACAATAAAATGTCTTCCCTTCAGGTGAGATTATATCGATTCTTATCAACGTGTGACTGTAGATCTTACTTTCTTATATCTCTTATCATATGATGATAAGAGATATCATATGATGTCTCTTCCAGATATCATAATTTAATGAAACACGTATCCCTGGATTCTCAGACATCCTTTAAGACACTGTGGTTTCTGTTGTTTGGGATGAAAGAAACCCCTTTGAAAATCTAATGAAAGCAATGTACTTTTTACCCAGAAAAATAAAAGTTCCCTTCCTCCGACCCCCGACTCCTGCCCAAATACGCACACACCATATTAGATGCTTATTCAGTCATAAAATCTTTTGACGCTCATCGGTGAAACACCAACCAGAAGTACTCAACAATATTTTCAAAGGAAGTTTTCAAAATCTCTTTCTTAAATACCTTTCAATGATTTTGATTTTTCAAACCTGGACTTTGGTACATGTCTCTGCTCTAAACCTTCAAAATACCTAGCTCCTGGCCGGGATATTTTCTGACTTCGTCGCCTTCCACCACACGTCCCTGTGTCCCTCCTGTTCGTCATTTGCTCATTTGGCTTCTAAACTAGCTTTCCTAACACCCTTCCTGAAAGGCCTGACCCTGGATTTCAGTTCATCCTTGAAGGTTTTCTGTAACAAGCTTGTTTCTGCTTTCTAGGAACCACTGATGTAGAATTCCTGATGAATTCTAATCAATATCCCAACATGACATACCATTTTCTTGAAAAACCAATATAATGCAGAGGTCTGCATTATACAAAACCCATAATTTAACTGAAAGGAAAGACAGAGCTAAGTAATTTTTTATGAAGTATATTCATTTGTATGGTTTAAATACAATTGATTTAGCAACTCATACAAATGAAAATTAGATAATGATTCAAAATAGAAATCTACATATAATCCCCAAATAATTTGAGACAATTTTTCCTCGACTTCCATATTTTTTAGAGAATGCCATACAATAAATGAGACTGCTTTATGCATCATTTGCTTTTATTTTTTCCAATCTGATCTATTTTACTGACTAAATGTAGAAAATGTGGCATCAGGGAAAATAGGAGGAAGAAAATTAAAAAGCTGTGATCACCTGTAATGAGAAAATATTTTCTAATGGAGAGTTCATAATAGAAAATGGTGTGCAGTTAAAAGCTCAATTACATGAAATATTCTGGTTATACTTTTATTTCCCTTCTTTTTTGAACAATCTTTAACTGTGTTAACCAACTACTCCCCCCCGTCCCTGCAACTCTGTTCTATAATTTTTTAAAGGATACCTCCCATAGTTCTTATTGAAAATAGGCTTTCTAGGAAGCAAAAGACACAGTATATCTAAAATCTAAACAGACATTTCTCCAGACAAGACATACAGACGGCCAACAAACACATGAAAAGATGCTCAACATTGCTCATTATTAGAGAAATGCAAATCAAGACAAGAGTCAGGTATCACCCCACACCAGCCAGGATGGCCATCATCAAAAAACCTACGAACAATAAATGCTGGAGAGGCTGTGGAGAAAAGAGAACCTTTCTGCACAGTTGGTGGGAATGTAAATCAATACACTCACTATAGAGAACAGTATGAATATTTCATAAAAAACTACCATATGACCCAGCAATCCCATTACTGGGCATATACTCTGAGAAAACCATGATTCAAGAAGACCACGTATACCTCAAAGTTCATTGCAGCACCATGTACAATAGTCAGAACAAGGAAGCAACCCAGACGTCCATCGACAGATCAAAGGATAAAGAGGTTGCAGCACATATACACAATGGGCTTCCCTGGTAGGTCAGATGGTAAACAATCTGCCTGCAACGTAGGAGACCTGGGTTCAGTCCTTGGGTCAGGAAGATCCCCTGGAGAAGGGACTGGACAACCCACTCCAGTATTCTTGACTAGAGAATTACATGGACAGAGGAACCTGGAAGGCTACAGTCCATGGCATCACAACTAAAACACATTCAGTGGAGTGTTACTAATGGAATGAAACTGGGCCATTTGTAGTGATGTGGATGAACTTACTGTCTGTCATACAGGGAGAAGCCAGTCATAAAGAGAAAAATAAATATAGCATATTAACATACATATATGGAACCTAGAAAAATGGTGCTGATGACCCTATTTGCAGGGCAGGAATGGAGACTCCGACATAGAGAGTGGATTTATGGACACGGTGAGGGAAAGAGAGAGTGGGACGAGTTGAGAGAGTAGCACTTACGTATATACACACACTGCTATGTATGAAAGCGACGGCTAGTGGGAAGCTGCTGTATATACAGGGGGCTCAGCTCAGTGCTCTGTAATAACCCAGAAGGCTGGGATGGGAAGGGCGCGAGGGAGGGAGGCTCAGTTAGAGTGGATTTCTGTATACTTATGGTTGATTCATGCGGTTGTACGGCAGAAACGAACACAACATTGTAAAGCAATTATCCTCCAATTTAAAAATTAATTAATTAAAAAATAAAGCAGTCAGTGACAAACTGCCTCAGATCATAGTTTGACCATCAGAAGTCAATATGTCATGTGGCAAATACATGTGTGTGTGTGTGTGCACTCAGTTGTGTCCGACTCTTTGCGACCCCATGGACTATAGCCTGCCAGGCTCCTCTGTCCATGGGATTTTCCGTGGAGTGGGTTGCCATTTCCTCCTTCAAGTTATCTTCCTCACCCAGGGATTGAACCTGCATCTTTTGCATTGGCAGGTAGATTCTTTACCACTGAGCCACCTGGCAAATATGACCCCCCAATAAATACCTCAATGAAATGTGTAAATAGTTTGTTCGATAATAAGTCTCTGGTTAGAATTTAATAATAAATTCATCATTTTTCCTCTTTTGCATTAAAGTAGAATCCTCAAATGGGGCTTGCCTGGTAGCTCAGTGGTAAAGAATCCACCTGCCAAGCAGGAGATGCAGGTTCAATCCCTGGGTCGGGAAGATTCCCTGGAGAAAGAAATGGCAACCCACGCCAGTATTCTTGCCTGGAAAATCCCATGGACAAAGGGGCTTGGTGGGCTACCATCCACGGGGTTGCAAAAAGTCAGACATGACTTGGCAACTAGATAGGAGCAGCAGCAGAATCCTCAGACAAGTCCAATGCGAAGGCCAACCTTATCATTTCTGATTCATCAGAAATTATTAGACAGAGAAATGGTTATATTCAATTGATTGAAAAAGAAACATAATAAAATGTGCAGCCTTTAAACATTGTAGATAAAGTAACTTTTTGCACAGTGACATAGCTTATTAAGAAAGGACTTCAAATATGACATTTGAATGTACATGAGATGTTTCTTTTTGAAATAAAACCTAATCCATCAGAATTGGGTCGCCATCAGCACTTAGGATAAACAATCTTTATAAAGGCCTAAAGGGGAGTAGAGTTTCCAGCTGCAATGCCTGGGAGCTGGAGAGTGAGTGAGAGAGAGGGGGTGCCTTGCTCACTCTTCAGGCCAACATTATTATTAATGATAAAGATAGAAAACGGCAGCAGGTTAATGACATTTTCAGCCAGTACCAACTAAGCAGGCAGTGAAACTCCAGTCCGAAAACAGAAGAAAAATTCAAAAGCAATTGAAGAGTTTATGATAACCAGGAGGAAAGGAATAAATGAATTCCAAGGCAAATCAGGAGCATAAGCTTCTGGGAGCACAAGGGAGGGAGAGGATGTCACCAGCAGAAACCTAGCTAGATAGCAGCTGGAGGGACATGAAGAACAAGATGGCCACAAGGGGACACAGGCTCACAGCAGACACCAACTGGACAGCAGTTTTGGCAGGCAAAAAAAGAAAAGCCAAAGCCGATTGAAGCAGCATACCAAGAGATGTATTTCAACTGCGAATAAAGAAGTCAAGGGTTGGGAATAGAAGCTGAATGTCTGAGAGCTAAATGATAAATTTCTTTTAAAATCACAAGTGAAATTGATAAATTAAGTGTCAGTAATCTGGGAATCTCCAACGTACAGTTTTCAAATATCAAGGTCTGTCGATTCTATTTACTAAACAGCTCTCAAATTTACTCCCCTGTAACTCTTAAATCACTCTCTTAATGCAAAACCACCATCATTTCCCACATGGAAAAAAAAAGCAAGAGCCTCCAAAATAGTATCCCCACATCCACTTCTGTCTTCCTCCTATTCATTCTCCAAATGTTCACTACAGAGGGGTATAATTTTAAAATGCAAACAGGTACAGCCAGAGCCTGCTGCTGACCAAAATGCATTGCCTTTGTGTGTATCGTTAAAGGGCACTTTTCTCAAGACGATTTACTTCTGGCAGAACCCTGTTGTAAGAGACATATTTTTTTAGAACACTCTATCACCGTCTACCAGAAAATCACCATAATAAAAATATAAATATAAGGTGTGAATATCACTCACTTATATGTGAGTCTCTTCTCGCAGAGGGAGTATACTCAATGGTATTGGAATGACTTTGGATGGTAGCACTTGGTAACCAGACATTATGGTGATGATTTCGAAATGTATATAAAGGACTTCCTGGAGGTCCAGTGGTTAAGAAGCCATCTGCCAATCCAGGGGACGTGGGTTCCACCCCTGGTCCGGGAAGATCCCAGATGCCATAGGGTAACCAAGGGCACACACCATAACAGTGAAGCCCGTGCACTCTAGGGCTCCTGCTCCGCAAGAGAAGCCACCACGATGAAAAGCCCAAGCACCACAACTAGAGGAGGCCCTGCGGCCGCAACTAGACAAGGCCCAGGTGCAGCAACTATTCAAAAGATCCAGTGCAGCCGCAAATAAATAAATAAAATCAGTTTTAAATGTATTTAAATATCAAACCACTACGATGTACACCTGAAACTAATATAATACTATACACCAATTATACTTCAATTTAAAAGTGGTCCTCTCCTTCACTGCATCACATGTATAATCACACATACGATACACAGCAGCCTGCTACGTCACTTACATTATAAAGGGTTTCAACGGCTTCCATTTTCTCCCAGGTTAAAGGCCCAAGTCCGACACGTGTGCAGACTCTAGGTCTTTCTTTGGCTATGCTACTCTGTCTGCTTGACATGCTTTCTTCCAACCCCATCCCACACCATCCTGCCATTAGTATTTCCCTCTCATCCTTCATTTTCTCAATATAAATGTCATTTCTTCCAGGAACCCTGTCTTCTAGATTGCATGAGGGCCACCAGAGTGTCACAATCTCTTATTCAATGCCTCATCTGGTAGAAGGAAGGTTCCAGAAGAGGAGACCCCATGTCAGACTTTCTCAGTGCCTCGCAGTTCTTGCCACAGTGGTGTGTATACAATAGATTGTTAATAAACAGCTGATGGGAGTACAAGTGAAAGACAAGTATATAGAATACTGTTACATAATAAATAGGCACATGTTAAATTGTAAATTTAATCCCTTGAGAGAAATTATTTTTTTTTTTGAGAGAAATTATTTTAAAGAAAATAAAAATCAGAGGGAGGAGCAACATAAAATGAATGTTTGGTAAGTTAGAATTGAGCTGTATGATATATTTTTGTCAGTCTTGTTCCTGACTATGAATTCCAAATTTACTACCTTCCTTTAAATTGAATTCTATATCATAAAATAGAAACGTTCTTCCTACTTCTCCATGTAAATATTAGGTGCCTCAAAATCAAATTACCATTTTATTTTTTTTTGCTGTTCTCAAATATTTCTGTTAAAAAAAATCTTGATAGTGTTGTAAATAAAATATTACCTGCAGAAAGTAGTAAAGAGGTACAAGTTAACAGAGTGGTACAGCTGTTTTTCTAGAAGTCTAATATTTAACTTTAAAAAGAAGTATTTGAGTGTTTTTTCCTGTAAAAATGTCAAAGAACTATATAATCAGATACGTATGTCCATTTTATCCTGAGACATTAAGAGGTCAATGGGCTCCACTGACCCACGTAAATAAATATAATATTTTAGCAAAAGTAGCTTAAAGAGTAAATACAATTTATCCTTGCAACTTCAGAAAATAGCAAACAACACAAATAAAAGGGACAGTTGTCTACATGTTGAAACAAAAGGATAACCAAAAAGACCTCACCCCATGGCCTGAAGAAGAAAATCTTTTTTTTTTTTTTCACATTGGAAAAAAATCATAAAATGATGCAGTTTGATAGGGAGATGTTAGAGGCATAAGTCTGAAGCTGCAGAGTCTGTCCAGGCCCTCTGCTCTGCCTACCAAAGACATGTAAGAAGGAATCTGAAAGGGGAGAAAAGCAGGTCCCTTTCAGTCTTGCCCAAGGTAAGTTTCACTCCATTCTTTGTGCCCAGTGAAGTACTGAAGGAAACTTGGTATATCTGGGAGACATTTTGTTTCTAATCTTTTCGAAGCATTTCCTGCAGAGATATGGACTGTTGACAACATTATGCTTTTCAAATCAACAAATTAAGTAACTCTAGCGCTAGACTTTCCTGGTGGTGCAATGGATAAGAATCTGCCTGCTAATGCAGGGGACAGGGGTTTGATCCCTGATTCCAGAAAGATCCCACATGCCACGCAGTGTGGAAGCCTGGGTGCTGCAGCTGCTAAAGCCCACACATCTACAGCCTGTGCTAGGCAACAAGAGATGCCACCTCAACTAGAAGCTCATTGCAACAGAGTACCCTGCACTTGTCACAACTAGAGACAGCCCTTGTGTAACAGTGAAGACCCAGTGCAACCAAATTAATAAACTAAATGCATATATGGGTGTGTGTGTGTATATGTCTAGGACCAGTCACCTCTCCTTACAAAATAACTGAGTACACCCATGAACGTCTTACAGGCACTTCTGTCTGACAGTATAGACTACTGGAAAGATTAGGAACACGTGGATATTACAAGAGATTAAAGACCTTCCTGTCAGCCAAAGGATAGCCTGGCTTTACTCTGACTTGACCACTGTCCACTTTGTAGCTCATCAAAAATGTAACTCCCTTCATGGGTTTAACTGTTGACTTGACTCGTCTTTGCTCAAAGGCTTTTGAGTGACTCTCTCCTGCTTTTATTATTATTTTCATTCAGTTCTCAAGTCAACTTGCAGGTTTTCAAGGGCTTTTGGGAAGACCTTGATTTTTGTCCCCTTGCCTTATTTACACTCTTCTCCAAAATAGATAATTACTTAGTCTCTTTTAATAAGCTCAGCTTCCCTTGAGACTCTAAGACAATCTTGGCCCTGGTGTCAGAGAAATTAAAGCAATTCAAGTGACACAATTTAGGAAAGACTGATTCAGCTCCTTCAAAAGATAACAATAAGTTTCCCTAATTTAACGATGAAATTCTGTACCAAATGGAATCTAGTTTATTTCCTTAAAGGACCATCTGCTATGGACATGAGTTTTGTTCCCTCCTCCCCCTCCCCCACCAGATTCATTTATTGAAACTTACTACCCAATGTTATGTTATTAGGAGGCGGGGCCTTTGGGAGGTACTTAGGTCGTGAGAGTGGAGTCCTCATGAATGGGATTAGTGCCCTTATGAAAGCAACCTGAGAAAGCTCTCTTGCCCTCTTCTGCTATGTGAACTGACAGCAAAAAGACCATAATTTAGGAAACAGTTTCTCATCAGAAACCTAACCTGCCAGAACCATAGTCTTGTCCTTCCCATCCTCCAGAACGGTAAGAAATCAATGCTGCAGTTTAAGCACCCAGTCTATGGTGCTTTTGTTATAGCAGCTTGAATGGACTAAGACACTATCCTATTTACAATAACTAGACCCCTAAATCTCTTATTTGTATAACCTTTATACAAGTTCTCACCAGCCTGGGTCTGGCTTTGCTCTCATCATTTTTATCAGGAGCGGGGAGGTTGGGGGATATGCTGGCCAAAGGGTAAAAACGCAAATGAATAAATCCTGGGGAATCTAATGTACAGCACTGTGATTTTAGTTAACAGTACCATATGGCACACCTGAAAGTTGCTAAGAGACTAGATCTGATAAGAAATGATAACCAGGTGACATGCTAGAGGTGTTAGCCAACACTATGGTGGTCATCATACTGCAATATAGATGCGTATCAAGTTAACAGTTCTGCACTTTAAACTTACACAATGTTACGTGTCAATTACACCTCAGTTCAGAAACAACACATAAGGAAATCTGATACACATGCACACACACAAAGTACCTCCACTGAGACCAGACCCCTTACTAGTCACCTTTCTCTTAGAGATTCACCTACTGCCTATTCTTCACTCCTCTCTGTCCACCTTCAGTCCCATTGGGACATCCTTAACTTGAACCATCTGCTTTGAGTCCCACTGATGGTGGCTCAGACACTAAACTGTCTGTCTGCAATGCAGGAGATCCAGGTTTGACCCCTGGGTTGGGAAGATCCCCTGGAGAAGAAAATGGCAGCCCACTCCCGTATGCTTTCCTGGAAAATCCCATGGACAGCAGAGCCTGGTAGGCTACTGTCTATGGTGTCGCAAAGAGTCAGACACGACTGAGAGACTTAACTTCACTTCATAGTTATTAGCACTCCACCCAGCTGCAAAGCCTCCTGTTACCTCCAGCTGAACCTGCACTCATCTAAACACCAGTCCTCAGCCCCTCCCAGAATAAGTTATTCTTTTTTATTGGTGTATAATTGCTTTACAGTGTTGTCTTGGTTTCTGTGTACAATGAATTGAATCAGCTATACACATATATATATATATACATCCCCCCTCTCCGTGGGCCTCCCTCCCACCTCTCTGGGTCACCACCGAGCACTGAGCTGAGCTTCCTGCACTGCACACTTGGTTCCCACTAGCTATCTGTTGTACATGTGGGTGTGCACATACATCAGTCCCAACCTCCCAATTCATCCCACGCCATCTCCCTGCTCCACATCTATGCATCCATTCTCTACCGGTGTGTCTCTATTCCTGCCCTGCAAATAGATGCACCTCAGTGCTCATTGCAGCACTATTTACAATAGCCAGGACACAAAAGCAACCTAAACAGCCATTGACAGATGAATGGACACAGAAGATGTGGTACACATGGAATGTTACTCAGCCATTGAAAAGGAACAGTATCGGGTCATTTGTAGACTGAGCTATTCTTGAACCAGAAAATCCTATTTGCTTCCATAAAGAGAGGTCCTCTGTGGTGGATTTAAATTATAGCTCTGGCTTCCTTATAGACATCACTCCTGAATAGGTGCCCATGTCTCCTCTTTCATCCCCGTCTCTAAAGCCCTGCCCTTCAATCTCCTTGTTCTTTTTTCTCATAACTGTAAGTTCACAATGCTTTCTCTCTGCTAACACTGTACTAAATGCATTGAATGCATTATCTTACCTAATTCTCAGAGCAGTGATGTGCACTCATCACTTGTATTCAAATTTGAAGAAATAATAACATAAAGCTTAAAATATGTAATGACCTACCTAATAACAAGGTGTAGAGTTGGGCCTTAAAACCAGGTCTGACACTGACATTCACATTTTTAATTACTAGGTTATGAAAAGGCAAAATGATAGGATACTGAAAGGGGAACTCCCCAGGTCAATAGGTGCCCAATATGCTACTGGAGATCAGTGGAGAAATAACTCCAGGAAGAATGAAGCGATGGAGCCAAAGCAAAAACAATACCCAGTTGTGGATGTGACTGGTGATAGAAGCAAGGTCCGATGCTGTAAAGAGCAACATTGCATAGGAACCTGGAATGTCAGGTCCATGAATCAAGGCAAATTGGAAGTGGTCAAATAGGAGATGGCAAGAGTGGACGTCGACATTCTAGGAATCAGCTAACTGAAATGGACTGGAATGGGTGAATTTAACTCAGATGACCATTATATCTACTACTGTGGGCAGGAATCCCTCAGAAGAAATGGAGTAGCCATCATGGTCAACAAAAGAGTCCGAAATGCAGTACTTGGATGCAATCTCAAAAACGACAGAATTATCTCTGTTCATTTCCAAGGCAAACCATTCAATACCAGAGTAATCCACGCCTATGCCCCAACCAGTAATGCTGAAGAAGCTGAAGTTGAACGGTTCTATGAAGACCTACAAGACCTTTTAGAACTAACACGCAACAAAGATGTCCTTTTCATTATAGGGGACTGGAATGCAAAAGTGTGAAGTCAAGAAACACCTGGAATAACAGGCAGATTTGGCCTTGGAATACGGAATAAAGCAGGGCAAAGGCTAATAGAGTTTTGGTCTAGAGCACTGGTCATAACAAACACCCTCTTTCAACAACACAAGAGAAGACTCTACACATGGACATCACCAGATGGTCAACACCGAAATCAGATTCATTATATTCTTTGCAGCCAAAGTTCGAGAAGTTCTATACAGTCAGCAAAAACAAGACGGGGAGCTGACTGTGGCTCAGATCATGAACTCCTTATTGCCAAATTCAGACTTAAACTGAAGAAAGTAGGGAAAACCACTAGACCATTCAGGTATGACCTAAATCAAATCCCTTATGATTATACAGTGGAAGTGAGAAATAGATTTAAGGGACTAGATCTGATAGATAGTACCTGATGAACTATGGATGGAGGTTCATGACATTGTACAGGAGACAGGGATCAAGACCATCGCCGTGGAAAAGAAATGCAAAAAAGCAAAATGGCTGTCTGGGGAGGCCTTACAATATCTGTGAAAAGAAGAGAAGTGAAAAGCAAAGAAGAAAAGGAAAGATATAAGCATCTGAATGCAGAGTTCCAAAGAATAGTAAGGAGAGATAAGAAAGCCTTCCTCAGCAATCAATGCAAAGAAATAAAGGAAAACAACAGAATGAGAAAGACTAGAGATCTCTTCAAGAAAATTAGAGATACCAAGGGAACATTTCATGCAAAGATGGGCTCGATAAAGGACAGAAATGGTATGGACCCAACAGAAGCAGAAGATATTAAGAAGAGGTGGCAAGAATACATAGAAGAACTGTACAAAAAAGATCTTCATGAGCAAGATAATCACGATGGTGTGATCACTCACTCAGAGCCAAACATCCTGGAATGTGAAGTCAAGTGGGCCTTAGAAAGCATCACTAGGAACAAAGCTAGTGGAGGTGATGGAATTCCAGTTGAGCTATTCCAAATCCTGAAAGATGATGCTGTGAAAGTGCTGCACTCAATATGCCAGCACATTTGGAAAACTCAGCAGTGGCCACAGGACTGGAAAAGGTCAGTTTTCATTCCAATGCCAAAGAAAGGCAATGCCAAAGACTGCTCAAACTACTGCACAATTGCACTCATCTCACATGCTAGTAAAGTAATGCTCAAAATTCTCCAAGCCAGGCTTCGGCAATATGTGAACCGTGAACTTCCTGATGTTCAAGCTGGTTTTAGAAAAGGCAGAGGAACCAGAGATCAAATTGCCAACATCCGCTGGATCAAAAAAGCAAGAGAGTTCCAGAAAAACATTATGTCTGCTTTACTGACTACCCCAAAGCCTTTGACTGTGTGGATCACAATAAACTGTGGAAAATTCTTAAAGAGATAGGAATACCAGACCACCTGACCTGCCTCTTGAGAAACCTATATGCAGGTCAGGAAGCAACAGTTAGAACTGGACATGGAACAACAGACTGGTTCCAAATAAGAAAAGGAATTCGTCAAGGCTGTATATTGCCACCCTGCTTATTTAACTTATATGCAGAGTACATCATGAGAAACACTGGGCTGGAAGAAGCACAAGCTGGAATCAAGATTGCTGGGAGAAATATCAATAACCTCAGATATACAGATGACACCACCCTTATGGCAGAAAGTGAAGAGGAACTAAAAAACCTCTTGATGAAAGTGAAAGAGGAGAGTGAAAAAGTTGGCTTAAAGCTCAACATTCAGAAAACAAAGATCATGGCATCTGGTCCCATCACTTCATGGCAAACAGATGGGGAAACAGTGGAAACAGTGTCAGACTTTATTTTGGGGGGTTCCAAAATCACTGCAGATGGTGATTGCAGCCATGACATTAAAAGACACTTACTCCTTGGAAGAAAAGTTATGACCATCCTAGACAGCATATTCAAAAGCAGAGACATTACTTTGCCAACAAAGGTCCGTCTAGTCAAGGCTATGGTTTTTCCAGTGGTCACGTATGGATGTGAGAGTTGGACTGTGAAGAAAGCTGAGCGCCGAAGAATTGATGCTTTTGAAGTGTGGTGTTGGAGAAGACTCTTGAGAGTCCCTTGGACGGCAAGGAGATCCAACCAGTCCATTCTAAAATAAATCAGTCCTGGGTGTTCATTGGAAGGACTGATGTTAAAGCTGAAACTCCAATACTTTGGCCAATTCATGTGAAGAGTTGACTCATTGGAAGACTCTGATGTTGGGAGGGATTGGGGGCAGGAGGAGAAGGGGATGACAGAGGATGAGATGGCTGGATGGCAGCACTGACTCGATGGACGTGAGTCTGAGTGAACTCTGGGAGTTGGTGATGGACAGGGAGGCCTGGCGTGCTACGCTTCATGGGGTCGCAAAGAGTCAGACACGACTGAGCGACTGAACTGAACTGAGGCTAAATTGCTTCCTGGCTCAGTGGCAGCTGAGTTACAAACCCTCTTTGCAGAGATGCTCTCCTGCACTGAAGGGACCCAGACTGAAGTTTAGCCAGGAAATTGAGTCTGAGAGGTATAGTGAATCAGACTGAATCAAAAGAGAACACACCCAGATGCATCAGGTAACTTGGGAGTTCAACAACAGAAATCAGCCACGTCTGGTAAATTGTCCAGGAAGCACTTATGTGGCAGTTTTCAAAAGTTTAAGGGTCTGAAAGATAACAAGGAATGTTATTCATTCCATCATGACCCCATGGACTATAGATAACCAGGCTCCTCTGTCCCTGGGATTCTCCAGGCAAGAACACTGGAGTGGGTTGCCATTTCCTTCTCCAGGGGATCTTCCAGACCCAGGGATCATGCCTGGGTCTTCTGCATTTCAGGCAGATTCTTTACCACCTGAGCCACCAACTCTCATCAATTAGCATTATTTGTTTCTTTTGGAACACATTTTATTGGTGAATATCAATTTCCCTTACTCTATACACTGTAAGTCTTATAATTCAGGTTCTATTTGCTTTAATATTTTTCTAGCAATCACATCAATCTGTCAGCTTCTTTTAAGTTGTGGTTAATGAAACCCCTCAGATCCTTTCCTGATGCATTCTTGCCATTTAAAAATTACTTTCTCAGAAAGCAATTTTTAGCTTAAATAAATACAGAACTATGATTGCTCCAGTTACATTTACTTTTTTAAATTTATTTATCATATCCTTCTGTGATGATTGCTGTTATGGATTGAACTGTGTTCCCCCAATATTTATATGTTGAAGACCTAGCCCCGAGTACCTTAGAATGTGACCCGATGTGGGAACAGGGTCATTGTAGATGTAATTAAAGGTAATATGAGGTCATACTAGAATAGGGCGGGCTCCTAGTTCAGTACAACTGGTGTGCTTTTCAAAAACGGGGAGATTTGGATGCAGAGAACACCCAGAAGAAATGCTACATGAAGACGAAGGCAGAGTTTGGAGGGATGCTTCTACAAACGAAAAAAATGCCAAAATGGCCAACAAACCACCAAAATCTAGAGGAGAGGCATGAACAGATTCTTGCCTTCCAATCTGCCAGCACCTTGACCTTAGACACCCAGGGTTCAGAATTGTGAGGAAATAAACTGCTGTTGTTTAAGTCAGTCATTTGGTGGTACCTGGTTGCATCAGACTTAGCAAACGAATACCATTGCTCATACTTCTGAATCTACCATTTATTGTGAACCATCTCATAGGATTTCTACTCACAATTTATCCTAGACATAGTTTACAAGTATAAAGGAGTAATTTTTAAAGTCTTATTTTCAATGCTCCTCTATGTGGGCCTTTTTTCACCAGCACACTCCACCTTTACTCCATCATTATCACTCATTCTTGCCTGTCCTGAAGCTGAAGTTTTAATATTTAACAGGTCATGAAATAAAAAATAACTGATAAACCATGCTCTTAGAAAGAATTTCCAGCCTGGCTCTCAAGATTCCAGGAGTTCTAAGATTATGTTTTGTATGTTAAAAGCTTAGGTTCATATACACAAACTCATGCTAAAAATGCACAAGCAAACTCAAAACATCAGGTACTTCCCCTGAGCTAAATTTCTACTAATTTTATACCTGTAATAATATAAACACATTTTGAGAATGTAAAACTTTCCAGGCATGACACTAAAAAAAATTGCATGTGTTATCCCATTTAAACCTCATGACCACATCCCAGGGGGTGATACTGGTATTATCCCCTTTTAGAAATGAATTTACCAAGGGTTAGGAAAGTAAATTAAGTATCTTATGCAAGGCTGCAGAGTCAGTAAGTGATGGAGTAAGAATTCAAATCTAAATGTGTCTGACTCCAGTATGTAAACTGTAAACTACACATATGCTTCTATTATACAAACTGAGAAAGAAAAAGACTCATTGCTTCAGCCACTTAACAGTAGCACAATGTTGGGCAAATTAATTAACCTTCATTTTCTCCTTTATAAAAAACAGTAGTGATATTAACCTTCTAAGATTACTGTGTGTATTAAATGAAAAAAAAAAACTGTTATTTATGTTACTTAGCAAATGCAGTTGATTCAGCAGTTAAACTCTTTCATAACATCAGGAAAATAACAGATGAAAATGTCTGGAAAAACTGAGTTCTTGAATGCAATTTAGCTTCTTATACTTACTCCTATACTCAGACATAGGAGAAGGCAATGGCACCCCACTCCAGTACTCTTGCCTGGAAAATCCCATGGACGGAGGAGCCTGGTAGACTGCAGTCCATGGGGTCACGAAGAGTCGGACACGACTGAGCGACTTGACTTTCGCTTTTCACTTTTATGCATTGGAGAAGGAAATGGCAAACCACTCCAGTGTTCTTGCCTGGAGAGTCCC
Organism: Bos indicus x Bos taurus; assembly: GCF_003369695.1. Lineage (NCBI taxonomy): Eukaryota > Metazoa > Chordata > Mammalia > Artiodactyla > Bovidae > Bos > Bos indicus x Bos taurus. Next base: position 17,763,937 of record NC_040102.1, on the reverse strand, counting down.
AGGGACGGGGGAGCCTGGTGGGCTGCCGTCTCTGGGGTCGCACAGAGTCAGACACGACTGAAGTGACTTAGCAGCAGCAGCATACTCGGACATACATACTTCATTGAAAAAGGAAGCATGATAAATTTCTGTTACCAAATTTAATGCTGGGAGGATGTATATATAATACATGTATGTATATGGACATATAGTAATTTTTAAAGCACACAAGACAGTTCATGATACAGCATATTTATAGTGGGTAGAGCCAGTACAACAGAAAGCACCTGAGAAGATTCAGTTTTGGTCCATGGAGAACGAGGATGAGGAACCATATCTTGTTCACACATCAATCCTCCCACATGAAAGACACCACAATCACCAAATCTTAAACAAATTCAAATTTCCTTGACAATGTATACTTATACTTTGTTAAACTAACAACTCTGTCAAGCTGACCTTTCAGAAAAGGATATTACTTTGCATTTCACAGAGAAACAGAAATTGTCATGTGTGCGTTCTCCTGTCATTTACACCACCCAGGGCTTCTCATAATCTCAACCTCATTCAACCATCCTAAGAATCAAAGTGACTAGACTAATCACCTTCTCATTCAGACATTAGGGATGGTTTAACAACCAGATGGAATTTTTCGTGTGTGACAGACCAATTGATTCATCAGTAATTTACCTGAAAGTAATCAACCTGGCCAAAACAGTCAAACTTCCCCAGTAGCTCATCTGTTTTCTTTTCTACATCCTGACTATTCCTTCAATTCAACAAGCAGCACACAAAAATACACTTCTCTTACATTCTTTACTTCACTGTTTATAAAAAAGAGGGAGGAGACTTTCTTAAAAGCTCTTTTTGAGATATATATTTTAGATCTACTTTTTAACACTATATTCCCTATGAAAGAAAGAATAGTTGAAATCACTGTTTGGAAAGTATCTTGGAAACTTCTACCCCCTCTCTGCCCCAGTGGGTGAAAATGAGAGAATCAAACCCATGAGGCACATTAAAATTTTAGAACAAATTTAAAGAATGAATCTGTGTTCTCCAGGTTAGTGTGCTCAATAACTGCACTTAGTAGATGCTGGGATAGCCTAATTGCACTTTCATTTTTGCCCATGCAATTATCTTAACTGAACTCAAATCTGGTATGTTTATAGTCCCAGCATCATCATTAAGCTAAAAATTGAACATTCTATCTTACCCTGAAAAATTCCAATTAAGCCCATTTGGAGCTTTCCACTGAATGCCAGCCCTAATTTCCTTCCGTAAAAGATCAAGGGTGCCAGGATGTCATACCCGAGAGAGGCCAATAGTCGGCTCATTAACAAGATGGATGAAGTATTCTAGGAGCTTCTACTGATGTGAGCATCTCATCTCGGACCAAAATCACATCCTATGAGGCTGTATGGATGATCTGGGAGGTCATCCCTCATTAAGAACAAGTGTATGTGGACAGTTCAAAATGGAGTCATCCAAAGAACAGAACTCCAGAGGGATGTCAAATGTTAACAAATAGACAAATGGAATCAGGTGCTGTTTTTGTTTAAATAGCTGAACTGCTGATGTAAGCAGCCCCACTAAAACTCCTCTAATCTCTTGGTTTCACCTCAGTGGAAAATGCAACGTGAAAGCTGATTGTTTTTACTTGACTTCTGGCTCTCTCTTTATCATTAAAATATGATTCTGTTCTCTCTAAAATCACAAACAGAACACAGATAAGTCTACCTGCTAATGTTTTCATCCGTGGCGCCAGAAGCACTAACAGGTAGGTTCCAGTTTCGTTTTGCTTTGGGTTTTTGTTGTGTTTCTTCAGTGAATTTAGAATATGGGCCTTTTAAGCAAATAAAATGGCAGAAAGTGAAGAGAAACTAAAGAGCCTCTTGATGAGGGTCAAAGAGGACAGTGAAAAAGCTGGCTTGAAACTCAACATTAAAAAAATTAGTATCATGGCATCGGGTCCCATAACTTCATGGCAAATAGATGCGGGAAAAAAATTGGAAGCTGTGACAGATTTTGTTTTCTTGGGCTCCAAAATCACTGCAGACGGTGACTGAAGCCATGAAATTAGAAGACACTTACTCCTTGGAAGAAAGCACAAACCAAGACAGTGTATTAAAAAGCAGAGACATCACCTTGCTGACAAAGGTCTGTCTAGTCAAAGGTATGGTTTTTCCAGTAGTCACATGCAGATGTGAGATTTGGACCATAAGAAGACTAAGTGCTGAAGAATTGATGCTTTCAAACTGTAGTGTTTAGAGAAGACTCTTGAGAGTCCTTTGGACAGGAAGGAAATCAAACCAGTCAATCTTCAAGGAAATCAACCCTGAATATTCATTGAAAGGACTGATGCTGAAGCTGAAGCTCCAATACTTTGGCCACGTGATGTGAGGAGCCAACTCACAGCAAAAGACTCTGATGCTGGGAAAGAGTGAAGGCAAAAGGAGAAGCGGGTGGCAGAGGATGAGATGGTTGGAGAGCAAATGGACATGAGTTTGAGCAAATCCCATGAGCTAGTAAAGGACAGGGAAGCCTGGAGTGCCACAGTTCATGGGGTCACAAAGAACAAAAACAAGCAAATAAATTGGCCAGCAGTATGGTCAATGGTTAAACATGGCTACACAAAATAGCTAAATGAACAAGAAAGCAAAATATCATAAAATAAATGGTTGAGACCACAAAGTTGTCAAGGAGGGACAACTCCTTGTCAATCCTATCAGGGCCTTCCACCCTTACAGGCTGGACGTTCCTTTCTCATCACAGATTAGGGCCTGGGCTGAAAACAAAACACTTTTCAGGGAACATAGCACTGAGTGAACTCAGTAAGACAGGCTAACTCTTATGAGTTACTAGAATCAAATGAGGATGCACATTATCTATTTTCAGTTACTTCAACACTGATGAGCAAGCTCCCATGTAATCAATGTACTGTGAAAATGGAATTAGTCTTCAGTAATTTTACTGGTCAACTTGGGTCCAAGCAAATGAAAGAAGATACTGTTGAGGAATATTTTCGTTTACATGATGGTGAAATTTGAAATTTAAAAATATCTTTCCACACAACTAAGGATACAGCTCTGCTGAAAATAATGCATTTTTCCCAAGAATTCTATGCCCATTCTAAACAGAAATAAATTAATCCTTCCTAAATCTGTGCTTTAATCTTTCCTTTTCCACATAAACAGTGTGTCTTTGATTACAAGTTTTTATCCTTAGGGAAGTTTACAGTGAACTTGGCAGAGTAACAAACTATTTTTTTAAGTTTGCTCATATTTTCATAAGACACTGCCTTAAAAAACTTAACTGGAATTAGATATTTCCGATTAGTCAAAGATGAATGGATCTCTTAAAATAAGTCACACTTCAGATGGTAATCCTATCCATTTCATACTGTTTCCTCCTGTTTTAATTTTACTTCCAAAATTCTAGAGACATCTTGACTCATCTTTACATAATGGCTAGAAGAAGCATTATATATTAAAGCTTTATGAGGGCAGTGAAGGGAGATACATAACCATCCCCTACCTCTTCTATCAATGGCATAATTACATGTCATAAACACTGTTAAAGATAGAAGGGGGTCAGGGGAAGGATGGGAGGAAAGGATGGTTAGGAATTTAGGATGGACATACACACTGCTACATTTAAAACGGATAACCAACAAGGACCTACTCAGAGCACAGAGCACTCTGCTCAATGTTGTGTGGCAGCCTGGATGGGAGGTGAGCTTGTGGGAGAATAGATACACCTATATGTATGCCTGAGTCTCTTCCCTCTTCACCTGAAACTATTATTAATAGGCTATACTCCAAAGTGACTGAACAACAACAACAAATACTCCAATACAAAATAAAAGGTTAAAAAAAGAAAGGGACATACAGCATTAACCACGATGCTGATGGAGAGCATAAGGGGTGAGAAGTATGGTACTCTTAAATATCCTTTATTCTAAAGAAGGAGAAAAAGATATCTACTAGCATGCAGTGAAAGTCGCTCAGTTGTGTCCAACTCTTTGTGACCCCGTGGACTATACAGTCCATGGAATTCTCCAGGCCAGAATACTGGAGTAGGTAGCCTTTCCCTTCTCCAGGAGATCTTTCCAACCCAGGGATCGAACCCAACCCAGGGATCAAACCCAGCCACAAGGGAAGCCCATTAGCATTTAGATATACACATAAAGTTATTCACTAATGAGACAGTCTCCTCTTGCCTGATAGCTCAGTTGGTAACAAATCCGCCTGCAATGCAGGAGACCCCAGTTCAATTCCTGGGTCAGGAAGATTCGCTGGAGAAGGGACAGGCTACCCACTTCAGTATTCTTGTTCTTCCCTTGTGGGTCAGCTGGTAAAGAATCTTCCTGCAATGCAGGAGACCTGGGTTCGATCCCTGGGTTGGGAAGATCCCCTGGAGAAGGGAAAGGCTACCCACTCCAGTATTCTGGCCTGGAGAATTCCATGGACGGTATAGTCCATGGGGTCGCAAAGAGTCGGACACCACTGAGCAACTTGCACTTGCACTTTCCAGGTAAACCCTAGAATAATCTGGAATTTAAGACGATGACAGAGTGCCCACAGTACTTTTCCAGCTTCATTTCCTACCATTCTTATCCACGGGTCTTTAACTCAGTCATATTAAAACACTCACCATTCCATACTTTTAATACAAGCTATTATAGCATTGGGACACAAAGTGTTCTGCGTTTGTTTTTGCTTTTTATTTATTTTATAATGGCAAACTAGTCTTAAATCCCCTTTTCTATCACTTACTACTTCGTACGGCTAAGTCAGATTTTCATAATCTCTCTGAGTCATATATTCCTGTGTCCTTATCTAAAACTGGATTCAGTAATACCTAACTTGGATGTAACAGAAGAGAAATTTCACATCTAGCTATTTAGAACATGTGAAAAATTAAATTTAAGAAATAGTGAACAAAGAAGAACCATTATAAACATTTAGATGGAAAAATTAGGATATGGATTCAAATCACACTCTGAAGTCCACTTCTGCCTGATCTTCTCCTCCTCGTGTGGACTGACTGTGGACAGACAATTGCGAGCACAAGAGGGGAGCTCTTCTGCCATAATCACAGTTTCACTGGAAGGAAAGAACATCCCAGGTCCCTCATGCCGCTGTCAGTATAAATTAATCCAAATGAATTAATCTCACATCTCTTTTCACATACGGATGTCAAAAATTATCCTATTGAAATCACACTTTCAACTACTAACTACTAACCTACTAATTAAATAATAATAATACATATATTGTCAGATGCTGGTGTGATCACAATGCTTATGAAAGCACCTACCCAGTATAGCCAGAGGGACTTTGAATAAAACAGACCTGAGTTGAATCCTGAAGACAGTGCTGTTTAGCTATGTGCTTTGGATGACCTACATAACCATTTTAAAATCTCAGTTTCTTCATCTATAAAATTTGATTAATTATTATTAATCGGCCTGAAAGGGGCACTTTGAGTATTTAATGATGTAATCATATAAATGGCTTAGCACAACACCTGCCTCATGTTGCAAGTAAACAGGAAACGATAGTAATTGTTCACTAAAGGGTGGTCACTATCCTTATCATTATTTCATCACCCCATGCCTTCACATGTTCCTTCTTCATATAACATCCTCCTTCTTTCCTCTTTATGCTAGACTTCTGGTAATTCTCCAATTTTTTTCCCCTCTAACCCCAGTGCTCAGAACAGTGGTTGATACTAAGGAGGAACCTAGTAAATTTTTGATGGAAAAATACATGAAGAAACAAGTAAAGAAGTGGAAGAGAGACTGAACAGATTCTTGGTAAAGAAGAGTGCCCCTTAGGACCATTTTCATAAAGCTTGGGTCAGCAAACTTTTTCTGTTTAAAATAAAAAGAAAAGAAGCAGAAAGTAAATATTCTGAGCTTTGTGAGCCATAAGGTCTTTGCAACAACTATCCAACTCTGCTTTTGTAGCACATAAGCAACCACCAAACATACATAAGTGAGTAAGCATGGCTGTGTTCCAATAAGGCTGTACTTAAAGAACTGAAACTTGAATTTCACAGTTTTCATGTGTCATAAAATGTATTCTTTGGAAATTTCTTTCAGGTATTTATTTTTTCATAAATTTATTTATTTTAATTGAAGGCTAATTACTTTACAATATTGTATTGGTTTTGCCATACATCAACATGAATCTGCGACGGGTATACACGTGTTCCCCATCCTGAACCCCCCTCCCACCTCCCTCCCCATATCATGCCTCTGGGTCATCTCAGTGCACCAGCCCCAAGCATCCTGTATCCTGCATCGAACCTGGACTGGCGATTCGTTTCATATATGATATTATACATGTTTCAATGCCATTCTCCCAAATCATCCCACCCTTTCCCTCTCCCACAGGGTCCAAAAGACTGTTCTATACATCTCTGTCTCTTCTGCTGTCTCGTTTACAGGGTTATCATTACCATCTTTCTAAATTCCATATATATGTGTTAGTATACTATATTGGTGTTTTTCTTTCTGGCTTACTTCACTCTGTATAATAGGCTCCAGTTTCATCCACCTCATTAAAACTGATTCAAATGTATTCTTTTTAATGGCTGAGTAATATTGTGTATATGTACAACAGCTTTCTTATCCATTCGTCTGCTGATGGACATCTAGGTTGCTTCCATGTCCTGGCTATTATAAACAGTGCTGCGATGAACATTGGGGTACACGTGTCTCTTTCCCTTCTGGTTTCCTCAGTGTGTATGCCCAGCAGTGGGATTGCTGGGTCATAAGGCAGTTCTATTTCCAGTTTTTTAAGGAATCTCCACACTGTTCTCCATAGTGGCTGTACTAGTTTGCATTCCCACCAACAGTGTAAGAGGGTTCCCTTTTCTCCACACCCTCTCCAGCATTTATTGCTTGTAGACTTTTGGATCGCAGCCATTCTGACTGGCGTGAAATGGTACCTCATAGTGGTTTTGATTTGCATTTCTCTGATAATGAGTGATGTTGAGCATCTTTTCATGTGTTTGTTAGCCATCTGTATGTCTTCTTTGGAGAAATGTCTATTTAGTTCTTTGGCCTATTTTTTGATTGGGTCGTTTATTTTTCTGGAATTGAGCTGTAGGAGTTGCTTGTATATTTTTGAGATAAGTTGTTTGTCAGTTGCTTCATTTGCTATTATTTTCTCCCATTCTGAAGGCTGTCTTTTCACCTTGCTTATAGTTTCCTTTGTTGTGCAGAAGCTTTTAATTTTAATTAGGTCCCATTTGTTTATTAACTAATTGGAAATACAAAAAACCTAGAATAGCCAAAGAAATCTTGAGAAAGAAGAATGGACCTAGAGGAATAAACCTGCCTGACTTCAGGCTCTACAACAAAGCCACAGTCATCAAGACAGTATGGTACTGGCACAAAGACAGAAATATAGATCAATGGAACAAAACAGAAAGCCCCCCCCCCCAAAAAATAGAAAGCCCAGAGATAAATCCACGCACCTATGGACATCTTATCTTTGACAAAGGAGGCAAGAATATACAATGGATTAAAGACAACACAACAAGCGGTGCTGGGAAAACTGGTCAACTACTTGTAAAAGAATGAAACTAGAATACTTTCTAACACCATACACAAAAATAAACTCAAAATGGATTAAAGATCTAAATGTAAGACCAGAAACTATAAAACTCCTAGAGGAGAACATAGGCAAAACACTCTCTGACATAAATCACAGCAAGATCCTCTATGACTCACCTCCCAGAATTTTCAAGTATTTAAAAATGTAAAACTCAGTCCTAGTTCATGGGCCACAGGAAATAGGCAGCAGGCTGGATTTGACTTGCGGCGATTATTTGCCCATCGCTGAGCTAGAAAAACAAAATAATCAAAACTTATAGGAAATTCTGGCTTAGTAGTCATTGTCCATTAGGCCCATGATAATGGTTTGAGAAGGATGTCTTTGGAACTCCTGCATTTTCACAGAGATGTGAGAGAGCCTCTCTCATGATATGATGCCCATAAACTCAGACTTAATTATTGTAAAATTCTTCAGTTTCTTCTCTGAGGCAGTACTAGAAAAGAACCCGAGTTTTAGAGACTGAAGTTCTACCTCTACTAGGTATCTAGCTTTGAGCAAGCCTCTCTCTTAATTCTATCATGTGGGAAATTAGCACAATAATTCCTATTCAGCAGCACTGCCATTATTATTAGAGAGTGTATATAAAGCCCTGTCATCTAATAGATGCTCAGTAAATTTGACTGACAATTGCACCCCCATACTTCACTTTTACAAGATATTATTTCTCAAACTAGTTCCGCTTTCTCCTGCTAGTTTCAAGCCCTATAGGAGTTTTACCACTCCAGCAGCGTCCCTGTAGTCACAGATAACAAGATTACCTATGGACTTTTCTTGTTCTCATTGCTAGAATAGGAAACTGGGAAGGATTAAAAGATAACAGCCAGTCAACATCACCATCTTTCCATGGCATCCCAAGTATCCTCGTTATCATATGAGAATATCTAAAAGAGAAATCCAACAGCAGTGGGTGTCTCATTGCCTTGTTCCATGCCACATCCTTGGCCCCTACAACAGTACTCTACAAATAACTGGTGCTAGACTTTTGTTCAGTGAGAGAAGGATCTAAGTCAGAGACAACACATTGCCTATAACCTGAAGATCTCTTTTGTTTAGCTCACAGAGCAATTCCAAAGTAATAATAAGGAGCTAAAAACAAACAAAAAACCCATGAGATATGTATGTCCCTTTTATGTAAAAGTGATTTAGATTTATTTACCGAATTAGGATCTTAATATTCATACAACATGTTTTGAAATATGTTATTGTTGTTTAGTGGCTAAGGCATGTCCAACTTTTTTGCAAACGTATGTATGCACTGTAGCCCACCAGGCTCCCCTGTCCATGAGACTTCCCAGGCAAGAATACTGGAATGGATTGCCATTTCCTTCTCCAGAGGATCTTTCTGACCCAGAGATTGAACCCATGTCTCCTGCATTGACAGGTAGCTTCTTTACCTCTGAGCCACCAGGGATGCCAAATGTAACGTTTCTGATTAGAAGTGTCATGCTTAAGACTGCGGGAAAATCATATCAAGCCTTTGTTCCAACTAGAGGGAGCACAGAGGCTGGTGCTTTATAAGCATAAAAGAGGGCCTGACTCAAGGAAATGGAAAGGGAAAGAACAGACATACTACCATTCTACTAGATGCTGAGACCTGTGTGTCATGCCCATGAAGTGTTATGGAAGGTGATAGGATCTTGGAAGGGAAAGGCATAAAGGCATGTCCATGCCTTACAACCTGGAACTGATCCTGGTGCTCAGCCTTGATGGCAGCCATTGAATAAGTGATGGAGCTGAGGCCCCTGAGACAGGTTTTAACTCACCCAGAATAGACATGCCCACCAGGTAGCTGACAACTATATTAACAGAAGCAATGCAGCTATGCTAACAAATTCCAATGTGTGTCCAGCATATATATACATATATATATATATATATATATACACACACACACACACACATGTATGTGTGTGTATGTATGTGTATTCCTGTATTTCAAACACATTTATTTCCTATACACTCAAACACAAGAGTAGTTTATTTCTTATTCACATTGAGTTCAAAAAGATGTTCATGGAACTTCTCTCTTGGTCCAGTGGTTGGGACTCTGCGCTTCCACCTCCGAGGGCACTGGTTCAATCTCTGGTCGGGGAACTAAGATCCTGCATGCCACATGGCATGGCCAAAAACAGAGAAAAGAAGAACATTTAGAAAAAGCAAATCGATGTTTGTGACTGAGGAACTGGCTCTTCTTCAAGATTCCATATTCCTTCCTCTTTGGCCTCTATCATCTACTAGGTCTTCTCAATTTTCATTTAAAGCAAGCAAGTGGATGGCAAAGAGTCTGCAGAATTACATACGAGAAGGTTTTCAGGGTGGGTTCCCCAGTGGACAGACCTACAGGTGAAGATGTGCACACAAGTGGTGTTCTGAGCAGCTCTCTCAGTAACACTTGAACAGAAAGTAAGTGGGTCAGGGAGAAAGTGAACTGCAGTGCAGTTGCCAAGACACCTCACCTGATCTACAGGGAAGTCAGCAGCTAGGACGGTTCACCTGGGCAGCCCCAACCTGGACTTATACTCTCAGCCAAAGTGGAGTAATGGGACTGAATTTACTTTCCCTCCTTAAATGGCCAGAAAATTAGTCGAAATACATAGATAATGAGACTGGACAATAATCACTTTTTCAGTCATAATGATTTATGGCATTGGACCACAGCACAAGACGATGGGGAAATGTCACCTAGAAAATGTATATCCAAGAAGAAAGAAACCGACTTGGTAAAGAGCTAGCCAGTCTCTCCCAGCAGAGCAAACGCTTACCTGCCCTAACGTACAGCGGGACAGGGAGGAGAGCACAGCACACCGTGAAAGCATGGTAGAACTTCTGTTTTAAGAACAGCGATGCCTACCGCTGGGCTTTGAGTTGTTCACATTGCAGTGATAAACATCTTCCCACGCGGCTCACTGGTAAAGAACCCACCTGCCAATGCAGGAGACACAAGAGATGCGGGTTTGATCCCTGGGTCAGGAAGCTCTCCATTGGAGAAGGAAATGGCAACCCACACCAGTATTCCTGTCTGGACAGAGAGGCCTGGTGGCCCACAGTCCATGGGGACTTAAAAGAGTCAGACATGATTGGACACATATGTACACACAGGTCTCACCAGATCTTCCAAATGCTTATAGCTGTATATAAAGGTTTGGGTTTTTATTTTTATTTTTGCTTTGCTTTGTTTTGTTTTTGGTTGGAAAACCAAGGTTAGGAATGAGTTCAACATCTGTATGAATGTGAGGTTGGAGATAAAAGCATAGAATCTAACAGAAGAATTAGGATCCAGAAAATTACACTAATTATAATCACCCCATAAATGCACGCGCGCACACACACACACACACACAGACATACACACATAATTATAACCACAAATTCACAGAATTACTACAGAGGGCACTGAACCTTTCAGAAGATATAGAAATGCAGCTTTAAATTCATCTTCTCTAGATATTAAGGGTGGGAGAAGGCAATGGCACCCCACTCCAGTACTGTTGCCTGGAAAATCCCATGGATGGAGGAGCCTGGTAGGCTGCAGTCCATGGGATCGCACAGAGTCGGACACGACTGAAGCGACTTAGCAGCAGATATTAAGGGTAAAGGGAGACTCCAAGAGACATATATCTTACAATTCTTTTTTAATTCACTTATAATACACACACACACAAAGTTTTTCTTTCCTTCATCTAAATGTCCTTTGCCATAGCACTGACCTTTTGAACTAGGAAAATGAGTTGATACTCAAAACAAAAGAACTGTTGGAAGTATGCCTCAATAAAATAGTAAGTATTAGCATCTATTATTCCTCTAGCCCTTCTGCTTGTAAGGTAATGAACCTAATTTTAACTAGGTGGAATCTTTCTATTTCCCACTGAGTATCATCTAATACTGCAATTGTAGCAGTCAATCACAGGCTTTTCTAGCACGTGAAATCCAGCCAACAAAGGACCATGGGACCTCCTTTTGGAAGGCTAGGAACAGGGGACTGGCTGCTTTACAGGTTTCAATACACCAATCCTAAGGGGCCAAGTGCTGTTTGGCAGTTGAGCAGTCACCATTTGGGATGCTAGGTCATAATGCACAGGGACCCATCAAGAACAGAGAACCTATCTCTGATATATCGGCATTCCGGAAGTCAGGTGCCAGACCCAGAAAGACTGTGTCCAGTGACCACAGAGGGACGCTGGGGGCAGAATCCACAGTATCCCAATACATGCCTGGTTCATACAATGACTTTGTTTTCCCAATATTCCATTCTTTTAACTACAAACCATCTTTGTTTAGGGCTTCCCTGGTGGTTCAGATGGTAGAAGAATCCGCCTACAGTGCAGGAGACCTGGGTTCAATCTCTGCGTCGGGAAGATACCCTGGAGGAGGGCATGGCTACCCACTCCAGTATTCTTGCCTGGGAAGTCCCGTGGACAGAGGAGCCTGGCGGGCTACAATCCACGGTGTCGCAGAAAGTCAGACGTGACTAAGCAACTAAACACACACATCTTTGATTAACTATCAAAACTACCTTTAGGTAAATGATTGTGATGGTTCTTTTTGCTTTCAACAAACTTGTACAATGAGAATGTCAACCCACCAGATCCAAAGAGAAGGGAATGGGTCAAGTTTTAAGAACAAGTTTTACTCTCTTCACAGAAAGACATTATTAGAATGTAGAGAAGGACCACCGGGAAAAGACTTCTTGGAACTTCCCTGAAGGTCCAGTGGTTAAGACTCCAATACAGGGGACCCGGGTTCAAGTCCTGATCAGAAAACTAGGCCTTACAAACTGCAACTAAGAGTCTGCGTGCTGCAACCAAAGAACCTGTGTGCTGCAACCAAAGGACCTGCGTGCTGCAACCAAAGAACCTTCGTGCTGCAACCAAAGAACCTTCGTGCTGCAGCAAAGACCAAAGATCCCACTTGCCACGGCCAAGACCCGTGCGGCCAAATTAACCACCTATTTTTTAAAAGAAGACTTCTTTTTAAACCTGCAAATGGATACAGCAGCCTGCTTCAGGAACCTGGGGAGGTATTAGAGTGAGGTGTTCCTATCTTAACCCTGGTTGAATTTCCTCACCCCTCTGCCTCTAAGCTGGATTCCTAAGACTGTCCAGTCAAAGGCTCACATCTCTACTCCGAGAGGTGGGCAGTACTAAAGGCAGTTGGTGACATTTGTTGTTTGTTTACCTTGGACCAGGCTTTGTTCCAAGTGCTTCATATGCATGCTATTCATTTAAGAACAACTCTATAAGAAAAATGAGAAACTGAGATGTTAAGTAGACTGCACGAGGTCTGGCATGTTCCAGAGCCAGAAAACCATCCCAAGAAATTTGGGACCAGGACCAACATTCTTTTCAACCATATTTTACCTAATCTTTCTCTACAGTGAATTAAACCCTTCTTCCAGAGCAAGGATCCACTACCTCTGCCATCACTGCAAAGTCCTTTGTGCCCACCAAAGTCCTGATGAAATGGGGAGCCCTGAAGGGCCCCTCAAAGGTAACATGAGTGAGAATGAGGAAGAGGAAATTTCTCAGCAAGAAGGCACTGGGGACTATGAGGTCGAAGAGATAGCTTTTGGGCTTGAAGCCCAGAGCCCTGGTTTTGGGCCACAAAGCCCAGAGTTTGAACCCCAAAGCCCCAGGTTTGAGCCTGAAAGCCCAGGTTTTGAGTCCCGAAGCCCTGGATTTGTGCCCCCAAGCCCTGAATTTGCACCCAGAAGTCCTGAATCAGATTCTCAGAGCCCCGATTTTGAACCTCAGAGCCCTAGGTATGAGCCCCAAAGCCCTGGGTATGAACCCAAGAGCCCTGGATATGAACCCCGGAGCCCTGGGTACGAACCCAAGAGCCCTGGGTATGAACCCCGGAGCCCTGGATATGAATCTCAGAGTCCCAGGTATGGGACTCAGAGCCCAGAGTATGAACCCCAGAATCCGGAGTTCAAAACCCAAAGCCCTGAGTTTGAAGCTGAAAGTTCCAAATTCCAGGAAGGTGCAGAAATGCTTCTGAATCCTGAGGAAAAGAATCCCTTGAGCATCCCCTTGGGAGTCCACCCCTTGGACGCCTTCACCCAGGGGTTTGGGGAACAGCCTGCAGGGGGCATGCCCCTAGGGCCCCCATTTGAGATGCCCACGGGGGCCCTGCTGGCTCCACCCCAGTTTGAGATGCTCCAGAATCCCCTGGGCCTGACGGGGACCCTTCGTGGTCCAGGCCGCCGGGGTGGCCGGGCCAGGGGTGGGCAGGGCCCAAGGCCCAACATCTGCGGCATCTGTGGGAAGAGCTTCGGGCGGGGATCCACCCTGATCCAGCACCAGCGCATCCACACGGGTGAAAAACCCTATAAATGTGAGGTCTGTAGCAAGGCCTTCTCCCAGAGCTCTGACCTCATCAAACACCAGCGTACCCACACGGGCGAGCGGCCCTACAAGTGTCCCCGTTGCGGCAAGGCCTTCGCTGACAGCTCTTACCTGCTTCGCCACCAGCGCACCCACTCTGGTCAGAAGCCCTACAAGTGCCCGCACTGCGGCAAGGCCTTCGGTGACAGCTCCTACCTCCTGCCGCACCAGCGCACTCACAGCCACGAGCGGCCCTACAGCTGCCCCGAGTGTGGCAAGTGCTACAGCCAGAACTCCTCCCTGCGTAGTCACCAGAGGGTGCACAATGGGCAGAGGCCCTTCAGCTGTGGCATCTGCGGCAAGAGCTTCTCCCAGCGCTCGGCACTTATCCCCCATGCCCGCAGCCATGCCCGTGAGAAGCCCTTTAAGTGCCCTGAGTGTGGCAAGCGCTTTGGCCAGAGCTCGGTGCTCGCCATCCACGCCCGCACCCACCTGCCAGGCCGCACCTACAGCTGTCCCGACTGCGGCAAGACCTTCAATCGCTCCTCCACGCTGATTCAGCACCAGCGCTCGCACACGGGCGAGCGGCCCTACAGGTGCGCCGTGTGTGGCAAGGGCTTCTGCCGCTCCTCCACGCTGCTGCAGCATCACCGGGTCCACAGTGGGGAGCGGCCCTACAAGTGCGATGACTGTGGGAAAGCCTTCTCTCAGAGCTCCGACCTCATCCGCCACCAGCGGACCCATGCAGCCGGCCGGCGCTGACCCGGGGCCCTGTCGGGGTTAGGGAGCTGGTAGGCAGAAAAGAAGGGGACAGGGAGCTACAGCAACTTTGTGAGAGAATAGTGGAGACTCTGGAGGAGAAAAGAGATTCTAGGAGGTGAGGGGGCCAGGGTGGAGGAAGTGACATGCCCTGGAGAGTTGTGGTAAATGGGCTATGAAGAGGGGTTGGAGGGAGGCCAAGCTGGCAGCCGGAGGCTCTGGGAGTGATCGAGAAAGAGGTCAGCGGAGAGCTGGCCTCAGCAGGAGCATGCCCCTTGGTGGAAGCCTGGCTTGGCAAAGAGCTAGATGGGGGTGGGGGGAGGGGGGTCGGGTTACTTAATTAGATTGGGTAGCTTAGACTGGTAGCTACTGAGACCCTCATTGAATCAGGAAGGGGTGAGGGGAGGGATGGGGCCCAAAGTGGGGCCTGGCTTCTGAGCACAAACCCCAGCCTCTCTTGTCTTCCTCAGGCTTTGGAGCCCCTGAATTTGAGTTCAATAAAAACCTTTATGTGGTAAAAAAAAAAAAAAAAAAAAAATCAGCTATTATGAATTTCTACCCTCCCTTCAAGACCATGGCCTGGTAGTTCTAAGCCCCAGTACTCACTCTGCTAGACAGGAACCCCGTTTGTAACACTAGACAGGATGCTCGGTCTGGACACTGCACTCGACAACTGTGGGGACATCAGTCACATAAACTTCAATGTGAATAGCTTTATCTCATAAGACCCTCTTGATCACAGCTGACTTTCATGCTGATTGCCCAAATCCTCCATCCACTCCACCTTAAGGACTGAAACTATTTTCTTGAACACTGATCCGTTATTTCAGACCTTCACTTCCACCCATTTCTTTTTGTGCCTTTTCCCCCAGAATGAGATTTTCTTCCCTGTGACTGATGGAAGCTTCCTGTTAGTAGTGGTTCTTACAAAGAAATGGCCAGGATCTCCCATCTTTGACCAGCCTCCTATCACCAGCACCACACTGGTTCCCTAAGGATCTGTTCCCAAAGGACATTCCAGCCTGAAGAATTCTTGTCATTACTAGTGTAGCCTCCTGTTCTAGTTTTTTATGCAGATATTTAAATCATGAGGTGGAATGAATGGTAGAGAAACCATAAACATCTCCTTCCGTCTATTCTAAGTCTCTAAACTACTCCGTGCAGGTTTCCTTCCCCCTGTTCACTCTCATACCCTATCTATCTTTCAAAGACCAGGGCAAAAAAAGTCATGCCCAGGTACATCTTACTGCGCCCACTATACAAAACAAAAGAGAAGCCCAAAGAAAAGAACACATAATTATATTCTAAATATAAATCTATTTTAAATATTTTCTATCCAGTTACTAAATTTATAATTATTCGCTGTAGAAAATTTCATATACACAAAACAAAAAAAGTCAGTCACATCGCCTAATCTCAGTTGCTAATTAATAAATTCTTCTCCTAACTATCCTATAATTATGTGTTTGTATTTATATCTGTGTTATACATGTGCATGTAGCTTCATTTGTTTAAAGATTTTTTGACCAAAATAGGAATGTGATTATAGCTTGGCCCTCAGAGAGCTGTATCTGGCAGTTGTATAAAAAACTGGATTGAAGACAGAAACTCTGGAGTCCAGAAAAGCCACAGAGAAAGAACACAGGCATGAACAACTATTAATGCTGTAATAATGAAAAGAAGCTGATAGACAAGAGGAAAACTTATTCCATCGATACATTTCTCTAAGTCAGTCTCTCCCATAGGGCTCTAAAGGAAATAAGAAGGCAGCTGCTTTCTGATGGGTAATGGTTTCAAATGTAATCACTCCCTCTTTTTTAAAATTTGAGAACTCTTATAAATAAACCCACTATCATTTATTTGCCTTAAGTTTTTTTCATTCTTCTAATTCTAGCAACTAGGAAAAAATCTTAAGGTACGAAAGGGAATGCAATTTATGACGCCAGTGTTAAGACTTGTAAGGTTTCCATCTTATCATTTTTACCACTGCATCTAACTTGTATGAACTCCCAGAAATACCACTTGGGAATTTCATATTTTTAAGCCCTTGGACATTAGTTTGTGTGCTCCCTGAATGAAGTGTACAGAATTTGTTGTGTTAAATGTGGCACATATACATTTTCTATTACGTTCCAAAAGTTAAATATCAAGTTCTCATCCATGGTGAAATAGTATATCTGATCTTATTTCTAGATTAGGGTTTCAGAAAAAAAATACCTCTTTTTGGAGGCAAATATGATTCTGTGTCCACATTAGGAAAGAGCTAAATGCCAGATGCCCGAATGTCTTCGGTTCCAGCGTAACTAAACATTTGTTGTTGCTGTTGTTCAGTCGCCAAGTCGTGTCCTACTCTTTGCCACCCCATGGACTGCAGCAAATAATAGCACTAATTTTTAAATGGTGTGCTTGGAACAAAGAGGCCATCAATATGACAAAATGTTTAAATGATGTTTCATTAAGGTAACTCTACAGCTTCACTTGAAGTGTGGCATCAAAGTCTGCAAAGTGGAAATTTTCTTATGACTCATCAGATGATTGTTTAGAATTCTGTGGTGTTTCCTGAGCATGGGACAAGGGGGCCAGGGGATGGGAATCAATTCATGTCTGTAATTAGCATTGTCATCTTTCAATTGACTTGCCCATGCAACTAAGTTGATTTGACTGGCCCCTGGGGAAATAATACCTCCTGCATTAACCACTGCCTTCTGACACACAGCGAGAATACCTGCCTGCTGTCAACTTTCCTGAAAGACGAACATTGAGAAAACCAAGCAATCAATGAACTAAATCTGGGAAGCAAGAAAAAGAAAACAGAAAATTGCCAGACACACGTCTGCTCCTTCTTTTGGAAAATGAAAGAGAGAAAGATTCCAACAAACCAATCAAGAAATTTCCAGCCTCGTTTAGAGATGACTATATTCAGCAGCTTCCTTTTATGTAATACAAATGGGTTCCAATCATTGTTTTCCTAGCTTCAGCAAGTAGATTGCTTTTTATAGGAATTAATTTCATCATTCTAAAGCAATTCTGTGTCTGAGTTAATTTAAAACTATACAGAAACATGTGGGTTAACTTTGTAAGGTTTCACCTTAGGGAACAGTAGCCCAACATGGAATCAGTTGTATTTGGCACCTCCTCCCAGGAGTCAAGTCCTGAGTCTTATAAGAGTACAGAAAGAAATGTGTCCTCATGTCTCAGCCCCTAGAACTGTTCTCACTCTCTTTTTACTTTAATGCCTTCTTCTGTGGCCCAGGAAAAACAATGTTCCCTGTGTACTTAAAAAGAATGCAAATTTTGTTGTTGGGTGGAATGTCCTATATATGCCTGTTAGGTTCGTTAGGTCTAAAGAGGGAATTTTAGGTCACAAAACAAGTCCTAGGAAGTTCTAGAAGATACAGAAACAACCTAAATATCCATCAACAGATGGATGGATAAAGAAACTGTAGTATATACAGGGAATATTATTTAGCCTTAAAAAAGAAGAAAATCCTGCAATATTAGACAACATGGATGAATCTTGATGACATTATGCTAAGTGAAAGAAGCCAGACAAGGAAGGACAGATACTGCATGATTTGACTGATAATGACATATCAAAAATATCAAACTCACAGAAGCAGATAGCAGAATAATGGTTGCCATGAGCCAGAAAGAAGATGACATGGGGAGTTGCTAATCAACTGGTATAAGGTTTCAGTAAAGCAAGATGAATTCATTCTAAAGATCTACTACAAGAGCCTAGTGAGACTAGCTCTCTGGGCTTCTCTCAGCAGTCACAACTCTCTTCTGTCGGGTCAGCTCCAAGCATCTTGGAGAGATCACCTTCACTGCACTTGTGTCTGCAGGCGCAAGCTGGTTGGAGAGTAAAGAAATGACTGAGGTGAAACATATAAACATTCAGTATTCTTGTATAAAAGTGATTCTAACTCTGAAACCGTCCATAAACATACAAGTACAGAAGGCACACTTAGAGCAAAGAAGCATGTCTCCTGCCAAAGTGTTCTTGTTCCACTTAGATCACCTACGACTTCTTGTGTGTTAGTCGCTCAGTCGTGTCCAACTTTGCAACCCCATGAACCGTAGCTTGTCAGGCTCCTCTGACCATGGGATTCTCCACGTTAGAATACTGGAGTGGGTTACCATTCCCTCCTCCAGGGGACCTTCCCAACTCAGGGATCAAACCCAGGTCTTCTGTATTTCAGGCAGATTCTTTACCCTCTGAACCTCCAGGGAAGCCCAAGACTTCTTAGGAATCAGCAGTAAACGGGGTAGCTTTCAGACCTGTGTGATTTATTTCATTGAGTTAATCAAATTCCTTTCTATATAAATCTACTCAACAAAGCTATTTTCCATCTTAAATTTTGAATTATTTACTAAATCCCAAATGTGTGTGAATTAAGTTTGTGTTTCAGTGGCTCAAGAAATTTATACAAATTTATTGAATTATTCAGAAACAGAAAATTAATTTAATATAAAAGGTAAGTAACATACAAGTTAACCCACAGATTTTTTTTCACTATATCCAATTCTCATACAAATCTTGGGGTTTTTTTGTTTCTTGCTTTTCTGTTTCCTAATTGCCTAGTTAAAATGTACTAAAAGAAGGTTAAAGGATGACATCCAAAAAAGTCTAGTTATAAAGATGGCTAAAAATGTGTCACAGCTAGGTAATAAATTATCCATTGTCAGGAATGTCTTGGAGGAAAGAAAATACATTTATGATAATATTTATGAGCCTTTATTAGAAAGGTAGTTTAAATTCACAAAAGCAAGCAAACATGAAACGGGAAGGAAGGTACAGCCATAGTGTGTAGACTTAGATTTTGATTTTGCACAATTTTTTATCTAAAATACTATAGCTGGAATTAGCCCTATTAAGATGCAACTGTCCTTTTGCATTCACATTTAACCAAATTTCCATAGAAATTATGTTAATGAAATGTAGCAAGAACAGAAATTTCACTTACAATGAATGATATCTGATTTAAGCATTCAACATTTTGCCTTTGATATATTTTTCTGAAGCTTTTTAAACAACTGTCTAATCAAATTCTATTTTAATTTAAGTACCTCTGTCAATCTCCATGGTTACATTCTAGAGCCAGCCCAAGATCTACCAGTCCCTTCAAAAGATATTAACCAATGGTGTAACTTTTCATTTTGTATTAAAGGTAATCACTACATAGGCACATTGACAGACATTCAATGTTTACCTCATCTTCATTTAAATAGAGACTTTGAGACAGTTTTCCCATTTCTAAATTCATTCATCAGAAACGTTTGGAAGCCCATGTATTGCCTTTTACTGAATTATTCAAGCAGCTTTGGGTCAGTCACAACTATTTTCTGTCAAATCAAATTACAGACAGTTCACATGACCAAACTGTGTAAATACTACTGGGAGATACTAAGCCTTCTGTCTTTAGATTCAACTTTAAATTCTCAAGACACTTCCTTATTTAACCTTGGACTCAGGAAAGAAGGGTCTGTAAACAATGTCAATCCAATTTTTTTTAATTTCTTT